>NC_134535.1:45729243-46373930 GCF_050624435.1 Tenrec ecaudatus | reverse complement strand
TTGAATTGATGGGGAAGTTGTTTGGACTATCTTGGAGCTCAGTCAGTGAATTTTAATGGAAGATTTGGAAATGAGAAGGGCCGCTGTGAAGTTTGTGCCTCGGGTCCTGACTGTCAAAACGAGGGTCAGTTGGACACATGCCATGCTTTGAAAGAACGGCTCCAAAGCGGCCCGGACGTTTCCCCAAGGTCATTACTAGTGAGGAGACATGCTGATATTATGACCCTGAAAGCAAACATCAATCAAGCTAGTGGGGAAGACGCCATTGTTACCTCACACCCCCAAAAAGCTCATCAAGTGAAATCAAAGATCATGATGAGATTCTTTTCTTTTTATTTTTAATGTGAGGGGGATAGTGCATTTGGAGTTCATTTCAGCAGGTCAGACTGTTAATCAAGCCTTCTATTTAGAAGTTCTGAAAAGTTTGAGTAACTGTGTGATGAAAAAGGCCAGATTTGGGGCAGACGGGCTGGTTTTGCCACCACGACAATGCAGCTGGTCACACAGCCACTAGAGCACCAGTTTTTGGTAAAACCGCCTCTCGTGCCCCACACACCTTACTCTCCTGACCTCACTCCGTGTGACTTCTTTTCGTTTCCACGTATGCGGAGGGATATGAAAGGACAGCAATTTAATGATGTAGAAGAGGCAAAGGAAAAAAGAGATGAGTTTGAAAAATGTTTCCAAGGGTGGAATCACAGATTTCACAAATGTATTAAGCGTAATGGAGAGTACATTGAACGTGATAAGGTTGTTATATAAAAAAGGAATTGAATAAAGCATAATATAATTTTTTTTTTTGCCCAAATCTTCCATTTCAACCTGTAACTTAAACATTTAAAGCAAAACAAAACTACTGGTTACTTATCTGCCCTGAATGGTATTGCAATAAATGCGACCATCTTGCTGATTTAGGGAAAATGGGTTTCTTATGTTTCAAAGAGCAAAAGACACAATTCCTTTTTAGTGAACAGTTGAGTAAATGGACTGTTAGGTGGGTTCTTCCTCCGTGTGACCTCATTGCACAGCAGAACAAAGCAGCGCCCTACCCTCCACTGTCCTTACAATCGTTCTCAAGTCTGTGCCCACTGTAACCGCTGGGCACTCCTTCTGCTTCACCTCCCTCCCTTTGGCTGCCCCTCTACTTTACCAAGCATGATGCCCTTCTCTTGGGACTGGTCTTTCTTGGTACCATGTCCAAAGTGTGTACTTACAGCATGGAATGAATAGTACTCTGGCAATTTCCCTAAAAAAGCAGCCTTGTGCTGCTGTTTCTCAGGGAAGATCCCTACTTTTGTTGAGGGTTTGTATTCTGTAGACATTATTGGATCTGTCTAGGATATGTGTTGTAAACATCATTCTGACACTTCAGGGAGGAATTAATAAAGGATGTATTTGTTGGTAGGTGCTGTCCAGCCAGCCCAAACCCTTGGAAAGTGTCTGGACAGCAGAATGAACAGGTACCTGGTAGTTACTGCACAAAACCCACAAATGAGTGCAGGTGGGACTTTTCTGACCCACAGGGTGCTCATTGGCTGGCTTCCAGTAGGCCTTTTCTGTTGCTCCATCTTAATCCACGCGGTCCACTAAAGCCTACTCAACGTCCTACCAACAGCAGCCCTCCACTAATAGAATGGTGGCAGATGCCCGGGAAGTGCCGTGGCCAGGACTTGAACCCTCATCTCTGGTCTGGCGGATGAAAATTCTGCCTTTGAGCCACCATGAAAAGAATCGTGAGGGAAATGGGGAACTAATAATTGTTTGGACTAAGCTGCAACAAGTCAGGGCCCTGCACTTGCTTCCCTGCATGTCGCAGCAGATGGTTCCAGATAAGATAACCAGTGAAACCAGATGCTCCAGGTTCGAAGAAAGCCACAAGGAGCGGACAAGCAGTTCTCGGAGTTCCCAGACCCCATTTGCTAATTGCCATACATTCCTCACCACCCCTTTAAAAACCCATACCCCCCAGCTGCTGAGCACGACTTTCTTGACCTGTTGGCCTAGGTCACGGAACCTCGTTTGGGAGCTCCCCCCCCTAATAAAGCTATTTCTGTTTCTGCTCTCCCTTGTCCTGTCATTGTCTGTCTCCCTGTACCTTGGTTTCCTTTATATTTGGTGCCCAAAGCCTGGAAGAGGTAGGGGCAAGGGGCTCCATGCTGTCCCACCCCCCCCTCTTCTTGAACCTCTGGAAGCCCTCCAGGATGGGTGATTTCTGGTCAGTATCTCTCAGTGTATGTTCATTCTGTCTTGTTTGTCTTGCTTGTCTCTCTGGACACTGAGGACCAGCAAACTCAGATGGGAATTTAGGGTCTGCGGGAGGCTAACTAGCTGAAAGCCCTGAGAAGCAAGTACACTAGGAAGCTGCACAGGGTGCCATGGCCGGGGTTTATTCTGCAGCCCTAGTACCAAGAGGAGCTGGAAATCACTGCCTTTCCCAGAAAGGGGTGAGATGATAAGGCCAGTTTCTCATGTTTACCTCTTAGGATTCCGGCTAAGAACAGTACTCCTAACACTAGGCTTAGCAGTCACCTTCTGACTGGACTGGAACACAGAAGCTGTGTCTGAACGTTTTATATCTGTTTGTGTGTTTTGTGATTGGGGCTCCGCAGTGCTTTCTCTAAAATTTTCGGCTTCCCCTTCCTCTCACTCTGAACAAAGGCCTGACCAACCTCTGTTTTACTGGCCATAAAAGCCATGCCCCTCCCCCTCTCCTCGGCTTCCATAGTGTCTCTCTCTGATCCTAGATCCCTGTCTGCTGGGTAAAGCCGCAGGCCTGTGTCAGAGAACCTACCTGTTCTGGAGAGTCCAGGACTCTCCCCTGGCCCCTAACTCTGATTGGTACACCCTCAGCATTACTAGACCGCTTTCTGACTGATGGGTGCAAACGGGCACCAGGGGACACCCTTCTCCTCTGTCCGTACCCCTTGCAGTTGGAGACACAATGGGAAGTCCTCTGTCCCAACCCCCTAAGGACAGTCCTTTGGGGTCCCTACTGCCAACCTTACTGAATTGGGTTTGGTTTCTGATCTCCACCCTAAACGTCTGATCTTTTTCTGTAGCCAAGTTTGGCCTCAACATGGATTGGACAATGAATCAAGCTAGCCAGATAATAGCACTTTCGATTTTAGCATTCTCCACAACCTCAACAATTTTTGTCAACAAACTCACAAATAATCAGAAGTCTCATATGTTCAGGTCTTTTTTTTTCTTCGCTCCGTCCTTCTCTACTACCTGTCACCCTGCTCAAGTTCTCTTAGCCAAACACTCGCTTAATCAGGCCCCTGATGGTACTCCCCCTCATCTTTCTCTGAACCTCATAACTCCATGTCTGTGTCCCCAGTAAGGCCTCCTTCATATTCTGGCTACCCCTCACCATCACCTCCCTTGGCTACCCCCTCAACTCCCAAAGGCTGAGGCGACCTTGCCTCCGACACCCGTCGCCTCCCCAGAGCCAGACCCCTCAGACTCCCTGGAGTTTGTCCCTCTTCCCTTCCCTCTTCCCTCCTGGCTCAGCATCCACTTAGCCAGCACCTGCAGCCTCTGAGAGACCTCTCCCAGATAGGGAAGAAGCGCACAAATCAGTGGTGGTCTCTGCCTTGAGACCTGCAGGAGGGAGGGGACAGAAAGCTCCGGGAAGTAACAACTTGAATTGCCCACCAGCACTTTTGATTTCAATTTCCTCTGAAATCTCAACAATTTCTGCCAGTAAACTCACAAATAGTCTGAGGTTCTGTACGTCCAGGCCACCTTTCCTCTGAGCTCCTGTCCCTTTCTCCGTATTTCCTGCTCCCCTTCCCAAGTCCTCTTGACTAAAGAAAATTCCTCCTCTCTCCCTGCTTCTGCACCCCCTCTGGTGTCTACCTTTGCAGACCTGCCTGAACACCTTGTCTCCCCTCCTACTCACCCCTGTCCCTATTCTGGCCACCCGGAGCCCCCCCACGTCCTCTTCCTCATCTACCCGCCTCGCTGGAGGAACCCGAATCTGCATTGCCTCACCAGTTAGCAAGCACACATGATCACAGAACCCCCTCTCGTCTGTCCGCTTTGGAAAGGGGCAGGGGCTGAGAGCGTGGTCCGGTTCATGGTCCCTTCTCTCTCGCTGACTTATCTTGGATTCAAAAGCATTTAGGCTCCCTTATAATGATCCCACTACCTATATTGAGGAGCGTTGAGATTTAACTCAAGTTTATGCTATGTCCGGCATGCATGATATTTTGTCATCCTTTCCTCCACCCTAACTCCAGATAAGAAGGAAACGCATTTTTCTTGCTGTTCAGCAGCACTCGGACCAGGTTCATTTGACCTAGGCGGGTCCCAGACAAAAAGCTGGTTAGCATGATCAAATTAACAATCAAGCAGGTAGGGACAGATGTGCCTGCTGGGATAAAATGCTTCAGTGTGTCCTGGCTGAGCTTCAGGCCATTTCCCATATTGGTGTCAATTTTAATAAACTTAAATCACTCAAAAGACTGATGAGAATCCAGCCACCTTTTTTAAGCTGCTTAACTGATGCTTTACATTAAAAGCTTAAAAAAGCGGAAGAAAGACCATCAAACCCTGGCCTGAGATTTAGTGAATATGGCATTTAAGGTTTCTAACAGTCATGAGGAGCAGGCAGAGTCAGCCTGTGAAACCTGGTTCCGGCTAAAGGTAAATTTTCAAACCCAAGCCTTACTAGCAGCCCTGCGGCCAGTGAGCCCCAGCTCCCAAAGGGGCAGCTCAGCGCAGGGGTGTATGGGAACAATGACCGCCACCTGACACCTGCTTCAAGTGCAGACAAGAGGAGCACTGGTCACAGAAGTGCCCCAGGCCTAGAACTCCAACCAAATCCTGCCTGGTAATTCTTGACCCCCTGTTGGCCCTGCTGGAATTGGCTGAAGACTGAGCTAGGAGACCCTGACTGGACTCCATCACCCTCGCCAAGCCTAGGGTATTGCTCAAGGTATTGATTGGGTGAGTACATTTCCTTCTTACATAGAGGCTACCTTTCCTGCCCTGCTCTCGTTGTCAGGGCTAGGCAGTCCTTCCTCAGTCTCCGTCATGGATATTGATGACAAGCCTACCTGCCCCAGGTGTACTAGCCCTTGACTCATTCCTTCTTTAGAATCCCTTCGGGGCTGGTCCCTCTGTTGGGAAGAGACATTTTTAATAAGTTAGGAGTCGCCTTACACCTTACTTCTGGTCTCACAGGACCTCTGCTCCTTCTCCTTCTTTCACCTGACCTACAGGAACCCGCCCTACAGACCTCCTTGCTTCCCGATGGTAACCCATCATACAATGCCTCCTTTCTAACAACCTCAATTCTCCCACCCACTCTCCCTGCAACACTCCAGACTTACCTCTAAGAAAACAAATGGTCCAGGACTTGTGACTCATTAACAAAGCTGTTATCCCCATACAGGGTAGTTCCTGACCCCAATACTCTTTGTCCCACACTCCCCACCTCTATTACATCTTTTCACCACTGCCCTTAGACCAGTTTGTCAGCATTCATTTGCCATTACCTGCAGCCCCTCCTAAAACAGTTCTAAAGCAAACAGCCCAACTTCTCTCTCCCTCCAAGGAACCATATGTCATTCCTGGGTTATCTATTCAGGCCTGTGTCTCCTCCCCCCCTCCCCCCCAACACTCAGGGTTTACTCTAGATAGACGCTGGGTCCTAAAGGACCTGCACCCTCCAACTTTGACTGATCAAATAACTAAATATGTAAATTTTTCCCAGAAGGGCCTTGTTTTCCAGTTAGTGTATGTAGTTCCTCAGCTCATCCTGTATGGTCAGTGTGAATTAGCAGGGTTGCTCCCGCCCAGAGGAGGAGAAGAGCAGCATTTCTAACCCTTCCCGGTCTCCCTAGCTTCCCTGCAGAAACACGCTCAAGAATGCTGTTATCATGATAATCAATCAGGGCTGGTAAGGTGAAGCATACCTGCATTCCTACCTGTCCTAGGTAACCTCCTCCCTGGCAGCAAAAATAATTTCTAGTAGAACATTAGAGCACAGCATGCTCCACACAAAACTTTAACAAACATCTCCAGCTAGTCAGACTCCCCTCGGAGTCTCTCACCTCCTTACATAGACAGCTTACATCCCTGGCACAGGTAACCCTTCAGAACCAACGTGCATTGGATCTGTTAACAGCTGCCAAGGAAGGTACATGCATGTTTCTAAGAAAAAGTGTTACTGTATTGATAAGTCTGGAATGGTTGAGCTAAGCGTTAAGATGTTAAAAATCACGGCTGTAGGGATGAAAAGTCACCCCTGGGGCAGTGCAGCACCCTCCTCCTGGTTCCAAAACCCGTTATGTCTTCCGTAATGCCCCTCGTAGGACTCCTGGTAATAATTTTCTTGCTGTTACTTTCAACCCTTGTCCTTTTAAATTCTTTCAAGGACAAACCAAAGACATGACAATCTAACTGCAAACCACCTCTTGTTACACTGTTACATCCTTACAGCCCCCCCTACCTGCCAATGCTGGTCCAAACCATTCTGGTCCATCTTCCCCCATTCCCCCCCCACCCCCACACATCCCCAAAGGTCAGCAGCAGAGGGCGCCAGATAAGACAACCAGTGAAACCAGATGCTCTGGGTTCAAAGAAAGCCACAAGGCGTGGACAAGCAATTCTCAGAGTTTCCAGACCCCATATGCTAATTGCCCTACATTCCTCACGGCCCCTTTAAAAACCGACACCCTGGCATGACTTCCCTTACCTGTTGGCCTAGGTCATGGAACCTCATCCGGGAGCTCCCCCTAAAGCTATTTCTGTTTCTGCTCTCCTTTGTCCTGTCAGTATATCTGCCTGTCTCCCTGTACCTCAGTTTCACCTTTACAATAATGATGGGTACAAGAATGAAGAACATGTTGTAAGATTGGTTGTGTTGATGATTACATCATACATCGAATTGTATGGTATGTGAATTTTATACCAATAAAGATGTTAAAAATTAAAAAAAAACCAAAAAGGATAAAGTTGTTACCCAAAAAAGTTTATGTATCTGCTACCCCTTATAAGCAGCATAAGTAATATGATAAGAGAAATTCACAAAGTTAGCTTGCACACTCTTTAACAGTCAAATGGGATGATAGGGATAGAGTAGGAAATATACTTAAAAAAACCTTTTAGAAATATGACCAAAAAATGTTGTTTGCCCTGAGAGAAATTTGAACTAACACTTTTCATTTTCTGGTAAAGATGTATTTGTATTCTCAGAGGAGAACGCAAGCAGTGCAAGTGCGTATTTAAATAAATATGTTCTATTTTCTATTTTCTGTTCTGTCACTGATTTTGCATCATATCAGAAGATTCAAAAAAAGATGTAATGTACTTTTCTCTTCAAACTCCAGTCTAGCACAGAAAGTTTCTTAATAGGACTGTATTTGTCAACTCTTCCAAATGACGACAAACTTTCTGTTTTAGACAGTAAAGCTAGACTTATGGATGTTAAATCTTATTTGGGGTTTGAGGAATTGCTCTTTTGGTTACCATATATATTCGAGTATAAGCCGACCCAAATATCAGCCTAGGCACCTAATTTCACCACAAAAACTGCATTAAAAATGTGCTGAAAAACTCGGCTTGTATATATTACGGTACCTATGGAAAACTTTAATTTTGTAATTTTAAATCTATATATGTATGTCTTTTTAATCTTAGTCAGTTGCTTACAAAACCCTATTCTTATTCAGCGTGGCTGAAAATTTCCTCAAGTTCAGTATAAACAAAAGCTGGATTTAAAAACGTTGGAGACGGAGAACACACAGAGAGTTAAGTTTGATTAAGAAACTCATCGCACTCAGGTGTGTAAAATGTTGACCAGCTGCCGCTGAAGCATTTCCACGTCACATCCCTGCAGTTATTTTGCAGTGATTTGAAGACAGGAGAATTTTAGGGACAGTACACTACTCTGTGCTGCATTTTAAGAAGAGGACTCTTTTGTCACATTTGAGTGGAGTGTGAGTGTGTGTGTGTGTGTGTGTGTTGTTTGCTTTGTATTACTTATTTTTTCAAGATAGAAAGTTCAAGTTGGCAGTTGGTTGTACAGATTTCCTCTTTGTGGGGGAAATGCTAGGATGTTGTGGGGAAAAACACACAACAGCTGCCCAGCTTCGCACAGATGCTGATTGCATTGTGTAATTCCCTTGGTCGCCATTGTGATGTTCTTAGCTGCCTTTTATTTGTTGTTTTTCCAAGACAGAAGTGATTACTAATTACATATCTGGCTGCTCTGGCAAAGGGGGCCATGTGGTTTTCTTTCTTTCTTGTTTTCTTCCCTTTCAGGAGAGGCCCTTGGAAGAATTGGAGATATTAGTGCTGCTGCTCATCCTGAGTGCAGGGCTGAGTCTCTAGTTTGCATGGGTACCTTGTGCATTGTGCTTGGGGCCTGGGTAGCCTGACCTCTTCTTTAGTTTAGTGACCCTTGTCAGCTTGCTGTTCACTCTCCAGGCCTGTTTAATGCTAATTAGGCCTTCAACCAGTTGCTGTTTACAACTGTGTGCTTTAGAAAGGGGGCCCTCTCTCGGAAGACCACATTGGTGGTCCAAAGCTGAACTAGCACCCCCCACAGCCCCCACCCAACCACAGAGAAAAGCCTCTTAACATTTCTATTTATTTAGAAATGTAACAATCACATACTTAACATAAACAAAGAATTGTGTTTTTGACCTTGGTGCTTCTTCATGATGGAAGATTCACAGGAAGTGCCTTTAATCCATAATTCTGGACTCCTATTAAAAAATGCAGTCTCATTTCTCAGTAAGGACACTAGAAGAAGGTTGTCCTTTATGCGCGACCTTATAGGATTTTCTTGGCTATAATCTTTTTGGGAGAAGATGGCCTGCTTTTCCTCTCAGGAGGTTGATGGGTGAGTGAGAGTGGAGAAAAATAGATGGTGGGTTAAATGTCCCCAAGTGTTGACAATTATTTACAGTACGGTTCACTACTGTTTATTATACTGCTTGAATAAAAGGAAAATATCCTGTGAGCGCCATGCATGATGTGTGGTTGAACTGGGTAAATTTCGGTTCTAGATTTTATTACAGGCTTTGTTTAATAGGCTATCGGTCTGCATTTCAATCTAGAGCTCTGCTCACCCTCCTGGCGCTTGGCTATGAAAGGATCCGGAATGCATCATAGATGTCTCTGATGAACGCTGCCTTCTACCATTCTTACCTTACACAAGTGCGAACTGCCGCCCATGCACGTCAAAGCGCCCTCACTTCTTCACCTGGGCGGGTTGGTCCAAGCCTCTGAGATCAGTTAATGCCGGGTGTGCTCACTGAGCCGCACTGCCTCTGAAAAGAGGACAAAGGGGAATCCCTGTGTCTGGGGGACATTGACATTCTCCACCCTGCCCAGGTAAAGTGCTATGTGGACAGCTGTTTACAGCCTTAGCATTCCAGGCTTTTGTGATGCCAAGGCAGCTCTGAGTAGTTTAGCAGCCTCTTAACTCCCAATTGTGATTATGTGACACATTTACGACAATGAAATTAACAAAAATTATTGAATGTTCCTTTTTTGCACATAAAGACTATGTGAGGTTTATGGGGGATGCTTTCCTTTGTTATTTCATGGGCCTAATAAATCTAATGCTGACAAGCTATTTGGCTTGATAACTTGTTTATGCGGCTTCTTTTACAATGAAAATCGGTTGGATTAGAAATTTTTAAAATTTTGTATTAAGGGCAAATGAGCTTGGGTTCTGAATGGATTTGAGTAACTTCTTAGCTTTTAAGTAAATGAATCGGTACTAAAAAGGCAAGCAAGGACGGTCATTTAAGTAGAAGTCTTTAATTAGAATAACTCATGGAATTAGAAGATAAAGCTTTTTTTCCCCCTTGTTGCCTGGCAGGTTTTCAGCCTGCACTTCTTTTTTTTTTTGGTAGCTCTTTATACAGCAGTTGAGTGTGTGAGAATCTATGAGCCAGGCACCAAGTGACTGAGCTGCCTCCTTCCAGCTGCTCCCTGGCCCTGTGTGCTGTCAGCCGTCTCCCTCTAAACACAACATGAAAGCGGTGGGCAAATGCAGATTTTCTCTTTCCTTGGCATGCATCTGACCCTATGGTGTTTTTAGCCCAGTGCTTAGAAGTATACCCTTCCAATAGACGTCTCATTATGGAGTTTTTTTTAGTAGGTCACTGATTTTTCTCTTTTTCCCTAAGTACAGTTTCCTAAGTGGGAGGAGGACGTTTATGATTTCATCTGGGTTTTATCTGACTGGAAATATGGTTATGTGGCTTTGAAAATGTGGTGGAACTGGGCTCACTACAAATTGTCGAGGAGTGGTTCGGCGTTAGAGTGCTTGCCTTCCGTGCCTCCGACCTGGGTTTAGGTTCAGCCAGTGCACTTTAAAAGCTGTCACTTCCCTTCCGACTGTGGGGGCTTGTGTGTTGCTGTGATGCTCAACACATTGCAGTAGAACTTTCCAACTCGAATGACTGAGTCACAAAGACCTGACCACACACTTCTGAAACTCAGCCAGCGAGAACCTTGGAATGGCTATGCTGATCTGCGCCTGATTAATGGGCCGGTGTGGGACCAGGTGGATGGGGTCCCTCTGAGTTAAGGGCTGATGTGACGGTAGCTCACGACAGCTACCAAGTCTTCATCGCATCAAGAATGTAACTTTCTTGTTTTCTCACCACGTGAAGGGTACTCACAGGGCCGTTCCGGCTCCAGGATCCCAGCTTGTTCCATGAATGATGCGGAGGACCAACTGTGCAGGACGGTTTCACAAGGCCGCTTCACAATTTTTATAAAGCTTCAAAAAGTCAGAGTGAGATCTTGTTTGTGCTGTGTATCCCAGGTTGTCGATGGGCCACACAGGGTGATGACTTCTGATTATTGCCACATTTGTCCGTTATGCCCTTGGCAGGTCATTCAAAAAATTTGAGAACACATGCACTATTTAGAGATATTTTGAAATATGAACACATACTGCTGTGGTAATACACTTTGCTTATTAAAACTAAATGTATTGCCATAGAGTCAGTTCTGACTCATGGCGACCCAACAGGGCAGGGAAGAACTGTCCCTGTGGGAGTCTAAGACTAACTCTTTATGGGAATAGAACCCCTCATCTTTCTCCCAAGGAGTTGATAGTCGTTTCCAACTGCCGATCTTGAGGTTGATAGCCCAACCCATCACCACTGTGCCACTCACCACTACGCCACCAGGCCTCCTATCTTGTATATTACAAGTCAATAAAATAGAAGAATGGTATAAAAATAGAAGCTGCAGAATACTTCTGCCATACCCCAGCTGAATAACATTTGCCAGCTCTTTTCTTCTGGTGTGAAAATGCCCCAGCCCTGGGGGAGAAAGGCAGCTGTCCTTGGGGTACCAGTCATTTGAGAAGGTGGAGATGGTAGTGAGTGTGGTATGGGACTTTATGGTTAAATGTACCCCTACTTGGGGTTACAAATTAGCTCTTGCCTGATTTCTGTTGCTCTTGTTCCTTCCTCTTCTCAGTTGTTAAACAAAAACCAAACTCACTGCCATCAAGTCGATGCTGACTCACGGTGGCCCTGGAGGACATGCTACCGCTGTCCCTGTGGGTTTCAGAGACTCTTTCCCAGGAGTAGAAAACCTCTTCTTTGAAGTGCCGAGCTGCCAGTTAGCCGCCCAACACTTAACCACTAGGTCACCAGTTTTTCCTTTCTCCAAAGATAAAAAAGTGTCATGATGTGATATGGTGTCAGGATTTGAGGCTTTATTGCTCCTAACTGAGGTGCCTTGGTGGTAGAGTGGGTAGTCATTTCACTGCTAACTTCCAGGGCAGCAGTTCAAACCTACCAGCCATTCTGTGGGAGAATGATGTGGCTTTGTGCTCCTTGAAGGAGTGACAGCTTTGGAAACCATCAGAGAGCTCTGCCCCGTCTTACAGGGTCGCTCTGTGTTGGCATTGCCCCCGTGACAGTGGATTTGGTTTTGCGGCTAGTCACTAGCCAAGATGAAGATGTGGCCATTAGAAGGAAGCCGCAGTCTAGGCTTTCTTCTTCTCACCCACCTTCTTCCTCCAGCCACGCAGAGGAGAAGACTCGCTTCCTTTTAACTCCCCCGGAAGGAAATGCAGGGTTAGCGTTTTGTCCGAGTAATTCCATGACTCATTTCTTAAGCTTTTGGTTTTTTGTTTTTCTAGCATATATTCAGCTAGCATTACCAATGCATTAATTTCCTTGAGGAAATTTGTTTTTATTACAGAATCCTTTTCTAGAGTTTTCATAATTGATTGCTTATCACATACATGTGTGAGTTTATCCAAGCACTTTAGCGTTTTCAGAAAAGAGCTCAGCTTATCATTTTGTTGCCATTTATTTCCCCCTGTTGCCTTGAGAATGAGAGTGAATGATTGAAGGTGGGGTCACTGGCCTTTCATGCAGTCGTCTTCTCAATGACAGAATGATGCAGAATTCATCCAGTTCCATTTTACTGGCACATGGCTCAGTTTGACTTGGAAGGCTAAAATTTCCTTAAGTACTGAAAGATAAGGAAGATTAACTGAGAAGAAAAGCTGTTTTTACCTTCAATATGTGAGATGTCACCAAAAAAGGACTTTCCCTCAAGCAATTAACACGTTGAGCTGCAAACTTTCTAAGGCTAGAGGTTCAAATTCACTCAGAAGCACCTCAGAAGAAAGTCCTGGCAATCTCTGAAGCATAGTTCATGGTTGCTGTGAGTTGGTGTCAGCTTGATGCCAGCTGTGTGTATGTGTGTGTGTGTGTGTGTGTGTGTGTGTGTGTGTATACATGGTGGAGCCCTCTACAGCTTCTCACATTGTGATGCATTGCATTGAGTTAAATTTATAGAACAAGACCTCCTTAAAGTATCAAAAAGCGATGTTATTTGAGGAGTAAGATGTGCCTGTCACAATCCACGGTATTTTCAGTCATCTCAGATGCATGTGGAAGTTGGACATTTTAATAAGGAAGATGGAAAATGAATCAATGCATTTGAACTCTGGTTTTGGTGAAGAATCCTGAAAGCATTGCAGACTATCAAAAGAATGAACAAATAGTGAATACTCTTAGAGGTAATACGTTATTTTGGGTTGACTAGAAAAACCAATTCATAGGAACTTGTATGTGTATAAGAAAGAGCTTTCTATAACGAGTAACTATATTAATAAAACATTCCAGACGAGTCAGATCAAGCCCATAAGTCTGATATTAGCCCATATGTCCCATACCAGGCTATAAATTTTTCTTCAGACACACACAGCACATACAATGATGCCAAATGCAGGAAAATCACAGGCCAGTGGATGGAAAGTCTTGTGGATCCAGTGGTGGTGGAAGCATCTCAGCGCTGGCATGGATCTTCCATGTGTCTTCTCTAGTTCCAGGGCTTTGGTTCCATCAATGTAGCTCCATGTGTCTTGTCTAGCAGAGAGTCTCCTGCCTCCTGGGAGGAAGAGAGGAGTTCCCAGAAGCCTCCGGAGAAGACTATGCCTACAAACAGGCCTCACTGGCTATGACCTGATTGACAGGCTAGACTCCACCCCTTTGACAAGTTGACAGATTATGTCACTGCCACAGGTAAGTATGGTGAGACTTTGTCTCCTATACTTTGGACATGTTACAAGGAGAGCCACTGGTCAAGGGCCCCATGCTTGGTAAAGTAGAGGGGCAGGGAAAAACATGAAGACCCTAGACAAGATCGTGGCCACTGCAGTGGACTCAAGGCATGATTGTGAGCCTAGAGGAAGACCGGGCAGGGTTTTGTTCTGTTGTACCAGGATCCCTAGGAGTCGGAACCCACTCGATGACAGCTAACAACAACAATACATTTTTAACTACCTACCTACCTACTTAAATATCGGCACATCTGTCGTGATTTTGTCATTTAAGTAGACTTAACAATATAGGTCAGCAGCCCCAGGAATGGAAAGAGGGTGAGGCTACTGAAAAGTGTAATGATGATTTCTCACCATTATGCCTGATGTGCAAGACGAGAGCTTGGTTTCCATTTGTCACTGTAGGATTCTCTAGTTTTCATGATTCTAGAGACCAAGGCTCACAGGTGATGGCAGACCAGTGAATGATCTGGCTCATTTCTTCAAGTACTTATTCAATATTTGATACGTGGAAAGTACTAGTTAAGCGATTATAGCTCCCTATCAGTTGAAATAAATATTAGAATTCTAGCAGAGTTAGACTCTGATGCCCCTTCTGATTTTTAGAAATTTTCCAAGTCCTGATCACTGTAGCTACTATCTATTCAAAATGCTTTTCTTTGCTCACGAAATAGACTCCTTACCTGCCCTCAGGGACGGATTCTTAACCTGGTTCTTGCTTTGTGGATTTCTTTTTCTCTCTGCGTGATTTCCTTTCATTTGCTAAGGTTTATTTTTCATTAAGAAGAATCCTATGTTGATAATGTTGTGTATGTAAGGTGTTATAAACATTTTAACTTTTAGCCTTCTTCCTCAAAAAGTCACAGCCTAATTGAGGAATTACGATGTCACCTGTCTCAAGATGTCAAGCATGGTAGGCAGTAAAGGAAAGATGTCACCAGGGCCGTGCATTATACATTGCCGCGGCCCCAACGGTGCAGTGGTGGGAATTGTTTTCCTTTTATTGCAATCATTTTATGCATATTGACATAAAGATCAGCGACATTGAATTAATTACCTTCAATTTGTTCTTTGAGAATTCTTTCCACCAGCTGGTATTTCTTAGAAGGAAATAGATCGTTGGCTGACTTAGCAGGAAAATGGGGCAGCTGACATTATCTTGAAGGAACCCCTATGAGGTGGTGTTTAGATGTTTACTTGCAGACCCGCATAGCTTGCTTGGTGTCTTAGTTTCCGAGGGGTGCCATAACGGAATACAACAAAGTGGGCGGCTACAAAGAGCTGAAATTAATTTCCTCACATTCTAGAGAAGCTGGACATCACCATGGCCGTGCTATCTCTGAGTCACAGGGAAGAAGGACGGTGTTCTTTGGCCCTCCTTGCGCTTGCCTTGTAGAGGCATCCTCACATGAGAATTTACCCCTACGTGTGTTGTTCGTTCTCTCTGCTTCCTTTCATTTAGCTGATGACCCAAAGCCAAAAGCAACCCCAGACCCACTCCCATTGATTCTGAGTCCTAGGGCCCTGGTAGGACAGAGCAGAACTGTTTCCCAGAGTTCCTGAAGCTGGAAATCGTCACAAGATGCAGACAGCCTCGCCTTTCCAGGTGGGGTCTGACGGTGAGCCTCGTGGTTAGCAGCCTAATTGCTAAGCCACAGCACGAATTGGGCTCCTGACTCGTGACCAAAGGGAAGCCTTATTTCCAAAATTCCAAAAAAGCTCTTAATAGTTTTAAGTTGCCATATATTTGCTTATTCCATAAAAGTGAAATCATATAGTATTTGTATTTTTTGCATCTGGCTTGTGTTGCTCAGTTTGTTTTGAAGGTTAATTCATGTGGCATACCTTAAAGCAGAAATTCTCAACCTGTGGGTCGCGATCCCTTTTGGGGTTCGAATGACCCTTTCACAGGGATCACCCGATTCATAACAGTTGCAAATTAGTGATGAAGTAGCAATGAAAATAATTTTATGGTTGGGGTCACCACCACATGAGGAACGGCATTAAAGAGTCACAGCACTAGGATGGTTGAGAACCACTGCCTTAGAGGTTGATTTCACCTTGGCAACTTTGTAATATTCCATTATGTGTGTACACTGCTTTTTGTTATTCTTTCCTCTGTTGATGGATCTTTCCTGTGGTTTACCTTTGGGCTAAACGGTGCAAAGTGCTGCAGGTGAGGCAGGGCTGGAGGCTGGCCTTCACTTGGTGGTGCATTCCTCGGACCGGGTTGCGGCGAATATGGCAACTCTGTGTTCAGCTGGTGAGGGACCCCTGCACGGTTTCCGCGGGGACCGCACCATTTTCCATTCCCACTAGCAGTGCATGATGGTTAGCACGTGTTTCCCCCTTTCTCCTTGACGTTGCCATCCCAAGGGGGTGAAGTAATGCATAGCTCATCGTGGTTTTGAGTTCTCCCTCCCGAAATAATGAATGACAGGAGCGCTTGTGCTGGAGGGGTTAGTCATTGGGCTGCTGACTAGGAGGTGAGCGTGTAAAATCACCGCCCATGGGGGGGGGGGGCAAAGCTGAGGCTTTCCAGCCCGATAAGGGGTTACTGTCCCCCAGAGGCATAGGGGACTCAATAACAGCAAGTGAAGCTAACACTTAATGACATTGAGCCTCTTTGCGTGTATTTGTTGGATATTTTGATATCCTCTTTTGTGAACTGTATGTTCAAATCCTAACAGTTATTTGGATTAGTTTGTCTTTTAATTAAGTTGTAGAAATTTTAGGTATATGAATACTTTGGGAGAAATTTAGCCTAAAATCCAATCTGTAGGTTACCTTTCCAGTTTGTTAATGGGGTCCTTGGATACATTATTCATTTGGTGTGTGTCTCTGTGTGTGTATATATGTATAATTATAACATTTTAAGCCGAATTCCCCACATGTTTTTTCTTCTTAATAAGCTGGAGCTGCAAAGAAGGTGCTCAGTGTATTTTGTCTTGCTCATGCTGTACAAGTGTGTACAGCCGCAATTTGTGACCAGCCTGTCTAGTGGTTTATTTTGCTCTCTGAGCTTCACCAGGCTGTGTTGTTCTAACAAACGTTAGGGGTTGGCTTCTGGACGAAACTGTACATTTTAATTGTCATATACGATGGTAACTGTAAGAACCTTTGCATATTTATATTCTCACTCTCTACCTAGCGGAGCAATTTTTGTTACTTATCAATTTCATGTTACCTCCTCTCCCTTAGAATTAGTTTAGTACAGTGGGAGGGCAAATGGGTATTGTTTATGAAATGAAATTGCACTTATTTTCTGAACGGCATTTCCATTTTACATGTAATATCTTGTTTTCTATTGTAACTGTTAACTCAATAGGAAAGGGGATAGCTTTAGACTCTCTATATTTAAGGATTCAAGCAATGCTGGAGTCATCCACAAGAAATGAAATTACATTTTTCCCTATAGTGTTATTGTTTTGCTAAGCTTCTGAAGACTTGCTTAAGTTAGATTTGCTTCTTAGGGCTTACAATTGTCTTTGATTTAATTCATTCTATCATATCTGTATTGGTCTGTGTTTCTGTAACGCACTAGCTTATTAAAAACAGTTATTGAAAGTTAAATGGCTTTAGACCAGCAATTGAGCTAACTTTTTTACCTTCTTCATCTGATAATGTGTCCTATTTTAAGAACATAATATGGGTTTCCAGAATGATATTTTTGGTATCAGGAAGGAATAATTTCCCAGTCTTGTAACATTTAAATTAACGATTTACCCAAAAAAATCTGTCAAAGATTTTCCTAAAAAGAAGAAGGAGAAGAAAAGGGGGCACATCTGCTGTTCTGTCTTAAATACACAGGCGTTTATGCTCAATTCTACGTAACATTATGGAAAAAAACTTTTGGATAAAACACTATTTTCTTGGGAAATGTTTATTACAGCAATTTTATTTAAGTATAGAGGTCACATTACAGGGTTTCTTCTGACTCTTTACATACATATTTGAGGTGAGGGAGATCAACTTTTCTTCCCCCGTACACTGAATGGAAATATTAAACATTCTTACATCATTGCCAGTGTCTTTACCTACCAGCCAAATTGAGGTTAGCACAAATTTGTAGAGTATTTAATCCCCATAAGTATGTGGCTTTTTCCTTTAAAAATTTTTTTTATTAAAGCGATGTTTGGTAGTTTAGGCACAGCAGTAAGCTGGTTGTTAGGGTGGGGATAGCAGACAGGGGATTATCAATAGGCTTCATCTCCTCAATGAGGCACCCTTACTGCTCCCCCTCCTAGGCTTTGTTCTCTTTGTCATAGGTGTCTTTCCATTCCTTTTCTGCTTTGTTTAGTTGCAGTGGTCTGGTCAGATGAGGGGAACCAATTACTAGCTTAGCTTGCTTACCTTTCTCATCCTCAAGCCTTCTCTGCCCCTTTTCATGTTCAAGATCTACTGTCCTCATCCTTCCCCAGCGGGCCACTTCAGCTGCCCTGCCGGATGCTTCTTAAGATGATGTCCTTAACTTCGTGCACGCACCTGAAGCGCTTCTCTGGCCTCTTCTGCACTGCTTCTTTCCAGAGATCCGAAATCCTAAGCCCCTAAACTTTTCTCTCTCTCATTCTCCTTCCCAAAATTTCAGACTTGACTTTGAATAAAAAACCCATTACATATCTCTGTTTGTCCCCAGATGTTCCTAATTCACCCAGGGATTCTCCTTTCAGGTGATAAAGTGCTTCTTTTTGCCATCTGCTTCTGAAATGGGAGATAGGCAAATTTATGTGGGTCTCCGACTCTTGTGGCTAGCAGATGTAGGAGGCATGGGCTTTTAGAGCAGTCCCAGTCTTCCAAAAGCACATCCGGAAAAAAGAGATGTGTAACCTGTGGGTTATAATGTGTTTTTACCGAATTTCAGAGTTTGCTAATAGAGAGGGAAGGACATGCAGGTTTAAGTGTTGCATACTAAATAAATATTACTATGACGAATCAATGGCGCTAGAAAAATGAACAATAAAGGCATTTTTAAACCAAGTTTGCTTTTCTCTCTAAGATGAGCACTGTTAGCCAAAGTGAAATGTTATCCCCGATTTAAAATTACGTAGAAAATTGACTGAGTTTAGGTCTCTCTTGAGAGTGGCAAACAGCCTGGTTCTTGTTTATTTCTCGAGAAAAAGTCATGCTAAGCTACGCCAGGAAGTCCAACGACACTGTGCTGCTCCTCATACTGCAGACAGGTTTCTGATCACTGTTTGATTCATCTTCCCTCTGTACAGTAACCTGTTCTAAGTCTACTTTCAGACCACGGTAAGGGTACATCGAGAAAGAGAAAGTAAATAAAGGCACCCAAATATTTAATAAAAGTAATGTCTTTAGTCAATAAAAACATTAAAATTTGAAGCTGTTGTTTCTCAACCTATCTTCCACCTGGATCTCTGTTCTTCTGAAGATGGTATTTCCATCTCTCTAACCCTTAGCCAAAGAGTTCTGCTTTTTTCAATTCATAGCATGTCAAGTAGCGGAGTTTTCTTCTATGAGGGACTCAGATTGCGTTCATTGTACATGCTCCTTGGGTTTGGGGAACTAAAAGAAGTCTGAAGGGCAAGATCATGACTGTGTAGAATTCTCCTAGGATGGCCTCTGCGATCCTCAAAGACTGGGCAGGTGCTGTGTCATGGGGCGGGGGGGGGGGGGGAATATTCCGCGGTTCAACTCTCCTCACTTTTCCTCACCAGTCATTTTCCGTTGTCTTAAAACTGCTTCCTAACAAGCCCCAAAGACGGCTGATCATCTTTCCGGGAGACCCCACCACAGTTTTCATAACCTCTGAGCTGACCTCTCTGCCTTGGAGTGGTCCAGCAGATCCCCCGAGAAGTCATTTTTTTCACTGGACCATGTTTTTTTCAAAGGCACCCTAACTCTAAAAACCAGAGGATCACCAGATGTGGTTTACACCCATCCATTGATCACAGAGACGTGTTTCAATTGCTTGGGGTAAACCCCAGAGTGCATGGACTGCAACTCTAGTGGCCAGGCGTTTTCGTTCCCTTTAGTGGGCTTTCTCTGTTCTTCTGTGCTCGACCTTATGTGACCTTCACGCACAGCACTTGCAGTAGGCAAGGCATGTGGTGTGGTTTCTCATTTGACAGAGGAGGGAGTTGTTCGGAAAAGATGAGTGAGCTGCCACAGCCCTGCTGGTCGGACCAGAGCCTCTTGCTTTCTGCAGTTGAATCCAGCCCTTCCATGAGGGGTTCCATTGTCTCCAGATCAGAGATTGGGTTGTTCCTTTGAGACTTTGTTTTTTGTCTGGCAATGGTACTGTCTTTGTCCGAGAGGCCCAAGATTGGAAAATTCTCTAAAGCCAATTGTTTGTTATGCTTGGGTTTGGAAATGTTGTTTCATAGCACATTTCCCCCATCTAGTGAATTCCCTTTAGGGCATGTGACTTTGCAGTGGAGGAGTAAATTGCTAGTGGAGACTCAATATGTCTGAAAAACATTCCTCCTTTCCCTGCCTTTGTCTTTAGTAATGTGCTTGAAACAAAATATAGCACTTGAAGGGAATGGAGATGGCCTGAGGAGGCATGAAAGCTCTGCTCCTCCCCTGTTGAGAAGGTGGCAGAATGAGTTCATCCCACCACTCACGATGCGAACTGTATTGGGCCTCATCAGCTCAGGGCTTCTGAAGGCACTCTGTAAATCCACACCAAGAAACAAATCATCCATGTGTTCTCCTTCTGCCCCAGGGAAGAAAGCCTATTCATAATGTGCACATTTCATTTTACTGGAGTATTACCTGCCCCCCACCTCCTACTCCACTGATTTTGCCAAATACAGTGAAAGAAGTTGGCATAGTATTTGATTTTTCTGATTAGAAGATGTTTCAGGATTGAACCAGGAGGAGGCATTCGCCTTGAATGCAGAGAGAGAAGTACCGAGAAGATTATCCTGCAAAGGAATTACTAATTCCTTTCCTTGCCAAAGTTAATAATTATTAGAAAATACCATATATACTCAAGTATAAGCCAACCTGAATATCAGCCGAGGCACCTAACCAAAACTGCATACATAAAAAATGTGCTGAAAAACTTGGCTTATGCACGAGTATAGCGGTAATGTTTTTGTTCCATTTTTATCTGCTTTGTAGCATAATTCTCTCTTGGGCTAGTAGCTCATTCATCTGATCTTGTAAAAAACTCAAACTCAGTTCCATCGAGTCGATTTCCATCTCCTCACAGCTCCATAGGGCTGAGGCAAACTGCCCTGTGGGTTTCCGCTAGTCTCGTTTGATAGGAGTAGACAGCCTCCTCTCTCTCCCTCAGAGTGGCTGGCGGTGTCGAATTGCTGACCTTGTGGTTAGCAGCTGCCTAATGCATCACCCACTCCACCACCAGGCCTGTTTTATTTCTGATAGCCAGGGTTTGTCTAAATTTAATCATTTCCTCTGTAATTTATGCTATAAAACTTGTCTCATGTTTTTGGACTCTTCCTTCTATATGACAGTCCCGCTAATGAGTTCAATACAATGCAATAATAATTCTGGAGGGTTTTTGTTTTTTGTTTAACTCCTAGGCTCCTAGGATGGTTTGTTCTTTTCTTTACTGGTAAAGATAAAGCTCATGAGTACCCCTGCATTATTTCAAGTTCTTGTTTTTCTTCTATTCTCTTAGAGAAGCTATTATTTACAGGGGACTTCAAAAATGTATAGGAAAACTTCATTCATTAACTTATAATTCTACTTTTGATGAACATCGAAGTCTTCTCACAGATTTATAAAGTCATGTTTTAAAAGTTCTGGTTATTTCCTAGGCCAGAGGTTCTTAAGTGCTGGTTACTGGATCAGCAGCATCTGCATGCTTGGGCGCTTGTTAGGAATGCACCTTCTCTGGTCCCATGCTAGACAAAGATACAGGCGTATTATCATTGCTTCCTGATAATTTTGATGCACACTAGAGTCTGAGAACTGTTGTAGGTAATGGTAGAGTCTTTTCTCTTTGAAGCAGAATTAGATCAGTTTCCACTGTAAGAAACTTCCTTCTCTTTCTGCCCCTTCTTGAGCTGTCACTGATGTAGGTTTCATACGTTTTTTCCGAATATGCCATGACATGTAAGCCCATAACTTCAAAAATAGAACCTGCCCTTCCTTGCTTTATGCTTTAATCTGGAGTTCTGACTTGATCAGGGGTATGTGTACCTTAGTGCTCCCCTGCTTGGTGAATTCGCACAGATTCAAGAAGCAGCAGATGGGGTGAAAAGAATATGAGCAGGATGAGGTAAAACCTATCTACTCTTGTCCACCAGATGTGTGTCTGCAAATGAGTTACTGAATTTTAGCCTGCCTTTCTTACCTAAAAATGGTATGATACATTAGCCTCATTTTAGTGACTGTACCAGCTGCTCTGTGCAAAGTTATCTATCATATATTTTACCAAATATAATTCAGCTCTGCTGTTACTTGTACCTTTCTCTTGATTCTACGTAGGCATTTAAATTTCTTTCGTATGTTCAGAAATGTGCTTGTGTTTTTTACCTTTTATTTAGCAGAGCACATTTTGATAGCATGGAAACACACACAACACTTATCATTGGTATTTGCCATTGACTTGGCACTGGCTGATAATAATCATATTAATCACATCATGAAACGTTGCCCAGTTGTACGTCATGTTCAAGATTATGGGTTTGGTTTAGTTGACTGTTTTGCCAATGGTGTCAATTTCGCTTCTTGAGATTTTCCTTCATTTCTCAGTCTCCCTCTCCTCCCATCTCTGAGGGTGCTAGCAGCGGATTTTCCCGATGAGGTGTCCAAAGTAGTTATCTGACAGCTGAGTGAATTATTCTAAATGTTTTCATAGTGTGCTTGCCAACTGTGTATTTACACGAGGCGATTGATGATGCGAAGGACAGAACATTGTCATACTTTTCTGTGGCTAGATTCCTTCTGCTTTAAATGCTAGAGCTTTCTCTCGTAAGACTTCAGGATAATAGTTAACATTTGTAAAGAGACTTATATTTTAGGTAGTTTTTTAAAATGTATTTCATTTAATATTCTAGGAAAAGAAACAGTTTACTAAGGTTTTTTTTTAATTGGTAAAATTAAAATGTCTTCATTTCTAAATTTAGTCAGAGATTGACTTTAAAACTACGAAGTCTGGAAAGCCTTATTTAATTAATGTTGATTGAATTTTCAGATGAGTTAGAAATTTCAGATGAGATGACACAAATATAATTTATCCTCAATATTTTCTATATAGAAAAGCACTCTTAACTTATGAATGAATAAATTTGTGTCCTTCTTTCGGATGATATTTGATTGACTTTTAAAGCATTAGTTGTAATAAAGGAACTAGCAGGATAAGGATTTGAAGAATTTTTCAACGCCTCCTCTCTGTGCCAGTTAGAAATGACTTAGGAGTGAGTATGTGGGTGTGGGGGAGGGGGTGGAACAGTAGAGCTCATTAGCATCTTTCAACCCCTAATGCTGTTTTGTTTCAAATAGATTTATTACACTGTCTTTCTTTCCGATTCACTACAGCATGTGAAGGCTCAGTTGGAACAAACAAAAGAGATATATAACCCACGAAGCAATTAGCATAGCTTACAATGTTCCTAATAGGCTTATCTACTGTATATGAGACTTGGGAAAATGACTTAACTTTTATGCTTCCTTGATCTCTCAGGACGTTTTTTCCAATGTCAGCTGCTTAGTACCCACAATGTAAACCTCACATACTTGATTTTCTGTTTTCTGATAGAAAACCTTCTTTACAATTTCACAGCTCCAGGGTTCCGTGGTCACTCCCTGGGGCTATTCACTTATGTGTACGGGGTCTCTTGTTGTGTGAGCATGGGGCACATGTGACTAGGCCCTGGGGTAGCTCATTGGCCTTCACTGGCTTGGGGGGCAGGGCACCGCTCTGCAATTTGTTCAGCTAGTGCTGACTCCTGGGGCGAAACCCCTCTTTCTAACACTTCCCCTCGGCCATTGAAATTTGGTTCATCTTTTGTTCTTGAAAGGTATAAATGATGCACATGTCCCCTCTTCCCTTCTAGCTACCACGCACACAAAAGAAGGATTTGTGCTGTGGGAAATAAATTGAGGCATATTGCTAGTGACATTTCGTAGGGCAGGCCAACCCTTGCTTATCTAAAGAAGTTGATCCCACAGACAAGCAGAGGACAGGATGTTACAGCACGATTATAACGAATGTTTTAGAAAAGTTTCCCAGTTTACTTTTTATATATTTTATTGTGAATAAACATATGCAGCATAAAATGTACCCTTTTAGCCATGTTTAACCTCTAGTTTGAAAACATTAATTGCATTCATGAACTTCAATGGTTTTTTCATGACACCAAAGTAGAACTCTGCGCATATTAAGCAATAACTCTATTCCCTCCTTTCCCTAATCCCTTGTAACTGCTAAATCTACTTTTTCTTTGTATAAATTTACCTGTTGCCGATATTTTATCACCCAAAACTCCAACTCACTGCCACTGACTGAGTCCATGAGACTTATAGTGACCTTCTAGGACAGGGTAGAAATGCCCCTGTAAGTTTCCAAGACCGATTCTTTATGGGTGTAGAAAGCCCTGTCTTTCTCTTCTAAGCAGAACTAAACAGTGTTTGCTCTAATGTGTTGTTTTATATTTTAAGTAAAAGTAATTTGTGGTTTTCCTTTGTGTTACATCAAAAGAGATCTCAAATACTCTGTACCACTGAGTTACTTTCAACTAACTTTGATTCTATAGGACAACATGGAACTGCCCCCATGGGATTTCCAGGACTGCAGTGACCATGGAAAGGTGACCCGATGGCCCAGTGGGTTCATCATTGAACTGGTAACTTGAAGGGCAGCTGTTCAAGCCCACCAGCTTGTCTTCAGGGAAAAGATGAGGCTTTCTGCTGCAAAGACTCAGCATCTTTGAAACTGTAAGGAGCAGTTCCACTCTGTCTCATAAGTAGCTTGGCAGGAGTCAAAGTCAACTCCATGGCAGGGTTAATCTCTACAGAAGCAGATTACTGTTAGATGCCTGGGGTCAGAAACACCTCAGCCCTTGGTTTTGCATGAGAAAAAATTCATGCAGAAGCCTAGTTTGTGATCCAAGTAGGTTTTTATAACACGCCCAGACTGGATCAGCTGGAAAAAGAGAGGGTGGGCTCCTGGTTCTGGCCTTTTTAGGACCATTGCTCAGAGGCATGGCCTGCGGTGCTGTTTGACCCCATTGGCTGAATTAAGCCCACCTGGCCTAGATTGGGGCCCACCCAGGTGGACCACCCACCTAGGTGTACTGCTCCTCTGGCTTGGAGCCTGAATTTGGAGCATGCTCAGTAGACATCTCTAGTCCCTGTTCTGTCTACCTAACAGTATCACATCTTTGTCCTGTAGAGTAGCTAGTGGGTCCAAGCTGTCAACCCTTTCATTAGCATCAATATCCTATTATGAATATGAAAATTCATTGCTTCTTGGTATTTTGGTTAAAGACAAGTATAGTAAAATGATACTTCCCCAGTAATTTTAATATATCATCATTAAAATTTGAGTTGAATTTAACTACCTCTTAAAATATATACTTGTGAAGAGATGAGAGCTTCAAGCCAGAGAGACTTATGTTAATCTCAGATGGTTTGACTTTCAGCAGAACTTAACTGTGCCACATTTCAGTTTCAGTATCTGCCAAAAAGAGCCAGTGATGATGGGCCCCTTTTTAATATTCCTTTAAAGTTACTGATAACAGTCTGATGTGTAATAAGCACTCACGGAAAATTAGCAGTGACACTAACAAACGTGTTTGGCAAAAGACATGAAAGAAGCCTGTATCGGAGGAAATAGGAGGCGATGTAGACTGCGTTATTAAGGAATCTCTTGTGGAGAAAAATCATATGGTGGAAGGCAGAGTTCTCAGTCCATAAATTGTATCTGCTTTAGAAAGCTTTCACTCCTGTCAGGATGCAGTAATCCCCTGTTCAGTGCAGTATTTATTTCTGAAGGACAGAGATTGGATTGCTTTACATGAATGTTGGTTTCCACAGATGGAATGTTGGGTTTACAGATGGAGAATATGATGAAATGAAACCATGATTAAATGCTTTTCCTTGCTTTCCTCTCTTATGTTAGAGGTTTTGGTTTCTGTATTATCAGTGGTTTGGGCCTTTTAGAGATAATAAGATTCATTTGTATACCAGAAATAGGAGATATGTTCTGAAGAGCAGAAGAACACGGATGCCCACGTAGAAGGCACTCGGTGTGAGATGACTCAGAGAAGCTTTCTCTGGGTCTTTTGAGTTGTTAGGTTGTACTTAATAAGAAGTGGGGAGGGGTGGTGAATCTTGGGAGGAGAGAAGAGGGTGTTTGTAGCCAAGATGACCTGGCCAGATTCTTTGCAGTCCTGTATTTCAATGGAGGCATTGAGAACTACAGGGGGCAGGGAATAGAGCTGGTTACTAAGGTGTCTTGAAACAAGGCTGAAGAATGATTTTATGTGTTGTAAAAAATACGTTTTATAATAGGCTGCTACACCAGCTGAAGGCTCTGGTGGTAAATTGAGCCCTTTAGCTTCTGGCTCTCCTAGTGAAAAAACTTCAAGAAGAGCTAATGGTTTGTACTTGAATATATATAATGGTTAATTATATCTGGTCCTTTATATATATATTAACTATTTCAATAACCTGTTTATTGTTTTGTGAAAATAACTGAAAAAAAACCAAACAAAAGAAACCCAAAACCTCAGCCTATTTCAGCAGTTTTAGGTAGTTTAAGAATAACCTTGCTAGGGTGGCTTGTTTAGAAAAAGATGTATTCTGTGTAACATTTTCAATAAACTTTTACCAAAGGAGATACTTGTTAAATTTGGCGTACCTGATTAAACTTAAAGCAGAATGTTAAGTTCTAAAAAGCGTAACCTTATTAAGAAATAATATTTGCAATGAATACATTGAAACAGTAAATGGGAGAAAATTTTAGAAGTACGCATTTAACTGATAAAGCGAATTGCCTAATTCGGTGAGAGAAAGGTGATGAGAAATCTATCTTTATTTTTTAATATCTTAATTGCTCTTCTTTATCCTTTCTTTGGCAAACTATGCTAATGCAGACTATTTTGAATAATGTAGTACTCTTTTTATCAGTTGGAAGCAGCGTCTGTGGCTGGGGTGGGTGAGGGAGTGAATGCATGGTAACAGAGTCTCAGGTTCCTCCTAGGCCAGTTATTTTAAATAATATAGTACTCGTTTGGACAAAATATAGTCATTTTATCAGTTGGAACCAGCATCCAGGGCTGGGGTGAGTGAGGGAGTGAGTGCATGGGTAACTGAGTCTCAGATTCCTTCTGAGCCATTTCATGGCCTGGGCAATCATTGTGTTCTCATAATGGGACACCGGGGTGCCGTGGAATCCAACAGGTCTGGGCTGGAGCCAGCCTGTGCTACTTGTAGCTGTGTGACATTGGGGAATGTATTTATCTCGAAGAGCCTCTGAATTCACAAATTGCTGGCACCTTACCTGGCCCTCAGAAATCCAGGAGAGAGCTCCCTTGATCTCCCTTCGATTGGCCAGTGCACTGGCAAGAAGTCTGCACATGTGGCATCTGTCGTTGCTGCTAGTGGCTCTGGAGCTGGCTCTGCCTCTTGGCTACTCTATGTGAAACAGAGCATGGCTGCCTGCCTCTGCACCATTGTCAGGATCATTGGTAGAGTCCGTGTGCCGTTGCTGCCAGTGCATTTTTGAATACTTCCTAACTTGTGGGGCTCATTTTCCAGCACTATATGAGGGAGCTTTCAAAAGTTTGCAAAGAAATGGCATTAAAAGACAATGGAACACCTCCATCAACATTTGAAGCCACTTTGTTTCGGACAGCAGGAGCTCTGGTAGCCTAGGTGATTACATGTTGGCCCGGTAACCACGAGGGTACTGGTTGGAACCCACCAGACAGCCGGTGGGAGAAAGATGAGGCTTTCTGTTCCCATACAGATTTCTAGTTTGGTAACGCACAAGAACAGTTCTACCTTGTTCGCAGTGTCACCATGCATCAGAATTTTTTTCTGTGGCATTTCATTGTTTTATTTCACATAGAACAATAGTCAGTTGTGATATGTAGGTTTTTCATTGGTTAAACATTAGAAATAGAGCATCACATCTGTCTTCTTAGTTTGTCTTAGTCTAGAGGATCTGCTAAGACCTGTTCACCATGCATGACCCTGCTGCTATTTTAAATACGGTTGCTACGGTTCATAGCAACATGGAACCACCCCACTACAATACAGCGCACCAACAGATGGATGGTGGTATATCTTCCAATATGATCTTAATAGATGTAAATTGATTGTGTGTGTATATATGTGTACATACATATAAGTTACATTCACAATGCATACAATTATGTGTGTATACGTGTATGTAACTGCAGTACTAAACTCATGGCCATTGACATGACTTCCACTCAGAGTAACTCCATAGGATCGAGTAGAATTGTATAGCCCCATTGGATTTCCAAAGCTGTCACTCTTTACAGCAGCAGACTGCCACATTGTTTTCCTGTGGAGAGATAGGTGAGTTTGAACTGCCAACCTTTCAGTTAATATTTGAGCGCTTAAACACTGTGCCCACTGGACTTGCGTGTGTGTGTTTAAATTTTGAATATATTTGTTGATGGAGATAAATTACATTTATTAACCATGAAAATACATTCCACCTAATCCTTAATCTTTGTTATCTTTGAGGATTAATTGAAGGGTAGAGAGATAACTGGCTCAGCGAGCCTCGCCTTTCTTGTCTCTCACTCTTTTATCATCAGACCAGAGTGCGGCTGCCTTGCTTGTTCTGTGTCTCCATTTGCAAGCTACACTGTCTGTGGGACACCTAACCTATGGACTGTGTCGCTGTAATTTGAAGCCCTTTTAAGACCTGCTGTGCCACACCATTAGAATTTACATCTCTGGAGTTGGGGACTGAGAGTTGGTGACCTGGCTGGTGGTTGGTGACCTGCCTTGCTGTTTGCTGCCTGTGCTGGAATAGCCTAGCTCTCTCTACAGAGGACTACCTGGCAGCTCTCAAAACTTGAAGGACTGCTAGTGTCTCACAATTCTCTCATGGGAGTGAGTTGGACTAAGCCATTTGTACTGCTTTATAATTTTACTGTTTATTTCTTGTATTATATATCTATCTGTATATAATTTAACAGTTCATTTCTTGTGTTATCTATTTATCTTTATACATATATAAACATTTCAGCAATCTGGTTTTGTCTCTCTAGAGAACCCTGTCTAACACAATCTCCAAATAGGAAACTTGCTTCAAAGGTATGACAGGAGCACTTGCTATATAGTATGGATGGTGGATGTCAGCATGATTCTTCTGTTCATTGATGGTGAGGTCACATCAGAGCTTTCTCAGATATTCAAAGCTATGCTGAGCACTGAAAAGCGACCTTCAAAAAAAAAAACCAAAAACCCCAAACTCACTGCTATCAAGTCAGTGGCAATTCATAGAGACGCCATGGGACTGAATAGAATTGTCCTTGTGAGTTTCCAAGAGTAGAAAGTTGGTCTTCCACAGAGCTGCCGGTGGTTTCAAACCGCTGACCTTGCAGATCTCAGCCCGGCTCTTAACCACAATGCCACCCGGGGCCCAGACGAGTGACCCTACTGAGAGCTAAAGTTACTTTAACCAATCTTTTGGGGCTTTGAGTATATTTAGTGACACTGGGGGAAAAACTTGATGGTGCTGACTTCATGGTTGGGAGTTCAAGGCCACCAGCCACTCCACAGGAGAAAGAGAAGACAATCTATTCCTGTAAAGATGTATAGTCTGGGAAACCCTAGGTAGCAGCTCTCCTCTATCTTATTGGACCAAGTCGGAATTGACTTGAGCCCACAGGGGTTTAGGACGCTTTATAGGAAATGACAGTGTCCTCTTCTGCAGCCTGTCAGGGAACAATAGGGAGAGGCAGGACACCGTTGCTAAGTCATTCTCTTCTCAGGCCAGTTCTTTGAAGAACCAGAGCCCTCTAATGACCCATGTTTTGTTGGGACTCTCACCAAAAAATCTGTTTGGGTTCTTTGACTTACTAACGAATGATTCTGTCCTTAGCATAACTCCCTCAAACCTCAGTTTTCTCACCCACAATATGGGCACATAAGAGTTTCCCCTTCATATTTTTTTGGTAAACTTTTAATGGAATCATCATATGGTAATAGATAGGAAGAAATACGATAGCTAAATACATTAGCTATAGTAATGCAAATTAGTATGTAAGGTGACTGTTGCAATATGTTCATATTTCAGACTGATGTGTCGGTTCACATTTTTATTTATATCAAGCTCTAAACAATCACTAGTAGTTACCTTTCAAACACAAAATATTATCTATGGTTCATCGTGATACTATCTTTCTTGCCTTGGTTTTTGCAACACAGATCTCCACTTTCGGTAACATTGTGAGTGTTCCACAAGTGATGTTGGCGTTTTTATTTATGAAATCAGAAAACAGTTTGATGAAATATTATTTCTTATACAGCCTTAGTGCTCCAGTGAAGTAATGTGTTGTTAATTATAATTCTAAAAAACTGGGGAAAGGGCTGGCTTCTCATTCATTGTTTTATTCATGAAGGGCAATCATTATGCCTCTGTAGCTCAGACCATGACTCTTTTGTACTGGAGAGAAATAGGCTGCCTTGTTGCTAACATGAATAGGCTGGCTTGAATTTCTCATCGAAATTACCAAGTAGCACATCTCCTGCTGTAGCCTGATCTGTATCCTGTTAGGTGGTGCTTTAGAAGGCACTGTTTTCTTTAAGTGTCATAATATGTGTTAGTTGCTGTGTGAAATTAGATCAAAGTAGACCCAAAAAAGTAGCTATGTCAAAACGATATGTATTCAGTATCTCTGTTTTCTACACTGTGTGAATTATACAGTAAACCAGTCTTTAGACAATGGATTGTAGTTCCCTAGGCTCTGAATTATATGGTGTGCTGAGTTATTCATAGATCCAGGTCATATTTTTGAAGGGATCTCTGTAGACAGAACCAGGCCAATATTAAGTCATTTACGTAAAATGCTGTCAAGTTTATAATTCCTAGGTAACGTGGATGTCTAAATTTGTGTTTGCAGAGAAGTTGTTTTTAATATAACTGATGCTGTTTTTATTGTAAAAGTTGTAGTGTTTGAAGAAATTGTTACTAGTGAAGAGCCAGAGGTAAAAGAAAATATCCTTGTGCATTTGAAACAAATCCAAGCATTGAAGACACTTGCAGGAAACATTTTGCTTTGGGACGTAATGGGGTCTACTCGCTATATTCCGAGGAGTTGTGGCAATCTGGTAATGCCAACAGAAGGTTTCATTCTTCCTGTTACCTTTCAGCTCTCGTCTCTGCCAACCTCTATACCAGTCTGATATTCTAAATATAAAATATTTCCATGAGAAAGTTAGTGCCAGCAAATTACCCATCACAAGTGTTCTATCATTTTAAAGCCTGTATTAAAGTATAGTCTTGATAGAATTGGTCAAATATATGCTTAGTGGTGAAAAATTTTCGAAACTCGGAAATCCTAAGATTAGGGTGTCAAACTGATAGTGGGCCTTGATGGGAATTACTTGGCTGTCTTATTTTCAAGCTCTGTACTGCAGCAACAGAGCTCATACCTTACTGAGGTGAGATATGAACTTAGTATATTTAGGGACATTTTTTTTAAGAGATCAATTAAGAACTGAATCCTCGATGCTCTTTTAAGAACTGAATCCTAATGACTTTATTAGTTAGCATAGTCTTTGATTCAGAGAAAATTGAGCAGATACTATGGAGTGTTCATGAATACCCACACCTGTTTTTAGTATTTCCCTGTTAGCATTTTGCGCTGGTGTGGTGCATTTGTTGCAGTTGATGGATCAAGCATGCTGATAATTATCAAGTAAAGTACATTGTTTACCTTAGGGTTTAGTCTGTTTCACACTTCTATTTTGACAAATGCTTTGTGTCACATGTCCATCTTTATGGTATCATACAGAATATTTTTACTTCTCTAAATATACCTGACCCCCACATAACCATCTCCCTTAATCCCCAAGTCCCTGACAAACAGTGATATATTTACTGTGTATATAAAAGGTACAGCAATCACTTAGGACTTCCTCTGACTTCGCTAAGGGGCAGCTGAATCAAACTCATCTTAAGACCAGTGTCTGAGTCGGAGGTCAGACATGATTCAACCCTCCAATCTTCTTCGCCAGTTTTGATGCCATCTGTCCCTTCCACACCACTCTACTTCCATAAGGCACTGCAATGACCGCACACAGCTTAGAGACTATACTCATGATGATGGGATTGGTTGAGGAAGTAAATAGGTGACAAATCAAGGTAAGAAATTCTCAGGCACACTTCTTTGGTCAGGATAGCCTCTTCCAAGCTATGCCTCCAGACAGATGTCTCCCTGGTTTTTAGCCCCTCAGTGGCAATGCTACAAAGCTATTTTAAGACTGCTGATGAATGTCCAAAGGGAAAACTACTCTGCTTTAAGCTTCAGCCTGAAGACCCTTTGCTAACGTTTCATGGATCGGTGCATTAGGCTGGGTAGGCTAGAGAAACAAATTCATGGACACTTATATGTGTAAGAGAGAGTTTTATATCTAAGAGTAATTATACATTAAGAAAATGTTCAGTCCATATCAAATCCATACGTCTGATATTAGCCCATATGTTGATACCAATCTATAAATTCCTCTTCAGACTCATGAAACACATGCAATGACACTGAATGCAGGAAGATCACAGGGCAGTGGGTGGAAAGTCTTGTGGATCCAGTGGTGGAGTAAGCATCTCAGTGCTGGCATCGTTCTCCACATGGCTCCTCTAGATCCAGGGCACTAGTGAAGCTCCATGTTTCTTGTCATCAGGAAAGTCTAGCAGGGAGTGAGTGTGTGTGTCGCCTCCAGTGAGCTATTTATCTTCGTAGTGCCTCCAAATAAGGTTACCAATTTGTGACCTGTTTGACAGACTAGACACCTCTTCACTATTACTAGTCTCAAGTTGACAACATATTATATAACTACCACAATCAGCAAGCCTTGTTCCCTCAATAAAATTCCTAAAGGCTTCCTAGCCTGCAGGTGAGCTCCCTGCTGGAAGATATTCCATGTGTCAGGAAGCATACTGTGCTGCCTTTTGGTTCTGCTGGTGCTACCCCTTCATCGGTTCTCTTTCCCCCAACATGCAGTTACCTTGAGGTCAGCGCACCCCAAGGGGCTCTTCTTTCATGATGGTAGAGAGACACCCACTCTTTTTGAGATAGTTCATTTACCAATCAGTAAGATGGGAACTTGACTAATCCCCCATAGGAGAGCTAAAAGTTTTTACAACACATTGAACTACATTAATGACCACTGACAACAAAATTGTATAATCCTATCATATCTTTCACACCTTCTCTTACCCATGCCCATTAGGACAAAGTCAATTGGTAAATTACAAAGACTCTAGCTAATCCAGCCGTATCAAGTAATTCACTGTTCCACACTGGCTATACTTTTGCTTTTTAAAGAGCGCAGCTAGAATCAGACAAAGTGAAGCCTTTTCAGACTGCCTTCTTTTACCAAGCAATTTACCTTTCAGGTTTATTCATTGTTTTATCAATAAGTTCCCTTTATTGCTTAAAAGGTATACTATGGTTTGCTTATCTGCAAACCTATTGAAAGACTTCCTGGTTGCTTCCACTTTGGGATGATTTTGACTTAAATGTGCTATAAATGCATGCAGTCTTTTGTGTGGAGATGGGATTTTAAGTCATTGAGTTGCTTAGGCACATGAGTACAGGATCATATAGTTAAACGATGTTTAGTTTTGTAAAAACAATAAACTTCCACAAGTGGCTCAGCCCTTTTATGTTTTCACCAGCAATGAATGATGGACCCCATTCTTCCATATCCTCTTTAGCATTTAGTATTATTTTCTTACTAAAAATTTTCAGCCATTCATTCCGATAGGTGTGATACAGTATCTTAGTGTTCTTTTAACTTGAAATTCCCTGATAATGTAGAATGTTGAGTAACTTTTCATATGCTTAATTTTTTTAGCGAAATCTTTATTCAGATCTTTGTTTCATTTTTAAGTGGGCTATTGATCTTTTCATTAAGTCCAAAATATGGCCTCCGCCTCGCTCCAGTAGCCATGTGGCAGTGAATCCTTTGGAGTGGGTCTTGCCATTGAAGCCGTCCAAGTTGCTTACTGTGGCAGAATACCAAGGAGGTACATGAAGGAGCAGATAGGTGAAGTTATAACGAGCACATGGGACAGCATTAGATTCGCCGTCTCAAGGGTCACATCATGGGCAGGTTTGACCTCTTGGCCTTTTATAGGACATGCACCAGGAATAAGTAATAAAATAATTGGAGTGGAAAATAATAAAGTAGGTAATTGCCATCATAAGCCGATATAATGCACATATGGATGAGTCACCTCTCTGTGGCCATTTCTGTACTGTGGTAACTTCCATGTTGCTATGATATTGGAAGTTGTGCCACCAGTGAACCTCATCCATGTTGGACATGTTTTAGAAGAACTTCCAGAATGACATACTAGAAAAAAACCCAAAACCTGGCAATGCAGTTCTGAGTTTTCAAATGGAAATAGTCACTATAGAATATTGTGTGGTCCATGAAAGAAGTACAGCAGCCTGTGGGATCATGAGATGCCATAGGGATCAGTTATCAGGTATCAAAGAACAAAAGATCATATCATTGTGTGCTCACCTCCATGATACGATCACTGAAGACAAATGGGTGCATAAGCAAATGTGGTGAAGAAAGCTGATGGTGCCCAGCTATCAAAAGAAATAGTGTCTGGGGTCTTAAAGACTTGAAAGTAAACAAGCGGCCATTTAGCTCAGAAGCAACAAATCCCACATGGAAGAAGCATACCAGCCTGTGCGATCATGAGGTGTCGAAGGGATCAGGCATCATAAGAACAAAAACATAGTGAATGAGGGGGAGGAGTGCAGAGGGGAGACCCAAAGCCCATTTGTAGGCCACTGGAGATCCCCTTACAGAAAGGTCTTAGGGAGGAGATGAGCCAGTCAGGGTGCGATGTAGCAACGATGAAAAATATAAATTTCCTCTAGTTCCTAAATGCTTCCTCCTCTCCCCTCCCGCCCCCCTACTATAATGATCCCAGTTCTACCTTGCAAATCTGGTTAGCCCAGAGGATGTACACTGGTACAGATAGGAACTGGAAACGCAGGGAATCCAGGGTGGATGATCCCTTCAGGACCAGTGGTGTGAGTGGCAATACTGGGAAGGTGAATTGGAAACGGGGAACCGATTACAAGGATCTATATATGACCTCCTCCCTAGGGGATGGACAACAGAAAAGGGGGTGAAGGGAGATGTTGGACAGGGCAAGATATGACAAAATAATAATTTATTAATTATCAAGGGTTCACGAGGGAGGAGGGAGCAGGGAGGGAGGGGAAAATGAGCTGATGCCAGAGGCTTAGGTGGAGAGTAAATGTTTTGAGAATGATGAGGGCAGTGAATGTACAAATGTGATTTACACAATTGATGTATGTATGGATTGTGATAGGAGATGTATGAGCCCCTAATAAATCTATTTAAAAAAAGAAGAATATTGTGTGGTCACTTACTTTGGACATATCTTCAGGTGGAATCAATTGCTAATGGGAGGACATTCTGCACGCTAAGGATCAGTGAGGTCATGGGAAACTTGCTGAGATGGAGGGTCCCAGTAGCTGCAGGGACAGACTGTAAACTGATTAATAGTATCTTCCTCATAGCAGATGGCTTAAGGATTAAGTGAATACTCGTATTTTTTTCTTGTTTTAATTTTTTATAAATGATTTTATTGGGGGATCTTACAGATCTTATTACAATGCATACATCAATTGTATCAAGCACATTTGTTGCATTTTCAAAAAATTTTCTTTCTACTTGAGCCCTTGGTATCAGCACCTCTTCCCCCCACTCTCCCTCCCACATCCTCCTACTCTCATGAACACTTGATGAATTAGAAATTATTTTTTTCATGTCTTACACTCTGCACTGTCTCCCTTCACCCACGTTTCTTTTGTTCATCCCCCGGGTGGTGGGGTGGTGGTTCATATGTCAATCATTGTAATTGGTTACCCCTTTCTCCCCCTTCTTTCCCGACCTTCCCCTTACCCTCATAGTATTACTACTCCCATTCCTGTATGTGAGGGTTTTATCTGTTCTGGATTCCATGTATCAAGAGTTCCTATCTGTACCAGTGTGCATGCTCTGATCTAGCCGGATTTGTAAGGTAGAACTGGGGTCATGATGGTGGGTGGTGGTGGAGGAGAAGAGAAAGCATTAAAGAACTAGAGGAATTGTTAGATCTCTCATGGGAGAGATATGCTTCAGTACTTGGCTCCATGCTGGAAAGAATTCATGCCGAAGCCTGGTTTGTGATCCAAGTGAGTTTTATGTAAGTTAGGAGAAGTTTCAGGTTTACACAGGCACTCTCAGAGCACCTCAGCCCTGTCCGCCTGCCTGGAAGCTGCTTGAGAGAGTCAAGTGGTAGGCTCTGGGATCCTACCTTTTCGATTATTCTGCAAGGAGGCGTGGTTGATGACCCTGATCGACTCTATTGGCTGAATTGAATTCACCTGGCCTTGGTGGGCCAATCCAGGAGCAGCGCCCACCTAGCTGTACCACCCCCTCCTGGCCAGAAGTGCCTCTTAGCATGTTTAATGGGCGCCCCAGTCGCTAAGCTAAGCTACCTAACAGAATGTTGTGTGTTTCATTGGTGCTGTACTACACCCTGACGGACTCATCCCTTCCTGTGACCCTTCTGGGAGTGGATGTCCAATTGTTATAGATGGCTTTGGGTCTCCACTTCGGCCTTCCTTATTCACATCAGTATGATTGTTTTGGATCTTCTGATATAAGCCAATACTCTTAACGCTCAAGTAAAGTTGCTCTCACATAGCAGGAGAATGTTAACTGATAGTTAAAAATAGGCAAACCACCTAACTTGCTACCCTCCTGGGTGTTGGGAAGCACAGGCATTTTCCAGAACCTGGGGAATGTCAGGCTCACTGTAAACTTGGAGTGTAGTTCACCTGTGTGTTCTGCATTCCTTATTTCCCCTTGTTTCTGCTGTCGTCAACTTTTGGAAGTAGGTGCCTTATCTTAGTACTCACATCTGACAGGATGTCATGTTTCTTCTCTTTCAGTATCATTTATTACGTTTTCTAAGTAGGACTCATAGTTTTTGTCATTCAAGCAGATTATTGGAGGAAAAGGGAAAAGATATAAATGTCAGAGTTTTGCTTCGGCAACCTAAAGTAATAAATAATGGCTAACAGTCTTCTTACCCAAGCTGTAGAGTTCCCACACTTGTGATCTTGGAGAGCTGTGTGATTGATTCTCACTGGAGGAATAATTAAAATGTCCTGTCTACCCTTTGTGTGGGGGGTCGAGAAAAAACTGTTTGCCCTTGTTGGTTTTTCACTGGTAGAGTTGAATCCTATGCAAACACATTTTTCCTGTTAGCGTTTACTAGGAAATATGGAATGTGTTTGCGTGTGGCTTAGAGCTGTCCCTGTTGGTTGTAGATCATTATTAAACAACAAAGAGGGGGTTAAATCAGAAACACACATTGGCATGCTTCGAAGGCGTGTTCGGGAATGTCCAGGGTACCAAGCTATACTTTTGTAACTCATAAGTTATTTGTTTATCAACTGAATGAATTTGTAAACTTTTAAAAGAGATGGCAATGGTTTTGACAACTTCCAGTATATATTTCTATTACGCAACTCTTATGTTCAAGGTCATATCCTAGGGACTGTGGGGTGGATTGGGAGCACGGGGCAGGATGTGGGGACCTTCTAGGGTAATGTGTAATGTAAGGCATTAGAAGGAGAAGGACTGATTCCCAGTTGGAGAATTCAAGGAACTGTTTTCCATGTTCCTGCTTTAAGATGAGACAATTGAGTTATGTGGGATGGTTGCCATTTCTAAAAACCCAATACAGAAAATAAAATCTGATATTAATAAAGTTGGGCAACAAAGGAAGGATTCTAAATGAAAGTCGTGGCATATACAAAAGTCCATCACCTGGTATGATGAATAAAGCTTAGAGATAGTGTTGGACAGACAGAATTGAGACTGAGTTGCAGGAGTTGTGAATGGCATGCTCAGAGGCTTTACACCTGTGATAGGACATAAGAAACCATCTCTGACTAGAATCCGTGGTCAGAAGTGCAGTCTGAGAGCACTGCGTGGGTCACTTGGAGGAGATAAGCCTGGTGATGGGAGGGCATTTTAAGGAGCTTTTGTAGTAGTGCCGGTTTGTAACCAGAACCTGGATTAGTAGAGGTTAGAATGTCAAGAAAATGAAAGATGTGTGAGATAGTATAAAAGAATCTGCAGAATTGGATATGTATTTTAATGTGAGTGGGACTCAAGCATGAGCCTGTGTCTACCAGTCTCAAATGTGGGACTAGCGGAGGGAGATGTTAGTTTGAAGTGTGGATCCGTCAGCAAGATAAGACATCCAGATAGAGGCACCCGACAGGCAGTTGGCAATGTGAAAGCGACGCGGGTGAGGGTGTAAGTGTTGGTGCCATTGTCATAGGCAGAATTGGCAAGACACTTGAGTTCTGTGCGATGGATGCCATTTCCTTTAAAAAACAAAAAGGGTTCAAACTTTAGGATCCAGAGGAAGAAATGGAAACAAAAAATGTCAATGAGTTTCAGAAAATAGAAAACAGAGCGTAAAAGAGGAGCGTTTTAAAAAAGGAATGCAGTTATTAATACCATTAAATGCATACGATTAAAGGCATTGATTATCTTTGAGAAAAAAATTTTGTCCAATGTGTGGGGAAGGAGTGTGGATCAAACTGTATGGACTCTTAAAAGGTTATAATAATTGGGAATTGCTAATGAAGACCTTTTAAAATTTCTTCTAAAAATCTTACAATATTTTTTGAAAATTATGACAGATTATTTTGATATTAAAAATCCAATTATAAAAAACAAATCTTGAGATGTATAATTGAAAGGATATTTTTGTCCCTGGAAACTTTAGAAAAGCGATGCTGATTAAATTCTGGTTTTAATAACAAAGTGTAGGCTTTTCTAGGCCCATCAATCACTCACAACTGCTTTTAAATTGCTTCTTTGTCCTTTCATATTCCTTCATGAGTAGTAAAAGGCTTTTACAAATCAGGCATCAAACAGTGTTTATTGATCCATTGATAACAATTTGAAATGAAAACATCCTTTTTCTGAAAGATCATACCATGAGGTTATTTTTAATCCAGAAAATTACGTAAGTGGGGCTTAAATTTTTCTGAGAAATACAGCATTTGACTTGCCTGGTAGTTAGTTAGCCTTCTTCTGAACCATCACAGGGCACCTAGCAAGTAGAACCTGTTCAGGACTTGGGCCCCGTAGCGCCAGACAGGTTACCCTTTGTCTTTCATTGCTGGTATCAAGGATACTACGTGGGGTTTATTTTAAAGTTGGCTCTCCAGGCCGTTGATGATGGTCTCTGTTGTGCTGGGAACCCCGGTGGCACTGTGGGCTACACGTGGGGCTGCTAACCTGCCTCTCCATCCGCAGTCTGAAATCGCCAGCTGTGCCACGGGAGGAAGATGACGTTTTCTGAAAAGATTTACAGTCTCTGAAACACGGGCAGCTCCACCCTGTTGTGGGTTGGAACTAACTCGAGGGCCGCGAGTTTGGTTTTCTGGTTTGGATTTTGTGCTAGGCACTCTCTGCTGGTAGTAGGGATGTAGATGTGGATGGTAATGGGCCCTACCCTAGAGGCAGGTGAAGGCGACAGAGAAGTAAACAGGTAAGTCATGATTCAGCCCTTCTGAAGTATGAACAATGTATTATGGATGTGCCCGGACTGGACGGAAAACATTAGGAGGAACTAGAGGGAAATCTTCACTTTTCTTCCAAGTTAAACATTGATAAGTAACAGCTACCTAACTGGTTCACAGCCAAGAAATGATTCAAAACATTGTTTCCTCTGCCATTTCCGTCACTTTTGGCAGCAGTTTTAAAACAAAAGAAATGGCTTAATTAGTCTCACAAGTATAAAGCCAAAGCCAAGCTCACTGTCATCGAGGGGAGGCCATCTCATAGTGGCCTTAAGGGACAGAGTAGTAGTGCCCCTGGGGGGTTACTGGACCGTAAGTTTTACCCGTCTTTCTCCCGAGGAGTGGCTGCTGGTTTTGAAGTGCTGGCCCGTGGCTGCCAGCCCAGCGGGTAACCATGGTGCCACCAGGAGTCCTCACACAGGATAGGAGTGCTTCAAAATCTCTTCCGTCGCTCGGAGTTAGGCCCGTGGTAGTCCATGGTTCCAGCCGTGAAATTCCTGTTCACCTTGACCACGAACTAAATAAATATCCAAATAATAGTATCTGGTCTTTCTGCTTACTGTATCCTTGGTATTTGATATCTCTATTATTTTATTGTCCAAGAGGAGAAGGATAAGGGATGCACAAATATAGACACATTTTAAGTACATAGATAGTGTACATGTTTTATCCACTCTTTGCAAATCTCTTAACTCCATGTAGCACAGATCCTGTGTGTGCTGAATATGTGTGATTGAGAGAAAATTCGAAGTTATGGGGTATTGGCACATGGGTCTTGGAATTCATAAAATGAGCAGAAGTATACAATTCTAATCTAAATGCAAATATGCCTCCACTCACAGTGATTTTTAACCTATGAAGTAGACATATAAGGAGGCAGTTACGTTAATTTTCAAATAACATCCTGGGCTCCTTTAATTAGGTGCTGTCCCCAGTGCGTTGAAGTGGTGATTTCCAGACCATTACCTACTAGACAGGACACTAGACAGGCAGAGAAGCTTACGCAGTGTTAGGAACAAGCCTCTAAAATGGTATTGTTCACGATGGAGCAAAGAGAAGCATCAGTGCTTTCTTTTGGTTTAATGGTGGTTTGGGGAAGATATCATTTCATTTGTGTATAATGTGTGAGAAAAACTAGCTTATTTTAAGCATCATCTGTGATATAATATACCAAATATAGATTTAGATATATTTCCTGAAGGGCCATCTGTGAGCCACTGCCTTTCTGCGATTCGTGTAAGTAGTATTCTGTGTCTCTGTTCCTGAACCTTAGGTAATTATACACAAGCTCTGTAAGAGAAGCCAAAACAGTTGAAGCTACATGCAGAATATTGACAGAATCTACCTTCATAGGAAGGAATAATGATGAACATAGAAAATCCTGACCATGTCGGAACATCATAAATAGACCTGTAACAAATTATTAGTCAAATAAATGATAGAATTCTCCAAATAACTAGACTCAAATTGAGATTTATGTTACAAACAAATTGTTTGAATTTAAGAAACAACAGGACTAAAATCATTTACACTATAGATGAGTGATTAAAAACAGGACTTGCAATTCATATATTTAGCTGTCAGAAATTTATTAGGTCATAGTTATAATGGGTTATAGGAAATTCATGTCCTATTTGAAACTGTTAATAACTTGGACAGATTTTAATTGGATGCAGAAATTGGCATCTGTAGTGTCAGTCATTAAAAAAACCTGTGTTTGCTTTTGGGGATTAAATAGCAGTAGAAAATATTAATACAAATTGAATGAATTCCATTAAAATTCTCAATGCCTTACCCTAGAAATTAGTAACAGAATTACCTAAAAGCAACATGAACTTTTTGAAATGTACAGGAAACGTTAAGTGAATGGTAACATCATTTAGGTTAGTGTACCTTAAAAAAATTCCCCAAATTTATATTGTGCTTACTTCAAAGTAGTTTGCAATATCATTTTATTTCTGTCTTTAGTAAGATAATATTTTAATTAAAATAAAGTGAGTTTTATTTGTATATTTTTATTTTTAAGATCTTTTATGTCTATTAGTGTACGTAGTCTTTAGCCAAGTACAGAAAGAATTATTGCTGTCAGGCTCTAGGTATTCAACCTGAACTGAAAGCTGAAATAAATTAATCACCCGGCATTGTGCATTCTCATTCTCCTTCTTTTGTTCATTTATTGATTGTTCAGATCCTCATGGTATGTGTCGAAGGTCTTCCTTAAGCATGAGAGAAAGAAAGAAAGCTTTAAAATTCTCCTGTAATGCACTTCCCTCACCGCTATTAGCTGCAACTCGGAGCAGCGCCGAAGAATTGCTACTACAGTAAACCCTCTGGGCTGTTTGATCAAATCTTATCAATTCTTTGGCTGGGCCAAATTTGGGCTTATGCTACAATTTTTTTCTACCTAATAAATATATTTCTATTTTATGTGAATGTTTTTCGTGGTGAGGGGTAGGTTGTCTATCATCAGGTTTTGGTTCATATGAAAATCTGCTGTAGGTAAAAGTTTTCTACTAATGCTCTGTCTCAGCTCTCTGTTTTCCTACTGCTGGGTTCTGTAATTCATTGCAGTGGCCACACAGAACCCCGAGACAGTGCTCACGATTATGGGGGTTAGTAGGGAAGCTAATAGGCAATAATTCAGGTGGAAATGCTCAGGATACAGTTTATTCAGTCAGGACATGTTTCACAGTTCTGTTAGGGCTGCTCATAAACGCCCAGAGAGCGTGCCAGTCCACTGTCAGTCTCAGTCAGAAGGCACTCGGCACCAGTTCGTGGGGCAGCAGACCCAGCCTTTCAAATATAGTGCCAAGAGGCACCCACCCCATCCCACTAATCAGCCTCCTTCCCAAAGCAGCTGTAAGTGCCCCGTGTGCTGGGAAGCCCACTGCTCTGCCTTACTAGCTGGTTTCTGACTCTTGTTCTTCCCTTGCCGCTCCTCTGGTGTTAGAGCTGTCTTCTTGAATCAAGGCCATTCACTGTGCAGGGATGTCCAGGTTTAGAGGAGGGCCTGCTCTCCTGGCTCTTTCAAATAGTGAGAGCCTCTTTCCTGCTTTCAAAGGATTCATTGTATCCCCAGTAGCTGGTAATCACAAGGAATCCTCCCAACAAGCACTCATGACTGAATCCTGTCAGTATTTTCCCCACTTTGTCGTACCCACACCCACTGGAAAAAAGTCATCTGATGGGAGGTACACGGAGATTGTACCATGTAGGTACTTCATTACATTACAAATAATATATAAATTTTAGTTGAAACTTTTTATATTGTCTCTCAATATAGTAGTAGCCACCCACTTTCAGGATAACTCATTTTTAATGCATTACTTATTTTTAAGATAAAATGATATCTCAATTGAAATTTCACCCTAAGGGAGAGAAAATTTAAGATTCAGAAATAATTTATTCATAAATCTACAAGTATTTAGAAATAGTAGATGAAAATATCCATGTTAAAGAAACAAAGGATTTTTATATCCAATGGAAATAAGAAAGTTCCAAAGCCACATTAATAAAGTTATCTTGAGTATCATCAAGCTTGTAATATAGTTCATACTCGGAGATTCATACTACCAGTAATATTACAAAGAGGAGAAAGATAAACAGAACACTAGATATAAGGCAAAGTTAATTGACTGCTTAGAAGAAAGAATGCTGAAATATTCTGGGAGTTTTAGTAGGTTGATGTAGAAAGCTATATTGGATTTCATAATTAAACCATGAATATTTTTGTAGAAGAAATGGGCATTTTAAGATGACAAGGCATGAAGAAACTACAGAATTAAATACAGGATATAATGTAGACAGACATATGTTTAAGAGTTGTATTGTTTCTAGACAGCTTCACAAATGTTTAATTATTTCCCACACATTTGTTACTAGTTTGAACTTCTATTTCTTGGGCATTTATTGTCTTGGGAGTTGGAGGCAGGCAAAAATTCAACTCATGTCTTCGGTAATGATGAAGAGCCAGCGGCCCATTGGTTTTGGAACTGGGCTGAATTGTCAGTTCATGCCAGGGGTGAGTAATGAACAAGGAATAATTCTTCCTTAACGTCTTCTCTAGTGGCTTTGAGAAAAACTATCCTCAGTATTCTTGTAGTCAGCCGTCTTCTGTATTGGACGAGAAAGCTCGCAGTGCATGGGTCTTTAAATTAAGTCTTCTCTTAAATTAGGCTGGCATATTTGACATTTTCCACGGAATCCTCTCTTTCCATTTTAGTTGAGTGAAAGATTGAGAATTTATGGAAATAACCTTTTTCCTGGAATGTATTAGGCCACACACCATGATACTCATTTTATTTCAGATATGGAGAAAAAACGTTAACTGTCAATCAGTATATGTAGACTCAATGGGAGAGGACTTATGTACACTGAGCAGTTCAATTGTTTAAGAAATAGTAAAAGTTAATATTTATTCTCCCCTACTGTGATTGAAGGAAGTTTACACTGATTATCAGAATTTGGAAGATTTAAATTTTATATAAATTATAATAATTGAGTTTAATTTGCATTTCATGTAAAAGGCAAGGCTACATTGTTTATATGAGTTTCACATCAAGCTGCTTTAGTGTTAAACAGCATAAAATAATTATAATTTGCAGTGAAAATTATTAGAAAGTAAAACTGACATTTCCCACACAACACTGACTTAGAAATCGGGTCTCTAAGATGGGGTTTAGCATAAATGTGTCAAAGCGTTACATTTTCCAAAGAAGTTGGAAACAAATTGCAATTCATTTTATGCAGGATATGTTTATTGCACATCTGCTATGGACTAGATACTCTTGTAAACTTTATGCAACAGCAAGAAAAACTCTGCCCTCAGAGAGATGATATTCTAGTGTACTAAGGAGGCTGGCACACTTTTTTGTAATTCCATCCACTTCTTACCAACAAGAGTAGAGTTGGTAAGAGAATATTGGCACTTTGTGAATGTGAAGGAGGTGGTTACATCAGATTTTAAAATAGGGGATGGCTACATCAGTACATAACTTGCATATTACACCCACTCATCATTCAAATGTTGCATGGTGGTAGGTGCTGTTGCATCCCATTTGACTCATAGCGACCCCATGTAAAGCAGAATGGAAGGCTGCCTGGGCCACCATGATCTTTACAATTGTTAGTATGGCTGAGACCATTGTTGAAGCCACTATCTCACTTCGTCTCCTTGAGGGCCTTCTGTTCCCACGGCCCTCTGCTTTACAGCGCATGATGTCTCTCTCCGGGTACCATGTTCAGAGCCTGAGGTGAAGGCTCTGCATGCTCCCTGTGAAGGAACTTCGTGGCTGTACTTCTAAGACAAATCTGTTTGTTTTTCTTGTAGCCGTGGCCCCTTTTATAGTCTTCACCATCCCTGTATATAAATGCATCAGTTCTGCTTTATGCGTTATACAACTTTCCGGGGCATGCCAGGCAGCTGACAAGACTAGGTAGTTATTTAAAAACTAGCTTTGAGGTGGCACAGATGTTTTTCCCACTGCGCCATTCCCCCTTGGTACCTTCGGAGACGCATGGTGTGGCAAGCCTGCCTTCTCTACAGTGCTTTCCTCCCACTGAGCACTCCAGGGGAGGAGGGGTTAGGTTTTCCCCTGCATTGGAAGCCAGTAGGAACCCACCGGTACGTGGCTGCACGCCATGGTCTGCAGATGCCCCAGGGCTTCATCTCATGATAGCCCTGTTGCATTAGCTCCAGAGAGGGGCCATGGAGAAAGGAAGGCCCTGGGCATGGAACAAGGGAAGACCAGTCATCTGGCCCCAGGAGAGGTGGCCGATAGGTCTCTTTGGAAGAAGAGACTTCGGAGTGTCCCATTGGACTCTTGGGATCCCAGTTTCTCTGGCCTCCGTGAGGGGCCGTCTTCCCCATTTCCTGTGTACCAGCCAACAGTCCGTGCTCCTAGTGGCGTGGTCCGGCTCCTTGAAAGACCTGAGCAATACAAACCGTAGGTAGCTCAACCTTTCTCTTTATCCTCTCTCTCAAAGTGTCACATATTGCTGTGTGTAAACAGGAAATCTCACGTAACATGATTAATAACTTATGTACATTATCCTGTGTGACAAAACCATTTAGAATATGAAAAATATTATTTAATAAGACATGTCTGCCATAGGTCAAATCTTTGTGTATTTTGAGGTTTTCTATGGCAGGCTTTGCTTCTTAAGTTATCGTAACATAACTTCAGTTTTAGCAGAATGTTATCGATTTTAGCAGGTTGAACATCTCAATGACTGAAACATATTAGAAGTAAAATCAGTTATTGTAGTTGTCTTTGACTGGCTGTCATGGGACATTATTATAACTGTGTTTCTCTGTAATAGTGGTTATATGACGAAAACTGATTCATGAGTCCTTAAGATTCTTGGGAGTTAACAACAACAACAAAAAATGCCCGTAGGAAGTGAGCAATGACTAAACTGGAAATCTTCCTCTATTATAACTTATCCATTTAATGGAAAGTGTCAACAAAGTAACCAGCCCTTAGATGGGACTCGGGTATTTAAGGTTACATCCAATAGATGTACTGAAAAATTGTAGATGTACTGAATTGTAGATACAACTGAAATCAAGTGGAGTTTTATTAAATTAATCTATTGGATATCTTCTGTATCACGTAGAGTAGATTTGTCAAAGTCGTTTTAGAGGCAGTCTTTTACGTGTGATAAAAGGTTGTCTCTGTTTGAAGATTTATTAAAATCAATGAATAGCTTAAGATGATAAATCCTTAACTGGCTTGCTCTTTTTGCTTCTTTCTTTTCCTCTCTTCCATCCGTCCTCATTTTCTTATGGAAAAGGTGTGTGTATACATGTGTGTGTATGCATGTGTGTGTGTGTGTGCATGTGTGTATGGACAGAGAAAAAGGATGCAATGAGTGATTTTTCTTATATTTGAGAAATGCATGTGACTTAATACATGAGTTTTAAACAATTATTATAAAATTAAGAGAGACTGTTGTCACATTAGATTAACAGTTTTCGTATTAAATGTAATGCATATGAACATTTTATGTGATTTCAATGTTAATATATGCTTGCTGCCAGAGCGTCCGTTCTGACACTTAGTGACCCTATAGGACAGGGTCTAATTACCCCATTCGGTTCCAATCCCTTAACTGTTTTCAGGAGTAGAAAGCCTTGTCTTTCTCCTGCATGAAACGTTAACACACAGCCACATTCTTATCATTCAGATTTTAACGTAGCAGCATAGTTCATCCAAATATTTTCCAACCTCTGTGCAGTAAGTTTAGCAACAATTTTCCTATTGAAATAAGTGAACTCAGCTGTCTAGTACGTATTATAATATGGTAATATGTATATCTTTATTGTCCAGCTCATTTGGGAGACCCTATGCTTTTTGAGGGACTTTATTATTGAAACATTAGGGCTTCTAAATTAAGAGAGGCTAAGGTAACCTTGGAAATCTGCTGAAAATGAGCAATGAAAAACTTTTGAATCTAATATAAAACTTTTGGATCACAGCGATCTATTCTGCCACTGATCATGAGATGTCGCCCAGATGGGCACCCTCTGGTGATGCATGGCTTCACCATGAGGGGAGTACCACCTTGCTGACAGCTCACAGCCACAGTGGATGGAATAAAAAGTCAGGGATGGGCTCCCGGCGCATGACAGTGCTTCATTCACTGGATGTGAAAATGAACTATTGGGAAAAGCAAGAAGAGGCAACTGGAAAGGAAGACACTGCTAAGAGAAGTAAGTGGGCTGAGGAGTGTTTGGTGTTTCGTTTCTCTCCTGTAAAGACAGCAAGAAGACCTCTAGCAATGCTGAGCGGGAAGCGCTGCAGTGAGATTCTGATGGAGCGAGCGCACAGAGGGTTTCACACTCAGCGCTATCCCGCAGGAGAAAACTGAGATGGAGAAATGGATCTGAATATTAGATGTGCGAAAGACAAAATCAAGACACAGAAGACAAAGACCTGCGTGATTATAAGGGAGGGAGAGGTATAAGCCTCAAGGCAAAAAGACAGGAAGTAAGGGTGGGGCATGGTGGGAATGGTTAAGCAAAGAACTGAGGACGCCACAGAGGCACTTGTGCACGTGGGGCTAACTCCGGGGATGTCCTTAATGTAGTGACAGGCAAGCATCTGTTTGGCTTTTTTCTTGACTTTGTATATAATTTTAATTTGAGCTCCTTGTTCACGTTTTTCCTGAATAATTATTCGTCATTCCATGAGTGGGTCAACCTGAAACACTTCATTACCGAGACCAGATGCCAATTTCATTATATCTGCTAAAGCTTCAGATTTAAGTTTGAGAACCAGATCTTTGCCTTATTTATATTCTTTTCATCGCACATCTGATTTCTTTATGGTGATGTCCTTTTGTAATCTGTAAATTCTGCTGTCTCTTTAATGTTATATTCTTGTAGTTCCTTACCTAGTTAGCTTCTTATGGTCCACAGTCTTAGCTAGGTAGGCGTCACCGTCAAGTGGGCCATGTCCACTGTTTTCTTTGAGGTGGCTATAAAGCATTGCAGTATCATGCTGTTTGTAACCTGCACATTGACTTACATTGTTTGATAATGATTTCTTCATGATTACGTATGTGGACTTCAGTGTCATAGAAACCCGTATGTTGGAAGGTAATGAATTTGGCTGAGTAGTGGTCACATTGTTATATTTGAAGGCAGTTAAAATAATTTTTTTCTAAATATTATGCTTTTAATTTTATGAATTTAAAAGAAACAAGTAAGAATTCTCTAGGTAATTGAGCTGACCTGCCATTTAACATTTGGTGGGGGAAGTGTACCTACTCTGACATCCCGGGTCAGGAATTGAATTCTCTATACCTTAGAATTTTAAATGGAACATAACAATCAACCCCATTGTGGTTTAGTCACAGAACAATCTCTCTTTTAAGTTTTATTGCTGTTGGCAGCTGTTCTGCTTAGAGATTAATCTATTTTTGCTTGTTTTATTCCAGGAAAAACCAGAAATGAAAGTTTATAGGCCAAATAGTTGATTAATTGCTCAGTGAAAGGGTGAATCAACAATCTTAGGAGCCAACTGTGCTTTAGATTGACAAATTCTGAAGTAATGTCTTAGACTGGGTTGACTAGAGAAACCATCCAGAGGTACTCATAAGACAGAGATTTATATCAAGAAGTAATTATGGAGTAAACATCCCAGCCATGTCCAATTAAAGTCTCTAAGTCTGATGCCAGTCCATAAGACCCTCTTCAGACTCATACAGCCACATGCAGTGATGTCAATGATATAGGAAGGTCACAGGCTGACAAGTGAAAGCCATGTGGATCCAATGGTGTTGGCTCTGGCAGCAATCAGGGACAGTCAGCTGGACAGTGACTGGGGAGAATGGGAGGTTTCCAGGACCCTCCTGATGAGCAGGCCCCGCCCACAAGGAGTCACTATCAGGCTGTGACCAGATTGACAGGCTAAACTTCACCCCAACACTTTCATATTTCTTCAAGTTGACATGAAAGTGTGCTGTCCTTTCCCAGGAAAGAGGCATGGACTTCCATTGACAGGATGCTCCTTGAGCGGAAGAGCATGGAACAGGGTGGTTCAGTGTGAGAACCTTTCTCTCCCTCGTCTTCCTATGGATTTTGAGAAACCTCTTTTGCCTCACCACTTCTCTGCTCTATAAGAACATTGTATACAGCTTTGCATTTGACTTGATAGGGTAAATACTAATTCAGTAATTGTATGTCAATGCCCATGTGAACAAATTGGATCTGAAAAGTTTGCCCATTCGAATTTTTTTATTGTTCAAGTGGTGAATGTGTGATTTTCAAATTCCACCTCCTAAGCACTGGAGGTTTCCATTTAGTGAACATTTTGTCCTATTATGTAATGTATATGGCATTAAGAACACAAATCATTTCAATGTCTGAACAAAGCAGTCGCTATATTCATTCAGTGAAACTAATCTCCACTTGTGAAGATTTAGATTGTAAGGCATTTATTTGATTTACAATTCAATGTTGTGCAACCTATTTACATTATTCCAGATTCAGGAGCTAAGGTTGCATTCTTACTTCATCAAGGGAACAGTTTTCAGAAGATCTTCAGGGAGTTTCAAGAAAGCTCGGGATTCAAGTACCCCAGGGGTACTTTTAAATGCTGTGGCCTCAGCTATAGCTTGAGGCCAGAGGGGAAGTATGTGTCCTGTCAGTAGATTTCCATTATATTCCTAAACATGTTGATTTGTTCTCTTTCCTCAGGACCACCCAAACCTTCTGTTTTTACTTCAAATAACATCAACCAGCAATTAGAACCAAAGGACTTGTTGTTTACCTGTCGAGCTTGCTAAAAATGAAGTGGACTAGCTTGCAAGTTCTGATTTCTGGAAATGTTTAGTGGAAAGAGATCAGATGAGATTATTCCCATTAAATGAAACCTCCCTTCTGCTTCCTCCAAGCCATGCTTTAGAAATAGTTGAAATTGAATTGTTGAAATGGCCGTAATAGTGTATGTATATACGAAGAATAGATCCTAAGAACTTTAGAATGTAATTTTTATTCTTTGAAAAACTTTGTTTTTTTCCTTTTGTTACCTGTTACTGTGAAGTTCGCTCCTTTCCCATAGGCCAGTTGTACGTGATACTTTATGCCATATTTTTTCAGTAGTTGAGTCCGACTTCAGAAGCTGTGTATGATACAACGTGGCTGTGTTACACTTCTCCAATGGGAGGTTCTGTAAGTGCCATGTTGAAGGCCAATTGTGCTGTTAAAGCCTACTGCCCTGGCAAAGGAATAAAAGACGCACATTGGGCGTTTGTCCTGTTTACTGCTGGTGGGTTGTTTGAATCCTGTTCTTTATTCTTAGATCATTTGTGGCTTCAACCATCAGGCTTGGTCCCAATTCTCAGTGGCAGAGTTCACTGAGGCCATAAGGAAGAAACTAGTGGTTCAGTTCCTCCATAATACAGACTTTGTAACTTTCCCCAAAGAGCGTCTCTTCATCTTCTCTCCTGCAGGCTCTGCCTTGGAGACAGCACACCAGTGATTTTCGGATGAGCACGGTGACCTTTGTGATAATGGGAAACGTTAGGACTCTAATTTCTTATCTGCTTTATCTAGGGTGACATTTCTGTACTGAATAAGGCGTCATATTTTACTTTGCACTGTGCGAGAGGAAATGAGGTGAAGCTCTGCTTTTAGAAAAGGAGTGAAATTCCCGATTTTCCCCTACCCTGTGCCCAATCCGTCATCTTCAGGAAGACTGTTGTGTGCTTATTTGAAATCTTTTGGGCCTCTTAAACCTGTGTATGGTGTTTCATATTTTATTTTAAATCTGGCGCTTTAAAAACACTCATAACTTTAATTTAATTAATGAAAAAAGGGATGGGAACTGGAAACACAGGGAAGCCAGGGCGGATGATCCCCTCAGGACCAGGGGCGTGAGTGGCGATACTGAGAGGGCAGAGGGAGGGTGGGTTGAAAGGGGGAATGGATTTCAAGGATCTACATGTGACCTCCTCCCTGGGGGACAGACAACAGAAAAGTGGGTGGAGGGAGACATGGGACACAGCGAGAAATGACAAAATAATAATTTATAAATTATCAAGGGTTCGTGAGGGAATGGGGAGTGGGGAGGGAGGGATAAAAATGAGGACCTGATGCCAGGGGCTTGGGTGGAGAGCAAACATTTTGAGAATGATGAGGGCAATGAATGTACAAATGTGCTTTACACAATTGATATATGTATGGATTATGATAAGAGTTGTATGAGGACCTAATAAAACTATTAAAAAAAAGAAAAAAAGGGAATACCAAACACTTCCAGAGGATGTCTGTGATAAAAAATAAATTCATTTTGCCCATGTTCATATTGTGACTGCTGTGCCTGGACATCAGCTGTGCACAATAGGTCTTAGCAATGTTTTGCTAGGTGATGGAAAACATTGAGCTTGGACTAAGATAAAAGACATCATCTGGCTTCTTTCCTGACATTTTCAAGGCTCTTTGCATTTTTGTAATTCTTCACCCAGGCCTTCCTGAGATGTGCATGAGATCCATTGCTTAGTGTGTATTAAGTTGAACAGTAGTCAAGTTGGAACAGGTGCATAGCAATTCTTATTTAGCCCATTGGGTCCCTGAAGTCAGAGTAGACTCAATGGCAGTGATTTATTTTTGAGTTTTAGGCAAGACAAACTTGAAGGTGATGGTGAAGAATGCATTGCTATAGGGGTTGGTTAATTTCAAAGTGAGGGAAAATGTACACACTACTGAAGAACACAGGTCGGAGTTGTCTACAAGTTAATGTTTATAACCAAGGAACTGCCTTTACTTATGTGCCATTACTTAGCGTATGCCCTTTGATGTTAAATATATTCCTAGCATTTTCATCTATTTAATTCATCTCTTGTGCTGAGACTATTAGAATTCTTGGTGGCATAGAGCTTGTATTGAATAGAGATCTGTTGCGAATTTCATGGACTCCCAGGCTAATTATAAGATAATTTAACATGAAGATAAAAAATGAATCTTTCATTTGATAGTTATATGCACAGCCATAAACTTTATCTGAAATCTGAAATTGCTGTAATAGTTAAGTGATTGCTGGCTTGCATATTAATGATTTTGTTTTATTATATAAAGCTAAAATGTGTAGGACTTTGAACCAAATTCACAGTTAGGCAGCAGAGTTTTAAGGTATACCTTTTCTTGAGAATTACCTCAATGCATTATGACTTCGCTTAAATAGTTCTTTACTTGTTTTTTTTTAAAGAATTATTTCATTTGAGATGTAAGGTAAAAGCTACAATTGACATCAAAAATTCCAGCTAGAAGTGGTCATGATCATCTTACCTCTGTCTAAATACTTATGTGGAAGGAGGACCTGCTAGTTTTAGGAGACAATATTATCCATTGATAATTGATCAAGTCTAATACTCATAAGCTTTTCTTTCTATCGACAGGTGATTTTTCTTTTAATTTTTACTCTCTTCTAACATGATAGATTTTAGTACATTAAACATCTCTCATGTTACAATAATTTAGATAACTGTTTCTAGGTATTTTATTCTTGTTTTGTTCTAGATATTTTCTCAAATTTTAAGGTTTCCTCATTAGTACTCAGGACCAGAAATTGCTAATGGTCTTGTAATTTTTGAATTTGTGTTTTGTTTTTTTAATACTCAAGTGCATTAAATATCATCTTACTTGTTTTGTTCCTTTTTATTAACCTGTTGAAAACTCTTTGACTCTTGGTGCAGCAAATACGGGAATGACTGCCACGTTAAACTTTGAGCCTCAGAACCATCATTTTCCTTATGCTAGGAAACAAAGCCAAACAAAAAGCACACCAACGTAACTGCCGTCTAGTACGGTCTGACTCATGGAAACACCTCACGTCTCACAGTAAAACTATTCCGTTGGATTTTTTTTGCATGTTCTGTTGTAATCTTAAGAGAAGAGAATTAACAGGCTGGAAATAAAAGATTTATGGCCACCAATTGAAAATATCATTTTCATTGAACATCAACCAGACCCACTGCCACTGAGTTGATTTCAACTCATAGCAACCTTATACGACAAATGCACGTTACTCCTTAGGAATTCCAAGACTGTAAGTCTTTGCTTGAGAGCCTGCCTTCATCTTTCTCCATCAGACTGCCTAGTGCATTTGAGTTGCCAGTCTTGTGGTTAGCAGCCAAATGCTCACCTGTGCCATCAGACTTCTTTGGTGCATAATAATTGAACCAAACTCATTGCCATTGAGTCAGTGCTGACACATAGCCATCCTCTGTGGGTTTCCAAGGCTGTAACTGTAAAGTCTAGTCTTTCTCCAAGGGAGCTGCTGGTGGGTTTGAATGGCAAACCATGTGGATCACAGCCCAACATGTATTCACTACACCACAGGGGCTCCTGATTCTTAATAGGGATTATTTATTGATAACAGCTTGTTAAAAGAATGTTCTTAGATTAAGTAACTTCATTTGTGTATTTTCTCATTGAGAGTGATATTTAATAAGTTTGTGGCTATCCTCTCTGTGATAGGAACACGGAGCTTAAAAAAAGACTAATGTGACACCTACTTTGTGTTGCTTAAGTCTGCTTTTGGCTTTAATAAAAAACACTGTAATATATCCTATATTTCCATGAACTGCTAAAAGGACAAACATCTCTCTGGGAAGAAGTGCAGCCAGAACACTCCTTAGAGGCAAGGATGGCAAGACTTCTGCTGACATACTTTGGACATGTTGTCAGGAGAGACCAGGCCCTGGAGAGAAGGCCATCATATTTGGTAAAGTGGAGGGGCAGCAAAAATGGAGGAAGGCCCCTGAGGAGATGGACTGATACCGTGGCTGCAACGACGAGCTCGCTCGGGAACAATTGTGAGGATGGTGCAGATCCTCCATGGCGTTGCCGTCTATGGTGCCTAGGGTCAGTGCAGTTTGGAATCTTGATGCCACCTACCCAAACAGCAAATGAGTGCCTTAATATTATTGTTTTATGTTCTAAACCATTTCATTAACATTGGTGGAGCATATTTATCAAAAATATTTCAACTGAATACTTGAAGGCTGATGGATAGATGACGCAGAGGACTCTGCTGCAAAGGTGGACCTGCTCAGTGTCAGGATTTGAGTCTGCTTCTTGAGAAGGGGCTTACTACTGCACTCAGTGTCTCAAGAGGTTTGTACTGAACTTTTTTCTCATCATAAATGGTGGCGTACCAGAGGAAAATATCAATATTATGTAAATTTGTCCTTATTGAATCAATCGCTCAAAAAATCAAAACTTGCTCTCAAGTAAATTCCATTCAGAATGATCCATCAGGACCAACTAGAAAGTGCTCCATAGGTTTCCCAGACCCTTGATGGGCGCAGAGCTCTCTTTTCTCCGTTGGGTTGCTGTGGAGCTTGCTTGGCTTACCTTGTGGTCAGCAACCGGGCACCTCACCCATGGTGTGACCAAGGCTTGAACCAGCCCCTTCTTGATACATGTGTTTCATGACATTCCCTGTCTCCTGCTGCACATGCAGCTTTGAAATCCCTGAAAACAGTTTGAGCTGTTTCTTGGACTTAAGGAGGTCTAATAAGGATCAGCTGCTGATTTTGAGAATGTAAACAAATTATCAATAGCCTTTTCGTTTATAAATTAAACCTTTTTAGTAGTAATGGCAGCTTTCACTGGACCAGAACCTCTCCCACGCTCCATTACTCCTCCTAACTTTATACTTTAAAATTGTTCCAGTCGCTGAGCTGCTGTAGCTGAACGCTTTTTCAGTGTCTGATGCCATTTTATCTCTTTGCGATAACTTTCTTATCAATCACGATTGTTTTTCTTTTCTTTGATTTATCATCAGCATTTGCATTGGATTCATGCTTTGGAGGCAAGGCTGCACGCGTGTATAGGATGAAGTGTAACCAAATATCAAATGATTCCGTTATCACCGTGTTAGGGCAACATGCTCTTGATTTGAAAGGGAGGACGTGTTCTCCCTCCTCAAATGGATCAACTGCTGCATCCAAGCAGTAGGTTCACGAGTTTCACAAAATAGTTTGTGTTTGTTAATATGCATCACTATACTTAACTCACTTAACTCACAATCTCATGGGATAGACTTTGTGGCAGTCTACCTTAGGTATGGATTAGAAGTCAGTGTTATTCCCGAGGGGCGTGTAGAGAGCCCCTGGGGTGTAGTGGCTATGTTTACACTTCCAACTGCAAGCTTGCCAGTTGGAAACCACCAGCAGCTCTCGCGGGAAAGGCAGTGCTTTCTCCTCCAGTAGAGAGGTACAGTTTGGGAACCCACAGGGGCGGTTTCTACGCTGTTTCTAGGCTCCCTATGAGTTGCAGTTACCTCATGGCAGCAAATTTGGAGCGAGGGACTAAACCGCACCGGGCTTATCCTGGTCGGTCCTCACAGCGCGTTTGGATGAAAAGGTGATTGATTGTCTATCATAAAGGTATATTAGGCTATACAGTGACGTGCTGTCTCTTCATAGGTTAGAACTCTGGAATACCATTGTGATTTGCCCAGTAATGGTTTTGATAAACTATCAAGTTTCAGCTTTTTAAGCTAGTGCTAATTTTCAATCTTTTTAGTCCAAGCCCCTTAAGATTATACTTATTGCCTGCTAAATCTGAAGAGTCCAGAGTATAATTTAAATGGTCTGCTTAAAAAAAAGATATTTTAAATTTTGCCTTCCTTTTCAGATCATTTACTCACATAAAAGAACCTGCAGAAATGGAGAGCCTCTATTACGTTCATGTGTAATTATGCAGCAACATTTGCTTCAAATCACTGCATGTCTTTGGTGGGGGTAGGAAATAATTCTTAATTACTGTGTGGACTGATTTTTCTCTGGCTGAACGTATGCGGCCTCCCTGATGAGTTATTTGAAATTCTCTTGGACGTGGCCATGTGTATCACGTGCTCTATGTGTTACTGGGAATTAGAATGTCTTGCTGGTTACAAACCTGTGAGAAATATTTCAGATCTAATGACTGAAGCCCTGGTCATACTTGTCAAGTGTCATTGTCTAAAATTTAGTTCCCTCTTCTTTGAATATATCGGTATTAGATGCACATATTCAATCTTTAAATTTTCCATATTCATTTTAGAGTTAGATTAGCTTTGGGGGAACTCCAATTCCATAATTTTAGTGATGCAGAGATTGGAATATAATAGAGTTATTTGCATTACATGAACTAATTTTAAAAAGTGCTGACATTCTGACTTAAATTCAGCCCTCGTTAGTTTTATTATGCAATGAAATTATAATATAGATAGATCTGTTAATATAAGTAAATAGTCAACAAGAAAATTAGGAATAATGTGTAAAACATTAGACATTGAAAATTTGCTGATTTAAAAAATTTTATTTCTTAAAAAGTGTTCATTGTGGAGGCTTGGTAGTGCAGTGGTCACACGTTTGGCTCTAATTTGCATGGTCAGTAGTTCAAAACCACCAGCAGCTCCTCAGGAGAAAGACTGAGCTTTCCGCTCTGTAAACAGTCTCAGAAACCCCTAGGGGGTGCTCTGAGTCAGCATTGCCTCCAGGGCAGTGAGTTTGCGGTGAGTTATTGTGAATTGGGTGCAGGTGTACCGTGCAGAGCACCAGTTGTATATTCTGCAGTTTGCACACATTTTATGTGAACTCACCTGTTACAGTCACCTTCATGTACGCCACCTCTTCCCTTCGTTTCTTGTGTTCACCTCTGCTTTCCTAACCCTCTGAAGTTTGTCCTTGGCTAAAAACGGCCCCTTGGATTTTAAATGGCTGATTATTCATTTGTAGGGTGAGTTCAGATTCAGACACAAAAGATGGTTAAGAGTTTCAGTCTTGGGAATCCCACCGGTCTCTAGTCAACCTGTAAGCATGAGCTCTGGTATGATTTTGAGTACTATTCCACATTTTTCTCCCACTCCATCCAGGACCTTCTTAATGTGATCTTTTTCAGAGCAAATGGTACTAGTAGCTGGACATTATCTAAATCTCTGGTCACCGGGTTGGTGAGAATGATGTTTGTCTGGCCAATTAATTCGTTGGATTAATGAAGTGCACAAGTCTTTCAGTTCTCATCACCCCTCATTCCTCGGGGGGGGGGGGCGACACCTGAGATAACTGTTCAGGAGCTTTTAAGATCCCATTTACTACGAATCAAAGTAGCATGTAGAGCCTTTTCCTTGTGAACTGTCTTTGCTGGCCCTGAGACTATGATCCTGATCCTCTAGGCCCAGTAACTCAGTCTATCAGTGTGATTCATTACGTTTAAGAAGTTTTCAAAACCTGCTTCCTGTATGCCCACATTCATGAATATATTTCAGCCATGGTAAATACACATACACAAATATCCTCTTTCAAACACACACGTGTGTGTTTTATATATATGTACAGATATATTTAAACGCTCCATGTGTATATTTGCAGCCTTGTTACATGTGTTCAGCCTGCATGTCTAATCTATTTGTAGATTTAGTGTTATTACATGCTTGTGTATATAACTGTATTTACCTCTGTTGCCTTGAACTCTTGCAAACCCCGTAGAGTCTATACCTCCATCATTTCCCCCTAACCTCCCTCTTATTGTATATTACTTTTTTCTTCATCCACATTCACACTTGACTGTCCTTTAGCTCCTGACTTTCCCCTCTTACTAATCCAATCCCTGGCAAGCATCAAAGAATGTTTATCTTAGGGTGAAAATCTTTCTTTGACTATTTAGAACAGTGGTCTTGTATAATATTAGACCTTTTGCGATTGACTTATTTCACTCAGTATAATGTCCTCTAGGTTATTCCATGTTATGGGGCATTTCTCAATTCATTGTTACATTCTTTAAAAGTTGTGTTGTACTAGTTTTGTGCATCAAATGTTTATTTATCCATGTCCACTGATGGCTATGTAGGTGTTTGCATCCTTTTGATACTGTGGGTGGTGCTTTGATGAACTTGGGTGTGCATCGATCTATCCGTACCACATCTCTTCTGGAGAATGTATACCAAGTAGGAAGGCCGCTTGGGTCACAGTATATCTCCTCCCAACTTGTTAAGCCAGTGCTGTCATACCATTTTCCCCAATGGCTGCTTTGAGTCTCCCAGTAATGTGTGGTGATTCTAGTCACGCGGTACCCTCCCCACCATTTGTTACTTCCTGTTATTTGAATATCACTATTAAAGCTCTTAGAAGGCCTAGGGATGTCATTGTTATGCACCAGTCTGCAATCCACAAGACCAGCAGTTTGAAACCACCAGTTGATCCTTGAGAGACCACAGCGCTTTCTATCCCTTGAGCAGTTATGGTCGGGGAAACTCACGGCAACAGCTCTACCCTCTCTTTCCTGGGGGGTCACTATGAGTCAGCATCGACTCCATGGTGTCAAGATGGATGCATTGCATATGAACTTTGCCATCATTGTTTTGATGTGCTTCTCTGGAATTGCTGATGATCATGAGCATTTCTTTATAGGTTTGCTGCCTGCATTTCTTTGTTGGTGAAGTGTCTATTCATGTCCTCTACATATTTAAAAGTGGGACTATTTGTCTTTTTGTTGTTGAGGTGTTGAAGCTTTATATACATTTTAGGGATTAGTCTCTTTTGGGTACGCCATTCCCCAAAATTCTTTTCCAGTCATTTAGTTACCGTTTTACTCTTTTACTACAATCTTTTGATATACATAAGTATCTAATTTTTTAGGAGGTCCCAGTCATTCAATTTGTCTTCTGTTGTTTTTGTGTTCTTCATTATATTTGGTATATTTATGTCATTGTTATGCTCTGACATTTGTTCCTGTTTTTCTATTGAAGATTTTTAAAGGACTAGGTCTTGGATTTAGTTTTTCATCCACCTTGAGTTTGTTTTTTAACATGATGGTGAGATAAGGATTCTGTTTGGTTCTTCTGCAAATGGAAATCTAGCCTTATTAAAGAAGTTAAGTCTTCTCCATTTACTGTGTTTAGGTCCTTTGTCAAAGATCATCTGTCCATGGTGGATGGATTTATTTCTGGGTTCTCAATTTGGTTACACTGATCTGAGCATATGTTGTTGTACCAGGACCAGGCTGCTTTGATTACAGTAGCTCTGTAGTAGGTCTTAAGATTAGGAAGTGAAAAAAAAAAAGATTAGGAAGCGAGAGGCCTCTTACTTTGTTTTTCATTAGTCCTCTTTTTATCTGTGGTCTTTCATTTTAAGTTGAGGATTAGTTTTTCCGTATCTTTATATGATTGATTACTTTGATTACTCTTTCTAATGTTGATCCATCCTTGTATATCTGGTATGAATCTTACTTGATTATAATGTGTTATATTTTGATGTATTGTTGGATTCTGTTGGTTAGAATTTGGTTGGTGTTTACATCTATTTTCATGAGGGATATTTGTCTGTAGTTTTCATTTTTAATTGATGTCTTTGTCTGATTTTGGTATCAAGGCATGCTCACATTATATAATAAATTTGAGTTTTTTTATCTTATTATATATTCTGTAATAGTTTGAATAGAGTTGGTGTCAGCCCTGCTGTAAATGTTTGGTTGAATTCACCAGTGAATCTGATTTGGGTATGACTTTTTTTTAATGGTAGGAACCATTTAATGACTTGTTCAAGTTCTTCTTTTGCTAAGGGACTATTTAATTTTGGTTCTTTTGTTCAACCTGTGCTAATTTAAAAGGAGCCCTGGGGGTGCAGTGGTTATGTCCTGAGCTGAGATCTGCATGGCCAGCAGGTCCCAACTACCAGCAGTTCTGTGAGAGTAAGACTGGCTTTCTACTCCTGGAAACAATTACAGTCTTGGAAACCCCCGGGATGTGGCGGTGAGTCAGCATGGACTTGATGGCACTAAGTGCTAATTTAGGTGAGTGGTGTATTTGTAGGAACTGGTCCTTGTCTTCTACTTTTCAAATTTCTGTGACAGAGTAGAACTGCCCATGTTGGCTTTCAAGACTGCAGTTATGGGAGTAGAAAGCCTCATCTTTCACCCATAGTTCTTCACAGTATTGTTTTATTCTCCAGCTTATGTTGGTTTTGTTATGATGGTCGTTCTGTTTCTTATTTGTACTATTTGCATCGTCTTCTTTTCCTCTTTGAGATTTGCTAGTGATTTATCTGTTCATTAATCATTTTTCTCACAGAATAAACTTCTAGTTCTAATGCATTGAATTTTGATATAATCTTTATTTTTTCCCCAAGTGACTGTGGGATTATTTTGTTGCTTTTTAAATAATTGTTGGAGATGTTCAGGTCAGGTATGGATTTCAGTTCTGTGTTGAAGTATGTATTTATTGCTACAAGCTGCCCTTGGAGCACTTCTTTTGCTGTGCCCCCAAGAAGTGAGCACATGTGCAGCATATGTGAAACTGAAAGAACTGAGCAACATTCAAGCTTCTAGTTGCACCGTTGAAAGCGTCTCTGGCAAAATCTTGAATGACGCAAGAAGCATCCAAAGAAGATGGAAGGAACACACAGAGAAACTGGCCCGAAAAAGGACTAGTTGACGTTCCACTTTTTCAGGAGGCAGCCTTGAGCAACAAGCAATGGTTCTGAAAGATGTACAAGCTGCTCTGGAAGCATTAGTCAAACCCAGGAATGCAGAAATTGGTGGTGGAATTCCAATTGAAACGTCTCAACAAGCTGATTCAACATTGGAAGCACTAACTCATCTCGGCCAGGAAATTTGGAAGACAGCTACTTGGCCAACTGACTAGAAGAGATCCGTGTTTGTATCCATTTCAAAGAAAGGTGACCCAATAGACTGTTCAAACTATAGAAGAATATTAGTGATATCACATGTATTGTATATACTCGAATATAAACCGACCTGAGTATAAGCTGAGTTACCTACTTATCACCTGGGAAACCAGAAGAACTGATTGACTGGAGTATAAGCCGAGGGTGGAAAATGCAGAAGCTATTGGTGAGTTTCAATAATGAAAACAAAATAAAATTACTAAAACTTGAGACATCGGTGGGGTAATGTATTTAAATATTTATTTTAAATAAAAACATAAATAAAAGGACACGTCACTTAACATTAGTAAACCAGGACAGTATGAGGAAAATAGGTTCAACAAAAACAATCAGTAACCAAGCTAAGATGTAAAGAATTAAAATCCTTCAAAACTGGATTCCTCATCATCAGCCGTATCCCAATGCAGAGCTTCAGCTGGTATGAGGTCATCATAGACGCTGTCCTCACTGAGATCGCCGTCATCACCATCGCTGCTGTCATTTTCATACAAAGCGCAGTCTTCACTGCCATCTTTGTCATTACTAATACTACATTTCTGGAAGTCATGTCGCACCACGTCTTCTGGAATGTCTTCCCATGCATCTTGAACCCACTTTGCTATTAACTCTATGTCAGGCTTCATGAGATTTCCTCCTTTTGTTAGTCGGGCTTGACCAGATGACATCCATTCATGCCACTGACCCGTGTATAAGCCAGACCCCAGTTTTTCAGCACATTCTATGTGCTGAAAAACTCGGCTTATACACAAGAATATACAGTAAGTAAAATTTTACTGATGACCATGCAGTGATGGTTGCTGTAGTACGTTGACTGTGAGCTGCCAGAAGTTCAGGACAGATTCAGAAGAGCATGTGGAACAAGGGGTATTACTACTGGCCTTGGGTGAATCTTGGCTGAAAGCAGAGAATACCAAAGGTGTTTGCTTGTGTGTTATTGACTGTGCCAAGACATCCCACTGTGGACCATAAGGAAGTATGGACAGCTTTGAGAAGATTGGGAGCTCCCGATCACTTCAGTGCGCTCCTGTGGAACTTGTAGGTACACTGATCAAGAGGCAGTTCTGGGCTTAACATGGGAATACTACATGGTTTAACATTCGGAAAGTGAGCGACAGGGTTGTATCCTCTCACCATACTTATCCAATCTATATGCTGAGCAAATAATCAGAGAAGCTGGATTATAGAAGAAGAAGGTGGCATCAGGATCGGAGGAAGGCTTATTAACCTGCAAGATGCACGTGACACAACCTTGCTCACCGAAAGTAAGGAGGGCTTGAAGCACTTGCTGATGAAGATCAAGGATTGCAGCCTTCAGTGTGGATTACTGAGGATTAAAGAGGACCAGAATCCTCACAACTGGACCAATAGGTAACGTGATAAATGGAGAAAAGGTTGAAGGATTTTGTCTTGCTTGGATCTACAATCAGTACTTATGGAAGCAGCTGTGAAGAGATCAAAAGACCTATTACATTAAGTAAATCTGCTGCACAAGATCTCGGTAGAGTATTGAAAAGCAAGGATGCTACTTTGAGCACTAAGGTGCACCTGAGTCAGGCCATGGAATTTTCAAGCCCCTCATATGCATGTGAAAGTTGAACATTGAACAAGGAAGACTGAAAGGGAAATGATGCATTTGAATTGTGGTTCTGGAGAAGAATATTGAAAGTACCAATGATTTGTAAATGGGCAAATCGATCTGTCTCAGAGGAAGTGTGGCCAGACTGCTCCTTAGACACAAGGATGGCAAAACTTTGTCTTCCATATGTTGGACTTGTTATCAGAGACCAGTTCCTGGTCATCATGCTTGGTAAAGTGATGGGCATCTTGCTTGGTAAAGTGGACGGACAGTGAAAAGAGAGAAACCCTCAAGGAGATGTCTGAATCCAGTGGGTGCACCGATGGCATCAGGAATAGGAACAACTTTGAGGATGGCCCAGCTGGGCCTCACATGGTTTTCGTTCTACTGTGCCCAGGATTGCTAGAGGTCAGAATGAACTCAGTGGCCCATGACAGCAAACGGAATGTTAGTACATCGCACTTTGATTTTCTTTTGATTTAAGGTGAGAAAATGGCCTGGGCCCCACATCTGACCTTTTTGTCTAGACAAAGGAGGAGGAGAATCCTGCTTCACACTCCAAGGACAGTTCCCAAGACCAGTCGCCATTTGCCTCCATCCTCCATCTTTGCTCTATTCTGACACACACCATTCTTCCCAGAACACTTTAATTCTTTGTTGGGTTTGGTAATCGGTTGCAGTAGCTGCACAGAACTCATGATTATGGGGGGTTAATAAGGAATTAACAGGCCACCACAAGCAAACATTAAATATAGCTATTGGTCCATAGCAATTTCTCTCCTCTATCAGTAGCCAAGTCTCTGGTTTTCATTCACATGGTTCCTTGGCCTCCGTGGGCATCTGCTGCTCATCCTCAGTGCTGGTGGGTCCCCTCTGCTTTGTCTCATGATCTGCACACTGCCCATGCTGCCATTGCCACCGCAGACATCAGTGGCTCGTCCCTCCTGAGGGTCACAGGAAGATCTCCATTCCTGCTATTAAGGAGCCACTTCTGTGCACAGACAAACGACAAACTGACAGATCCTAGGAGTTCCACACCTTATTTTCATGGTCCTACATAATTATTTGTTGTAGGTTAGAGAGAAGTGGGGAAGAGCCGTAAGTAATGAATTTCACTTTGCCACACAAGGTGTCTTTCTCCTTGACTTTCTACATATTTCTTCCAGTACCGACTAGTTTTTAAAAAGCCTCTTATTTAATGCCCACACATTTGATTTTTTTTTCACTTCACCTTTCCATCATCGATTTCTAATTTTATAGCATTGTGATCTGAGAAGATACTTTGTATTATCTGGATATTTTAAAATTTTTTGAGGCCTCCCGCATGGTTACTTGTGGAGAATGTCTTTCTTATGTGTCCTCGGAAAGAATATATGTTGTCGGCTGAAGTGCCCTGTGCATACCTGAGTCACGTTTGCTGACTGTCGTAGGATGTATTAATTAAGTCAGCATAGTAAGGTGATTGGAGTTTGTATAGAGTAAGAGTTTAAAAGCTGTGACATATACTTTTCTTTCGTGTAAGGCGAGCAGGAGAAAGGCGAATCACATTTACTAGTTGTCCATGCTTGCCAAGCAGCTGAGTAAAATCAGGCTCAAATACATTAAGGAATTCTTCCAAGTTTTTTTAATGAGTAAAGGCCAGACTTGGAGTAACAGCCATGCTTGATGATACTCAGCGCTTTTCTTCTTTGCAGCAAGACAGGTTACCTTTGAAATATAAGACAAAAGCATTTCTATGGTTTCTGCAAAGTTGATGATACGGTGTAGTTTGGATAACTCAGGCCAATTCAAAATCCTTTTGTTTTGTGAAGTGATCTTTGTGGTACAATGTTTAGAGTATTGAACTGCTAACAAGAAATTCAGTAATTCAAACCCACCAGTCGCTCGAAGGGAGAAAGATGTAGCAGTGTGTACCCATAAAAATTTACTGCCTCGGGATCCCTGTGATGGTTCTTGGAATCCCTTTGTCCCACGTGGTCACTTGAAGTTGGAACAGACCCAACGGCAATGGCTTTGGCTTGTTGGTTCATTGTTTTGTGGAAGAAAATATCCCAGGCTTGGGATTTGTAAGGGATGGGGGCAGGAATAGGAGAGTAGATAGAGGGCATTGAAGGAGCAGGGGAGGAGGTGAGGGAGAAAGACACATTCACACATTACTAGGAGCAGGGTGGGTGTTACTAGGATATTGTTGCTGATTTCACTTGTTGAGAAGGGTTCTGTACCTATATGCAGTGTGTTTCTATAAAAACGAACCACAGACTTTCCTGGAGAGCAAATGTTTTGAGATTGATGAGGGCAGTGGATGTACAAATGTGCTTTACACAATTGATGTATGTATGGCTTGTGATAAGAGTTGTATGAGCCCCTAATAAAATGATTTTTAAAAATTTAAGGAAAAACCCCTCCAGGTTCGTTGAGAACGGCTTTGTAACTATATGGAGTGTGTTTCTTTAAAAACACAAAGCAAAAATTTAAGGAAAAAACACTCCAGGTTCCTTACTACTCTGACCGAAATGTTGGTCTGAGTAGCTTCAAAAGGGGAGGAAGCTGAACGGAGTCTTTAGTAACATGCACGTCTATTTCATACATGAAAAATTGTGAAGCAACTTCTCGAGGGGCAAGGCCATCCAGTAAGAAAGCATGTTCTTGATCATTATAGTGTTCGGTTTTTAACTGTTGTCCACTATGTGCGAACAATGTACACCCACAGTTGTGAAGTAAACAATTTAAGCTTCACCTTGAATGAAACACGTGTGTTAACTTGTGTACAGGACAAGGAAGCATGACAAGGGACCTCTCTCGTTAAAACGCTTACATTTGGCCCTTGGGATGCTGAATGCACACAGCCAAGTAGTTGCTGAATTGGAGAGTGCCTCTCTCTGAAGAGAGATTGATTTAAGAGAACAAATCTTTGAGACCAAAGTAATATAATAAAATTCTTATTTGGGGGAACAATAATTTGGAACGCTATGTACTGGATAACAGTGATGACAATACATAATTTTTATTTATTGAGAAGCTTTCATTTCCTTGCTGCTGTTCAGGAAAACAAATGGGAAAAGTAATTAGATAATGACCTAGCATATGTTAATAATAAATCATTTCATGTATAGAACAGGAATTGTATTCCCCCAATAAAATTGATTCATAAAGTTTTTTCAGGGTTCTCACTAACATCCAGAACCAGAACCAAAGTCACTTTCTAGTTTCCCAGGACAAGCTAAAGAAGCTCAGGGACCCCCCATTTGTGGGAGTCACAAAATAGTCCCGCCGAGTCCTCATTTTCACATGAGAGAGGACTTTCTGACACAGCAGGTACGTAGCCAATCCAGGATTACCTGCTAAAGTTTGTTTGTTTTCATTTTGCTCTTAGAGTACCTTTTGGCTTTTATTTAGAGTGCCAAGTTTTGGGGTTCTGTGAATACTTTAAGAAATATTTTCTAGGCTAAGCTCGCCCCGGAGGTCCCGAGGATCTGTGTCTTGCTTCAACAGTGTTTGAACGGATCAGGTCCGGGGACTCCCTGCCGCCAACCCTCCGCCACGCAACAGGTTTCTTTCCGCAAGCAACTTGGGGACCAGCTTCTCGGCCAGCCCCTCCTCTTGGGACCAGCGGACACTTTTATTTGGCGTGCGGTGACCTCCAAACCGACGCATCATGAGCTCTCAGATCCGTCAGAATTATTCCGCCGACGCGGAGGCCGGTGTCAACCGTCTGGTCAACCTGCACCTGCAGGCCTCTTACACCTACCTCTCTCTGGGCTTCTTTTTCGACCGCGACGATGTGGCCTTGGAAGGCGTGGGGCACTTCTTCCGCGAGCTGGCGAAGGAGAAGCGCGAGGGGGCCGAGCGTCTCTGGAAGCTGCAGAACCAGCGCGGCGGCCGCGCCCTCTTCCAGGATGTGCAGAAGCCGTCTCAAGATGAGTGGGGTCGAACCCTGGACGCCATGGAAGCTGCCCTAGCCCTGGAGAAAAAACTCAACCAGGCTCTTCTGGACCTGCATGCCGTGGGGTCCACTCACACCGACCCTCATCTCTGTGACTTTCTGGAGAACCACTTCCTGGACAAGGAGGTGAAACTCCTCAAGAAGATGGGCGACCACCTGACCAACCTCCGCAGGGTGGCCAGCCCCCAGGCCGGGCTGGGCGAGTATCTCTTCGAGAGGCTCACTCTCAAAGGAGACTAGGAACCTGCGGCGCCGAGCCACCTGCCAGGGGCCCTCTGTCTCCCCACTGCCGGCCTCAGCCCCTCTGCCTGAACCCGTCCCGCAGCGCCAGCGCCCTGGAGCCCCTCCCCCCAGCTGGGGACCAAATGGAAACAATAAAGCTTTCTTTTGCAGCAAAAAAAAAAAAAAAAAGAAATATTTTCTAAGTGAAGAGGTCATTGACTTTAAAAAAGAGGTGTCTAAGTCATCATAGCTCATTGATTGAGATAGCGCCGATAAGCATGGCATTAGTTGTTTTTGGCAAATGTCACCCTTAATTGATCCATATTGCTATTTTGTCTGTGGAGGTATTATACATAGACAACTTCATATAATTACTTTAGGTCTTTTTCTGGACAAACTGAAACCTTAAGATGATTACATGCATTCCTCTTTGTCAAGTTCAAGTACCTGCTATCTATGAGGGATTGTTAAATAATAAGCAATGGGATAATACGTGTATAATAGATGATAAGGAAACACGGGTCATGTTTTTGCTTCTGAGAGGAGCAAATGATTGCATTTTAACAGTTCAAAATTAAAAAGAGGAGGTGATACCAAAGGACTCATGAAGAAAGGTGATGTTTAGAAATCGCTGATGCCAATAGCTGTGTTGTCCACTCGAGAGAACAGATGGATGGTCTGTTATCATATGTCAGAGCACCCACTATAAAATGATTTATTAAAAATAAATGAAATTTCAACATTTTCTGAGTAGCCAAATTAAAAAGAATAATTCAACTAAATTAAATGATTGATTTTTCAAAACTATTCATTATTTTGCCCTAATTTATTTCAATTCAGCTATTGTCATTTGAAAACATTATAAATGTCAGGGAAAAATACAAGACTGTGAATATGTCAGGATAGAATCATCACAGAGCAGACAGATATGTGAATCAGGATATTTTTAATTTAAGGATAATGAATGTCATAATCTTATAGCCATCCAAGAGGCAGAAAAGATCAGTCTTTGTATTATAGTGTTTATACTCTAAGTAGATAGGATCCCAGTCATTTGGATTTTAAATTTGGTGGTTCTTATTATTGAAAATATCTCCTCCTTCTCATATGTATAGCGTGTATACTGTGTCAAATTCTGTAATGGGAATTTTTATTGCTTTTAAGACATTCCTTTTCCTTGAAGATCTAATATGCTCTGGGCCTTATGTGAGATTTGCGGAACGGAATGGTAGAAAACACCAGCATTGTCACTACCCTCATAGCCCTAGGACTCTGTGAAGATGTATTGTTAAAGGTATATTATGTAACATTGAATATAATAATATGATATTTATATATAATATATGATAGAATAATGCAAGCCGAGTGCATTATTACAGTTACAATTGTGATAGGGGTTATAAAGCTAATTAAGGAGACCTCTTCTAACCTGAAATATGAGGGTTACAAAGTCATTTTCAAACTGAATTTTGACGAATGAAAATTACCAAGGTGGAGGTCAGGAGATAGGATGGATAGCTTTAGAAGGGCCAGTCTTTCAACAAGACAGCTAGAGAGGCAAGAGCAACATAGGTCCTGGGAAAGTTAGTATGGCTGATAGGTAAGGGGTAAGTGGCCTGGGATAGCACCGGAGAGGGCAGTGTGAAAACCACACTCTGACTCGTGGCGGCCGTGGATAAGTTGTGCGTGGCCCTGAAGAGTGGCTGGAGCAGACTGCCTCATCTCCTCCCACGGAGAGGTGAATGGAGGCTGTACACGATGGGACCCTTTAACTCAGGAGCTGCTTCCCACTCAGAGACCCCACAGAGCAGAGTAGCACTGCCCTCGTGGGCTTCCAAGATGCAATCTTCACAGGATTAGAAAACCTGTTTTTTTTTCCCCAAGGAGGTAGTTTGGAACTGCCGACCTTGTGGTTAGCAGTTTCAGGGCTAAGCCCCTCTGACACCAGGCTTCAAGGAAACAAAGCTAAACTTTTCCCTTTTCTTTTTTAAATCCCGAGAACAATAGGGTGCACTTAACAGTGAATTAAAAACTTGAGTTGCATCAGGAGATGAATGTCTATAGAAGCAACCCAGCAGTTTTTACCTTCAGGGAACTCCATTTGGTTTGCTGCTGGTTAAATAGAAGGTTCAATGAGTTGAACCAGCATTTTTACAAAGTAAACTGTATTGTCTCATTCTATTGTAGTTTTAATAAATGTACCTTTGTGACTGCCCAGCACAATGACCTGAAAGTGTTTATTGATCCAGTCTTTCTTTTGCACAACATAAATATCTCTGCAGTGTTAGCAAAAAGCCATTTTAGAGTCTTTGAAGAACATTATAAATTGCACTTGAGTGTTAAGTATATATTGCTGATACTGACACTAATTTACAAATAACTGACTACAATGTTAATGTGACTCCCTATTTCTGGGGTGCTTCACCAAAGAAAAAATACACTCATTGATAACAAACATTTTTACCACGTCGTATTACCAAACTAATAGTGTTCCAGGAGGTGTGCTATAGATCTTAGGTTTTAAGTGTTTTTCTACTTGCTTGAATTGCAGCATTAGCCAGCCACTTTCATTATTTAGCGCTTAAAATATAGGAAACTATGATTGTTTATAGCAGGGTAGTGGATCATGGGATGTTTATTCAGTAAAAAATATGGGTGATATCTATATAGTATATAGATATAGATGTGATAAAATGGCGTGTGAATTGTGGATGCTCCCTGGAAACTTGTTGGGAGAAAATGCAAGTTGCAGCGTGATGCTTACTTTAACCTATATTTCAATAACTTTTAAATATACACAAAACAGTACCTCACATTCCCAGAATATTGGATAAACATTTAAGGATTAATAATAATGATAATAATAATAAAACAGGGAAAAGTGTCATAGTAACTGCAAGATATTGGCATCCTCTGAGTGAGAAGGTGAGGAATATGAAAGTAGGTTAAAATAAGGACTTGAGTTATATTTTATTTTTAAAATAAAAATTTAACACCATTGTTTTCTGTTTTTATTGTTAAAATAATACAAAAATTGAATGCTCTGGGTGGTGGGTGGTGTATGTGAAATAAAAAATAGATAATAAAATAAGTCAAATGACTTGCTCATGGTTGTAGATAACGGCTGATTAAAAGTGGCCCAAACCATAATCCAGTTGTGTGTTTTTTCCTTAGCATGTAGTTTAAATGAAAATCATCTCAGGCTTGATTTGGAAATGTAATCAGATATCAAGGCCCGTCCTTCCTTCCCTGCAATTTCGCCCTCATGTTGACAAGGTGGAGGTGCCTCTAAATGGCACCTTCTCAGAGGGGGCATCTGAAGTGGGGAGGGGAGGGGCACTCTCCTTCCTTGTCAGTGAGAATATATTTCCCAGAAGAATCCATGATGTCTCAGTGGCCAGAACTGCAACCTCAGTACCCGCATAGTCGTAGCATACACTGTACTCACGCTGCAGCGCCTGGTGGAGTGTCAGTGCTCAGTAGTAAATAGTTGTTAAATGAGTAAGCGTATCTTTAATAAGGAATGTTTTTTTTTAATGTATGTGATCATCTTCAAGCCAGATTCTTTTGTGATGCCGTCATTTTACTAAACTTGTCTCTTACTACTTAGCTGAGACATTTTTGTAGACCTTTCCCCTTTAATGAACTAAAAGGGAGCAGAAGGGTCCTTGGTCTCCATCTTTAATTATTCCCGGATGAAGGAGGAGATATTCAAATAGTGAGGGTGCTGAGCGGGAGCTCCAAGCCCTTGGTTTGGGTTCCCTTGCTCAGACTGCCCGCTCCTTTACAGAGACTATGGGGTGTAGTGTAGTCAGCACAGTGGGCCCCTAAAGGACTGCACTAAGCCCTTTGGGGACCTGACAGTAGCTAGGGAGAGTTTTGAGCACTAGTCCTTTTGACTACCGTAGTAGTCTTATCTGAATCCTTGTTGACTAAAATGTTTTGACAATGATGGGAAATACTGCATATTTTCTTGATGAAGTAACCAGTAATACCATGTAGAATTGACATGGAGAGCTGAATGAGCTTCTCAGGATGAACCACCAAATTCACAGTCATTTCTTTTCTTGGAGTCAGACACGGGTGATGACTGATTATTGTCTTACACAGACATTCCACCTGAATTCATTGACTGTGAAATTTTAGAACGGGAGAAAAGAAAACAAAAAAAGACCTAAACTCTATAATCTTAAACATTATATCACAACATTTCTTTATAATGATAATTATTTTTTTAGCATTTCTTTCTAAACCTTTATCACCTTCCTTCTCCCTCAGTCCCCCTTGGTGGGTATTTCATTTGAGATACAGTTGCTGTTGGTGGCTACGTGTGTGATTCTTTTGTAAGATGAACTTGTCCTCCAAATTCCAGGCAGGATACATAGTATGCCATTATGATGGACGTTTTATCACTTACATTGTAATCATTATCTTAACGAGTAGTTTAAAGTGCCTCTGTGTTTGGTTCTTTATGATAATTTGTCCCAATTGCCTGTGGCATATGTTTCTATAAACCCAACAAAATTTCTTTTTGAAGGAGTAGTGAAGTTTTATTAAACTCTTATTAATTTATACGCCTTAGCAAAAGAAACAAAAAAACAAAACAACCCCCCCCCACATCTTCTACAAATACACGGTATGTGGCAGCTACTAATTCAAAGCAGTGTTTGAATCTGAGCAGAAAGTTTTACATTCTCTGAGTCAGAGCTTTAGCTTAATTTCCCATCCAAAGAAGTGAAACTGCTTCCTTAAAAGGAGGAAATATGGACAGATCCATGTGGGAAGCGAGTGTTTTACTTCTGGATTTCTAGTCTTACTTTCTCGCTGCTCCTAATCCTCAAGGAAAGCTAAGATGGAGTTTGGCCATGCTCAAGGAAGGCGCGATCCAAGATGTTTCGTAGTATCCCGGCAATTGCACTGGGCAGATCTGCTGCGAAGACCTCATTAAACTGTTAAAGGGCAAAGATACCAACCTTGAGAGTTTGGGGTGCTTGCCCCAGGCTGCGTGTTCAGTAGCCTCCTGTGCATGGAAAAGCTGGACATTGAAAGAGCAGCATCAAAGAAGAATTGATACATTTGAAATATGATGCTGCAGAAGTATATTGAAAGGAATGCCAGAAGAAAGAACAAACCTTTTCTTGGAGGACACACTCTCACATACTTGCACCACACTATCAGGAGAGACCAGTCCCTGGAAGAAGAGCAGCATGCTTGATAGAGGGTCAAGCAGGAAGAAGACCGTGCAAAGAGATGGAGGGACAGAGCAGCAGCCACAGTGGGCTAACCTCTAACAGTCGTGGAGATGGTCCAGGACCGGGCAGTGTTTGTTCTGATGTACGGTGGACCAGGATGCATGACCATCAACCTGAGGGCACCTAATAGCAGTCCCAGCAAGTAGCCTTCACGATGCTGCAGTGTCAACACAATCCTTTCCTCTTTTAGGCAGGACTGCTTTTCACAGTGCCAAGGTTCCCCTGCCTGTATGTCTTCTTTCCCCCATCTTTGCCAAAATGTCAATAAAGTTTATGGAGTACAACATATAATGTTGCCATATCTTGTAGAGTTCTTCTTTTAATTGACAAAGTTGTTTCTTTTTAAAAGTAGCAAGATAGAAAATGTTTCATCACACTAGAAAAACCAGCTGCACCAGTGTTTGTCAACTTGAGTAGGTGCTAACGCAGGTGAGCGGTGGTAACGCAGGTGAGGGTCCCTGTATGAAGCCTGTTTCAGCGGTTGGCAGTCACTTTTACAGTTTGCTCTTTAGGCTGCAAAGCAGTATCAACTCAAAGTGCCTGTGTTAAAATTTCTAAAGTCTGGGCTCTGATACACCTCTGTTGTTTTTTGAGATTCTTTCGTGAAGAGATTGTAAAAGAATTACACACCACATCGATACCTTTTCCTCAGAGTCCCCTTTATTCATTCAGTTGATTCACTGGTGAAATGCATGGTGTTTGCCAAATAATTATGTAATGAAAATTACAAACAAATATGCCAAACATACAGCTGCTAAACTGTTAGCTAATTGGAATATTGACAAATTCAGTAATGCGTTCAAGACTTTGAGCCCAACTTTAAGAAATTTTAATGTTGACCAGAGCTCTATCTTGACACGTAAAGCTGTTATCCATTATATGAGTAATTGGTTCTAAAACGTGAGGCAAATACAGCCAAGTAAGTAGGAGGCTTGGGGAATACTGTTCCATCATCTTTTCTAAAAGACAATATACACACACAACAACAATACTAGAGCTATAGCCAAATAGGACAGTTTCTCACTTCTAACCACGCACCCACCTGCCCACTGCAGTTGAGTTCACTCTGACGTGGGTTTTGGAGACTGGACCTCTGGAGAAGACAGCGTCATTTTTCTCGGGCAAAGGGACAGGGGAGTTTGAACAGCTATTTGGTGGTTAGCAACCTGTGCTTACCCCAAGGTGTTACCAGGAATCCTTGAACCTAGCAAGTTTCTTTAATTGCCATGTGATTTTTTTTCAAAGCTTAGCAATTTTAAGAAATACCTAATTTTTAAAAATCTTAACGTTTGGGACTGAGAAGTATAGTTTATAAATTAACAGTTTATTTAATGTTTAGTGGCTATGAAAATATGATGGTCTTGGTAGACAATTCACATATACTATTCCCAAGAACAAGAGAAAAGGTCAGGAAAATGAGTGTGGAGCAGGACATCGGCAGACGTTAGGAAAACGGGTAGTCTGAATGGTGGGCTTCTGAGGCGGTGTACCCGATACCATGCTACGTGCTCACTAAGGGTGGAGGGGTGAGCTCATACCACAGTGCTTTGAAAGAAAGGCCTGGAGGTTGAAAATTATGTGCAGCACCACAGTTGTACTCTGACACATATGGGCATCACCATGTGTCAGAGTCTACTTGATGTCGACACCCCTTTTGATGGTATGTAAACATGACCGAAGTTATGAAGGTTCTGTATGATTAATGCTTGAGAAACCATGGCCTATATTTTAGAAGTAGTATTCTATAGAGATATAAAATCATTGAATCTTGAGATTTGGAGTGCCCTGGAAATTTGTCTAATGTACCAGTTATTATTACTACTCCCTCCAACTATCGAGTCTCTGTTTTGGGATTTCCAGTGAGAGAGACCTCATTGTCCCCTGGTGTGGTCTGTACCGTCACTGGATTTATCTCACTGTTAAAAGTTCTCCCATGTCGCTCAACTTACAGCTTTTTGCATCCCAGTTCCAATAATCTTTTATCATTTTGTTGCTTCTTTAAATGTTTTCTGGTTTTATGGTTTCTTCCAAAATTATTCTTAAAAATTGCATGAGCTTGGTTATGTTGGAGTTACTCTGAAAATGGGAATAGTAAATTTAGTTGTCATAAAACTCTCTAGCTACAAAGTGGACCTAAACTTGAATTCCTCTATTATGGATCCCAGAATCGGTATCAACGCGATGTCGTTGAGTTTGGTTTAGGTATGGAGTTCACACATCAATTATTTAACAGCTCTATTATAGTTAGCACTTTGATTTTATAAGTACAGTGTCAATAACAGTCACAAAAGTGGTGATATTCAAGAATAATGCGTATTGAGAAGACCTATGGGTGGTGTTTGAACTTACTAGCTGATTTGTAGAAGATGTGGCGGTGTGGCTCTGTAATAATTACCAGTGTTGGCAACCATCTGGGACAGTCCTACTTTGTCCTGTAGGGTCGCTTTGAGCCTAGGAGTCTGACTCAACCTGATGGGAAAAGGAGTCTGACTCAACCTGATGGGAAAGAATTTGGTGGGTTATGCATATTAATACAGAGAAAATGTTGTGTGGTTAAATGTATTTTCATCCAAGGAGCTGCAGCTGTTTGATAATGTGATGTATTTATTTTTAATGCAATCCAAAATTTACTTTATTATTACTTTTTGGTAGTCCACACTAGACTGACTCATTGAAATGGTCTGTTCTCCCAAATTTCCGTGCTTATGCTACTGACTCACATCTTTCCAGCTTGTAGCTGTTGCTTTTGAATCCAAGTGTAGGTCTTAGTATTTAATCCTCATTCTATTAAATGTTGTTTACTTCAGTTGATCATTCCATCTTGCCAGGATCTTTTTAGATTCCAATTCTACAGTTGGCTAAACTAACCATTTTTCCTAGTTTATAATGGCACTTCTCCTTCTCCAAACAACACATCCTTAGCCAATCTATTTCCTTGGTTTGGGATATGATTTGTATTCAGTGAAATGGCCATTTTTTTCACTTCTTATACTTTGTTTAGGAACGCTAATATGTAGCCATTTCTCAATCATATGATCATTTTAGTTGCCAATTATCAGTTGCCTTTCCCCTGAGGCTGTTCTCTTCCATGACCGTTCTGGGACCTCACCTGGAATCATCTGTACCTTGGATATTTAGTATGGAATCTCACAGAAAGCCAGTTGTCATAGCATCTGTTTGTATTAATAAAGACTTCATAAGTGTCAGAGTAGAACTCTGCTCAATAGACTTCTTAATGACTTATTTTTCAGAAGAGACCCCATCCATCTTCGGAGACTCATTTAGGTGAATTATAATCTTCAACCTTTCTGTTACCTGGAGAATACAGTTCATTTTACACCTTCCAAGGACTCAAAATATCTAAACCTAACCTAACCAAACCTAACCTAACCTAACCTAACCAACTCACTGCCTTCAAATCAATGCTCACTCAACTCATAGTGACTCTGTAGGATAGATAGAGCAGCCCCTGTGCATTTCTAAGACTGTAACTCTTGAAGGAAATAGAAGTCTCATCTTTCTCCCTCAAATATAGGAGAGGCCCCTTAAATCTCTGCTCCCAGTGTTGTGACCAGGGTCTCTATTCTGTAGGGGTTACTATTTTTGAGTATCAGTCTTGGATATGACTTAGTATGTATGGAGTCTGTAGCCTATAAACCAGTCATTTAATTCAGTTGCAAAATTGTATTATTTCTTTAGCTTTTATTTGACGTTCAGGAGGGAACTTTAGAGGAGGAAGCTTTGAGTGATGATGCTATATTGAATCTACCAGAAAATTGCCCTCAAATCAAGAAAGGTTAGACGCCATTGGTAACAGCTTTTTCTGTTGTGCATCTCAATGTATTCTCTACTGAACTCTTTCCTCTCCTGCATGCTTCCTTATATTTTCACATTTGCATCATTTTTCTTTGTGGAGTTTTAATAGAGAATGAGAACTGATGGTTTTCCTTTACATGAACATGTGAACAATGGCTTGCTTTGAATGTATGCATGCCCATGGAGAAACAGTGCCTCGTATGTTTTAGTAAAGAAATAATTTAGGTAATCTTGGATAATATACTTAGATAAGTCTATGTAGGGAAGATATTGTGGCAGGCAGAATAATTGCTATCCAAAATAACTGTATCCTAATTCCCAGAATTTACAAGTAGGATATGCTGCCTTACTTGGTAAAAGGGTCTTTGGATATGCCATTTAGTTGCAAATACTGAAACAGAGATTACTCTGGATTATCTGGTTGGGGGCTAATGTAATCATTAGTTTCCATATAAATGAAAGGGGGAGACTGTAGAATCAAAGAAGATATTAAGGAGGAAGCAGAGTGTTGTAATTGTTGGCTTTGAAAATGGAGACTGAGGCCTTAAGCCAAGAAATGCAGGTGGCCTCTGGAAGCTAGAAACATGAAGGCAATGGATTCTCCCATAGAGCCTCCAAAAGGAACATGATCCTGCTGGCACCTCGAGTTTTACAGTGCAACCCATTTTACACTTCTGGTTTTCAGATCGGTAAGACAATAAATTGGCATCGTTTTGAGCCAGTGTGTTGTCATTTGGAACAGAATGAGTAAAAAACTACTCAGCCAATAAGATCTGTCTTTGTAGTGATAGGTCACCTTTTGTGTAGGGATTAAGATTTTCTAACTATAGTTCTTCTGAAGATTAATATAAGCCAGGAGATGGAAGGAACTAACAAAGTAGTTTCACCCACTAGCATCCCTCCATCGTTGTTGAGGCAGGAAGGCGTGGAGCTTTGAGTGGTTGAAATAGCCTCTTTCAGATCTGCCCATAAATTCCTATGGCAACTCTGTTATTATAATAATTATTATTATTTTGGGTATTCATTTCGTAGTTTGTCTAATTTCAAATTTATATCTGTTGTCAGAAGGACAAAATAAGACTACGTTAGATTAAAAATGGAAGTTGACTTTTCAGAAATATTGTTGGAATAAAACTCTTAATCCTGTTCTTGAATTCCCCCTGTGGGCTTTGCATTTTAAATGTTCTGCCCAGTTGTCATAGCTACCGCCTTTATTCTTAATAGGAGCTATATTGGAGGTTGGCTTGCATCTCAGTTAACCATCTACTAAAGTTGCTCTCATGAAAAAATATATATATATACTAAAGCCAGAAGTTCAGTAAATAAGGATGGAGTTATAAATGAAATTATTTGATTCCAGAAATAGACCCTGGTGATCTCTCAGCAGAGTTAAAAAAATGAATTTTCATCAGTTGAATTCTGGCAATAGAACAGTTGTAAAGAACAATGTGGCAGAATTTTAATAGGCTGCTTTTGAAGTTGTTATTTAAAGACTGTATAACTTTGGTCAATAGGAAAGTCAATAAAGGCAGGACACACGGTGCTGTAATTTCTTTTATTCTAGACAGCTTTCCAGGATGCTGCACTAGTTTAGCATCATTCAGCTTCGAGCTAGTGCTCATAGCTGCAAAAGAAGTGTCACGGGCCAAGGGGAATTGACTAAAACACAGTCATGCTACTTTATTGTATGTTTGTCTTCTGCTAGAGTAGCTTAAGTACCTTTTTAAACAACACAATATCAAAGACATCGAGGGACCAAGTGGTCACCATAGTTCAGGGACTTTGTGACAGGGCACTGAAGACTCTTAGAAAGAACAAGCCGAAGACCTGATTCTTTCTGCTACTTATTCACCAGGTGATAATCTTGGATGAGTCTTTTTATTTAAAATGCTCTGAAAACTAGTTCAATACCTACAGTAGGTGGTATTGAATATTCTGTAAGTTCTCCATTGTTCTTTTCACAGCCCTTAGCCACGTTGGTGGTCCAGGTGGAATCGCATAAAAAGATGAGCTGGTGCCACCAGTTGTGGTGACAGCGTTGGTTTCCTGATGTCAATACTCCCATGACAAGCATGGCTCGGTTATTGTGATTATTATTATTATTATTATAATATATAGGAATTATTCTCTTCCTATCGTTTCTCTCCTGCAAAACTAGAAATACCCCCTTATCAGTGCTAAAACAATGTTACTCCCAGGGTGGTGGTCTGTGAGAGTAACGTAGATAATGAAACCCTTGCTCGGTTTGAAAGTTCGGCTTTTGGTTGATGCACTTCCTGCCGCGATGATCGTTTTCAGCACGTGGAGCCCATTAAGCAGTGTTGGAGCTGGATGCCCAGTTTAATGTGCTAACACTGCATCTGTTCCTACGCTGATGATAACACCTGGATCCGTTTATAACTTATGGAGAAGTTTAAGATGTGGTGTAGTTAATTTCTAAAACAACTGTTGATCTTTATACGTGTGAAACCCTTGGTCTTTCACATGCCAGATGAATCAGCTGCCATTTGAACATGCTTACACCTGTGTGCACATGCAGAGTGGGAAATAAAAGACACCTGCCTTCCCCTATTGAAGCTTTATTTTCATTTAACTTCTTCAGAGCACGACAGCGATGAGGCTAATGTTATTATTTTTCTTCTTTTGGGGGGAATTGATAGGAGGGTGCTTTTATGTTTGATTCCGGTGCCCTTTATCAAATTCTCATCTAAAATGAATAGTTGGTGGGTGATTTTCCTTCCTGGTCTGTCAAAGCACATGCACATACACAGTCCAATCCATTTATGATGCCACGAGTGAGTAATAGTTTTCTCTTGGTGCTCTAAAATGGACAGGCATTAAAAATTAAAGAGAGGCGATTCTGTTACGGAGACTATACACCTTATCCCTGGGGCCGACTGAAAGCAGAGTGCCAGTTCACTGGAGCTTGGAAAAACGACTTTTCCCAATGATCTTTTAAAGCGAGAGAGTGTCTGTACCCTTTTGAACGTGGTCAGGGCCTTGGAGAGTTGTAATATAGTTCTCTTCCCATTCGAAAGATGGAACTTCCCCGTCAGGTGCCCTCTGAAGGGAAGCCGTTAGAAAGCAGCACTGATAACACCTCTGGGGCTGCCTGTTCTGTTATTCTCTTGAACATAACTTTTCATGGTAGTTTTCAAATTTAAAAAACCTATACCTACTTTGAGGGGAATGACCATGATAGAGTGTGTGACATTGCCTTCTTTTCCACAAGGGGATCACTTTCTGATTACTCTTTATAGTATGCATTGCAAATCAAAGCCAATTTACTGCCAACCTAGATAGGTGTTGTTTGTGTAACGACAGTAAACATGATAGTTCCCTCGCTAGTTGGCCTTTTTGGTGTGTGTTACATAAACACACCGTTCCCTTAGGTTCTTCTCTAATCTCTTGAGCTACAGTTGCCAATTTGATCCCAAATACATAGGTTTTAGCAGAGTACATGATCAAGGCTGATCTTTTTGTTTACTAACTAAACTAGTGTTTAGTTTTAGGAATACTCCTCCAGGAAATGTTTTCGGTTTATGGTTTGAAAGTTATCTTTGTACAATAATTTCAGGAGTTTCTCCCATAAAGTTGGGATTCCATGAAGATTTTGAATTCTGTTCTCCATTTTCTCTCCATTAGAATTCTATGGAATATTTGATCAAATGCAGTCATGGTAGCTGGGCACCATCCAGATCTTATGGTCTCATTGTAAAGGAGCCAACTGCTCATCGATGCAATGAGTTACACATTCCGTATCCCTCCATTTGCTTGACCCTTATTTGTTGCTTCAGGTGTCTCTCTGTTGTGTCTGAGGATGGCCACTTAAAAGTTTTCAGCCCCAAGGCACTACACAGTGAACTAGGGGATAGACTAGAAACACATATAATTAGACTCATACAAAGAAATGTTCTATGGAATTATGATTGTAAACTTGCAATCTCTAGAATCCAATCCCATGACGTATTTGGTTATACTGAGCAGTGTCAGCAGCAATTCTTTTCTGTTATGTTTTTCCTGTGTAAATATATCTGTCACTTTTGACAATTTCACATTTAACAGTTTTATAGCTTATTGACAGTACTTAAAATAATAATAATCTGTGTACTCCTACCCTTAATAAATGTTTTTGTTGTTTTTTAATCACTGTGAGGCCTCTCCTCCTTGCCTTCCTGCTCATACTAACCACTAATTAGCTTTGCCTCTGTTCATTTAACTTTTCTAGTCTTTCTATATCAGTGAGATCATATATGCTTTGCCCTTTTGTGGTTGCCTTTATTTTACTTAGCATAGGTTCTTCTAGCTACATCTGTACTGTATCATGCATCAAGAGTTCATTTCTCCTACTGGCTGAGTACTGTTCCATTTTAGTGTGATTATATATTGTTTATTTGTTGAAGCATATTTATTTCCACCTTTTGACTTTTGTGAATACAATGCACACTGATATCTAAGTCACTTTATGTGTCTTTGCTTTCACTTCTTTTGAGTATCTTCCAAAAACTGAATATAATTGCTGGATCATAATGGAGTTTACTTTTAGTTTTTGAACAACTGTCACACTATATTCTGCAAGAACTTTATTATTACCACCAGCAGTGGATAAGGGTTTCAATTGCCCTATATACTTACCAACATTTGGTATTTCATTTTTGCTAGCCTACTGGGAGTAAAATGGTATCACATTGTGGTTTTTTTTTTTTTTGTCTCTCTGGAGATGCTGAGCATCTTTTCTGGTGCCTGGTTACCACTTCAATGTAAAAGGTTTGCTTAAGTCTTTTGCCTATTTTATAAATGGGTTATTTGTCTTGATGGCACCATGGATTATGTATTGAGCTGCTAACCACAATGTCAGCCGTTCAAAACCAGGCTTTCTATACTTTTAATGATTTACAGTCTTGGAAACACACAAGACCAGTTCTGCCCTGTCCTCCAGGGTACCTGGTGGTAGTGAGTTTGATTTTTTTGAGAAGTTGTTGAAGTTTTTATGTATTTGTATTAGTGGATAAGTAGTTTTTGAAAGATTTTTCTCTAAGCCAGTAGTTCATTTTTTTCACTTTTATTGTAAAATCTTTTGATGAGCAAAATTCAAACATTTTTAGGAGATCTTATTTGTTTGTTTTGGTTTTGCTGTTTGTGATTTTTTATTGTATTTGGTAATCCATTGTTGAAATATAGGACTGACAGCATTGCCCCTGCTTTCTTCTAAGAATATTATGAACTTAGTTTGCACATTTAGGTTTTAAACAAATTTTGAATTTTCTTTTACATGTGATTTGAAGCATGGGATGTGTTTGATTTTTCTTAATCTAGAAATCCAATTTCCTCAATACCATGTATTGAAGAGACCTTTATTCCCTCCATTGAATCGACTTAGCAGCACCCTTTTCAAAAATCCGTTGATCATTATTATTTCTGGACTCTTAATTCTACGCCATTGGTCTGTGTGCCTTTTGCTATGCTAGTACAAGGCTGTTTTAACAATTGTGGATATGGTATGTTTTAACATCAAGAAAGTATGAGTCTTCCTACTTCTTTGTCAGCATGACTTTAGCTGTTTGGGGCCTTTTGACATTGTATATAGTTGAAGATTGATTTTTGTCAGAATTTTCACCCGGTCTGCGTTGAATCTATAGATCATTTGTGGCAGGCAGCACTAACAGCCTAACCATATTTTAAAATTTTGCATTCTGATGCATGCGTGTGTGCATGTGCACGAGTGCAGGTGTAACGTGTGTCACTTGACTACATGTGTTCCTGTTTTCATACAGAAAAAGAAGTGGCACTCAAAAGGCCTTGGGTGTGCGACTTTAAATGATTATTTGTAGAACATATATATTTAAATGTTAGTGCTTATTCAAAATGATGTGCTAAGCCTACTGCAGTGGTATGCAAATATTGCCCTTCTGATGATGCTACATCGGGAACACACAGTTGACGCCATGGACTGTAATATATGTCCTAGGACGATTTCTTCTCCCTACTGTGTTTTTGGTTACTTAGCCTTGCTGTCACCTACTTTTTCAATGGGGTTAAACTGCAGTGCACCACGTTCTTATGCTCTCAGATTGAGTAATGGGGTTTGTGAATAAAGGCCTGAGTTCATTCACACAGGTGAGCGGTAGGAGAGCACACATCCTGGAGGACTCCTAAGGAGGAAACAGAAATGAGAGCTTTAAGTAACTGCTGGATGCAGTGATGCTGACCATTGCGTAGAACGCCGTGTTCTTCTGCGCCAGGAAGAGGGAACGGAAAGGAAATAGCCAGTTGTTAAGTGACTATTATGTGCAACCCGGTTGACTAGAGAAACACATCCAGTGACACTCACATATATGTAAGAAAGAGCTTACATCAAGAACTAATTATGTATCAGGAAAACATCCCATCCCAGACCGACTCAAGTCCATAAATCTGATCCTCGTTCATAAGTGCTTTTTCAGACTCACCCAGACACATGGCATGATGCCGAATGCAGGAACATCACAGGTTGCTGGTTCCAAGTCGTGTGAATCCAGAGGTGGTGGCAACATCTCCAAGGCCCTGGCAGCAATCAGAGCATGATGCCCGCTGGGGCGGAGGCAGAGAGCAGAGGGGCCGTTCCCAGGGCCCTCCTTTTGAGAAGGGCACACCCACCAGGAGGCACCATCAGGCTGTGACCAGGTTCACAACTTGAAACCACCCTACACTTTTATGTATCTTCAAGTTGACATGCAGTTATGTAACTACCACAGTTATGTAGCAAGCTCTATGCTTTGGAATTAATACAGTTATCTATTTCCTCTTTATTACAAATACCAGTTTACCTATGGGAAAATGAAAGCATGTATCCAGTAAGTACAAGCAAGAGCTTTGAATCAACATAGCTAACTCTAAAACATGCATAATTTGTGTGTGTGTTTAACACAATGGCTTTGAGAAGTTACTTCAGATAACAGATGAGGGTAGGTTGTGTTTTTTTTTAATGGAGTAGAAATTGGATCAGTTATGCTCAGATTCCTCCGATTGAATAATGTCTTCCATTCTTACAGCTAGGTGCTGCTTGTTCATTTCATGCCTTGTGAGTTTATTTAATTAACTGTTCTTGTATGTTGAACAAATTCTGTTCTCTTGATGGCCAGGGTGACAAAAATGTTTATTGCAGGTGCTGGTTTTCAGGATTGAATGATAGTGCTCCCCTGTCCCTGGTTTGGGGATTTCCAACTCTATTGAAATTATTCACTTATTTAGCAGTCATGGACTTTTGAGAGTTAAAAATCGAAAAACTACTCATATGCAACCGCTATAAATTCAAGAACAAAAAGGTAAAAGCACCGTTGTTCAGATTCTACTCTTCCTAGAAGAAAAACATGTTGGTGCTGCATAATTTACCTTTCACGATGCCAGACATAAGACAGCTAATAATTCTCCTTCCGTTTTTAGCATCAGTATCTATTGAGTCCCCACTGTGGATCAGGTCTTGTGATTTGGTGAAAGGTTTATAGGATGAAATGTCAGAGTTCCTAGAAGTTTAATTTCTTCCCTGATTATTGATTGAAGTTTGCTCAAGGAAAGACATCTAGATTAGAAAGTACTATATCTTGGGGGAAAAGTTTTAATGGTAGAGTAAATATCTTTTTTTCCCCTCTTAATTCTTGGATGAAACACCTCCTCCCTTCTATGACAAATTAGAGAGTTGCTGGTGGTTTGCGCACCAAATGTTTGTCTACTTTGTATAGGCTGATCTGTGTTAGTTTTAAATTAGAGTGTTTCCCTCCTTGCCTATCTGTTTTTCATTAGGGCTCATATATTCTTCTGTCCAAAAAGACTTTCTGATTTAGCTGTGAGGCAGATTTTATTGTGGGGATGTCTGTGTATCCTGTCATCGCAGGCTGTGCTGGTGAAACTACCCAGGTTTTGCGTGCGTGTCGCTGCAATATGTTCAGAGTCTGATCTTTTCTCAGATGCATGCGTGTGTAGAACCATCTCCTAGCTGGAAAGGGGATGCCGGCAGGTAACATTTCTGCCAGGACATGTTTTCGATTATGCTTTATAATAAGAACTTGTAGGCCAGTTTTTGGCTCTCAGAGAGCTTCCTTAGTCACCCATCACTGGAAGACAGCTCACGCCTTCCTTGGACTCACCTTTTCCAAGATTCCATAGTGTTAAAGAACACTTTCATTTGCAAGGCAGAAATTAAAAGAATATGGTACGAAGCCTTTTTTTTATTGGTTTATTGAGTCTCGTGGGCAGATATATGGATTCCAGACATCATGCAATCATAGAGGATTTTTACTTCCAAATCTCTTTACAAACACTTCTCATTGGAGCTTGATTATCCATGTGGAGGGACAGAGGCTTGCTCTGCAGGTTAAGTGGCATAGTTTGGAGGGCAGGGTTCTGGTTCTTTCTCTGCGTGCTCCACTTTTAAGTACCGTGACCTCTGGAGCTTGAGGTTATGATTTTCAAGCATCGTTTCGAGGCTAAAATAACAAAGTGTGAGTGCTCGGTCAACTTGGTCAATCTCAATATAAATCTTAAATAGCACCAGCGTCTTATGACATATGCTTCAGTAGCTTTACTGCCCTGATCTATGAGCTCCGCTGCATGATCTGGAAATATTTTCTCTGTTGGAGAACCTAGACAAATTTGGCAGAATTGAGAATAAGATACTACTTAAAACCCTATTTATACTCAGAGAGCGTTCAATCCCTGTCATCAAAGGCGGAACACCAGACATGGTGTTAGAGAAATATGTCCCTTGGGCGAACTCTGTAGTTTCCGTAAGTCCTGAGCATAAACAGGATAATGTACTTGGGGGATTAAAACAATTCATGAAAGAAATCCATGATCTTTGAATGCCATATTTTTAGAAGAACTTTTTGCCCTCCTTCATTTTCTAAGTTTTATACTACCTTCTATATGGTATAGTCGGGAAGCTCCAGCTAAGGATTTGAGACCGATGTTTGGGTGGCGGGTCTTCCCCACCTCCGCGATCTTGTAAAGGACCTTCAGCCCTCAAGGCTGGGATCAAGGTGGAAGAACGAGGTGAACATGAGCATGTTGGTGACATGTAAGCGCTCATGACAAATACAGAGCGGGATGGTGCCACGAACACTGGTGAGGGCACAGTGACAACACGTGGGCATTGTTAAGCATAACAGGTAAAAGGGTCAGTGAAAACATGTGTCTACAAGAAGCCCCCTGGCGATTCTGGTAGGCTGACAGAAGGGCAGGGATCAAGAAAGGTGATTTGGTTGAGGCTCAATTCGGAGAAGACAGGAGTTAGGCAAAGAGATAAGCCAAACATCTGGATAGCGCAACATAAAACTCTGTGCATGCCCCATCCCTCGTTGTTTTAAGAGCCTGCTAGTTTGTCCTTGCTTAATACCCATTCCCCCTTTAACTTGCATGGTCTGGTACTGCTCAGGGTGAGGACTCTTACTGGATTCAAAGTGGGTTTGTAGCCAAAGATGCTTTTCCTACTTGCCAGAGTGAAGACGATGACTTCTCCCCGAAGAGGGGAATGTTTTTCTTTTAAGATAATGCTTGAGTGGTTGGGAAAATGACCTTGCACTGCACTATATGTTTTGACAGTTGTGTAGCACATGTATGTACGAGGGCAAGCATTTTAACTCACCAGGTGTATTCTTCTTCGCGTGCCATGCCTACCTGTTTCGAGAGTGCATCTGGCTAATCACAGCCGTGGCACCCCGGTCGCAGCTTCTCTTCTTCTGAAAGCGCACCTGGAACCATGCCATGCACAAGGTAGGCATTCGTGGAGTCTGATGGCTCTGTTTATGTTCTTGCTTTCAGAGTCTAGTATTTCTAGAACCCTTTTGATTTCGAAAGATGAGAAGTTCATAAAACGATGTAATCCGATAGCCATTTGGTGTCTTAAAAGAAACCAGTTGTCCATGTGTAAGGCCGTAAATAGAGGCATTTTCAGCAGCACATTGCACTTTGCAGCATCTATTATGCTCCAGACTGAGGTCACCCGCAGCCACGGACTGAAATGCATTAGAGGTAAACTAGTATAGTACAGGACTTGAGTTCTTTGGGAAAATGAAAACGCTTCATGAGCCCCTTCCAGTGGTTGTTCCTTCCAAGTCTGAAAACTTAGATGAAGGACGAAGTCTTCATTAATGAGGCAGATGGACTTTATTATCGTGAGGGCGATGGAGCGAGCGGCAGTGTCTTAGGACAGCGTGATGCAGTGTAGTGACGGGAAAATTTAGAACAAATACTGTACATGACGTTAACACTGTTTTCCATATGCAAATGACAGGGCAGAGAAAAAATTTCTCTGTGTTTATTTTAATTTAATAGCGTTATTGACAGATACTTCACATATACAATTCAATAGTTTAAGCATATTTCAAAGAATTGTGCAATTAATCAGTTATTAAAGAAATCATATGAACACAGAAGATTCTGTACATCAGTGAGATTAAATGCTTCAAATCCTTGATGTTTTTAGCTTGTTAGTTTTTGCTTTGATCTTTTAAAATACTTTTTATTGGAGCTACACTTTAAAATACTTTTTGATAACTGTAAGTTTTAATTTTCAAGTACTCAGCCCTCTTACTTATGAATTATTGATTAATTTTCAGAGGCACGTAAAGCTTTCTTTCGTTATTTCTCTTAGAAATTTTGACAATGACAACATGAATTAATATGGGGAATTTTAAAAGATAGTTTAAAATATTTTAGCCTGGGCCCGTCTTCTTAATTTTCTCCCCATAAGAGGAAAGAGAATGCCTGGGCCAACTTTCGCTATGGAATGAGGCAGGCTCTGCTGCGCCCATGAAATATGCCAAGAATACACTTTTTGTGGGGCCCAATTCAGTTCTACCTGGGTCACATGTGGTAAAACGTTCTCCTTTCTAGCTCGGTAGGTAGGAAGTAGGGTGGAGTGGACAGAGGCTAGCTTACGAAGCTCCTCTGTTGGTTAAGTGTTGGCTCCCAGACAAAGCTCAGAGGCGACAAGGTAGAGGAAGTATTCTTCCTTTCGACTCAAGACTGAGCACTTTTTGACGTATCTTGCTGACTCTTTGTTACTTCCTATGGTCTCTTTTCATTCAATGTCCGTGCAACAATGACATATTAACGACTTGTTGCTTATGAGTCATCACCTCGGCGTTTGGTGGGTACATAATGCAATAACTTCTCCTAAAAAGAAAAACAAACAAGCAAACCAAAATCTACCACCCTTGAGTTTGGCTCTTAGTGAGCCTCCCTAGGGCTTCTGAGACAAACCTTGATAGGGGCATGTAGTCTCTTCTTTCTCACAAGGAGCAGTTGGTGAGCTAGTAGCCCAGCCCTTTCTCACAACTTTAACAAGCTCCTCATCATCGAAGAAACCAAAAAGCCAAACTCACTACCATGCAGTCAAGGCCAATGCTGACTCATAGCAACCCTGTAGGATAGGATAGAACTTCCCCCGTGAGCTTCTGAGACTAACCATTAATGGAGTGAGTAGCTGGTAGTTCAAACTGCTGACTCCAGCAGTTCAGCAGCCAAGTGCGTATCTGCTAGGCCACCCGGGGTCAGGGCCTAATAAGGAAGATCAAATTGATTTGGACTCTCAGTGTGGTGGAGATACACAGTTGCTGCCACATGGACTCAAATTCTGTTATGCATCAGATCTCTGAGTCAAAGTCAACTTAATGGCACCTAACAAAAGAGGAGATCAAGATGGAAACAATCAAGTTCAGTAGAAATTTACAGGTGCTTTAAGAGATGCCTCTCTAAAGCGTAGGATCTTCTATTCCTTGGACTCCAGCAATGCCTACTGTAACCCAGCGCCCCGTGTGAAAATCTACTTACCCGACTTTCAGTTCCTCTAAATTTGAAATACATTCCTCTCCCCAAATTAAGACAGACTCTAGATGTTATAGTATTTATTTTTTATTCCCTTACCCTATTAGCTATGTATTTGCATATTAACTGGTACCTTCTAAATATAATGGCTTATCCCTAAAGGGGAAACTCTAATGAAGGGATTATAGGTTAACTGGCAAATGAATGCCAAAGACATTTGGGTAAGCCAATTAACCTGATGGTTTTCACAGTTAATTATCATTAAATGAGCAGAGGTTAGTGCCCAGAGTGAGTGAACTACTTTTTGATGAATGTGATTATTCCCTACATGCTTAAAACCATCTAGAATTTTCCCCAGAGCTGAATGCAGTTTATCATACTAATCATCTCTAATTAGAATTTAGTTAATCAAATGTATGTTGAGTGCCTACTGTGTGCAAAAGGGCAAGAAAATATCTTTCTACTAAGAATTTAACAGTGCACTCTATAGATAGAAGCAAGTTGCATCAAGGTAACAGCCGAATCAAACTGGAAATTGAGGAGCCTGATGTCTAACCCGATTCCTATCCAACTTGTGCAGGAAAGAGTGCTGCCGACAGTTCCTGCTCTTCTAGCCTTCAGTCATCACGCTCTAGGCGAACGAACCTGTTTTATAGTTTCAGAATCCAAATGCATCGTGCACTTTATGTTATCTCCAATTTATTCATGCTGTCATCTTACACCCCACACTTTTACAGACACACTTTGTACTAGGAAACGATTACGAGTATTTTCTGTTTTCCTGGAGCAGTCAGAACTTGAGGCTTCAGTATTTATCATCGCAATTAGAGTTGTTCGAGGTCACTGAGTAGCGTCCGACTGACAGCGAGCCTACACAAAACAGGACACACTGCTCGGTCCCTGTGCCACCCTCACCGTCCTGGCCATGTTTGAAGCCTGGTTGCAACCACAGTGTCCTTTCATCCCCTTGAGGGTATCCTCTTTTCAATGACCTTGTATGTCCTTCACCAAGGTGCCCTTCTCCAAGCCCTGGTGTCCCAGATATCATAGCCAAAGTATGTGAGAGGAAGTCTTGCCATCTCTGCTTCTAAGGAGCATTCTGGTTCTACTTGTTCCAAGACAATCTTGTTCATTTTCCTGTCGGTTTTTGATGTTTTCAATGTTCTTCCCCAACATGGTAACTCAAACGTATCATTTCTTTTCCATGCTCCTTATTCATTGTCCAGCTGTTGTTGATGTATGTGGTAATTGAAAATACTATGACTTGGGACTAGTCCATCCTACTTTTAAAAGGGATATATTGCTGTTTAACCCTTTAAATAATTAAACTACCTTGCAATTGCCTATGCATTTGTTTGTCTCCTACACTAGAGGGATGTGTTTCAACCTCAGGAATTCAATTTTGTTTTCTGTTCTATCTACAGTGCCTTTCCTTGTGCCTAGTCAATGAATAAATGAACTCAGCGTTTTAGGCAATGATTTTCAGTAGGATTGGGAAAATGTATTAGAATCAGCTATGAGCCATTTAAAAAGTACATGTTTCCTTTCGCTTGTTCTGATCTCATTTCCATGTCTCATTCCCTTTGAAATCGTTGCTCATTCTAGTAAGAGTCCGTGCTTTTAAGGTGTGTGTCACTTGCCCAAGATCGACAACAAATATATTCCGCAGTCATCCCCGGGAAAGTCTTTGGGGATAGCAGTGGCTTCAGAAATGAACCTTGCCGGTTGAGAATATTTGGACAGATGGAACTGGTTATAGGATGGCAGCCTAGTCAGAGGAAGGAAAGAAATTATATGAGCAGAGACATAGAGACTACAGAATTTGACAGGTATTAGGATACATAATTGGGAGGGTTATGAATTCTGGACTGTAACAAGTATATTTATTTTTGGTAACAAGTAAGATAAGAGGGATTTTTATAGAGAGGAGTGATGATATTAGGTTACGTTTCAGGAAGTTTTTCTGTGTACATCATCTGTTCTGGCTCAAAGTGGGAATGAAAGCATGCAGCGATAGCTATTTACTTCAGTCTCACAAAGAGGTATCGCATGCTTAATACATATTGTCGGAAGCATGATGCGTGTTCGTCTTCGGAACCCACAGAGGCAGTTCCATCCCATCTTACAGGGTCACTGTGAGTCAGAACTGATTTGATTGCAGTGAGTTTTGCCTTTGTTTTTTGAAGATGTGTTGGGTACTGAGAGGAAAGTTAAGAAATATGAGGAGACTTAACTCGACTGGAGGAAAGAGAAAAGTTAAACAGACCATTTAGTAAGTTTGCCTCGCAGTCAAAAAGTGAAAGACAGCCGGACTGCCCTGGATTGGGCTCCAGTGTACAGAGAGCAGAGACCGCTGAAGAAAGCTGGGAGGATAGAGCATGCAGAGGTGGGCACAAGAAATACTTGCCAGTTGGAATTTTTTCCTGATCTTCCTAACTGCTTTAAAATGCTCATCCTGATTTAAAAATAGCTGTGGGGACACAGGAAGAAGACCTCACAGAGCACCTCAATGTCATTCTAAGGAAAATGCTGACATTCAACGAGGAGCCATAGTGATGTAGTGACATAAGGTCAGCAGTTCAAAACCACCAGCCACAGTGTGGGAGAAAGACGAGGCTTCCTAGTCCCATAAAAAGGTACAGTCTTAGGACCCACAGGTGCGGTTAGCTCTTCTCTACCCTGCAGGGTCTCGTCTCTGTGAGTCAGAACTGACTGAGGGCTGTGAGTTTTGATGTATGAAAATGAGTTGGTTTATGGGGAAATGTTTTTTTAATTCCCATTTTCTAAAACGGACGCTAACAAAGTTATTTGATAATTATACAATGCTGTATTCCTTAGGGCTCTTATGGTTTCACAGGTCAGAATAACAACTCAAGCTAGTTATGACTAAGGCAGCAAATGATATACCCAAGCTTGACTAGTTCCAGCTAGGCCGGGAATACTTCTTTCTTAGTTAAGGAGAGTTAAAACAAGATAGTTAGAAAAAAATGGAAGGGAGTTGAAAAGAGTAATGTATTTAAGATCAAAAGAAACACTTCACAATGCTTACTACCTCGGTTTGAACGCATTATTATGTTTTCATTGATGGCTAGCATTGGTTGTATGGGACATAATTGCAGTTAGAGCTTATTATGTTTCTAAGATTACAGTACTGTACACACTGTATTACGTGTAACAGTGCACCTTATGTTTACTACTGTTAACTACTCCAAGACGGGAGCTTCATTACAGGGAAAATAGTAGCCCTCTCCATAGAGTGCGGTGTCAAGGTGCCAAGAACGAGCCACTCTCGCGCAGGCGTTGGATAGAATCCCACTTAATCACATAGAGAAGAGATCAAGTCAGTTTCCCTGAGTTGTCAGTCTTTCATGGTGAGTGGATCTCACTTTGCAGCCAATGCAGGGAGATGGTTTCCACACACCCCTCCTCATGCTGCTGTAGAAGGACTCCACTCTGCCCTTGCCAGGAACAATTATATACATGAGGTTGTCCATGTGCTGAATTATGCACATGCTTAAATAAGCAGTTCTTGGGAATGTTGACATGCGCTCAAGGAAAGAGAGCAGGGATGCGTTGATAGTCCTTTGGCTTCACGGAGGGCAAGGCGCCCCAGCGAAGGGAGGCGAGCTACACGCTCATCCCTTCCAAGAGGCCGCCAGACTGACACTTGCGGCAGTAAGCAGAGCCTCATTTGTTGGTCCCAGGGAAGGTGGCAGACGGCCCTCAGCTTTCCCCCTCCGCACTTAGTAATCCATTCTTCTGGACGACGGTCCCACGAGGCCGGTGTTGCCATTGTTCCGTTTCCCAGGAATATGGGGTGCAGAGACGTGAAGCCACCTTCCGTGGCCATCATTTTACAGCCCTGCTTCCAGTCTAGTTTGTTGCGGGGTCAGCTTTCTTAACCCCTGCGTTGCCCTCGTTGCCCTCGCTGTAGCCAGACCGGGTGGGAGCTCTCGGCAGAACAAAGGAACGAAGACCATTCGGTTTCTTGTCTCTTTGGCAGAACAAATTTCCACCTGTTACACATTTTTATAAAATATCTCTTTTAAATATCAGCTTTAGTCTTTACTTACCCTTCAGCAGACCAGTGGACTTGAAGATGCTGCAGAACAGGGGGCCCTTGGATGCTGACAGTACCTAGGAAGCGTCGTTCCTGCTCAGGTCTTCATTTATGTGGGTGTCTGTGACTGAAAAGGCCAAGAGGCAGAAATAGCAGCGAGAGCCACACGCACAAGGACAGTTAGGGTGGCAGTGTCACCTCGTTCATCAGTTTTACAATAGTGATGGCCTCTGTCAACGTTTCCTAAAGGAAAAGTCACAAGGCAGCCAAAACAAAGAACCACAAATGAGCAAAACCAGAAACCGGTTAAGACCTCCTGGACGACTTGTGGAAAGTGTATGTTTTCTCTCCAAGAGACAGTTTCTCAGTCATATGTGCTCTGGAGAATTCTGCCTACAAGTGTTCCTTTTTCACATCTGCTGCTCCCATTTTCCTCACCTTGCCTGCAGTGGAGCATTTCTTAAATCCTTAGTGTCTTTTGCATTTTCAACAGCAATTCACAGAAATAGCCCCAGAAATATCAGCAGGAAATTTTGTTTTGCATTAAGATTTTTCATTAGCTGAGAGATGGCAGAAGAGGTCTTACTATTCCATTTTGAGCTTGTGCTAGCAAATGCAAATGGATGAAATTCTATTATGCTTAGTATTGAGCGACTACCTTTCCTTTTTCATTTTTTCCAGCAGATTACTCAGATCCTATTAAGGCGTCCGGTTCAGTGGTATCTTTCCCAACATGGTGTTGAGGTGGTGTAATGCATCCTTATCATCGACTTGCATGTGTGACATGACTTATATATTAAAGCCCAATGCAATTTTGTCTTATAGTATATCCTTTTGTCACAATACTCACTGGCTTCAATGAAAACCTGTCTAAGCAGATAATACCCTTCAGAGAATTTTATCAGACTAAAGTCTTCTTTTATATATCTACACACGGGCGAGAATTTCCCTGCTCTTCCGCTTTCATTTTATTAACGCTGTTAGCCCTTCAGGTTACTTCTTTCCCCTACAATGTAATAAAATTACATTATGAAGAGAAAAGCTTTGTTGAGTTTTTACCCACATAAATTTGGTTTTAAGCTCACATTCTGCTAGACGCCTGGTCTGCAGATTACTAGAATTTTTGGAGGGGTGAGCAAAGAATATTACAAAAAACCCACCAATCCAATGTATATATTAGGAAATTAATATTTTCCTTCAAAAATTCTCTTCAGAGAGTTGATTATGGCACAGAACCAGTCGCATGTTGACAACTTGGTTTGGAGGAACACGATTCTCTATCTTTCATGGAGCTACCACTAAGAGGGTGAGGGTCTGTCCAACACGAGGTGTTAGCTAGCTGTTCCACAAAGCTGCATCCCAGAACACTTCCCGTGGAGCTATCTACTGCTCTGCCTTTGATAGTAGGAGCCTGTCTGCATCCATCATAGACAACTTAACCTCACTCCCTAAGATCATGTTTAAGAGAGGCCAGTCGGATTTCCATTTGGAATTATTTAAAGTCAGCTCTCTAAAACATTATTTGGCAGTTTTTCGTATTTCTTTAAAATTTTAATTATAACCCATCAAGTCTTAAGCAATTACTTGTGGGTTAGACTCTTGATGAATGTTATAGGAGGGTGTTTTAATTTAATGAATCCAGAATAACATCTGTTTCTAATATTTTAAAAGCCAATTTATATGGAAATTCATTTAATACCGAGTCAGTACACGGAGACTTGTAAAAGTCAAAATCAGAACTGAAAATCCAACCCCTGTGATATAGTAGGTCTTCTGTTACCCAAGGATTCCACTTCTGACTAGGTTCAGCTGCCACTTGCAGACACCCCAAATGTCCCAGTTGAAAGAGGAGAGCAATTTATCTCTCATATTCACCAGCGAGGTAGCCTGGAGTAGGAGACTACTTGAAGCCCCACCAGGCGGGCTTGGTAGCTCACAGTGGCAGGGTCTCAGTCTCTTTCCACCTTGCTGCTCTGTTCATTTCCGGGGACACCGTGTGGGCCAAGATGGCTGTTGGAACCTGAACTGTTCTATTTGTGGTCCACCTGACAGGAAGGAGGTGTGGTGGAGGAAGAGAAGACAAAGATTTTTGTTTTTCCTTTTGAGGATGCTTCCTGGAAATATTGTATGTATAGCCCTCTGCTTATGTCCCACTGGCCAGAGATTAATCACATGACCATATTAAGCAGCAAAGGAAATGAATACGTTGTCTGGAGATGCTGTGTGCCTGGCTGGTGACTAGAGTCATGGTAGTATGGAAAAGGGGAGAAAACACACCGAGGAACAGCTAACCTTCCCTGCCACATTAAATGTTTTGTAGAATCCGATTTTAGCAGGTGTCTGCTTTCCCCCCGAGCACACAGAGCAGTCACCGGCTTTCATAAGCAGGTGGTGATGAGAGCCATTCTTCCTGGTCGCTTCCTCATTGGGTAGTTCACCGGCAGAATTCTTGTCTTCCATCTGGCTCCACCACCTGTTTGTCGGAGGCTTCTGTGCTGCTAGGATGCTGCACAGCTTGGAGCAGCAGAGCTTTCAGATTAAGAGGGATGAGGAAGAAAGGGCTGGTGATCTACTTTGAAAGCCAGCTTATGCAGACTCACGAATCATAGTGGATTGATTTGCAAGCAATCACGGAAGGGATGTAGGACCAACCTGGCAGTGGTTCATGGGATTGTCATGAGCCGAGGCCAACTCCACAGGCCTGAGAACAGTAGTCCTGCTCCTTAGAGTGTGACTGCTGACGTGTGGCTCCAGGACCCGTTGCATCTGCCTCACCTGGGACCTTGTTACACGTACTGTCTCTCTGGATCTACGGAACCAGAAGCTACCTTAACAAGACCCCCTCCCCCCCCCCCCCCAGGGGATTCGCATGTGTGACAAACACTGATAGTCTCTCTCTAGTTGACTTTCACTAGGGAGTGGCCCTCACACTCTCAACTGACCTGAGACCATGCTCCTTGACAAATCCAGATTCTCAGGTCTCTGAGTCATCGGGCCCTAGCTTCTCTACTATTGTGAGGGCTTGATGAGATTCTCAAGAGCATTTGTGAGACATTTGATGCATGGCGAGCAAAGCGCTTGTGGCTGCTTACCAAAAGGTTGGTCTCTGGAGCTGTGCTGCTCTGTGGTGGGAAAATGCGCCTATCTGCTTCCATGAGGAGTCAGTGCCTTCGAGACCAGGGGCTGCTCTACTGTGCCCTATAGTGTTGCCCTGAGTTAGAATTGACTCAACAGAGACATGTTGGGTATTGAGGCTTCCATCCCTGATGGAAACGCGGCATTCCCCCTTAAGAGGCAATTGCAAGCTAATAAAGAAGAAAGCTGGAAGGAAAGACAGATCTCTCATTATTAGTGTCTATAAGCATTCATGGGGGACTTTCGGGGAGGCCATCGTGAATTCCGCCTATGTGGGACGCCTTCGGTAAATCAGTCCGGTTTGCAGAACCTTTGCATACCTGGGCTCCATCCATCAATGCACGGGACTCGGTTTCTGAAGAAGGCGCTCTCTGAGTAGTGTCAGGTTTTTCGTTGTTGTGTCTTACACGTCTTCTGTAACATTTTGTTTTGTAGCCGTGCTATCAAGACCAATCAGGACCTCCTGCCAGAGACTCCGTGGACCCACATTTTCTACAACGATTTCTGGGGGACTCTTCTGACCCACAGTGGGAGCCACAAGTCCTACCGCCCGCTGTGCACGCTTTCGTTCCGCCTGAACCATGCCATTGGAGGGATGGATCCCTGGAGCTACCATCTCGTCAATGTCCTGTTACATGCAGCAGTGACCGGTCTGTTCACGAGCTTCTCCAAGATGCTGCTTGGGGATGGTTACTGGACCTTCATGGCCGGCTTGATGTTCGCCTCTCACCCCATCCACACGGAGGCGGTGGCTGGCATCGTTGGGCGGGCTGATGTCGGAGCCAGCCTCTTCTTTCTCCTCTCCTTGCTCTGCTACGTTAAGCATTGCTCTACCAGGGGCTGCGCAGCCAGGACTTGGTGCTGGTTCTTGGGGACTGGGCTGTGCGCAGGATGCAGCATGCTGTGGAAGGAACAGGGCGTGACAGTTCTCGCCATTTCAGCGGTTTACGACGTCTTTGTCTTTCACAGACTCAAAATGAAACAGATCTTCCCTACCATTTACAAAGTAAGTGATTGTTGGGCCTTGCGTTTTGAATTACCGGGTAATCTACTTGCTTGGCCCTTTTCCATTATTTCAGAAGCAAATTTATTCTTCTTGAAATAGAATTTAAAATGTTAACTTTTTTTATCTCTAGCCCCTTTTTGGCCATTCTTTGCTAAGCAGGGTTTCCGTCACTGAAGGTTTCATTTGTCTGATCTGTTAGCTAATTTTCATGATTTCCAAGGTGGTAGAGCAATGCTTTTTCTCTATAAAGAATGTGAACCCTGTGATTTTTCATGATGTCTTCCCCCCAAATTTCCTATAATCAAATAAATTGCCCATAATGTGTTTTTAAAAAAATATTACAGCCGATGTGGAGTTAGATGCTAAATTCTACAGTGAAGGAGCTCCTCAGCCATGTGTTAATATTCCTTTTCCGGAGTTGACTTTGGAAAACAAGTCTTGTGTGCAGTGCGCTGGGGAGTTCAAGTGCTTGAACGGTGAATCGTATCACCTCGTCCTTGTTGCAGGGCTTAAGAATAGATGAGTTCACACAGAAAGTGGCTACTTTAAGTTCTGCCTTGAGGCCAATTTAGACCTTTGCCTCAGGACTTACTGTTTGTTCTTCCGTATCCTGCGGTAGTGCTCTTCCACATTCACGGGGCTGGTGGCATCCCCACACTCTTAAGGAGATCTGAACGTTTTCCAAGGGAGCCTTTAAGCAGTGACCGGAGAAGGACAAGGGCATTTGAGAGAAGAGCCTGCCTCTCCCCCTCCTCATCTTCACCCACCAGGAAGGCACCCAACCTTGTTGAGTTAGTTCACTATGGAGACTGAAACTTGGCTGGGATTGCAAACCTCAGCCATGGTTCAGGCGAACTCCTGCCTTCCCGTTGGACTCTGAAGCAAGGAATTATGGTTTTGGAAACTTGCCCTGAGAAAGCTGGCAGTTTTTTCTGGTAGTGACTCTTCCCCTCCCCCACAGTAATTTCCAATTTCACTTAAAATTGAATTGGGAAAAAATTAAAGGGGAAAAAAAAACTGAGGGAGATAGGAGCTGAAACATTTATTAGAAAAATTGCTAATTTTTCCACCTAGTAAGCAGAGTAATCACTGCTGGGCTTCCACTCTGTTTGGAAGCATTTTACCTTTTCACTTAGAACTCTGGAATCGAGTGTGTAATGAAGTTCTTTTGTGACTTCAAATTAAACGCTGGAACTTTAAAAGAAAACTCGGAGGAGCTTGACACTTGAAGAAACATGATTCGAAAGTCAAACTCTTATTAAAATTTAATCATTCTTCCAAGAAGATTTAGAAAAAAATAATCTGTTTCTCGACTTTTAAAATGGTATCGACAGTGGCAAGTTTCTGGAACTCTGAATCAAATAAGTCTAATTCTCATTTCTTACGAAAGTTGTGAGGTTATGTTCTCTTTGACCATAGAAGATCTACCTAAAATGGCTAATTGCTGCTTCAGGATTTCTCATCGATGGCAACGGACATGCAGAATGCCCACTTTACCCCTCTCAGGAATTAGGAAATTGGGACTCTGAATTCAGGACTTTTTTTTAAAGAGGCATTTCTCAGAAATCTTCCCGTCTCTAAACATATTTTTTTTTTCTTTAAAGCACATCCATACATTCCCTGCCCCAATCATTCTCAAGGCATTTGCTCTCCACTTAAGCCCCTTGCATCAGGTCCTCTTTTTTTTCCCCCCCTCCCTCCCCTTTCCCCCCCCCCCCATATGCCCTTGGTAATTTATACCTCGTTATTTTGTCATATCTTGCCCTATTCGGGGTCTCCCTTCCCCCCTTCTCTGCTGTCCCTCTCCCAGGGAAGAGGTCACATGTGGCTCCTTGTAATCAGTTCCCCCTTTCCAACCCACTCACCCTCCACTCTCCCAGCATCATCCCTCACGCCCTTGGTCCTGAAGGTATCATCCACCCTGGATTCCCTGTACCTCCAACCCTCATATGTACCAGTGTACAGCCTCTGTCCTATCCAGCCCTGCAAGGTAGATAATCATATTTTTAAGGACAGAATCATTGGCACAGTTTCTCACCATGTGTATGCCCCATGCTATTGGGAATATACTTAAACATTTTTTAAAATTTAAATTGTAATGAAGTAGCTAGTATTTTTTCTGGGAACCTTGGTCTCCTCACTGCTGCTTAAGAAAATCAGAAGTGTGGGGTCCCTCATCCGAGGGAAAGGGCATGGTACTATGGAGGCATCAGTGTTCTGAGAAGTGTCCAAATAGGGAGTAATTCAGGGTCTCTAGGACCATCGCTTGCAAGGCTGAGCAGCACAACAAGGGTAGCAGACCCTTTATCTAGGAGTTAGTACTTCAGCTCAGCTCTTTTTCAGTCTCAGGTTTCAGTTTGGTGAGCTTCCTGAGAACACTGAAATAACAGTTTATAAACTTGTAAGGGGTTACAGGGGTCATCTCTGCCAGTCCCCTTATTTCCAGTTGAGGTATAGAAACCAACAAGATGAAGATCGCGCACAACAGTGGTGGAATCACTAGGACTAGAGTACATTTTCAGACCATCTGCTCAGTGATCTTTTCACGACACTTAGATGTGAAGATGAACAAACAGGTAAAGTCAGATCACTGCACTGTAGAAAGAAAGCTATCATGGAAGTGAAGCTTATCTCACAGTGGCAGTGTGACATGGTCCTGGTTCAGTGTTCTGTTTTGTAATCTGGATATGGAGACAGTGTTGTTCTTTTCTAGAGGTGTTGTGAAGATTGTGTGAAATTGTGGACTGTGCAGTGTGAACTGAAGTGTGCAGTGTTGGAAAGGCATCTTAGATATGTAGTTAAAGAGAAAGAAGACACAATCTAGGAAATTGTGATTCTTTATCTTAAGAAAGAGAAGATCAAGATACTTTTCTAGTAGTCTTTAGATTCCTGGTGGATTGAAAGCTTTGAAGTGAGGAATGGTTAGTGTTGGCTTAGAAATCCCTGGGAGCAAATGGGTAAGTTCTTGGCTACTAACCAAAAGGCTGGTAGTTCGAACTCACCTACAAGTACCTTGGAAGACAGGTCGGCCAATCTGCTTCTTAAATATCATAGTGATGGCAAACCCTAGCGTACAGTGCTAATCTGAAACACACAGGGCCATCATGATTCAGAAATCACTCCACGGTAACTGGAAACACACACACACAGACACACACACACACTGACTCAAGCTGACGCAGGCAACTTTAAGCAAACTTTAATTTAGAATTTCATGACGACGAGACTTGTAAACACTGGCATAGATTCCATATGGAAGTTATAGAAAAATTCCATATTGTGTCTTTAAAATATATAGATTTCTATGCCTGGGGTGAGTTAAAAGAGATTCTTTCTGAAGGAAGTGGATTAAAAGACTTTGGAAAGTTCTTTTTAACCTTAAAAGAGTAATCATCTTAAATATCTTACCAATTAACTCTGCCTCGTGGTTATCATGATTTGCCAGATGAAATAAACTTTCCTGCCCTATTGAAATATAACTTGTATATAAACAGAAAACTCCAGTGTACAGATGTTTAACCCCATTATGCAAATTAGAGAACCAGCCAAATACTCACCCCCTAAACATGGTGGTGGTCGCAAAGCTGGAGACAATTAGGAGCAGACGGGTATTGCTCGCCCGTTCTACACTTTTGTCAGCAACGTTTTCACCAGAGCTTCACACTTAGCTTTTCTCTGCAGTGTGCAAATGGTGCTGGTTCGATAGCTCTACTTAAAGTCAATTGCTGGCTCCTAAACTCAAATGTCTACCAGGTCCAGGTAGAGGGGGCTCTGGAGAACTAGAGTGGACATGTTCTCGCCAAAAGGAAGACTTCTGCCATATTTCCCCACCTCGATATTGCAATAAGAAAAGGCTTCATAGAGTTTCTAAGATTTTTCTAGGAACACAGACATCTAGATTTATCTATAAGCTCTCCTGTTTTTTCATACTGGATTTTAAAGTTTTAAATTAAGAGACTAACCCTTTTGGTCCAGGCAGAAATCTCGAGATGACCAAATTTTGCTGGACTCTAAGTTGCCAGCGTTTTAAACTCCTATCAAAAAGCTTGTGCAAATATTTGCAAGACTAAATTATATATGTGGACTTTGTCATTCTGTGACGCAGATGAACTTTGGTAGGTTGTGCTAGACGTACACAGGGTGCCCACTCAGTTAATGAATTCACACTGGTTTCTAAGCACCTGGTACCTAAATGCTCTTTGGACATTTCATTTAATATCTAATGAACATAGTGTTTGTATTGGCAGGCACTATCCAAGTGGGCTAAAATGTTAAATTTTTAAATCATTTAACCAATGCTTGTTTGAGAGAGGTGGTAGGAACTTATGAAATAATAGGGTTGGATATTGATAAACTAGAATTCCAATAAATTATAAACACATTAGTCAGGAAAGAAAAGGAACATGTTCACAAACACATATAAAAAACAACAACAAAATCACCACTTAAACTCTTTTTGTCAGTGGTAGAAGCAGGGTGAGAGGGCCAAGGGCAGGGAAAGTTAAAAACAAGAAGAAACAGTAGTAGTGACAGCACTGATCCCTGTGGAGAAAGGCGCGGACAAGGTCACCGTGGTTTGTAATTGAAACACACATTTTTTCAAAAAAAAAAACAAAAAAACAAGCTGAATGTTCATGGAGGTGAATATGGCTATATTAATTATAATTGCCACTTTCATAGTCAAACTAAAAAACGAAGTCCTTAAACACATCTTAGTTCTTAGCCTCAAGATTCAATCTAGTGGGTTTCCTGCATTCCAATCAGCGCATAGAGGTGTGCCTGGCAGTTAGTGGGCACCTGGTGAGTCACTGAATTCACATTCGTGTTGGAGAACCCAGTGAAGGTACCTGGTGAGTCACTGAATTCACACTCGTGCTGGAGAACCCAGTGAGGGCACCTGGTGAGTCACTGAATTCACACTCGTGCTGGAGAACCCAGTGCGATCCTGCACTCTCCCTCTAATGCAGGAGCAGTTCCCTCCTAGACTGAGTGTGGAAGTTGGAATTTGAAGCCATGTCTGTTAGAAAAATGAGAAAAATAAATTTTCTTAACCTCTCACCAAATGATCATGACAACATCGTTAGATTAATTTCATTTATTTAATTTTATGTGATCAAAACTAAGGTTAAAAAAAACACAGCCTCTTTTGAAATGAACTTAAACTAGTCTTGCAAATAAATACTAGGCTTTTATCTTCCCACAAAACTTTTTACAAGCCTCCCATGCCCCCAAGAGGTACATGGGCAATAAAATCAGAAAAGGCAACGTTTTTCTTACTTATCCAGATAAGTCATTGATTGCCTACTGGCCATTTTCTATGTTTGTTTAACATCTGTTAACTGTTCAAATGTGGAAACATCTGTCCGTACCCCCACCCCCCGCCACCCCACCACCTCCCTTTTTTTTTATTAGCCTCATAATCACTTATTCAGTTACAGGGGGTGGGTAGAGTGAGAAGAAGAATTTAAATTCAGGGTAATAATTCTAATACAGTAATACCTGAGAAAGCCGGAAACTGTCGAAGACGGAAACGTGTGACTGGAGCACATGTAGATATTTCCCACTCAAGCAAGCGATAGACAAGTAGTAAGATTGCACACCCTGTCATAGGTGGGCCACTAAGGAAGCGGGGAAACAAGGCCGTGTCGGCCATACGTGCCAGCTCTCACTGGCCTCCATGAGCCCAGATCACTTTGCAGAAATAAAACCCTTTTGATGGATCTTTTAACAATTTCTCTGAAGTGTCTATGTTGACTTTGCTGCAGTTCCTTCTGAGATCCTTATTAACTAGTCTACTCTCGTTTCTTACAATTAAATTCCTGTGGCTCTGTATCAGATAAAGAAGATAAGAGCCTCTGTTCGCAAGGGGGAAATGGGAAGCGTGGCCACTTTTGAAAAACCTAGTCAGTCATCTTCTAAGGATATGCAGGCTGTGGAGCGATGCCTATGGGAAATGCAGTTTACCTTGATGGTGGCCATTCTCCAAGTTGAACTGTATGGAAAGACGCAGTAACAAGGACCAAACGACCACCCACATCCCTGCCCGCCCCTGTCCATACTTCCAAACCATTTAGAACTATCATCGTGGGCATGGTTTCTGAGGAGGAAAGTTTTTGTCTGTTGGAGGTGCTGTGGGTTTTCTTGATTTGAACGCTGGATATTAAGCGTGGTGCTCCTGCACATCTTTTGTGGGGGGCCCTGAGTCAAGAAGAGCATGGAGAGGGAGGAACCTGGCCCGCAGGGGGGTGCACATTGAATCCGCGCGTGCTTTTTTATCTGATTAGCTGCTGGGGCTGACATTGCAAAATCTGCCACCGTTTGTGATGGTGTCCCTTTTCTTTCTAGATGGTGTCATGGTTGTGATCCTCCTATCTGTTTCCCAGAATAAACTAGGATATATTTTCCGCTTTTGATTTGCTTTAATCAACACCTGTGCCACTCCACTTCAATCAATGTTTCTCATTTTTTAAGATTTTCTCTCCCTTCGTTTGCCTTATTCTTGACTTTGTGCGATTCCAGAGGCAGCAAGCGACTCTGAGCTCATTCTAATCCTAGCCTTTCCTAGTCTTATTGAAACTAGAGAACTGACTATTTGTCAGACACTGACAAATGCATTTGGATTTCATCCCAGTAAACTTGTTGTATATTTAATATTCATGACCTGTGGAATCGTAAAACGTGGAAGAGCTGCCAGTACTGCTAACCAGATAATGCCACAAATACAGTCAAGGTTCGCACATATTTTAAAATTCAAAAAGCCAGATGAATCTGGAATGGTGTTCTGCAGGTCGGCTCCTTTGCCCAGCTGAGTTAAGATGATTGTGTATTCTAGTTTCAGTGCAACTTCAAGTTGACTAATTTAAACTTGGAGTGGCTTGTTCTTTTCAAATGCCTCATACTTTCATAAGCCATTTCAAAAGTTCTAAGAAATTATGCTATTCTAATCTAACAACAGCAACAAATCCCATCCTGAAATCATTATGTAGCAACCCCCCCTCAATAAAAAGCCTTCTCATGATAATTACAAGCTTTTGTGATGCTTTGCCCCAACCCCACATTTTAATGTTTAATTTGAGCAGCGGATCATTGACAAATTAGCACTTTCGAAAATGTCATCTTTGTGGAAAGGACCTTGTTCAAGACAAGGACCAGGAATCAACATCCTTTTGCCCTCAAGGACTTTATGGACTAGTGAGTGGGATGCGGCCATTGAGATGATGGAGAACAATGCATGCAAATCATTGAGATCATAGAGAACAATGCATATAAATCAAGAGCTGACATTCTAGCTGCAGAATGGTGAGGGCCGCAAAGCTGGTCCTGGGAGGGCTAGATAGGCTTTGGAGCAAGGAAGGGATTGGAAAACATCTTTTTGATTTGCGAATACTTGAGCAGGACCTTGGAAGCTAATTAGGATTTAGGCATTTGTAACAGAAGACATAAGAGAGAGTGGTGGTTGTAGTATGAACAGTGCAACACGTGGAAACTCGACACATGACAAACCCACACTAAGCAGTTGTCACGGCAGCTACCTAGGTATAATGCAGAAAGGGACTTTTCATGTGAGCTGTGACCCCAGTAATGTTGGGACACGGTATGTGGGCGTTAAAGGTGTTCGCCCTTCTGCTGGTCCATGAGAGGAACTTAGGTAAGTCCAAACCAGCTTCATCTTGTAGCCTGGTAGGAACATCTCTTACCTTCCTTAAGCCTAAGAATCAAACTTAGGAGTAGAGGTTTCTTCTCATTTAGTAGATGGGCCTCATAGCAGTGTATATGCCATGATTTAGCATTAACAAAACAAAAGCATTCACTTACCGAAGACTAGTATACATTTTCCTTGTTACTCAATACTGTTGGATATACTATGATTATGTTCTGAAGGAGAACACAGCAAGTCCTTAAAGGGCGCTCTCTCTCCCCATTGTAGCACTGCTGGACATGCTCACATATTACTGTGAGCGGCCACCAGTACAAAATCCCTCTTTGTTTTGTACTGTTTCATACAGGAAGATGGAGTCTTTTTAAGAGTCCTTTTAATGTTACAGAATAAAATACTATCAACACTGAATTTCCACCAGTTAACTCAATCCATAATCAGTGAAAATGACACAAAAATGGGACCTTGTGATGAAGAAAGAATGGGTCGCATTGAAAGCGGCTGTGTTGTTCTCATTTCACCCTGGAAGCATATGACATCATCAGGCTCAGCTTTCGATAACCTGCTGCCACAGAGGAGTCAAATGGACTGGTGGGGATCTCATGATGATCAAGTTACTCATACTCCACACTTGTCCTGTCAATGCCAGAGAAAATTATGTGGTCCGCATAAATACTGAATGCAGCGTCATTCTCTGGAAGCCAGCGTCCTGTCTCAAATGCTTGGAACAGTGAAAATGCGAATTCAATGTTGACATCTCAAATGCAATTATAGCTGTAGGAAGCCAGATTACCTGAATAAGAATTCTGGAAAAAGAGGAGGATTAAGGTGGGATGGGTGTGGGAATAAGATGGGATATTAAGTCGATTAGATCATTATGAAACGTGACGCAATGCTGAGTTTGTATGGTGGTGCAGGTTTTATTTTTTGTTTAAATAGTTTTAGGTTTCATACCTACTGATGACAAGAAGTCAAAAGGGGAGTGCAGTACCTTTTAAATGCACACAGTCTGGCGATGTGGTGACCAGAAGGTCAATGTGCCCTTGCTCGCCTGCTTTGTCTTTACAACTCTGCTGCACCCAGATGGCTCCTGTATGCTCTGTTGGTTTGATTACACCTCTCACATCAAGTGAAATAGCACGAATCCAGAATTTAATACATGTTTCTACAGTAATTATGTCCTTGATTAGTGAAGTCAGTGTTTCTGTTCCAAAGAACACTTTCTTTCTCTTTCCGCATGTTTATTCATTTAATCTCGAAGAATCAAATGAAATGCAACGATCAGAATATTTCTCTTTGATCTGATAGGGGAATCTGCACTGCCTGTGTTTGGTATATGGTTGGCGTTGTGTCGATGATTAAGTTTCAAGGGAAACAAAGGAACAACAGGAGCAAAGTGAAGGATGTCTGATGAATAAATGACTGAGTGAGTGTGTAGAAAGTAGACAGATGGAAAATTGGGTAGTGAATTTCTATGAAGATACAGCTAAACATAAATTCCATAACAACTACATTTAGCACAGAAGCTAGACTGATAAGCTGGATGGCTGGCTTTTAAAAATAAGCCATATGGTTTTTAAAAAACCCACAAAAACACAAAAAGAACAAAAACAACCAAACAAACAAAATCACTTACATTTAAATTTGTACTGTAGTTGTAGCTGTGACTAGTGCCGTAGCATCACTTTGGGAGTCCTGGTCGTTTAGTGGCTGCTTGTTGGGCTGCTTATGGCAAGGTGTGTTAGTTTGGGTAGACTAGACAGACAAATTCATGGACACTCGTATATCTATAAGAAATAGCTTTATATAAAGAACACTTATATATTAAGAAAACATCCCAGCTCGGTCCAGATCAAGTCCAGAAGTCTGATATTAGCCAATATGTCTGATACCAGTCTATAAATTCCTCTTCAGACTCAAGCAGCACATACAATGATGCCGAATGAAGGAAGATCACAGGCCAGTGGGTGGAAGCATCTTAGCACCACTTGCAGGGCTCTGGCTGGATCAGCTTATCTCCATCTAGCTTGTCATCAGGAATATCTCACAGCAAGGGTGTGTCCCACCTCCAGGGAGAAAAACAGGCGTTCCCAGACTCCTCAAGAGAAGGCCAGGCCCCCACAGAGGCCTCATTGGCTGTGATCTGGTTTACAGGCTAGACTCCACCCCTTTGCCAGTTGACAGATTAAGTAACTGTCACTCAAGGTCAACAGTTCAAACCCCTAGGAGCTCCTAGGGAGAGAGATGAGACCCTTAAACCCAGGGGCAGGTTTTTAATTTTTATATTCCATGGGTTTCTATGAGTCACAATTGATTTGATGGCTGTGAGTTTTTTTGTTTTTAACTTAACCTTTTGAGGAAATTAATATATGGTATAAAATATATGTAGGGCCAATTTATATTTCATACTATATTATCATCCTAAAATGCTTAACGTGGTATTACTAACAGTTAAAACAATTAAAAAATAGAAACTAAGGGCTGTTGTTTCTTTTTCGTTGTTCACAGCCTGCCCCTCGTCTGTCACTTTGTTGTACTGCGATGATAGAAACGATGCCAGTAGTATTCCTTGGCATTAGGGAGACTCAGTGTGGACAGATTTTCAGTGGAGCTTCCAGATTAGTATTGAGAAGAAGAACCTGGCCATCTGCTTCTGAAACACTTGGCCAAAGAAAACCTGGTCCAGAGCAGGAGAACGTTGTCTGAGAGAGTGCTGGAAGCTGAGTCAGTGTAAAGATACGACTTAAGAGACGACTGGGGAAGTGCTTGCCTCTAGACAGCAAAGGCAGCAGTCATGATGTGGGTGGAAGAAGGTTTTCAGGACCTTCGTTTGCTGGTGTGGATAACCGAGAATGAGAAGAAACAGCTAGAACTGTCTATTAATAATTGGAACATGGAATTTACTAAGTATGATTCTAGGAAAATTAAAATTTGCACACATAAAAGGATGTGGAATGTGTGAAGATCAGTGTCATAAGCATTTGTTAGCTGAAACAGACTGGAATTGGGCATTTTGAATCAGAAAACCAGGTGGTTTGCTATACTGAGAACTGCCAGTGGAGGAGAGCGATAATCTCACTGTCAGTAGGAATGTTTCTGCCTCTCTTCTGAAGGACAATGCTGTTGGTGAAAGCATGATAACTATCAGCCTATCAGGAAGATCAATTGATGTGACTGTCAATGCCAAAGATGAAAACACAAACCTATGTTATCACTTCTCCAGTCAAAAATGATCAAACTTGCCACCAAGATGCATTGATAATATCTGCTGATTGGTGTGCCGCGTTTGTCAACAGGAGGCTCCCTCGTTGGCAATCATAGCCTTGGGACTAGTAATGACACACCAGAGATTGCATGATAGACTATTGCCGTAAGAAGTAGTCACTGGTAATAACTTCTTCAACAGCGTGCATTGCATCTGTACACTTTGCCTTCACTAGATGGCCCTATACAGAAAGCAAACTAAGTGTACCTGTGGAAAGAAATAACAAACAGTTCTATATCCACAGTCGAAAGTACACCAGGAGCCAACTTTGGAACCAACAATTGCTTATGTTCAATTTCTAGTTGAAGCTGAGGAAAAGGAAAACCAGTTCACAAAAGGCAAACTATAACTTTGGGTATCTTGCGCCTGGATTAAGAGAGCGTCTTAAGAAGGTTTCATGCCTTAGCCAGTAGCTCTCACTGCCCACGTGAGTTGTAGGATGTCGTTGCAATCATTGAGTGTAGACTTTTATTTTTCAACAATTTCACAGTATGCGGCCAACAAAGATATTTACTATAATGTAAAAATAGCTGATGTGTATTTTGAACAAATTCGGTCTTTGGCTAATTTTTTATGCAAACACTTGAGAAGACTATGGCAGATAGACTATGTGACTAGTGTTCGCAGGTTTAGTTTGAAATCGAAACTCAGTTTTCTGTCCGTGAATTACTAAACTCCATGTAATAAACGGCACCCCATTTCTAAAATGAGGAGTATAATAAGCTATTTTTGATGGCTTGGTTTTATGTGTGAAGAAAGCAAATGCACGCTCTTTGGGCACAGCCCAGTGTTGCTCTTTTCATCAGCATCCCATTGTGTCTCGGGAGCATGGCAATGGCCGTGCGCAGTGGTCTTTTTGTTCCCCCAGCACATACCAGGGCTGTGACTTTTCTAGAACCACATAACTCATGGATGGAATGAGCCATGAAATGCTAACCAACAAAAACAGGAGTGTTTGCTGCATTCTTCACCAAAGCAAACAAAGAAAATGTCTCTTTAAAAGATAATTCTTTCAGAATGCACCACCTGATCATTTATCTTTTGTTTAGTTATGCCAAACCTTAATTGCACCCTGTTGTTAATATCATACTATTATCTCCTATTTTGAAATGTGGTTTTTTTTTTTCCATCTTTGGACTCAGGATGGTGCTGTTGCTTACGTATATGAAAGTGGAGGGGAGACTGGCTTCCTTTTCTGTATCCCCCACCACCCTGTTTCCTATATATTTCCTTTTACTTGGCTTTGTAGAAAGGAAGATTAGTTCTGTGGCGGCAATAGCTTGCAGCTTTCAAGTGTCATTCCTTTGAGAAAAGGAAGCACTATTACCACCTAAAGGTGAATGGTAATCTCTTCCTGCCTCCTACTCTGCCCCAACCTGGTGGTTATATTGTTGCAGCTGATGCCGACTCTCTATTATAACAGACCTTTTCCCGGAAACATTGGGGCTGGTTTTGCTGCTGTTGTTAAACAGTTTAGTTTATTTCTCCGTATCCTTGGGAGAAAGCAAAAACAGAACTGTGTCTTTAAAGCAATACTTTTCTGGAAGACATACTTCATTAACTGTTTTATATACCTTAATAATATTCAAACCAAGTGGTTTTAAGAAATCCTAAATCTTAGTATGTAACTTTATCTGACTGAGACAGTCTATAGATTAGAACCAAAGTTTTTGATTTTAGTAAACCCAGTGCAAGCATGTGTCCCTTAACCTCTACAATGCCTGAGGTAGGATGTTGTGTGAACACCTGTGTCTGTGCGGCATGCCTTCCACGTGGTCAAGGTCACCCGAGTTAGTGGTGGAGCAACCAGAGTGCGGACTTTCCCATTGGTGTGCTATAGGATCACACCAAGCAAAAACAGGGAATATGTCACCAGTTTGTAGGAGGTGAGGCTAATGGATTGGGAACTGGGGCCCGTGTCCCCATCAATGTACACTAGGTGGCTTGCAGCCTATATTTTCGTTCAGTTTCCTAGTTTCCCTCTGACTTCAGGATGAAGGTTTAAGGAGGCGTCCTCATACTTTTTAAACAGGGGTCAGTGCCCTGTCCCTCAGACCCATTGGCGGGCTGGACTATAGTTTTAAAAAACTATGAACAAATTCCTATGCACACTGCACATATCTTATTTAGAAGGAAAAAACCAAATGGGGCAAAAACACCCGGCGGGCCTGATACATGTCCTCGGTGGACTGCATGTGGCCTGCGGGCCGTAGTTTGAGGACGCCTGGTCTAAGGTCTCAAGATGAAGGTCTCAAGTTTTGGCAACTCAGATACCTGGATACCCTGGTTCGTGTACATAGGTGTGGTTGATAGTACGTAGGCTGGTAGTTTCTGAATCAGCACATACTTGTATTTAAAAATCTGTCTTGAAGAGTAACGTTTTTCAAAAAGTAAGACACCGTGAACAATAGGAATTAGCCAAAGTAAGGATATTTGGTTTAATTAGCATAATACCTTCACTTTAAAAAGGTTTTAGGATTCACTGTGACTTTATTTTGAAGATACCAAACTTGGATGATCATTAGTTTCTAGTGAGGGATTACTTGAAAATAGAAATTGCTGTGTCACATTGGAGTCGACTAACAAAATCTTTCAGTTGGCTTCTATTCTGAAAGTGAGTTGATGGAGACATTGGGCAGGAAATCGAGTTTTTGAGCATGCTGCATGTAATTCTGATAAATAGCTAGATTTGGAATCTCCTAATAGACCCTGAGAATTAGATCTTCCCAGTAAAATGCTCTTAAATGTTGTCAAATCCCCTCCCCCCCAAAAAACAAAACAAAACAAAAAAAGATATTTTAGTAGGACAGGGATATAAGGCACTACCTCCCTTTCTCTCTGTCTCTTTCCTTCTCTCTCTCTCTTTCCCCTTCCTCCCCGCCCCTTCCCCGCTTTCTCCCTTCCCCTGACCATCTCATCGTCCTCAATTATATTCAAGCTTTATAGACATTAAGAGTAGAGCCAACATTGCCACTAGACCTCTCTTTCCAGTTCTTTCATTAGACTTTAAATCTCCTTGCTTCATTGAAAACAAAACAAAACAACCAATCCTGTCAAGAAACCTTTTCATTTGGAAAATTTTCAGTTGAACGTTTACCATTAGAGTTAATAATGGAAACCCTTTGTCCTTAAATCAAAGTTGTGTTTTGTCACAATCTGGCCTTTTTGTTTCACCCCACCTTTTCTTTTGCTATTAAAAGTCCGCTTTCATTTGTTCTCTTTCTCCTCCCTTTCCTAATTTGTAGTTGTGTTTCCTGCAAGGACCCAAGTGTTTAATTAAATATTTGCATTTTGTCAGTCCAGGTTGGCAGCATGATTGAAGCTTGCATTCAAATGGAATGTTTATTTTTGTAGCTGCCAAGAGCTTCACACACAAAAAACCAAAAAATCATAGTGTCTTTTTCTTCCTAATTTGGTAAATTTCCATTACTCACAGTATGTGCCTGCTTGAAATAAGTCATTTCTCAATGTAGAACTCTTTTTTTAAGGATGCTCACCTTGGGGGTGGTTAAGCGGACAGTTACAGACACCAAGGCCCATCTTCTCTACCCTCTTCCAACTTCCAAGCACGACTGCACAAGCTCAGGAGCAGGGAATTGTAGGCATCCACAGTAGGTCTTTCACTCAAAATTCCAGGAATATGGGAGGGTTTTATAAAGGCTACCACTACTGTCCTGTCCTTGTTACATGTGTCGCCCAACCCTGTGTGCATCAGAATGAAAAACCCGGCCCAGTCCTCCACCATCCTCAACAATTGCTATGTTTGAGCCCATTGTTGCTGCCACGCTGGCAGTCACGGTCCATCTTGTTGGGGTCTTCCTGTCTATCACGGGCCTGCTTTACCAAGCATGATGCTCTTTTCCAGGGCCTGGCCTCTCCTGACAACATGTCCAAAGTCGAGGGTCCTGCTACCCTGGACTCTCTGGAGCACTTTCACTGTATTTCTTCAAAACTAGTTGAGGGCCCCCAGGGTGTTTAATTTTACCCTCTTTTTCATTTTTGTCCTTACAATATGACTTACAATAGTTTCTCACTATTGGATGAATATTTGAATGAGTGACAATCCTATTGTTAAAAATAAAGGATGTCTCAAAAAACAACCACCACCAGTACTTGAGGTGAGATGCAAGAAAGGAGAAGATGTAGAGGTGCCCGATGAAACATGGGCTGGCTGAGAAGGAAAAGGGCTGAGTTTAAGTTGTCGAAGCAGCAGCCTGAAGTCTCCAGTCGTCAGGCGGGATAATTTGTAGTCTCTTGCACTCTGTAGTGGAATCTCCTCCACGCTCTGCTGGCTTCCATCTATTCAAAGAGGAAGAGAAATAATCAATTCCAGTTATTTAGCCTTCATTTCTGTATACATAGATCCCATGTTAATAACGGTAACAACTACCAGTAAATGAGGCTCGGTGTGCGCACCTACGGTGTGCAGTGACTTATAGATGATTACCTTTGACTCTGTAAGTATAGTATTACTAACTTTGTTTACAGATAGGGAAACTGAGGCTTAAGGAAATGAAATAATTTACCTAAGGATTCATCGATAGTATATTGTGGAGATGGATGGATCTCTTTCAAGTGCCTGGATACAATACTCTTGATATTACTGTTTTTCTACAATTTGAGCTAAAGCAGAAGATAAAAAAGGGACAAATGGTATTATACAAGAAACAACGTTTATTTTTTTCATACCCACTGTCCTTGGAAGAATGCTCCTTGCCTACAATTACTTTAAATGTAAATAATCTATTCTCTACACACACAATAGTTTTATGGGTACTAAAAATATAATGATAGACAATATATTATCCTAACCTTTTGGTAAGCACAAACAAGGTAAATATACTGCATTGTAGTAATTGCTAATCAAGTTTATAAAAAGTGCTGAGGAAGCACAAGTGTCAGCCCAGGTGGTATCATGGGTTACACATTGGCTACTAACTACAAGGTCAGCAGTTCAAAACCACCATCTGCTCTTCGGAACAAAGATGAGGCTTTCTACTCCCACAAGGGTTCATCTCAGAAATTCACAGGGCAGCTCTACTTGTCCTATGAAGACATTAGGAATCAAAACCAAATTGAGGATTCATTATTTGTATAATTTATTTTCCTTCTTCTCTAAGATTTTGCAAGAGTGACAGAAAACTGTCAGCACAAGTAGCTGCCAAAGTGATTCAAAGTCAGGTGCATCACAGTAGATCTGTGCTTCTTACTGTTTCCACAGGCTGACATCTATCTATCTATCTATCTATCTATCTATCTATCTATCTATCTATCTATCAATCAATCAATCATTTTATTAGGGGTTCATACAACTCATCACAATCCATACATACATCAATTGTGTAAAGCACATTTGTACATTCATTGCCCTCAACATTCTCAAAACATTTGCTCTCCACCTAAGCCCCTGGCATCAGCTCCTCATTCCCCCTCCTCCCTTATAAGCCCTTGATAATTTATAAATTATTTTGACATATCTTGTTCTGTCCGATGTCTCCCTTCACCCATATTTCTGTTGTTCATCCCCCAGGGAGGAGGTCACATGTAGATTCTTGTAATTGGTTCTCCCTTTCCAACCCACTCTCCCTCTAACCTCCCTGTATCGCCACCTCACACCGCTGACCTTGAAGTTAACATCCACCCTGGATTCCCTGTGTTTCCAGCTCCTATCTGAACCAGTGTACATCCTCTGGTCTAGCCAGGCTTGCAAGGTAGAATTCGAATCATGGTAGTAGGGGAGGGGGCTGGAGGATGCATTTATGAACTGGAGAAAAGTTGTATTTTTCATCAGTGCTACATCACACCTTGACTGGCTTGTCTCCTCCCCTAGATCCCTCTGCAAGGGGATCTCCAGTGGCCGATAAATGGGCTTTGGGTCTCCACTCTGCACTTCCCCCTTCTTTCACTATGGTTAGATTTTTTTGTTCTGATGATGCCCTATACCTGATCTCTTTGACACCTCGTGATCGCACAGGCTGGTGTGCTTCTTCCATGAGGGCTTTGTTGCTTCTGAGCTAGATAGCCGCTTGTTTACCTTAAATCCTTGAAGATCCCAGCTGCTATCTCTTTTGATAGCAGATCACCATCAGCTTTCTTCACCACATTTGCTTATGCACCCGTTTGTCTTCAGCAATCGCATCATGGAGGTGTGCACCTGATCCCTTTGGCATCTCGTGATCACACAGGCTGGTGTGTTCTTCCATGTGGGCTTTGTTGCTTCTGAGCTAGATGGCTGCTTGTTTATCCTCAAGCTTTTAAGACCCCAGATGCTATATCTTTTGATAGCCGGGCACCATCAGCTTTTTTCACCACATTTGCTTATACACTCACTTTTTCTTCAGCAGTTGTGTCGGGAAGGTGAGCATCATAGAATGCCAATTTAATAGAAGAAAGTATTCTTGAATGAAGGGAGTACTTGAGTGGAGTTCCAATGTCCTTCTGCTACCTTAATACTAAACCTATAAATATAGACACATAGATCTATATCCCCATTCTCATATATAAATATATTTGCATATGTACATGTCTTTGTCTAGACCTCTATAAATGCCCTTTGCCTCCCAACTCTTTCCTCTATTTCCCTTGACTTTCCTCCTGTCCCATTATCATGCTTAGTCCCCACCTGGGTTTTAGCAATTCCTCTTGGTTACATTACCCTTGATCATGCCCAATAGGCCTCCCACACCCAACTTACCACCAATTTGGATCACTTGTTGTTCCCTTGTCTCTGGGTTTGTTAACACTACTTCCTTTTCCCCCACCTCCCCTTGTCCCCCTTGTCCCATGTCCCCCTAAAACTGTCAGTCCCATTGTTTTCTCCTCCAGATTGCTCATTCAGCCTATCATATTTAGACAGACCTGCGGAGATAAAAACATGTACAAAAACAAGACAGAACAAAACCAAGCAACAATATACGACAATGCAACAACAACAACAAACCACTGACAGAGAACAAAACATAACAAGAACGAAAAGCTTGTAGTTAGTTCAAGGATAGTTTGTTGGCTTTTAGGAGTGTTTTCCAGTCCAATCTGTTGGGGCACCAAGTCTTGGTCCCAAAGTTCACCTTCAGCATTCCCTGGGGACCTTGCCGCTTCATTCCCTTGCTGTTCCGCTGCACTCCCCCAGTGCTTTGCAGAGGCTGACATTTAGAAGTAGATTGCCAGACTTTCTTTGCTGATACCTCCAAGTAGACTTGAACTTCTAACTTCTAGGTTGGCAGACTAATATATTAGGCATCTGTAGTACCCAGGGAGTCTCACAGAATACCTGTCATTGTTGATAATGGGCCATCAAGTGCGCTCCAACTTAGAGTGCAATGGAATGAAATGTCGCCTGTCTTTCCCATCCTCACAACTGTCCTGAACTTGAACCCAGGGTTGCAGCCACTGCATCACTTCATCTTATCTAGATTTTTCTGCTCTTTCACTGCCCCTCTACTTTGCAAGATGTCCTTCTCCAGGGACTGATCTCTCCTCACAATAATTCCCAGGCATGTCAGCTGGGGTCTCACCATCCTTGCCTCTGAGGGGGACTCGGGCTGTGTTTCTTCTGAGACAGATCTGTTTGTCATTTTAGCAGGCCATGTTCTGGCAGAGTTCTTCTGCAGCACCACAATGAAAATGCATGTGGTTTTCTTTATTTACTGTCCAATTTCCACATACATATGAGGCCATTAAAAATACCAGAGTTTGGGTCAGGTCCACCTTAGTCTTCCAAATTACCACCTTCTTTTCAAAACTTTTGAAGTGGTCTTGAATGGCTTATTGACTCAGTGCGCTGTATCCTTTGACCTCTTGATTGCTGCTTCCAAGAGAACTGTTTGTGAATCCAAGCACGATGAGATCCTTGACAACTTCAAGCTCTTCTTCATTTATCCTGATGTTACTGATTGGTCTGCTGGTAAGGGTTTTCACTGTCTTTACAATGAATTGTAATCCTTACTGAAGGCATCAGTCCTCGATGTTCATCAGCACGTGCTTCATAGTCCTCACTTTCAGCAAGCCAGGCTGTGTCATCTGTATGATGCAGGTTCTTAATATACCTTCCTCCGATCCTGATACCACACTCTTCATACAATCCAGCTCCTCTGATCACACCCAATAATTAGGGGTACCTAAATAGCTCAACACATCCAAGTTTCTTTTGTTTGCTTGTTTATTTAAAGCTAAGTAATTATTGTGGCCAAACCTTATTCCCCCACAGCCATGTGTCACGATATTTACTACCTGCTTTCTTCATTATTCACTTTTTAATAAATATGTGCTGAGTGTCCTCTACATAACCGGGGCTGTTCTAAATGCTGAGAATATATAGTGAAGAAAATCAACTTCTGCTTTCTTGGAATTCACATTTATTTTCTAACTTAGCTATCATAACAGCCCTGTGGGCTTATTATTTTATTCCCCTTTCATATGAAACTTGGGGGCACACAGAAGTTTAGTGGATTCACCCGAAAAGAGCTCAACAAGTAGTGAGATTGGGCTAGAAAGGCAGTGCTTATTTTGAATGCAGCAGTCATTTCGAGTGCTTATTATTTTGGATGTAAGAGGTGTGTGTGTGTGTGTGTGTGTGTGTGTGTAAATAAAACATAATCTCAAGTTGATTTAAAAACCTACTTGAGACCAAATAATGGAATATATTCACATGCACACTTTCAGAATGTTAGGGAAAGTGGAAAATTCCACTAAAAAATACCCATAGAATAAGATTATAGGAACAAGGCAACAGGTAAACTGCAGTTAAATATACTGATTCTAACCCCTGTAATTCGTGAACTTTCTCCCGTCTTTAGCATGGTTGGGTGGGAAAAGAAATGACCTAGCGGAACCTTATTGTCCATGATAATAAAAATTCCACCCGCTCGTACCATGACAAGGAGCCCTGGTGGCGTAGTGACTAAGCATTAAGTTGCTAACCACAAGGTAAGCCGTTCAAACTCACCAGCTGCCCTGCAAATGGAACGCTTGGCTTCATGCTTTCATGAAGTGGTATAGGCACAGACCCACGGGGCAGTTCTCCTCTCGCATGGTGGTGGTAAGAGTCAGCATTGATGCACGAGCACTGGATTTTGAGAGCCACAGTAGTTTACCATTACCTAGGAGATCGTCCGAGCACGAATAACATGACCAAATAAAGTGAGGAGTGGGCCCCCAAATTATCATATGTTCACCCCACCCCCCAACAATCATGGATGTTCCTCCACTTAGTTATCATACATTAGGATCAATAGCTCTGCACTTGACCACCTGGGTCATTTCCGTTCCATGGACATTGACCTGAACCTCCTTTGGGATATACTTTCACATGGAAATAATTGCTTTTCTGAGTGAGATGTTCTACGGTAAAATTTTTAACATGGTTGGACCACCTATTCTCCAATTATCGGGAGAGAAAAGGAGTGGGAGGACAGGGTCTTGCAGAGAGGATCGCAAGAAGGGGCTCAGGAGTTGAGAGCCAGTATTCTGAGTGGGGCCACCACATTGGCCTGCAGGAGCATATCTTTTCCACTGTGGCCTTTCTCAACTCTTCCCAGACTTGAATGAGAGGCTTTGTGTTTATTTTGCTTTGAAGTTGAACTTGAGTAGATTGGCTTCTTAAGCTCCCCCTTTCCTCTCTACATTCTGAAATGCTTAACATTTCTCAGGCAAACAGAAAAAGAGTGATTTAGAGTCAACTCACAGGCAAACATTTGGCTTGGCTCTGAATGTCATATTTCTTCATCACTCTAATTAAGCAGATGATTTTATTTATTTGTCCTTGATAGGGTGTGCATCCTAACTGTTCCCCTAACTGCTTCATGAGGGTAGAAGAGAGCCTTCTTTACAGAGGCTATTTTATTATAATTAAGATATAAATTTCCTTCCTCCTGCATTTCATTAAAAATATGAAGGAGTTTAGAAAAACTAGCAATATTGTGTGGCTGTGCATCTTAGTGGCTCCTAAACTCCACAGGGTGTTAGGACATATTTTCTCATGGGTGGTATAAGATTTCTTTTGGAATATGAGCTTTCCTTTATTTATATATATTCTTTCACTCAATATCCAAATCTCTTGAGTCTGGATGTGTTTCAGAATTCATACATATATATGTATAATTTAAAGACTGTGAATGCACAAACACTGTATTATGTAATATTTGTAACAGGAGTACTTTTTAAATAAAAATTAATATTTGTTCAGGGATGTCTATGAATATTTACAGTAAGTGGGACAAATAAAGATAATTAACTAGCCGCATGCTAGTTTGGGTTAAAGTTATTTTTAAAAGCTTTACGAACATATAACTTGGATGTCATTAAATCAACCCATTTAAAGTGTATAGTTCATTGATTTTAAGTACATTTACAGAATTATACATTTATTACCAAAACTTAAGTCTTAAATATGTTAGTCTAATCAAACGAGATTTTGAAATTAGGTCCATTTGGATTTTTAAATATCATTTAAAAATCTGTATTTTGGAATTAAGGCTATAAAAGAAAATCTCATTTCAAACCATATGAGTCAAGAAACTTGGTTAAAGTTTTAATGAAATTCCTAAATGATTTTACTGGTGTTTTAAAAAGCTTTGCCTGTCTTATTGACTCATTAAAAAAATGGTAACAGGATTTGCCTATTTAAACTATCTTCTTTGGGGTTATAAAGAGACCTGATGGTGCAGTGGATTAAGTATTGGGCTGCTAACCACAAGGTTGGTGGTTCAAGCCCATAAGCAGTCCTGCAGGAGAAATGAGACTGTCTTCTCTTGTAAGAATTTGTAGTCTCAGAAAGCCATCAAATGGTTTAATGTCTGAATTAGCTTCTAATTAGATGTTTGTTTTGTTTTTTTTAAATAAACAAACCCTAAGAAACAGTTTTCCTCTGTCCTACAGGTTTGCTATGGATGGTAATCAACTAGGTGACTGGGAATTCTATTGGATTTGGTTCTTTGTGGTTATGTCTTATGTCTAGGTCTGGATACTAGAATCCTTAACTTTTTCACCCTAAACTATTGGTTATAGCTGCTACATAAATTTACTTGTCTGGGATTTTATATTAGCCTGTGATTGCTTTCTTAGCTGTGTGTTTGGTACATACAGCCCTGGATTATAAAACTGAGTGCCTGTGGTTTGCAGTGTAAGTATGAATTTGGGTACTTATTTTTTTCCCCTCATGTATTTGCTGGGAAGTGTTGTTTACACATTTTCCACATAGAGAAGTAAGTGGGTTGTATTTAAAATATGAAATTGACAAGGGGAGCAACAAGTGATCCAAAATTAGTGACAAGGAGCATGTGAGAGGCCTAGGAGGGATTTAGCAAGGGCAATGTAACCGAGCTGAATTACTGAGAACCAAATGAAGGCTGAGCATGATAGTGGGACAAGAGGAAAGTAAAAGGAAATAGAGGAAAGAAGAAGGCAGCAAAGGGTATTTATAGAGGTTGAAAGACAGGCATGTACATGTATAAATATATTTGTATAGGATGGTGGGGAAATAGATCTACATGTATATATTTATAGGTTTAGTTTTAAGGCAGCAGATAGACATTGGGCCTCCACTCAAGTACTTACTCAATGCAAGAACACTTTCTTCTATTAAATTGGCCTACCACGATGCATACCTTTCCAAAATGATCGCTGAAGAAAAATGTATGCATAAGCAAATGTGAAGAAAACTGATGGTGCCGAGTTATCAAAATATATAGCATCTGGGGTCTTAAAGGCTTGCAGGTAAACAAGCAACCATCTAACTCTGAAGCAACAAAACCCACATGGAAGAAGCACACCAGCCTGTGTGACCATGAGGTGTAGAAGTGACTAAGTATCAGACATCACAAAACAAAAATCATATCAATGGGTGCCCACCCTCCCAATATGATCACTGAAGACAAATGTGTGCATAAGCAGATGTGGTGAAGAAAGCTGATGGTGCCCGGCTATCAAAAGTTATGGCATCTGGGCTGTTAAAGGCTTGAAGATAAATATGTGCCCATCTATCTCAGAAGCAACAAAGTCCACATGGAAGAAGCACACCAGCCTGTGTGACCACGAGGTGTCAAAGGGATCAGGCATCAAAGAACAAACAATCACATCATTGTAAATGTGGTTGAGTGCAGAGTGGAGACTCAAAGTCCATCTATAGACAACTGGACACCTCTTCCAGAAGGGTCACAGGGAGGAGATGAGCCAGTCAGGGTACAGGGTAGCAACAATGAAACATACAACTTTCCTCTAGTTCTTAAATGCTTCCTCCCCCCACTATCATGATCCTAATTCTACCATACAAATGTGGCTAGACCAGAGGATGTACATTGGCACAAATAGGAACTGGAAACACAGGGAATCCAGGACAGATGATCCCTTCAAGACCAGTGGTGAGAATGGCGATACCTGGAGGGTGGAGGGAAGGTGGGGAAGAAAGGGGGAACCGAGTACAAGGATCTACATATAACCTCCTCCCTGGGGGTTGGACAACAGAAAAGGGGTGAAGGGACACATCAGACAGTGTAAGATATGACAAAATAATAATAATTTATGAATTATCAAGGGTTCATGAGGGAGGGGAGAGTGGGGAGGGAGGGAAAAACTAAGGAGCTGATACCATGGGCTCAAGTAGAAAGCAAATGTTTTGAGAATGATGATGGCAACAAATGTACAAATGTGCTTGACACAATGGATGTATGTATGGTTGATTTAAGAGTTGTAGGAACCCCAATAAAATTATTCAAAAAACAATAAAGTATGAAATTGGTACACACGCACACATATATTTTTGTTGTTGAAAATTTGACCATGAATTTTTATCAAGATATAAATGTGCTCATAGAATCTGGGGAAACCCCAATTTCTATTCAATTGTCCTTTGAATCAAAGAAACCTATTTTGAGGCTTATTACACATCCTCAATTCAGAGTCCTTCTCTCTTTACAGAAAGGAACATTCCAAAATATACATTAGCATGGTTCCTGAAGGCAAATGCCCATTCTGAGCATTTCTTATTTCCAAGGAGCAGCAGCACACAGTTAAACATGGGAGGAAAATGTCGTGGGAGCTTCATGTGCCGGTAGGCTATTAGCTGATTGATATCCCTCCTGTCCGAGGCTGCTGGAACGCACACCTTTGTGTCCAGCTGGTTGCCTTTTTCTAAGTGCTGCCCTGACAGCCTGTGCAAACTGTCAGAGGCTGCAGAGAAGTTGTGATTTTGGAGGTAAAGGGAACAAGCTGTGAAAAGTAGGGCTGTACGGCATAATGGCATGAACCCTGCAGGTCTAATCATGAGTCTTGGGGGTCACACAGTTGTCGCCACTACCCAGTTGTGTAATTATGGGCAGGTCACGGAATCCGTCGAGGCAGTGTTTTCCTAATATGGCCATGCTGAGTGTACTTCAATAGCCAATTTTTAGCATTCAGTTTGCTGCTGTAGCTTAAAATATAACTTTATTCTTTAATAATTTTATTAAAATGAAATTATTATTTCCTTATTGAAATAAAACTATTTGCATGGCAAAGGAATTGGAAAATGGAGAAGTTAAAAAGAGGAGTAACAATATTATGTTATTGATCTGGGGTGAGAATACACCACACTTTATTCTCTATTTAAGAGGTCAGCAAGGTGTGTTGGTATATGGTAAGATAATGTTTTCTGCTCTGGAGGTTATACAGAAGATAGGTGACCTGCTCTTGGAAGCTCTTGTCATGAATGTGGCTTTGTTCTAATAGACCTTTATTTTTGAAGAACAATATCAGATTTGGCCCACCAGTGTTAATTTGTTGAATTTGATTCAGCTAGTAACTTAGTTGATGCATCCAGTTGTGGTCTAGTTGATTCCAGCCCAAGGCGAGCTCATGTGTATTCAGAGTAGAAAGATTCTTCACTGGGCTCTCAGTGGCTCATTTTGGGGAAATAAATTACCAACCTGTTCTTCTTCGGCACCTCTGGGGAGACTTGACCTACTAATTATTCAGATAGCAGTTGAAAATATCACAGTTGGTACCACTCCCAGGGTGCAACTTAGTTGGCATATCTGTGTGCATTAAATAACACCGCCTCTCTGAGATACGTGTAGGGCCATGGGCTTATAACAGTATGTATCATTTACTATCATAGAAGTTGCAGGCGTTCTAAAACTACAGATTCATAGGACCAATAGAAGATGTTCATAAGAAATGAGTGTTTTATGTGTGTATTCAAGGTTGGCAGTTGAAATCTTCCAATAAGTTTGTTGGAGAATGTTGAGGCTCTCTGCTCTTCTTCAGACTTACAGCCTTGGAGCCCTGTACAGGGTTGCTCGAAGTCACGATTGACTTGGGTCTGTTTTCTGCTTTGTTTGGCCAAGAGTACTGAAAGTACCATGGGTTGCCAGGAAAACAAACACATTTGTTTTAGAAGAACTGTAGCCAGATGTTTTTCGGGAAGAAGGTTGACAAGACGTCTGACCATTTCACAGGGGCTGCCTGATTCATCACAGTAGCAAAATTACAGTTTGAAGTAGCAATGCAAATAATTTTATGGTTGGGGGCCACCACACATGAGGAATTGTATTAGAGGGTCGCAGCATTAGGAAGGTTATGAGCCGCTGACCTGGATGGAGGGGCACTGAGGCTGCAACAGTGGGCTTCACCTGAACTACAATGGTGAGGCTGGCTTAGGGCGCGGCAGTGGCTGAGAGCGCAGGCTCGGATTGTCCTGCGTGTTCGTCAGAGCATTAGGGAGTGCACTGAGGGACGTCGCCCATCCTGCTCTGTGTTAGAAGGATCGCCTCTGCTCTGAAAGGTTGGGAGTAAACGCATATCCAAACTTAGCACCATGACTATCCTCCAGGCACCAGATTTATTCAAAATAATTATAAAAATTAAACTGTTAACAGTTCCCTCCTGAAGGAATCCCCAGTAAGCAGGAGGCGGTGTCCAAGAATAACCAGCTCTAGAAGCTCAGGCAGCTGTCATAAGAGATGTTTGGGTGGAATTTAGCTTCCAGTCTGAGCGAACTTGAAGCTTTCTTTCTCTTTTCTTTTACTGGTATCTTCACTCCCCCAGAGTTACGTAAGAAGAAATACTGGACATATCTATTTCGTGTTCTTTGTGGAAAGGTCAAGCACTTTTATCTTGAAGGACAGTTGTCACTAGACACCTTTTGGAGCTTCAATCTTGTACCAGTTAAATTTTTTTTTCTTGGCCATAGGTGGGTTTATGGCATGTTTGCCGCATGAATATGTACGGAGTGACTGGCTTTGCCAATATTGGTCATTTAAAATAAACACTGGTGATAAACGTGTTGCTGTTTTTGACATATTTAACTTAAGGTAACAGAAAGGTTAAGGCTACTCTCTCGTAGTTTTCATCATGCCTCTCTGAAAATAGTCCATTCTGTCTCGTCCCAATGAAGAACACTTAGGCCAATTGAAACCCTTCAGAATTACTGCCACGATTAAGACAATCAAGATAACTACACCTGCCACGATCAAAGTGGAGTTGGCCTTTGATCTTTGGTTTTCAAAATCATCAAACCAGTGGCTCAAATCATGAGTGCTTTGTAGATGCATTTTCATAATTTTGTTTAATTGTACTTTTGGTGGATAACTTATATTAGGTTCTTTTCAGAATTGTTTCAGGAAGGTTTTTTTTTTGGGGGGGGGGTCGGGGCAATCATTTGTATGTCTTTCTTTTCTTGATCAAACAGCTGACTTGTATAAAACATGTCCCCTAGATAACGACATGGTGCGGCAGCCTTGCTTTGACCACCTGACGTTTCAGTTTCCTCATCTCAGATATAGTTGTTTTGCTGCTGTTCTTTTTGTTTTATGATTAACTGAACCAATAGATAGAAATTGTTCTATCGTGAATTGTTCTTAGGATAAAGTTCAGGAAACTTGTTGCTGTCATGTCCATTCCAACACAAAGCGGCACCCTGTGTGTCAGTTTTCAGTGGCTGGTTCTGCAGCAATAGACTTCCAGGTGTTTCCTTTTAGGGACCTCTGGGTAGACTTGAACCTTCCACCTTTTGGTTAGTGCTTCACGCAAACACTAGCCAGGAATTTAAACACATAGTTAGTTCTCAAGCAAGTTACGCTTCTTTTACTTTTATTGTTTTAAATGATTTCTTCCTCTGCAAATCAGCTAATTAAAAACTATGTGCCATAAAGATTCATGTGCAGGCATATCTCAGGGATATTGTAGCTCAGTTCCAGACCACCACAATAAAACAAATATCACAGTAAAGTGAGACACATGAGTCTTTTGGCTTCCTAGTGCACGCAAGTGTTATGCTTACATGATACTGCAGTTTATTTAGTGTGTAATAACATTGTGAAAGAGCTTGAAATATTGTTAGAGTTACCAAAAGTGACTGGGAGACATGAAGTACTTGAGTATAAGCTGAGTTTTTGAGCTCATTTTTTATACAGTTTTTGTGGTAACATTAGGTGCCTCGGCTGATATTCGGGCTGGCTTATACTCGAGTGGATACGGTAAGTGTGTGGTGTTGGAAAAATGGCACTGACGGACGTGCCGAAAGCAGGATTGTCACAGACCTCCCATTGATTAAAAGTAGAAGACAGTGAAGGGCACGAACTGTGAGGTGTGCTTCTGTGTGACTGTCCCTGCGTTCTGTGCATACACACCAGAGGACGTTAACACTTCCGACTATTGGGGTTCCAGTGTTAGCATCATGGATTTATTCTAAACAGAACCAGAGTACACATGTCCCCGTGTCCACCACGGGGCTACAGACAGGTTCTCTCAGTAGTACACTGCTTTTGTCTTGTTGAAAACCAAAAATCCAAATTCATTGCCACCAACTTGACTGGTCTTGTTAGTAACTCTTCAAAAAATGGTCCCATCAAAACAGTGGCTTCTGCGGCGATTTGCGCAGACAAGTACAGTCAAGGCAGCAAGAGACCACTTCCAAATTTTTGACAGTTTTGTAGCCCCCAAAGGGGTAATCTTGATAGATTTTTTTTCTGGAAAGCACATAATGCCAGTCCGATTTCTCTGAGGAATGCCTAGGCTATGCTCTAAATGCATCCCATATAATTTTTGATGACTTTCATTTTCTTTGATTCATACGTTGTTGGTTATTAGCACCTTGAGGGTGAGTGGCGATTACAAGTATACACAAGGAAATACACTGCTGTGACATGGTGACAAAGCAAGATGCATTTGTGGACTTGACTGTGACTGCGAAGCCCGATCTCCCGGGGAAGGCATTTGACCTTTAAAGATATATTTCCTTGATGCAAAAGGAACATTGCATTGATGTATATAATATTTCTGTTCTCTTTCTTTTTCCCTCATGTACCAGTGTGTAGTTTTGAGAGCGATTGCTTTAGGAGTTGTTGGAATTTAATGGCAGACACCGTCTTAAGGATAGAGAAGGTTAGACGAGTGTAAGGAACTGAAGGCTGGTAAAGAATTAGAGGGGTGAGGGTGAAGCAGCTGTTGGAACAATTGGAAGTTATTGGACCTCTTGTGGTGTCTTAGGGTCAAATAAGTGTCAGGTGAAGAGCCCTGGTGGTGCAGGGGTTGCAAGTTGCACTGCTGATAGCAAAGTCAGCAGTTCAAAGCTCAACTGCGCCGTGGGAGAAAAAGACTTTCAGTTCCTATAACGATGGTTAGCGGAGGAAATCTTGGGAGCAGTTTCACTCTGTCATACATGGCACTAGGAGTTGGAATTGACTCTACAGCAGTGAGTTTTGGGTTTGGTTTGGTGCTGTCAGGCACTTACCTGCTGTCATGCACACAGGCTTACATGCCCTACCAGCCAATCCGTTTCCCAAAGGCCTCAACCCCCGAGAACCACATGGAACCGTTCTCCTGTGCAGTTGCCATGAGCTGAAATAATCTCAGCAGCAGCAAAGATGTGTCAGCCTGCGCTTAGCAAAGGATTAGGCTTGGAGTCCTTGCTGTTTTAGCCACTAGAAGTAGGATTAGAAGCAACACATTTAATGCCTAGGAGTTCTCTACCTAGAATTTTCTAAAATACAAACTCACACAGTTTGCAACAAGGCTTAGATAGAATTACTTGAAATAATGTCTGCAGAATCACTGTAAAATATTTAATAAACATGCATAATTAGTATTAGCACTACTATTAAGTGATTTCCCCCACATTCCATAGTGAGATATAATCATAGAGTAGAATAATGTTCTTGAGGCAATGTGCTCTCTTCTGGATGCCAGAAACTCGTCTGGAAAGTATGAAATAATGTGCCCAGTGCTTTAATTCATTAGACAATTAGGCATGATTCTTCCTTCGCTCATAATATCTGGTCTCTCAAGGAAAAGTATAATAGGGCTTAATTTGTACTTGTGTTACCATAACATTTGGATGACTTGCATTTGTTTAGATTGTTGCATGAACAAAATATATGAATTGATTTGCAATGTGGGGCAGAATGGGAAAAGAATAGATATATTGAGAAATATGACCTTCATTCAAAAATATCTGGTTTGTTTAGATTGGGAGTTATTATGGAAGCCTATAGCAGCGTGGAATTTCCTTATACAATTTAAAAGGGAATATTTGAGTTAAAGAGGCTAAATAAAGGCTCTAGTGCATCCTGTAATCTTTATGATGCTCTGGTAATCAAAGTTCATGGCAAAATGCTGAGATTTTTCATCCTTTACTTTTATTACCATTTGACCTGCTCCTGGCACAAAGTCTGATCATCGTGCATTGCTGCTGTTCACTGCTGAACTGGAGCTGCTTTGCCGTGCCAACCTGTCATTGTGGGAACTAGGGAGACCTGTGTACTTGAACAGGAGCATGTTTACATAGGATTCTGGAAGGCAAAGGTTCCAGTCGGGTATTTTAACCAGGCGCTTACCCTTTGCTTAGTCCAAAACCACCGAGTGCCACTCAGGCTCCTGGCAAATATTTCTTGCCTGTCTCCCGGCAGGGTTCTAAGGGACCCTGAGCCAGTCAAAAGTGATTGACAGTTTAGTCAGAGAGCCTCCACTAAGCCACAACCGTTAAAGCAGAGAGAACTCCCATTAGACGAATGCTTTCTTGGAGCCAATTCAATGATAATAATCTATTAAAACAAGTTGTCTCATCTTATGAGCTAACTAGAAAAGAGAAGTGGATGTGGGGTGAATTATAAAATGTTTATGCGTATAAGTGCAATTTATTTGATTTTAAATAATTAGGGCATGGCAATGATTAGTGCTAATTGGAGCTGTGTTGGGCTGAAAGAATTATCCAAATATGTTTTGAAGATTTATGAGGGAATTTTGCAATAACTTTCATTGGAGCTCTAGGTATTCTTAACATTGAAGAAGCTAAAAATACCCTATTTTAACTCGACCTGGAATATATCATTTAAAATGTTCTGCTTTCATGATCTGTCAAAAGGCTCGTTGCTGTGGTTAGTTGTTAAGTTGATTCCGGCTCATGAGGACCCCCTAAGTGCAGAGTGGAACCCCTCTTAGGCTTTTCAAGGCTGTGGTCCTTTGGAGACAGAATCAAGCCTGTCTTCCGAAGTGGCTGTGGGTGGATTTGAACTGTCAACCTTTGGCACTATTGAGCTACTTTTTTGAAAGGTAGGCATAATTTTGAAAGGAATGGTAATGGGGAGAGTTCTAATAATTCTAAAAATGGATATTTAGTAAATGTGTATGCTTTATAATAGGTACCTCGTTTATTTTTTGTGAATATTGCCACCTTCATTACTGTCCTGTGTTGAATTGTATCCCTCCAAAACATATGTGAACTTTGCTGTGCCTTTATTTTCATTGGCTTGGCAGGTATGTGAGGATGTAATCTGACAGTTGTTATTTGCATTGATCTGATCTGATCAGCTAACAAGTTGTGAAATTAGAGTGGACTCAACTTTCTAAGATCAGAATCCTGACCCGGTGTAAAGGGAATTTTCCGGGGGGGTGATACCAAAACCGTCTCTTAGTTTGTAAGTGAGAAAAAGCGAGAAGCCCTCAGAGAGTTGTCATCAGTAAAGAAGATTTTGGAATGACTGAATCCTGTGGCCCTGGTGTTCTCATACTGAGCTCGTACACGTCATAGGGTAAGATTGATACCAAGACATTTGGACATCTTTAAGGACCAATAGAAAGAAAGCATCCCCCTAAAGCGAGCATCCTGAGTTAGCACTTTTTGCCTTGTTAACTGTGATAGAATAAAGTTTTGATTGCTAAAGCCATACATTTATTGCATTTCTCTTATAGCAGTACTAAGTAAAAAAAACAAACAAAAAGACCGAATTTTGGGCCATGAGTAGACTGCCTCTGTAGGAGTTATTTTAAATGTGGAAGTGGTTTTTGAATTGGATAATGAATAGAAAATAGAAGAGTTTTAAGTTGCCTAATAGTAATGAAGAGTGCTGGAAGCGTAGTGAGTTACAAGTTGGGCTCCTAACCTTAGGATCAATAGTTCAAAACCACTAGCAGCTCCTCGGGAGAAAGAAGAGGCCTTCTGCTCCTGTAAAGAAGTAGTCTCAGAAACACGCAGGGGTAGTTCTAGTCCACCCTATACGGTCACTGCGAGTCAGAAGACTGTAAGGCCATGAGTTTTGATCATCGTGGATGCCTGCATTGCTTTGAGAAGATTGTTGTAAGAATTAGGGCTGTCTAAGACAATCCTGGTGAGGCACAGATGGAAGTGAGGAGAGCCGTAACTGGAAAATTGCCCTTATGTCTACACCCGTAGCAGAGAAATGGCATCAGCAGAGCTGGGAGACTGATTTGAGCTGTATGGCAACCGACTCACAGAGCAAGAGATTTGAGCGTCTTTGGGCAGGGCTGTCACAGAACAGTGGGTCGTGGCTAGTTGCACTTGTTGGCAGAATTAGGCTTGCAAAGCTATGGAGGGAAATAATCGATTGCCTTTGGACTGAGGCTTAGTAGTAGATTGGGGGTGATCTGGGCACTTAGTAATAGATTGGTAGCCCAACCTATGGGTCATGACCCCTTGAGGGATGAACCATCCTTTCACAGGGGTTGCTTGACTTCTAACAGTGGCAAAATTACTGTTATAAAGTAGCAACAAAAATAATTTTATGGTTGGGAGGTCACTACACCATGAGGAGCTGTATTAAAGGGTTACAGCATTAGGAAGGTGGAGAACCACTGCCTTAAGGAGCTTAAAAAATTTGTTTGACGAGGGTCCAGGTTACGGTATCTCGATTAGCTTCAGGAGCCCATGGTAGGCAGGTGAATGAAGTAGCAAATCCGAAGAGCCGAGGAGAATGGAAGCAGAGGTGCCTCAATCTAAAATGGCAGGGTCGAGGCCTCTGCTCTCACCGGGTGGGGCCATAGGCTCCTAGGTTGCCAAGGTCATATCTTTGCCAACACATTTTCAGATGGGCCTAGCATTTTGACAAGTTGCAGGGTGTTAGGCCAGCTGAAGGAACGTGGCTTCCACTTGTAAAGGGCAGATGAATGTAGCCTGGCAGGGCCAGAAAGGACAATGCCTTCCAGTTGCATTAGGAGAATGGGCCACCAAATTCGAAGGGGCAGAGTTGGTCTACCAGTAGGTCTCCAGGAGGGTGCTGAAGCCCAGGGCTGAGAAGCCACTACTGAGAATCAAGAGAACTGGCTCACCCTATGCTATGACGGAATAGGAAGGAATGGCCCGGACACTGCTTATGTGGTTTCAGAGGCTAGAGTATTATTTTCAACCCTTGAGTACTAAGGTAAATTGTGCTTAAAGGGATTTAGACTAGCTTGTTGCCCATTATCTTTACTTTCCCTCCAATTCTCCCATTGGAAGAAATTGGAGCTATCTTTTATCTTTTCAAAGATAAAATGCATTTTATCTTTGCAACTATTATACTACAGAAATTGTATTTTATATTGCACAGCTTCAAAGATGAATAATTTTGTCACCAGATAGGCTTTGGACGTGGAGTACATTTCAGACTTTTTGGATGGCATGAGGTGAATGTGTTTCGTGTGCTCAAGGGCGTAAATCTTTTGAGGCCAAAGAAGAAAATGTCTTGGGTTAAATTCACCCCTCTCTCCCCAATATGTGTCAACCTGGCTGGGCCACAATGGGGAGTTTTGTGATGATGCAATCCCACCGGCACCCTCACCCCGACACCTGTGATGAAATAGGATGGGTTTTTGCTAAAACATTCTGAAGAGACAAGGGTGAAATGCAGTACTTTTACTTAGGTCACAGGCCTGGTCTGATATAAAGATGTGGCCTGCAAAGTCTTTGATCCTATCAAAGACAAAAAGCAAGCTAACCTCGTAAAGAGAGGGACCTGAGTAGTAGGAAGACGGAAAAGTCAAGAATGGGGGGATACTTTCTTTGGGCATAGGGTGCCTCTGCCGAGTGCCTCCTCCACCCACGGGAAGAATGACGTCAAGCCTCATGGAGATCTCCAGGAGTCCCAAGCCCATGGGTGCGGAAAGGCAACACGGACCTCCTTCAAGGTACGAGAGGGAACGTCTTCCTTGGCAGCCGAGCCCTGGATTGGGGCACACAGCCCCGATCTGCTGAGCGGAGACGTGTTTGCTGAGCACACCCTGCTGTATTTCCATTATCGTTGTGGCAGCTAGCTGAGGGAGTTGCTGTTTTATTTTTCACAAAATGAAAACTTCACTCAGAGTAAGCAGATACTAAGCCTGAAAGATGGACATCGTTTCTTCAAAAACTCGACGTTTTCTCACCTCACTTATTCCATTGTCAGCTTCTAAAAGAAGTGTCTTTGAAATTTGCCGTATGCCGATGCTGGTATCGCTGCTACATATTTTTACTAACTCAAAGGAAGTAAATATATCAATTAATATTTAGAAACCGAGTTTTTTGTGTGTTGTTGGGATGGATTCTGGCAGTCTTCATAGTTTTGGTACTCTGACCTACTTGAGAATTTGGCAAGGTTGTTTCTTGTGGTCGTTTCAGGCGGGGGAGGAGGAGCGGAGAAAATCTCGGGAGTGAACCCAGAAGACCCTACTCAGCTGCCTTTATGATGAGTCCAGATCTGCGCGATTTTCTCTTAGCGACTCATCGTTACAATGCCCGTGTAACCTCTACAGTCTCATCTGTGAATTTCTGAGTAGTTACAATTAATAAATGGAATGATAGGTATACACTTCTTAATGTCCATTTGGACTTGTCTGACTGCATAGGTTCATGGACTGATAACATTCATTTTTGTTGTTACTTTCGAAGGACAGCAGCTTTCCTTTTATTCTTTATCCCTGGTGGTTTTAGCCTGCACCGAGAAAATCATATTGTGAATGAGGGGGAGTGCAGAGTGGGGACCCAAAGCCCATCTGTTAGCAACTGGACATTCCCTTATAGAAGGGTGCAGTGTAACAACGATGAATCATGCAACTTTCCTCTAGTTCTTTAAAGTTTCCTCCCCCCACAATCATGATCCCAGTTCTACCTAACAAGTCTGGTTAGACCAGAGGATGTACTCTGGCACATGTAGGAACTGGAAATACAGGGATTCCAGGGCAGATGAACCCCTCAGGACCAGTGGTGAGAGTGGCAATACTGGGAGGGTGGAGGGAAGGTGGGGGTAAAGGGGGAACTGATTACAAGGATCTACATATAACCCCCTCCCTGGGAGACAGACAACAGTGAAGTGGGTGAAGGGAGAAGTTGGATAGTGTAAGACATAACAAAATAAAAATAATTTATAAAATATTAGAGTTCATGAGGGAGGGGAAGCGGGGAGGGAAGGGAAAAATGATACCAAGGTGCTGATACCAAGGGCTCAAGTAGAAAGCAAATGTTTTGAGAATGATGATGGCAACAGTATACAAATGTGCTTTACACAATGGATGGATGGATGGATTGTGATAAGAGTTGCAGGAGCCCCCAATAAAAAGATTTAAAAGAAAATGTAAGACTGCAGCTTTCGCTATGGGGTACCGTTCCATGTTAAGATAACCAGAATCCTAATAGACAACATCACGATAAAAGGATGAAAGACTGCAGGTTTTTCAGGTTTTCATTTGGTTTGGATCCAGAATTCTAACTCATCGTATCAGCAATCATAAAATTAAAAGCTATATTGCCTTTGGCAAATGTGTGGATTTAAAGTGTTAAAGAGCAAAGATATCACTTTGAAGACTAAGATGCATGCAGGGTGATCCCAGCTGGGCTATTTTCATTCACCTAATGCACATGGTATTAGTCTGGGTGCTTTAGAGAAACGAATCCACAGAAACTCATATATAAGAGAGAGTTTTATCTAAAGTTTAAGTGTGCATCAAGAAAACATCACAACCCAGTGCTGCCTAAGCCAACAAGTCCAACATTAACCCGTATGTCCAACACTGGTCCACAAAGTCCTCCTCCATCTCACAAAACAGGCACAATGACGCTGACTGCAGGACAGTGAATGTGTAAGCATCTCAGCACTGGCAGGGGTCTCCACACGGGTGCTCCAGCACCCAGGGCTGCATCAGGGTAGGTCCATGTGGCTTCTCCTTGGGGATGTTTTGTAGGAAGTCAGTCTTGCAAGCTGAAGCAGGGAACTGGCTAAGGCAGTTGCACCCTGGTGCGACCATCACAAAGCAAGAGACCTGAAAACTGGAAAGGCGAGGTTCACTGAGCCATTTATCTCTCCACCCTTCAATTAACCCCACATGTGTTTATTGGCCAGGTTGGCACAATAAACTAACTCAGCATGCGAAAACTGAACAGTGAATAAGAAGTACTGAAGGAGAGTCAGAAAATGAAGGAAACTGGTCTTAGAAGAAGTACAGCCAGAAGGTTCCTTAGAAGCAAGGAGGGTGAGACTGAGATGCACATATTTGGATGTGTTATCCAGTGAGATGAGCCCTTGTAAAAGGACATCATCCTTGGATAATGAGAGCAAGAACAGAAAGCTATCAAGAAGGTAGATTGACACAACAGTTGTGACAATGGGCTCTAAATTGCAGTTGAGAAGACAGTGCAAGACTAGGCAGTGTGTCGTTTTATTGTTTATAGGGTTGCTCAAAGGCACTGTGTTAGGCTGGGTTGACTAACACTCATGTATGTGTAAAGAAGAGCTTTATATCAAGATGTAATCATGTAGGAAACAGGAAAACAGCCCAGCCCGGTCCAACTCAAGTTCATAAGTCCTGTGCTAGTCCAGAAGTCCCTCCTCAGACTCACGCAGCCACGTGCAACGATGCAGAACACAGGAAGATCACAGGCCAGTGGGTGCAAAGACGTGTGGATCCAATGGCAGTAGATGCATCTTCAGGACTCTGGCTGCCATCAGGGTACTTGGCAGGAAAGTGAACGCAGAGAGAAGGGGAGGTTCCCGGACTCTTCTTATGAAAAGGCTACGCCCACAAGGAGGCATCATCAGACTGTGACCTGATTGACAGGTTGAATACCATCCCTACAATGTTGCCTATCTTCAGGTTGACTTGAAATTATCTAACTACTATAGGCACGAGTAACATCATCTTCTTCATCTTCATCATCATCCTCAAAGTGGTTTTAAAGATCTCAAATCCAGACCATTGTTTGCATACTAAAAAATAAGAAAGGACATGATTCTGGGCTTAAGTTCTCAGCTTTTGCTTAGATGCAGACGGGCAGTGGCATTTGGGGCAATGGAGCCCCCGCTGCTCTGGTACTTGGGGGGCAGCATAGTAAGTGGGGCATGGCATGTACTGGTCCTTCCTTCTTTGCTTTGCCAGCACCATTGACCTCTTTGGCTACCCTTTCTCTGGTCTCCACCAGAAACTGAATTAGCAATAAGGATGACCGAAAATAGGCTAACAAAAGATTTTTATACAGTGCTTAAATACAGCAAATTCACATACCATCGTATTTTACTGGTGACTACGGGCGTTAGAGATCCCTGATAATGCTGTGAGGGATCATGGGCTGTCAGCTCCAAGGTTGGTGGTTAGAAATCACCAGCCATTTCATAGGGAAAAGATGAGACCGCTCGCTGAACATTTCCTGCTTCATAAACTCGGATCTACAGTCATTGTAGTTCACGCTTCACTCTTTGGCAGCGGTTTGATTTGGGGGTTTATTATGACCATTAAACATGATCTCACATGTGAGATTTTTGCCTTTTTTTTTTTGGAGTTAAGAAAAAACACGTTATTTAAAAAATCCATTTGGCCTTTCAGATATAACTTACGAATCTACATGAGAGATGCGTAGCTAAAGAGTTCCATTTTTAGTTTTCATACAAACAGTCGTTTCTCCATTTGAACTTTGAATTTGCCCTCATTCTGAGCAGAAGATACGTGCTGTGATCATGGGGTGGGGATATATTCTCATCCACTAACTCTAAACAATGAAATTGCATTCTTATTAATGCATGCCTTTAAAAGAACGCTTTTTATTTATATCTGCATAGTGTTTTTTTATTCCCTTATTAGTGTGCTTTGTGCCCTCCGAGGAAAACTCTAGCACTCATTAAATAGCTGCCTATTATGATATCTTAGAAAGAAGATGGCTGGATCTTAGCCTCCCCACTGAGTGAAGTCTCATTATAATTTGTCTCTTTAGGTTTCCAAAATGCCGGGCTCACATGCTTCACTCCCTAATGAGAGTGGGACGCATCTCATAATGACTTGCTTGTAGCACCAGAGCCACGCACAGTAGAAAGAACGCGGCCCTTTAATACACTGATGCAGGACATATATGTGCGATGCAGTTGTCCAGTGGAGGAAAGATGAGTGGAAAAGCATTTCTCTTCTAAATTCTGTGATGTTTAGCCCTTTCAATTTTATTTCTTCTCCTGCGAGGTGTTTTCATAAACTAGAGAAGAAGGTGTTTAATTCCAAAATTGTTTCAGTAGTCAGAGAGGTTTCTTTTTTTATGTAAAGCACTTCTTGTTTCTTAGGCCACAAAGGCCTTGTCTTCACATATTTTCTTTATAAAGGCTGGATTGTTTGTGGCTACCCTGATTGACCATAGCGCGCCACCTGGCTGAAAGTGTTGAAGCTCTTACTTTAAGCTGCACAAGATTACTCTGAAGGTTGGCGTTCAGGGCTTTTGGTGTACTGGGTGAGGGAGTGTGGTATGCCCCTCGTACTCAATGAAGTCTTTGGGTAGTTCAGTTTCTAATAGTTGTAGAGGGAACTTGCCTTGGCTATACAAGATCGCAACTACTTGTTTCCCCAATGTTGGCTTATTGAAGAAGAATGGGTCACGTGCCAACCAAAGCACCATAACAATGGCTTTAGAAGCCTTCTTCTCTTGATATCTGAATATCCTTTGGGCTTCGTAATAACCCTTAAAATGCTATAGTGGCAGACAGAAAAAGCCAAACAGGATTTAAATCAATGTGCCTACTTAGATGTGCAATATAGATAAGCAACTGCACTCACTTAACTTGGATTTCACGTCTTTCTGTTATTCAGTCTCTCTGGATTATTTGAGAATTGAGTTAAAATGTTTTTATGAATATAGTGCTGATTTCTGATTCTTAACAAGTTTCTTTAGTTGTTGGCTAAGGAGCTCTGGTGGCATAGCGGCTCTGCACATATTGCTGTCTGCGATGTCTGCACCTTGACCACCTGCTCCCTGGGAGACAGACAGAGCAGGACTTTGTGCTCTCAAAGAGTGACAGTCTTGGAAACTCCAGGGCAAGTTCCCGCCTGTCCTATGGGGTCACTATGAGTTGACACTGACTCTATGGCCATGAGTTTGGATTTGGTAGTTGTTGGTTAATGATTTTCTGTAACAGTGTCCCATCTAGATTAACACATTGGATTTAGTTGTCATGTCTTCTATGGCTCTGTTTTAATACTTAAAATTTTTTTTCAATTAGGTAGGGGGCGGGCATTATAAGGTTCTATTTTGATGTGAGTGATTTGAAGACCACTAGTCTGATATTTTGTAGACTGCTTCATGATAGAGCTTTGCCTCATGGTTATATTGGAAAACCATACAGATAAAGTGAATTCTTATCATATCAAGGGTAAATATTATATCCTTAGATAAAACAGATTTGATCATCACACTGAGGTAGAGTTTTTCAAGTTTCTATAGTGTAATACTGTAAAGTTACAACTCCCCCCTTTGGTCTTTACTATTGGGAAGCAGGCAGTATATGCAGCGCAGCTTACGGAGGAAGCGATCACGCTTCGCCTTCTTTATGGCAAATAGCTCCATAAATTACTTGGAATTCTTTTTTTATTTTTTAAAATTTTTTAAAATTTTATTTTTTTTACTTGGAATTCTTATGTACAGAAGATACTTATTTAACTCTTGTTTTATACCCATATGGGTCTATATATTTTTATATTATATTTTAGGTTATAATGCGATAGCATTTTGTTTGTTTTTCTGACTCTGATTGTTTCAGTTGTAGCCACTGGCTGCTCATTTAGTTGTCTAGTGCTTTTGACATAGGAGACAGAGACTGAGACTTTCTGGTACTACAAGGTATATATTTTTTGTCCAAGTCCTCAATCACGTGTTTTCCTAAGAAACTGGTTTCTTTTCTTGGAAAATGAAATAAGAAATCAACATCTGGGTTCAAAGTAGCCACTATTTAGAACATGAGAAGTACATATTAAAAAAATAAAACAAAGTAAAATTAAGAAAATTCTAGTTCAAGTGTTAAAGAGTAAAGTAATAGATAAATATATTAACTTTCTTCATGCTATCCTATTTTTAATAGTATAGTAGTCTTTAATAGTATAATACTACAAAGATAATACTAATTTTATCCAGGTTGTTCAGGTGTTAGGTGCCGCCGAGTCCTCCCTAGGTCATAGCCATCTTGTGAACACCAGGATGGAGCATGGCCTGGTTCCGTGCCATCCTCACAATTGTTCATGATTTTAACCCACAGCAACTGTGTCAATCCTTATTGACAGTCTTCCTCCTTTTCTCCAACCCTCTACTTCAGAGGTCCTCAAACTTTTAAACAGGGGGCCAGTTCACTGTCCCTCAGACTTGCTGGAGGGCTGGACTATAGTTTTTTAAAAAAAACTATGAACAAATTCCTGTGCACACTGCACATATCTTATATTGAAGTAAAAATGTAAATGAGGCAAAAACATCCTGCAGGCCGGATAAATGTCCTCGGCAGGCCGCATGTGGCCCATGGGCCATAGTTTGAGGACACCTGCTACCAAGTCTGACATAATGTCCTTCTCCAGAGACCGGTTCCGCCTGGTAACAATTCAAAGTATGTGAGACCAACTCTCTCCATCCTTGCTTCTATGGAGTGTTCTGGCTCTCCTGCCTCCAAGAGAGTTTTGGTTTTCTTTGGCAGTCCACAGTAACTTTCTTTATTCTTTGCCAACACCCAGGCCACATGTCTCAGTTCTTCCTCTCTCTTCCTTATTCACTGTCCAGCTTCCACATACATAGCATACAGTGGAAAATGCCGTGGGTTGGTCCAGGGACACCTTAGTCCTCAGAAAGACATCGTGGTTCTTAGCACTCAGGAGCAGCAGGCTTGCCCAATGCAATATGTTGTCCTTTGATTTCTGGACATGATTGTGACTGCAAGTACATAAACTCCTTGACCACTATGCTATTTTTATGTTTATCATGGTTATTTTTATTGGTCCATTTATGAAGTGTTTTTCCCCTTTCTTTATATTGAAGTGTAATCAATCCTAAAGGGTATACAGTCTTTGATAGTCATCATTGGGTGCTTCAGGTCCTCAGCTCCAATCGAGCAAGGCAATGTCAACTGCATAATCCAGGTTGTTCACGTGTCTTCCTTCACATCTGATGCCACCTCCTGCTTTATACAGTCCAGCTCCTTGGCTCATCTGTTCACCATGCAGATTGAATAGGAATAGTACAGGGATGTAACCTTATGCCCACCTTCCTGATTTTAAACCATTTAGTGTTCCCTTTTTCTGTTCAACTGTTTGTCTCTTGGGCAATGTATGGGTTCTGCATGAGCAGAATTTCAATGTCGTGGTATTCCTAGTATTCACAGTGTGATTTCAAAGTTTCTTTCAGATGGAGGAACACTGCGTATAGCCTACTTTGGTTTTCATAGTCCAGTTCACTGCATGCTGCTGGTGTTTGCAATCCCAGTGGCAAAACATTAGCATCACATTAACACACAGTTTGTCCTGCTGTGGTGGCTTGCGTTGTCATTAAATCAGATATATGAAACTTGCTGTGATAACCTTTAGTGTTTCTCTATAGCTACAAACCTTATTGATGCAAATCTTTCTTGGAAAGCGATCATGTGTTCCAGAAAAACAATCTGTAAATGACAGCATTGTTCTTGCATGCCATCCAGTCTATTCTGATGCAGAGAGCCCGCCAGACAGAGTGTCACTGCCCTCAAAGGTCCCCTTGGGAGCGGTGTCAGGAGGAGCATGTACTTAGGTCTTGTCGCTTGCAGAGTGACTGTGAGTTCAAATCTCTGCGCCTCTAGAGCCCGTTACACTTTTATCAGGAGAGTTTAATTTATAGCTAACTTGTTATACTGTTGTGCATTTAGGTAGATATGTTCTCATTCTTCCTGATGCATATTTGAACTCAGTGGGAGTACTGTCAAGTCTCGTTGAATAAATAAAAGGCTCCTTTTATCATCTGAAATGTGACTTCTCTCAATAATACACATTTTTATATCTCACCATTTATCTTTCCCTACGAAGACTCAAATGCCCTCCTATAAAGTCTCTTTGTATCCTTTGAGATACCAACCTTTGTGATTCTTATATCTTTCTGCCATTTGATGCTGAGAAAAATGTCTTTATTAATTTGAAAAAAAACTAGAAGTAAATCCTATCGAGTGGGCGTGGATTCATGATGACCTTATCCATGTGAGTATAAAACCATGCTTCCTAGGGCTTTCGGTGGCGGATTTTGACATCAATTGCCTGGTATTTCTTGTAAGGTATCGCCAAGTGACCTTGATCCTCCAAACTTTCAGTTAACAACTGAGTTCATTAACCATTTGCGCCACTCCACTCCTTTGAAGAAGGCGGAGTTGGTAATAAATAACCCCGCCTGTTTCTTGAAGGAATCAGAACTATCCTAACAACTTGATGATGGCATGCTTTACTACCCATTTATCGTTCCTTCTGGAAACTTCCAAATTCTACTTTTAGCTTGCCATTCCCTATCACATGTGTAGAAAACTAAGCTTTTGTATTTATGCCTTGGTGTGAGCACTTTATGAGAGCAGCACTGATCATATGTGTAATCACTTGTTTGCTAACTAAAAGGGAAGGTGGCGTGAATCCATCAGCCACCCCACGGGAGAAAGATGTAGCAGGTGCCTTTTATAAAGATGTCAGTTGGGTCACCCTCCAGGACAGCTTTCTGCCCTAATAGGCTGAGATGAGGGGGAGTAGGCCTCGTGACAGTGAGGTCAGTGTGGCTTTCATACCCAGTGAGCAGCGCTATTTTGGGAGTAAAGACACATTATTGATCAAAAGAAAGTCAAGAGAAAACCCATAGTGTTGATAATAAGAAAGTAAAGAGAAATCCCACATTGCTGATCAAAAGAAAATCCCAAGTCAATAGATTTTTGTTATGTCGTCATAGACTATTTTTTCAGTAATTCTTCTGACTTTCAGACACTGATTTTTATCTACCTATGATTACAAGTCTACTATCATTGCCAAGGGTTTAATTTTGAATTAAATGAGCCTTATGCTTAAGTAATTTATTTTCGTTAGTTTGTCAAAAAGTGAGCCTCATGATAGCTTTATTACTCTAGGGCAGAATGTTTACATTTTTCTTTCATTGAGTTCAAACTTTCCATTTTAGTTTCACTTATGTCACTGAAACTGTGAGATCAGAAAACAGTAATGAATCTTACCCTTATTTCAAAAGCAGATTCCCCCCCTAACCCCCCAAATGGAGAAGTGATTGTCAGAGTTAGTTTTTGCTTCACTCAGGTTTTTAAATCTTTCCTCAAAGAATCACACAGAAGAACATAATGTGCTGCATGGCTTCTATAAAACTATCGACGAAATTATGTATCAGTGCCTTTTACTCAGTTTCCCCTTTACATTTTGGATGATTTTTTGGAAGATTTTGATATATTTCACAATTATTTTCATGTTAAGTTATAGGTAATTGTGGTTAAAAAACTAGAATTACTATATGTACTCGAGTATAAGCTGATGCGAATATCAGCCAAAGCACCTACTTTTACTACAAAACCTGCATTTAAAATGTGCTGAAAATTTCGGCTTATATTTGAGTATATACGGTAGTTGTTTTTTTTCTAAAAGATTCCAAAGACTGTTTGGAAACTGATGTGGGAGCAAATGTACAGTCCTGCTGCACCTGTGTGAACTACGGAATGATTTGACCTATGTCTTCATCCCAATTAATAAAAAAATTCCAAAAATAAAGTTGTCAATCAGAAATGTAATATTCTATGTTTATTTCTATTCTATGACTTCTTATGTCAGGGAAAATACCCTCCAAAATTTTGTAATTGGAAATCCATTGTATTTTCTCTTTTTCCCACAAAACAACGATGATAGATTTTCCTTTTTTCTTAAATACGAACCTTGAGAAGCTAGGGACCGTATTTGAACACTTGAAACAAATGAGGCTTTTGTAAAGTAGCGCTATCTCAGTTGGTCTGCTACTCGTCTGTCAGTTTATTATATCTGAAGGCTTGGGGGTTGCTGTCAGAGTCCCAAATGGCAGTTGCTGGAGCAGCACACGCGGGTAGTTCAAAATTAGGCGAGATGTGTGTCCGCCTGATTGTATCCTTTCGCCATACGAAACCAGTGTGTACACTGAGCCAAGAGTTCTAGAAGCTGGGCTCCTTAATGAAGGATGGGATTTCAGGATTGGAGGAAGACTCATGAACAAGCTCAGATAGGCAGAGTGACACCTGCTTGATGGAGGCAGAAAAGACTTGAAATAGTTACTGATGAAGATGGCAGATTACTGCCTTCAGTATGGAGAATATCTCCATGTAAAGAAAAATAAAAAATTCTCACAAATAACCGGTAAGCCATGTAACCATACAGGGAGAAAAGATTGATGTTTTCACTAATTTCATTGTACTTGGTTCCACCATGAGCTCCCAGGAAGGCGGCAGTCACAGAGTATAAGGGTGTGTTTCATTGGGGACAATCTGTTGCAGACACTTCCTGAAAAGGTTCAAGAACAGAGGTGTTCCTTTGAAGACTAAAGTGGGCCTTAACCTAAGCCAGCTGTGAGAAATCATCACGCGTCGTCTGATAACTGGACAGAAAACAGGAAAACAGAAGAATTGGTGCAGTTACATTATGGTGTTGTTTAAAAATATGGACTATACTATTGGCTTCCATCAGAATGAAGAAGTCTGGCGTGGAAGAAGGACAGCTCGAGTACACTTTAGAAATGAGACTCTGTGAGAGAGATTGATATGGTTGTACAACAGGGGGCGCAAACATAGCAGCAGTTGTCGACATGATGAATGACCACATAGAGCTAATCCTCAATCGCTCAATGAAAGTCCAGGTGTGGATAATACGTGGAGGTGTTTTTTTTTTTAATTTTATTGTACTTAGGGAAGTTATGAGTTGCAGCCGAATCAACAGGACCTAAAGATAACAGCAAATGTTACCTGGTGAACCAATAGGTAGATGAGAACAGAAGGCAGCCTGACCAGTCCGTGTGTGCAGAAAATGCAGCAACTGTCTTTGGGGAAATAGAGTGCTTGTCCCAATATAATTCTACTTTTCTAAAGCAGTTACAATTAGGGAAATGTTTCTCAAGAACATACATTATTGATTTTATGTGTACTTTTACGGAGAAAGATGGAGATAAGTGGGAAATGTGACAGGGAGTTGATAAGACCGAGTTTCTGTTACTGGTGACAGCCAAGTGACTGTACAATTGTGCCTTCGACTGGTGTGCACTATTATGTGCTTTGAAAAGGTGATTAGGAGTGAGACTGGTATAACAGCTTAAAATGTGGGGCAGGAAGTTAGGTTGGAACTTCTGAGTTTATGTGACAGTTTTGGAATCCTTTATTTTATTACTTGTAAGTACTAGGAAGATTGATGCAATGTTATGTATCAAAGTACATTGTCATTGAAAACCTTATGGGGAAATCTCATTAATAAAAACCATCTTTGTATTTAGATCAAAGATGTTTTATTACAAAATATATATATAGCAAATAGATATTACCAAATCCTAGGTGATATAGATTGATTTTACTGTATACTTTCCAATTTCTTATCCTAATTATACTATTTATATTTTGAAATAGTATTAAAGTTTAAAAATTGAAATGGTCCATTCAGTTTCTTCTTACATATCTGATTTGTTTGAAAAGTATTATTTAATGTTTTAGTTAGCATTTTAAATTATTAATGGTATTGAACATTTTTGATATATTTATTATCTGTGTTTTCTCTATTTTAAAAAATTTTCCTCTCAGTATCTTCATTTAATTTTTTCCTATCTTGGTTATTTTCTTTTCTGGGACCCCATTTTCTTTATGATGTAACTATACTTGAATATTGAGTAATTTCATACTTAACACATAGACCACAGAAACTTGGTAGCCTGAACTTGTGACATTCATTTATTATGTAGCAAATTTAATTTATCCCAGACTCTGGAAGTACAGATAAGTTAGATTTTATTATAACTTTAGAATAAGTAAAATATGACTTAAAACTTTTTGAAATGATCTTAGGACTGTGGCACTTAGACAGCTCTCAAGCCTAGAACTGAACTCACCCCAGAGGCTAAAATTTAGCCAAACAAAAGCATTTTTTCTGCCCCCACAGTTTATTTTTGAAGTTACCTTCATGGTGAATGGAGTTACATGAGTTACTTGATTTTATCAGCATCCTACTTTTGTAGGTAATTAAAAAATAATTCTATGATAAGACCTTTAGAACTTGAAAATTATAATTTCAAAATTGGCTATTACTTTAAAACTAGTAACAAGTACCAAGACCTTAGAAAGTCTTTTGATTTAAATATTTTTACTTTTTGTTTGTTAATCGTATGTCTCAGATTTGCCTTCAGTGTTCGTAGGTGAAGTCCAGCTGATTTCAACTCATAGTGACCCTATGAACACAATGAAACACTATGTGGTCCTGCACCATCCTCACAATTGCTCCTGTGTTTGAAGCTGTTACAGGCGCTGTATTGAGCCATCTCTTTAGGAGTGATCCATTTTTCCTTGACCCGCTAATTTACCAAGCCTGGTGGCCCTCTCCAGAATTAGACTAATGTAAGCGAGATGACGTCTTCCTATCCTGACTTCAAGGGAGGCACTTGACTGTACTGTTTCCAGGACCAATGTGCTCGTCCTTCTTATTGTCCATGGTATATTTATTTATGTTTTTGGCAACACTATAATCAAAGGAATCAATTATTTTGTCTTCCTTGTTCATTGTCTAGCTTTAACATGCATGTTATGTCATTAAAAATCCATGACTTGAGTCAAGCACATCAGTCTTCAAAGTGACATACCGTATATACCTGAGTAGAAGCTGAGTTTTTAGCACATTTTTAATACAGTTTTTGGGGTAAAATTAGGTGCCTTGGCTAATACTCAGGTCGGCTTATACTATAGTACATACAGTATTTGGTTTTTAAAACGACAGAGTCGTTTGGCAGTAAATTACATTGTTTTCTGCTTCCTGGGGTGTTGATTATGGATCCAAAGAAAATGAAATCCTTCACAACTTCGATGTTTTCTCTGTTGTCCTTAATGCTGCTTACTGGTGTATTTGTGAGGATTGTTTTATTTTTCTGCACTGTGGTATCATCCAGATGGGCGTCAACATCCGTGATGTTCATTCGGAAGTACCTAAAGTCCCCTTTGCTTTCCACGAGCAAGTTTGTGTCATTTGTAGAGCACAGGTTTTCAATGAATCTTCCTCGAATACCAATGCCACGGCCTGCTTCCTGTAGCCCAGCTTCTTAAATTACTTGCTCAGCACACAGATTGAATAACTGTGGTGAAATGTTATTTTCCTGATACACACCTTTCTTTTTTTTTTTTTTAAAAAGGATCCTCTTTGACCTGCATACCGATTTTGCATGCACACAAGTAAGTGTTTTGGAATCCCCGTTTTTTTCAACAGTCCACTGCTTGTGCATAGTTAAAGGAAACGCAGATGAACATCTTTCTGATAATTGCCGCATTCACGTGAGATCCAACAAGTATCCGCATTAATATGACTTGTTTTGTGTTTTTTTCTGGGTGTGATTTTAATTTCTGGTTTCCTATGGGTGAATGTAGAGTGGACTCAATGGCATTGAGTTTGGTGTTGAGTGTTAGTATCTTCAGTAATTTTTAAGTATGTGTGATATTAATGATATTGTTTGATAATTTTTATATTGGGGGGGATCACTTTTCTTTGGAATGGGTAAGAATGTGGGTCTCTTTCTGTTACTTGGCCAGGCAGCTGTCCTTGAAATTTCTTGGCATAGGCTAGGGAGCATATCCAGGGAGATATTGATTGGTTGAGATATTTTACTTGTTATTTTGCAATTCCAGGAGCTTTGCTTTTTGCTAAGGCCTTGAGTACATTTTTCCCTGAAGTACTACCAGCTCTGATATACTACTAGCTGTAATGACTGAATGTTCACCACTTCTTGGCACCGTGAGTCTGTGCAAGTTTTCCTTTTTCCTTTGATTCCTCCTGCACCATTTCTTATTTTTGCCTTAGAAATCAGTCACGATTGCAACTTAAAGCTTGGAGTTTTTCCTCAGCTTAAAAATGCCAACCATATTTTATCTTTTTTGTTAAATAACTCCCAGGATTTCCTTAATTCATTTTTACTCTGTCTTCTGGAGCCTTGCCTTGAAATGTTGTGTCAAGGTCTTTCTCTCCATCATTTCGTCCTTCTGTTGGAGCTTCTGTGTTTCCAGCATGTTTCACAGTCTCTTCTAACATCCATCCATTGAGATCTTCTTTCTTTTGTTGTTGTTTGTTTTGTTCAATGACCTTTTGGATCTTCACGCACAATATTCTTGCTGTTGTCCCACAACTTATCTGGTCATTGGTCATATTATTCAGTCAATCAAATATATTGGGTGGTCTCTAAATTCAAGTGGAATGTACTCAAGTTCATATGTTGCTTCCCGTAGACTTGTCAGTTTTCTTCAGCATACCAGAAGTTCATGGTTCCATATTGTCCTTGGTCTCCTTGCTTGACTGTTGATACGGAGTTCCTTTATCATTTCTTCCCACAGATGTTGTAGACTAGATCTTTGGGTAACATACCTCAAGAGGTATAAGTGTAAAGCCATAAGGTTATTTGCAGTGGACAATTTGAGTAAAAGCTGTATTCACCGATCTCTTTTGTGGGAATAGATGACATTTATTACAGTTAGTATTATATTTCAGGATAGATCTTAAAATGTTCTTTTTCATGATGAATGTAACATTTCTATTTAATTTGTCATCCGCAGTATATTAAAACCATATTATTAACTTAAAATGACCAGTGTCAATCTATTCCAGGTCACTAATGGCTAGAGTATTGATTTTTTTAAAATCATTTTATTGGGGGCTCATACAACTCTTACCACAATCAATACATCCATCCATCATGTCAAGCACATTTGTACATTTGTTGCCATCATCATTCTCAAAACATTTGCTTTCTACTTGAGCCCTTGGTGTCAGCTCCTCATCTTTTCCCCTCCCTCCCCACCTCCCGTCCCTCACGAACCCCGGATAATTTATAAATTGTTATTATTTTGTCATGTCTTAGAAGATTGAATTTTATGCATCTCCATGTAAATTTCTAGCTCCTATTTTCTCAGATTTCCACATTTCATGCTCTATATTTTAATTATTAATGGATGCTCACCGTAATTCATGTTCATTTTGATTTCTGTCTCATACGCAGAGGAAGGTCCCAAAAGCTTTGCTTGAGGTCATTCAGTTGGTCTGTTTTGAGAAAGCACCTCTTTCCCAGGTATATTTTGAGGGACGTCTAAGTAAGGGGTTTATACTCTGGTAGACAGTGTCCTGCTGCTGTTTATAAAGTTTCCGTGGCTGTGTTCTTTAGAAGTGGGCCACCTTTTCCTTCTTCCTGATCTGAGTGTGGAACTGTGCTGATACAGGTCCGTTATTGGTGATCCTGCTGGTATTTGAAATACTGATGGCATAGTTTCCAGGATCACAGGAAGATAACAGCCATCATCATGTGACAAACTGCCAGACTAGTGGTTTTTGCCTTCAATAGATCACGTATGTCACCCTTACAATCCTTGTTAGTAGGTTAAAATGAGCATATGAAAGCATTTCATTACAGAACTTCTTTATCCCTTGATCTTAAATGGGAAACTATATATATGGCATAATACCTTAAAATATAAATTCCCATATAACTTAATGTTATTTAATGTTTTGTATCTTTCAATGCCATTTAGACTTTTTATACAACAGTTACAATTCAATTGTTTTCATTCCTTCCGTCTTTATTTGGTAAGGAGTCCTGGTGACAGATGGGTAGTGGGATATGAAATGAATTAGTAAGCACAAACTCAACACTAGTCAGCCACCAGTCATGCAGTGTTAGGGAGATGAGGCTTTCTGATTCTGTAAAGATTCACAGGCTCAGAAACCCAGAGGACCAGTTCTCTTCTGCCTTGCCAGGGGCCTTATACGTCAGGATTGGCATGACGGCAGTGTTCTGTTTCCATTTAGATTTACTCTCAACACAAAATTTAGGATCTTTTTATCATTATAATTTGAGATATCATTTTTATAGTTGAAATAAAAATAGTCTGATAAATTATCAGTCTGATAATATGGTTTTGCCTTTCTATGCCAGTTTTATAATTAGAGATAAAATAGAATGATTAAATTATTGTCTTTGGCTGAGTTCTCTAGAGGAAAGCATCCCGGATGGGGTTTGCTGTCCTGGATGGGGTTACATAACTGAATGTGGGGTTATGAGAAATTTGGCAACAGGGAAACGCTTCTGAATGCAAAACAACCAAAAGTTCATTCGGAATCAAATGCATAATCAATCAGTGTTTCTGGTACCATTTGCCAACGTTGCAAATTTCTTGGGTGAAAAAGGGTTGAGAGTAGAAAAAAGTTTAGGAATCCGTGCTACAGCAGCAAGACCCATGAATCTCATCTGTGTATATGTAGGAAAAGACACAAAAAACTCAACTGCCATTGCATTCAATCAGAATCATGACGACCCTACAGCGCAGGGTAGAATTGCTCCTGTGCATTATCAGAGGATTAAAAGTCTCACCTCTCTTCCATGTATATGCAAGAGAGAGGTTTATATCAAGAAAATGGTTCATATGGTTAATCGGTCAGGGATTTCTACATCCATGAGTCATATGTCAACCTGAAGGCTTCTCCTTACTTGGATTGCGGCAGGGATTTGTGAACCTACGACTGGCATGTCAGCTATCAGACTTCAGGCTTCAGAAATGTGTTAATACAAGGTCAGCAGGTCAAGTGGTAGAGTGCCGATCACTCTCAGGATGAGCAGACAATATGGCAACCCACTCTCTGGAGTCCAGGAAACTAAAAGTAGATGATGAGCCAGATGCAGCCAAAGGCAAACGACTTTTCCAGAGTGCCTACTGATATCAGAAGCAGGCCACATCTTCAATAAGACTTCCTTTTATTTCTTTGACTGCTCAGAGCATATCTCATCATGAGGTGATGAAATTATTTTAGCTCTCATAATGGGGGATCACTAGGCTTATCAGTCACATTGCCAATTTGATACAAAACCTTAACTATCATATTTATTAAGATTTGATGCTTCTGGAAGTTTTATGACAAGCAAAGAAGCCTCATTAAATTTTCCTCCCTATGTAGGAGGGCTACCCCCACTCCACACCCCCCCCAATGTAATTGTGCTGGGTGGAGCAGAGTTTTTATAGTGTGCATTTTTTCCAGGACCTTATTTTTTGTGATGGTCCTTTTAAGAGAATAGCACGCAACTGTGAAATTGTGTTTTCTCTTGGGAAAAATGCCACAGAAACTTCTGTGATGTTGAACATAGATTATAAAGACCGTGCTATGGGAAAAACTCAACTGTATGAATGGGTTTCTCATTTCTAAAAAGGTGAAATGTTGATTGATGACAAACTGTGTTCTGGATGTCTGTCAACTTCCTGAATGGAGGAAAATGTCCACATGTTCATTTGCAGTTCATTCATAACATCAGAATTAAACTTTCTATTTACAGGTTCTGAAAAGATAACATATCAGTGTGCAACAAAAAAAGGCCTGATTTGTGGTAGACGGGGGACTGGTTTTTCCACTACGACAATGCACCTACCTGCTCATACAGCCATCTCAGTGAGCCAGGTTTTGGCAAAGAGCAGCATGCCTCACTTGCTCCATGCACCTTACTCGCCTGACCTCACTATGTGCTACTTGGTTTTGTTTCTGCAAAGGCAGAGGGACATGGAAGGATGGTGATTTGAAGACACAAAAGAGTTGAAGAAAAAAACGAGGGAGGTGCTGTCAGCCATCAAATAGATGAGTTTGAAGAATGTTTCCAAGAATGAAATCATAAATTTGACAAATGTATTAAGTGTAGTGGAGAATATTTTGAAGGTTATAGGTTGTTTTATTTTTTAAAAATCTAAATACAAAACTAAAATTTTTTCTCTTTTTTGGGAGGGGTGACCCCTCTATTCTCTTGTCTCCATGCCTCTCTTTCTCCCTAATTAGATTTTTTAAAATACCTTTTCAATTATAAATCTTCTCCACATCTACTCCCACCTATGAAATTGTCTGAGAATGCCCTGGTAACACTTTCAAAATGAGCCATGTATGATTTCAGATTGTAATTGTTCAAGATTAGTCTTCCATTTCTGTGGTCTCATCCCTCAGTTGTATTCGCCACAGGAGAGGTTTGTCTTTGTGCTGTCTAAACAAATACCCAACCCCACGGTCATTGGCTCGATTCTTACTCAAAGTCAACCTTCACAGGGTTTCTCAGAATATATCCATTTAAGGGTTAGACTGCATCATCTTTCTCCAGTTGAGCAGCTGTTGGGTCTGAGCTGCTGCCTTGGGCTGAGATGCCGGATGCTGATCCCACAGCTCCAGCAGGCTCCTTTAGAGAATTTAATTTCAGAATCGATCCCAATTTCAGAATCGATCAGCTAAGTCCCCTCAAACGTTTTTCTGGTTGTTTCGTGAGTCATTCTACGTATTTGTTGAGCGTTTTCAATGTATCTAGAGGTGTGACAGAAGCTACTTTTGGGAAGAAAATAAAATTTACTGTCATGGAATCAGTTCTGACAGTAGCCTATGGACAGAGTGGGACTGTCCTGTGGGTTTCTGAGACTCTTTAAACTTTACAGGAGCAAAAAGCCCAATTTTTCCTCTTGTGGAGTGACTGGTGGGTTCGAAGTGCTAACCTTATAGTTAGCAGCCCAACGTGTAAACCACTGTGCCACCATGGCAGGAACTCAAGTCCAGTTTTGCACTGGACAGACAGCAGACGCCTGCACACTCTGTTCTCAGCACAGATGCTGAATGGATGATAAGAACAGCCCTGCTTCCAAGAGCAGGGAAGGTAAACACCCTCCACTGAGTAACGGAGTAAGAGTAAGCAGCATGCCAGAGTAGCAGATAATACACTCCTTACCTCTCGCTTAGCAAATCTTTGGTTCTTCCTGGAGGGCTTCGAGTCAATCTTTAGCTCTTAGCCCGGCTCAGATTTATCTTTTCATTTCTCTGTGGTGGTTTAACCCTTGATGAACTTTGCTAGTGCACCGAGGAGCTCCAGCTGCTTAGCTCCTCTCGTGCGTGTAGTTCTGTGCTGACCACGGACTTGGTGCCTGGCACTGTTTCAGACACTGGGAATATAGCAGTGAAGAAAACACCAGGGCGCATTCCTGTTGTCTTGAATGAGCTGCATGGCAAATTGTGCAGTATGTCTGAAAGTAAGTGAATACCAAAAAATAAATTTTGGCTCCTTTTACTAGAGGGTAGGCACAACTTTTAAAGCATGGTTTTGTCTTGTTTTATATTTCTTCAATTAAGAAGGTTTAGGGCATTTTCTGGGCTACTTTCAGAGAAGCAGATGTAACGGCATTTCATGGAGGAAGGGTAGGTTTTGAAAAAGGTATTCAGTGATGGAAATGAGGCCTTGAGGTATTTAATTTTGCCAAGACAAGTCTGAAAGTTAAAGTTTGGTTATGACTGAGCATGACATTGCTACCTCTCCCTTTAAGAATTCCATGCACCATTACATGAATTAATGTTGAGCAATAATTCACTTTAAATTTCTTTTGACCACTGAGGCAGGTAATTCTGTGACTCAGTCTTTCCTTGTAATGTGTTTGAGTGGCAGTCGAGTGGTTATGAGTTGGGCTGCTAACTGAGAGGTGGGCCGTTCAGAACCATCAGCCACTCTGCAGGAGAAAGATGAGGCTTTCTACTCCCATAAAGAATTACAGTCTGGGAAAATCACTGGCCCAGTTCTGCCCCACTCTGTTGGATCATCGAAAGTGAGAATGTACCTGATGGCAGTGAGTTGAGGTTTTTTAATGGCTTGTAATGGTTCACACTCACCAGCCACTTTGAAGAAAAGATGTGGCAGCCTGCTTCCTTCAAGGCACCCAGAGGGCCGGTTCTACTGCATCTACCCGACTCCAGGATGATGGGTTTGGGGTTACTGTGATCTGATAAGGGCAACTCCAGTGTTTAAACCGCCCATAGTTTCAGACTTTTTTGAGCTTTCTTACTTGCCTTATTCTGGATTTTTACCTTATAAGATTCCTGTACTTCTTTTTCTTCACACAATAGCCCTTTAACAGGTCTCAATTTTTTTTCCCAAAGTACTATTGAAATGTAGGCAGTATATCTCACCCAAAAGAGCAAAACACCTTGTACTAATTATAGCCTGCCTTGCAGGCATAACTATTTCAAGATCTTATAATGCTGTTCCATTTATGTGTTTAAAATGGCTAATAAACCATATATTGTGTCTCAAAAGTAAGGTTGCCAGTTAGGAAGAGGTGACCATGAAAGTTAAAGTACTGTCACTTTGGACTAGAGATCAATGAAAATGGACAGATTTGGGACTTATTTTGGGAAGAACGTGAGGGGAATCCGTAATGAATGGCGTTGAGAGGAAAGATAGAGACCATGAAGAAGAGACTAGCTACATACTTGTCCGTTTTCTGGAAGGAAATCTGCGTGGCATAGTGGGCCACACACTGAGCTGCTAAGCACAAGCTCTGTGCTTCCAGCCCACCACCTGCTCCCGGGAGAAAGACGGGGTGGGGCGTTCTGCTTCTAGAAAGAGTTAAAGTCTCACAAACTCACAGGGGCTGAGTCAGAATCAACTCGATGGCAACAGGTCAATAAATACATGAAATGGTGCAGGCAACAATTTGCAAATGGTTATATTAAGAGAAACTGTACATGCTCAATATATTACTCTTTATAGATTATTAAAGTAAGTACATGGTGTTTATTATGAGGTCTGTATTAGTTTTCTAGGGTTACTGTAGCAAATTGTCACATGTCTGATGGTATAAATAGCTGAATTTTTTCTCACGCAAGTCCACACGTTAACAGTCCAAAATCAAGGCAGCGGCGCAGCTGGTTCCTGCGAAGGTCTTTTTCAGCAGTGGCTTCTTGCCTTTTCAAAGCTTCTGGTAGCAACTGACATTCCTTGTCCTGTAGCTGCTTCACTCTCACCTGGGCCTGTTTCCCCTGGCACACTTTCCTCGCACTCTTCGGATGTGGACATGTGTTTTTGGATTAAATGCCTACTCGAATCCAGCATGCCGCCATTTTTTTTTTTAACTCATGTCCTCTACAAAAAGCTCCATTTCAAATTGTTGTGTTTGATGCTCTTGATGGGCATGGAGTTCGGGGGGACTCTCTTAAGCTAGCTTCCTAACTTCCTTCCTTCCTTCCTTTCTTCCTTCCTTCCTTCCTTCCTTCCTTCCTTCCTTCCTTCCTTCCGCTTGTTGTTGAGTGAAAGAGTCCTGATACAATGTTAGAATATTTACCATGAAAGACCAGATTACCCGCAAATCATAAAGGTTGGGATGTGCTGTCTTTCTGCTCCATAGTCTCCACCTCCTGAGGACTTCGACTGTTACCTGACACTAGGTTCTTGCTCAGCCGGAAAGAGTTTTGTGGGCACTCTCATTGACTGGGGTACCCATTGGCGCTTATTCTGAAAATGTCCTGTCCTGCTCTGAAGTCATGAGCTCAAGTAACATTATTCTTAAAAGTTGTCACCAATATGAAATGAAGTAGGCTTCGTGTGCAATCTTACTAAATGTTTGATGCCCAGGTGCCAGGCTGAAAGCCTGGCTTATAAATTCTGTACAGATACTCAAGACAGTGAAATGGGCCTGGCATGGACATAGCCACGCACAGTTTCTGTCTTATGGTTTGGGAGAATGCTGCCACCCCCCATCAATTCTGGCTTGCTCTGCCCTTTGCTTCTAAACTATAAAATAAACAAAGACAGTTAATAGGTGCCTACACCCTCAAAAGAATGCTAAGTTGTCTTACTTTTCCCTTACAACAATTCTGAGGGGACTGTATATTCAGTCCATTTGAAGAGGTCAGGAGATTGAAGCTTCGGTTATGGGTATTTTAGAGAGGAATGAGAAGCCAGTTACAGGAGCCTTGGTGGTTACATGTTGGGCTGCTAACCACAAGGTTAGCAGTTTGGATCCACCAAGTGCCCCACAGGGCGAACATGAGGCTTTATGCTTCTGTAAAGATGTACAACTTCAGAAACATCAAGGGACAATTCAACCCTGTGCTGTAGGCTCACCATGAAGTGGAATCCACTGTATGATAGTGAGGAGTGAAGAAAGTTATGGTACAAACGAGGATTCCGTAATTATGTTCCTGTAAGATTAAATTCGACCTAAATACGTGTAAATGGAGATCGAAACGATCGTATTTATTTGCAATGTGGTACGGTGTTTTCAGCGATCCCTTTAAAATTGTGTGTTCTCTCGGAAAGTCTCAGTGACACGTGTCCATGCTGTATTGATGCTCATCTTATTTTGTGCCCTTCTCTCTTTCGGTTTCAGGGGAAGAACTTGTGTCTTTTCCTCAGCGTGAGTTTGCTAACTTTCTGGGGGTCCTCCCTTTTGGGTGCCCGTTTGTACTGGATGGGAAACAAGCCACCCAGCTTCTCCAACTCTGACAACCCAGCTGCGGATTCGGATAGTTTCCTGGCTCGGACTCTCACCTTCTTGTACTTGCCAACCAAGAACTTCTGGCTGTTGCTCTGCCCAGACACCCTCAGTTTTGATTGGTCAATGGATGCGGTGCCTCTGCTCAAAACAGCTTGTGATTGGAGAAACCTACACACTGTGGCCTTCTATGCTGGACTCCTCTTCCTCGCCTCCTTCGGTCTGAAGGGCCCTGCAGTGGAGCGAGGATGCAGTGGGAAAGTTGTGACAAATGGCAAGCAGAATGCGAATGGACACAGCTGCCATTCCGATGTGGAGTACCGGAACTCAGAGATCAAGCCCAGCTTTGCGTCCAAAGTAGAAAATGGCATTAAAAACAATGTGCCAGAGAGAACACAGCTTCCTTCTACAGAGAACCTTGTTGTTCTGTCTTTATCTTTATTAATAATACCCTTTGTTCCTGCCACGAACTTGTTTTTCTATGTTGGCTTTGTAATCGCAGAGCGAGTGTTATATATCCCTAGCATGGGCTTCTGCCTTCTGGTCACGGTGGGTGCCAGAGCCCTCTATGTCAAAGTCCAAAAGCGCTTTCTCAAGAGCCTGATTTTTTATGCTACAGCTACTTTAATTGTTTTTTATGGACTCAAGACGGCAATCAGGAATGGAGACTGGCAGAATGAGGAAATGCTGTATAGATCAGGGATAAAAGTTAACCCAGCTAAAGGTAATATTTTATTTTGTGCTTTTGATTTAACACTTTAATTTTTGTCATTTGAAATCTTTGTTCCTTACCCTTAAAACACAATACTACGGAAGAAGAGGTCCTTTTAGTGCATAAAGTGTGTCTTCTGGTCTTTCTTTCTTCTTAAAGGGATGAATAATGAAATATTTTCAGCATTTTGGAAAACCCACTGTCTTCAAGTCCATTCTGATTCACGGTGACACTATAGGATACATGGAATTGTCCCCTATGGTTTCCAAGACTCTGCTCTTATAGGAAAAGTCTAGCACCTCCTTCTCCCCTGGAGCAGCTGGGGAATTTGAACCATTGCTTTGGGTGGCTGCTGAGCACTTGAGCCACTGCGATACCAGCATGCCTTCTGTCAGGAATCAAGACGTCAGGGCTTGTGTGTGTGACTGCAGTGTGTCGGAGGAATTAATGATTATTGTTTCATAGGAATAATTAGTGGTATAAGAATGTAGACACACATTCAGGTTTTACATTCTTAAAATATCATATGAACTTCCCTAACTCTTATCACAGAAGTCAAATTACTTCACTCCGGTCATCTGTAGCCCTTTTGTATATTCCAAGAATTACCTGAGGAAATTACCTCTTGATTTATATTGACATCTTTAAAAGGTTTGGAGGTAAACACGTAAACATCTCGGATTCTATAACCATAGTAGAAAGCATAAACTATAACTGAATAATCAAAAGCTGGTACAGTAGTGAAACTCAGTGTATATTTTCAGTGCAGACATACAATAAGTCATACTAAGTAGTCTGGTTTTCTCATAAGCCATTTTTCAGTTTCCTGTGCTTTAAATTATACCTTTGGACTGGGCCCTTTCTCCAAAGATCTAACCATCCCAGAAACAGTGTTGGTGTACTTGTCTGATTAACACATATTAAGTCAAGAGTTCAGTGATCAACTACACATTTTTTTAAAAAAAGAAAGAAAACTAATTATTGGCACTAACAATTCTTAATAGTTGGAATCAATTTGAACAGGACCATTTCCAGCTAGTGTTCATTCACTGCTAAGTGGAAGTACACAGAACAAGCTGATGCTGCCTATTTGTTTCCCTTCTAAGACATATGCAGGTTAATAACCTAAAAAGAGCAAAAGTTATCCCAATGTATTATTGCATCAATGACTTTTCTGAGGACTTATCCATTTTTTCTGCAGCTTTAAGACTGTGCTACTGTAACAAAGAGCCAAGATAATAGTGGCTTAAATAGACCGATGTTGTTGCAGCCTGGGGCTGGTCAGATGGCGCCATGGGGTTTTGATCTGTACGCCTTCTTTTTTGTTCCTTTGCCATCCCTGGTGTGGCACCGTGTGCATGGGATTCACGATGGCTCGTTATCACACCAGCCCTTCAATGAACAGGAAAACGAGAGAAAGGGCACATGGTGGGTGCACCTGTTCCCTTTCAGAACGGATCTCAGAAGTTGCACACGCCGATTTTTTTAACATATCATTAGCCACACCTAGTTAAAGAGGGAATTATTTTATTTACCCTTGGGAGCTACTAGCCTAGGAAGATTTCATTGCTGGGAACAAAGAGAAGGAGGGTAAATGCTAAGTGCTAAAGAAGAGGTAGTCATCTCTTCTTCGCAGTAAGTGAAGCGTTTTGTTGTATATCCCAGGTATTACCTCGCGTTGTTTTGTCTGCTATTGCGTGTCCCATAAATCATGGTCGACCCTGTGCTTATGAAAAGAGTGAAAATCCCAGTCCTGTGACTGGTTTATATTTAGATTGGACTGTTTGGATCCGTTGAGTTTTCATGGACTTGTTTTCAGAAATACACCAGGAAGTCTTCCCTTCTAGACCATCTTGACCTGGAAGGCTCCATGGAAACCTCTCTAGCATTAGAACAGCAGCCCCCAGCCTCTACTGACAGATATGTGGAGCTTGACAAGAGATATATCGTTCTGGAATGAGACCTTTAATTAAACCTGGGTGTCTCACATGAAAGTCAATAATTTTTTTTATTGAACTATTGCCCTCTTTACAGTATTAGCTACCATTATTGGAGGCAGTTTTTGTTATGACTCCAATTAAGTTATTTTGGTGAGATGGTTAGAATATTTGATCATTTCTTCATCCATCTCTTGACTCAGTTGGGATTTCCTTGATGTCGAACAGATTTTCTTTATTTTTTTTTGCCCTAATCATTTTTTTCTCCTCTTTTCTTTTTTTACATTTTATTAGGGACTCATACAACTCTTATCACAACCCATACATATACATACATCAATTGTATAAAGCACATCCATACATTCCCTGCCCCAATCATTCTCAAGGCATTTGCTCTCCACTTAAGCCCTTTGCATCAGGTCCTCTTTTTTTTTCACCTCCCTCCCCTCTCCCCCCTCCCTCATGTGCCCTTGGTAATTTATACATAGTTATTTTGTCATATCTTGCCCCATCCGGAGTCTCCCTTCCCCCCTTCTCTGCTGTCCCTCTCCCAGGGAAGAGGTCACATGTGGATCCTTGTAATCAGTTCCCCCTTTCCAACCCACTCACCCTCCACTCTCCCAGCATCGCCCCTCACACCCTTGGTCCTGAAGGTATCATCCACCCTGGATTCACTGTGCCTCCAGTCCTCATATGTACCAGTGTACAGCCTCTGCCCTATCCAGCCCGGCAAGGTAGAATTCGGATCATGGTAGTTGGGGGGAGGAAGCATCCAGGATCTGGGGGAAAGCTGTGTTCTTCATCGGTACTACCTCACACCCTAATTAACCCATCTCCTCTCCTAAACCCCTCTATGAGGGGATCTCCAGTGGCTGACACTTGGTCCTTGGGTCTCCACTCTGCACTTCCCCCTTCATTTAATATGGTATATATATATACATATGTATATACATATACACATACATACACACACATATATCTTTTTTTTTTGCATGATGCCTTATACCTGGTCCCTTTGGCACCACGTGATCACACTGGTCGGTGTGCTTCTTCCATGTGGGCTTTTCTGCTTCTGAGCTAGATGGCCGCTTGTTCACCTTCAAGCCTTTAAGACCCCAGACACTATCTCTTTTGATAGCCGGGCACCATCCGCTTTCTTCACCACATTTGCTTATGCACCCATTTGTCTTCAGTGATCCTATCATGGAGGTGTGCAGTCAATGATATGATTTTTTGTTCTTTGATGCCTGATAACTGATCCCTTCGGGACCACTCGATCACACAGGCTGGTGTGTTCTTCCATGTGGACTTTGTTGCTTCTGAGCTGGATGGCCGCTTGTTTATCTTCAAGCCTTTAAGACCCCAATCACTATCTCTTGTGATAGCCGGGCACCATCAGCTTTCTTCACCACATTTACTTGTTCACCCACTTTGGCTCCAGCAGTTGTGTCGGGAGAGTGAGCATCATAGAGTTCCAATTTAATAAAAGAAAGTATTCATGCATTAAGGGAGTGTTTGAGTAGAGGCCCAAGGTCCTTCCACCACCTTAATACTTAATCTATAAATATAGACACATAGATCTATTTCCCTATCCTCCTATATATATTTGCATGTACATGTCTTTGTCTAGACCTCCATAAATGCCCTTTGACTCCTAGCTCTTTCCTCCATCTCCCTTGACTTTCCTCCTGCCCTACTACCATGCTTCTTCGCCACCTGGGCTAGAGTATACCTCTTCTCTAAGCAACCTTACCCTTGATCATTTCCCACCAGGCCTGTCACTCCCCCCTCTCTACGTCAAACAGATTTTCATGTCTCTTTTTAAATATTGAAGTAGTGCTACATGATGAGTAGATTCTCTAATATATTATTTGTTAAATACCTCTATGGGCGATTGGTATTAATGTAAGTACTCTGAGACATAAGAGTATTCCTGACAAAAAAAATAATCTCATCCTCCCACTGCTGCCTGGCAGCCCATCTTTGCTGCTGGTAACTTGGGAGTATCTATCCTTCCATGCATTGGCACATGCTCTCTGCCTTCAAAAATGCATGCATAACATGCCATATTTGTGAATACCTGTACTGCTGTCACGTGGCCATCTCTAAGAGCCTCCTATCTGATCTTTTCTTTTCCTTTTGTTGTGAAGCACGCCTTGTAGTTTTTGTTGAAATCTGGACATGATGTATTGGACAAACAGCTGAAGCACATAAGGCTTTAGTGTATGATATTTTACGTTACTCTAGCGAGGGGTTGGCCTGTGGCTACAGATCGTCTTCAGATTTCTCTCCTGTACTGGTCTTTGTCTTCCCTGCTGCCTCTGCACGTTGTAAGAACTCATGCCACATCTGTGTCTTGTAGCTCGTTCATGTGTAACCCACTGTTATTACACTAGATCCTTGTGTGTTGGTGTGGTGGGAACACGGTGGGGGGCGAGTCAGGCTTCCCATTATTTTAGGATTAAACCTCAGTCTTTAATGAGCCTATGTCCTTAAGCTGTTTAACTCCGTGTGTTTCTTAGATATGCCTGCACTGCCCCACACTGCCTACATGAAACAGGGAAGCGTCCCCCCACCCACACCCACACCCTCACTCTCACCAGCCCCTCCGAACAAACCAGGCGCATTGCTCTATAGTTGATCGATAGCAGAAGACTGTTGTTGTTCTTGTTGTTAGGTGCCATGGAGTCAATCCCAACTCCTACACCTCTGTACGGCAGAACAAAACACTGCCCAGGCCTGTGCTGTGTTCACAATTGTTCTCGTGTCTGAGCCCAGTGTTGCAGCCGTTGTGCCAGTCTATCCATTCAAAGCGCTCCTCTGTTTGTGCTGCCCCATCACTTTTCCAAACATGTCCCTTTCCAGGACTGGTCTCTCCTGATGTCAAAATCAGAAGGATGCCCTACCCTCACTGCTTTGATAAGTCTTTTTCCTGAGAGAGTAGGGCTTTATGAACTTGGACCGTCCTTGGTATAATTCACATGGGTCAGAGTGGACTCCAGTGTAAATAGCAACATCAATTCTTCCGTCCCTCCTTAGAGAGCCTGAAGACTTTCATTCTTGGCCTTTTGCTATAAGACCTTGCTAGAGCTCCCTGAGTAAAAGGCCTCAAAAGTATTAGCAAACCGTGTCTGTGGTCCCTGGTGTTTCTCCCTCTTTCTAGTTCACATTTAGTCAACAATGATTTTTAAAAATAGCTATTTCAGTAGGATTACCAGTTTATGGCTCTGGGTTAAGGCATTGGCTGTGCCTCAGGATTTGCCGCTCTCTCCAGATGTCAGGGATTGCGAGCACATGACACCCAACAGTGGAAAGATGAGCATCACAGCCGTGTATTAGTCTGACACCCTTACAATCCCAGATGGAGCTTAACACGTGGCATGCAGGTTGTATTCAGGAACAAAGTGAATAAACAAGGGTTGCAGGGCATATTTTATAGACCCAAGAGGGCGGACTGCCTCCTGCTTCCTTCAGGAAGATGTGATTGACTTGCTTCCATAACCCTATGGATTGTTTTTGGATGGAAACCTACTTTGCAGATCGCAGCAGGAACTGCACTGGTCTCATCAAGGAGAAACCAAACACCAAACTCACTTTCACGAAGTCAGCTGTTGACTCACAGTGACGCCTGTGGGTTTCTGAGACTGGAACCAATAACTGGAGGAGCTGCTGGTGCTTCCAGATTGCCGGCAGTGCGGCGCACAGCCCAGCGCTTAACCACGACACCACCAGGGCTCCTTCCTCAGTATGAGAGGCGATTAAGGGACCTCTACTATGGGAGTGGAGGGGCAGGGGAACTCGTGGATAGACACAGAATATACTTGCCAGTTTGAAGTCTTTCCAGTTTCAAGTTTAGAACTTAGTACCGCAAGTAATGACAGTCAGAGTTCTTGCTAGATAAAGAAGCATTCAATGATGAATTTATTGAATACTGTGAAAGTAATCCTATTAATGGGGATTATACTCTATTTGACAATTGGATCTCCGTGTATAATACAAGGTGAAAGAGTAACATTGTGGCATTGCTCTCTCGGGTCCAAGAGTTGTTTCTGGGGATAGATTTGAGTGTGGGATGAGTTCAAATTCCATGACCGTAATCTCTGACATAGGCTTCCATTTTAAAACAAAGAAAAGTTCTATAAATTCAAGATCTTCCTTTTTTCTATTTCTAACTTTCAAATAGTAATTCTGGTTAGCGTTATTTCCTTAACAATAATAAGACTGGAAGTACTCTTCCTTTACTCAGGTGCTTCTTAGTCTATTATGTTCTTTGAGCCTAGCACAAGATTAAAAACCTTTTACACATCTTTTTTGCACAAATCTTCTTTGCCTGAGATTATGGTTCCTTCAGTTTTAGGACTCACCCCCCCTCTGACTTTTCTTAAGAGACTGAAAATTTTTGAATAGTTGTCTCCTCTGTGCTTTAACAGAATATGATTTTAAGCCCCATGCAGCATCATTGTACATTAAAGCTACAGTCCCCAGTAATGGGTCCTGTAGACAGCTGCCAGTCATTAACTGATTGCATGTAAATGATGAACAAAGCCTGTCAGCGACTGCGCTGCTAATTTATGGCGGAAACCTGGAAAATGGAGAAACGATAGCTGATTTGAAATATGTAAACCACAAGGACTGTCTCATGATGTAGTTGATAATGTCAGGAAATTATAGATAGTGTTGATTACTGTAGTTCGCTGATTTCACAATTATTTGTGTGTGTTTGTGCTTTGGAAAGTAGAAATGTTCCCTCATGACTGATTAGTGGAAAAGCTACATAATATTTAAAAGTGCTCCCTCCTTTAAGAATATATATTTAATACACCAAATTAATTGCTATTCACTTGAAAAAAAGCTTTTATCCCCCATCCGTGTCAGAGCTATTATAATAAATGCATGATCATCCTTCTTGCCACTGTTGATATCTGTTTGCCATGACTTGAAGAATTTACATACTTTGTGACTGGCTCTGATTTTCTATAACTCTTTTCTGTGGTTTTGTCTCTTCTGTACATTGTTGTATTCGTCGACGTTCTGTCCAAAGCCTCCCTTCATTTTCAGTCTCTGGAGCCTGAAGAACCCGTCTCTCGTGCGGACGATGCAGTCAATGAATTGTGGAGTGACTCAGTTGCAAGTAGATCTTGGTTTAAGTTCCAGGGTTGGTTTTTTGTTTTGTTTTGTTTTTCCGCTGATACAGTCATAAGTTGGTTCTAACATAAATCAGACACCTCTTTTAAAAAAATATGATTACTGCCTTTTAGTATCAGTAGTTTTATATGGTCTTCGAATGAGGTAAGTGAACATCTGAGAAAGATAACATCAGCAGATTACTTGCCACAAGACTGTCAGAATGAAATGGTACTAACAATGAGGTGTTAAACAGCTGTAAGTTGTGAGTGTACTTTGCCGGAGCTTAAACACATCATAAATCAGAACTACCTGTACATGGGGGTTAAAAAAGTGTATGGATGCGTGGAATGAACGATACTGGAAGTTTTTCACAGTCATCTTTGAAGTCTACTCTGATTTTCCTCGTTACCTCATCTCTGTACAAAACTTCCCACCTCAGCATTGTGCTGGCATCTTAACAGCATCACTTTCTGAACCAAGAAATAACTCTGATTAATTTTGCTGACTTCATTACTCATTTTAGTTCATAGTTCTCAGGTTTACAAACATACAGTCACCAAGCAGATCAGTAAGCACACAAATGTAAAATAGAATGATGGCATGTATAACGACATTCCTAAAAGGTGAATGCAATTTTTAAGCTATAGATTCAAAAGGTAATTGTGAGATCGGTCAATATGTAAACTCTATGTGAAATTGCATTAAAAAAACATATGATTTGTTTCTCATTTTTGAAATCAATTTCTTAATAACTGAAAAAAGTTAAAGCAGTTATTACAAGGGGGAATTTGTTCCATTACTATTTGTTTGTAATGTCTTTTTATAATATAAATGTTTAAGACAATAAATGTAAAAGAAACTGCACAATGCCTATATTCAAAATAATTATATAAGCATTATATACTCCCCCATGAAAATTATAAATATAACCAATTTAGATGTAGAAAAATAGATCAAGTTGTTATTTTAGCTGTTTAGTTTTGGACACATTTTCTTTCATTTGGGACTTTTCCAAAATTGATGCTCTTGTTATAGTTTCACAAGTTTTCAAATTGAAAAAACATGTTGAATGTGTATCATTTTATTTTTAGAAATCAAAATTAAGGGAGTTTTTTTTAACACTTTTAATTTAAACAATTCAAAGTGTAACCTCTAAACTATGTGAAACTTGTTTAATTCAGTCTGGAGTTTATGGTCTAAGCAATTGTTTACCGCATAGCTAAAGATGTATTGAAATTAGCTAGCTAGCTTTGAAATTGTATTCACTCTATTTGTAGATAATTTTTTCATTTTACATCTACAAAAAAGAAAAAAATTTCAAAAGAATTACATATTTGTTTCTATACCTAAATGAAATTCTCCAGTACAATATTTGGTTAAAACTAGCTAGTGATAGTAGGCAAGTTGTAAAACACACGTGTCCATCTTTTTGTTAAATCATTTTATTGGGGGCTCATACAACTCATATTACAATCCATACATACATCAATTGTGTAAAGCACACTTGTACTCATCATTCTCAAAACATTTGCTTTCCGCTTAGGCTCTTGATATCAGCTCCTCATTTTTATTTTTTATTTTCCCTCCTTCTCTGCTCCCCCCTCCCTCATGAACCCTTGATAATTTAGAAATTAGTATTATTTTATCATATCTTACACTTTCTGCCGTCTCCCTTCACCAACTTTTCTGTTGTCCATCCCCTAGGAGGAGGTTATATGTAGACCCTTGTAATCGGTTCCCCCTTTCCACACTATCATCCCTCCACCCTCCAAGTGTCCATCTTTAGTAGAAAGATGATGTTGGAGAAAGCTAGCAGAAAGCAGAGTTGAAGACCCACTTAGAGAAAGAGAACAGTAGGTTGCATTAGGCTTCCATAGAAAATAATGCAGCTTTTCTTTTAAGTAAAAAGATAAACTTGAACCAAGGGGGCTGAGGAAGTCATAAAAGTGTCTTATTTAACTAAACTGAACCATACTGCTGAGTCAATTCCAACCGACTGGCCACCTGTGCTAGAGCAGCACTGCTCCGTGGGGTTTCTGACCATGATCTCCTGCAGTCACAGGCAGCCTCATCTTTCTTCACGTGGGAGATTAGTCGCCCAACAGGTAATTGACTACACTCCAGGGCTCCTTATGGGGCCTAGCCCCAGTGTCCCTGTGGGTTACACATTGGCCTGCTCACCTCCAGGTCATCAGTTTGAAGCTGTCAGCTGCTCTCTGGGTGAAAGATCAGGTTCTACTCCTCTAGAGATTTATAGTCTGCAGTATCTACAGGGATGGCTCTACGCTGTCTTCATAGGGTCACTCTGAGTTGGAATCCACTCGATGGCAGTGATTAGCATATGGTAAAATAAAAAATAGAATATCAACTAAAAGTTTTTTTTTATTAATCATTTTATTGGGTGGCTCTTACAAATCTTATAACAATCCCCAACCAAATTTGTATGGTATTTTTATCCGTTGGAATACATTATTTCAAAGAGATGTTCAAAAATGTAAAGGAGTGGCATGTTTTTCTCTTGTCCCATCCCTAGTGCTAGGGAGTTGAGCTTCGTGAAACACGGGCTCACAACAGACTCGGTGAAATGATTCTCTGAGGCACAGACAGGCAGGCCTCAGACACCTGGTGGGGCTGGTTCCAGAACGTAGCAATAAACTGGATCTCGCCGTTAGAGCAAGTCACGTGAAACTTTTGGTTCCTCAGGGCATGCGGCACTTAAGCTTATGCGCTCTTGTTGTTTCGTAAGTGTGCAATAAATAGCATTATGAAAGGTTTGAAATAATTGAGAATTAGCAAAATATGACACAGATATAGGAACAGGATGCTATTGAATAAAAAATACCAATAGATTTGCTTAATTCAGAGTTGCAACAAAACTTCAATTTATAAAATTGCTATACCTTTCAAATGGAATGAAGTGAAGTGTAATAAAACAAGATCTTCCTGGATCATTGATACATATGGCTGACGTCAGTACCTTCTGTATTATCAGTACTGTCCTACCCTCACCATGGATATCCTCCTGTAAACTCTGTTAGAATTTCAGATTATCCATAGCAAAGTTTATAGAATCCTAATGGACTTTTTATAGTCCTGGTGGTGGTGTGATTGCACATTGGCTGGTAACCGAAAGGTCAGCGGTTTGAAATCACCAGCTGCTCTGTGGGAGAAAAGCAAAGCTTTCTATTTCTGTGAAGGGTTGATCTTAGAACAGTTCTACGCTGTTCCAATAGGTTGCTGTGAGTCAGAATCAACTCAATGAGCAGCAAGTTTGGTTTGGAATGAACTTTTAAAAATCCCCATTTAAAAATTTGCCAATCTTAGAATGATTGTTGTTCCGTCGAAAATATCTTGATTAGGGTTTATGTTGCAAAGAACTGGTGGTAGTGGTCTAGTGGTTACAGAGAGTGTAATGCTAACCAAAAGACTGGTGGTTCTGACCAATCAGCCATTTCATTGGAGGAAAATGTGACCGTTTTCTACCAATAAAGATTTTAATGTCTTGTAAACCCCATGGAGCAGATTGCTTCTGTCCTACAGAGTTGTTATGAGTTGCAACTGACTCAATGGCAATGGGATAGTCCAAAGAGAGGCCCACCAGTAATAGAATACTTGCTTCACCAGCCTAAAGGTCAGAGGTTCAAACCTACCCTGGGGTGCTGTGGAAGAAAGACCTGACTTAGACAAGAAAACCCTACGGAGCACTTCTAGTTTGTAACACAAGGGTTGTCAGGAGTTAGAATCAACTATGTGACAACCTAGGAATTTTTTTCAGAGAGATCAAGGTTATAATATGATTAAAATAAAGGCGAAGTTACGTTATTCACACTTGTATTATCAGTTTTTAAGCTTGGTTCTTAAAAATGCATTCTTTTGTTTTACTCACAAATGTACACAATGTACAGTTTAAAGAATATTGGTAAGATAAATTTCCTGTTAATTACCTTACAGTTTAAGATAGGAGTACTACCAATATCTTTGAAGACCACCTCCTTTCCTCATTTCACAGTTTTCTTGGTTTCAAGGAGCTCTGGTGGTGTTCTGGGCTGTGCATTGAGCTGCTGACCTCAAGGCCAGCCGTTCAAAGCTACCAGTCAGTCTGCTGGAGAAAGACGAGGCTGTTTCCACAAATAGCCGTAGTCCAAGAAAGCCAAGGGCAGTTCTACTGAGGCCTATAGTGTCACCAAGAGTTGGCATCCCCTCAATGGCAGTGAGTTTTGTTTGGTTTGAGAGGGTGAAGGGTTAATGCACTCAGCTGCTCTTTGGAGGGTTGGAGCTTCTGTCAACCAAAGGGCTTCCTTGGAAGACAGGCCTGGTGGTGTGTTGACTGAAAAGGAGCGAGGTCTACTCTGCTGCCTAAGGGACTGACTGACTGACTGTTTAGGGTTTTCTTTCGCTGAGCTCATTTTATTTCTTACTCTTACTGTGCTCCTGCTTTTCCTTTCATCCATTATGGCACTAAATAGAAGTTTTTATAGCACACATTTTTGTCAAAAATAATTAACATTTTACCATTAAACATGTCATGGATAGGTTTTCTATAAATATGTTTATCTTTGGAGTTTTAATTTTATTTCTAATTTAAGAAATCTTCTTATAACTAATATTGATGATCTTATGGTGTCCCATATCTTAATCTGTTAATTTGATGGTTTTTATTAATATATTTCCTAATGTTAAACATAACTTTGCATTCTTAGTATACACCCAGGAATTGCTTATTATATACTATAATTTCAAAATTGTGATCTATTATAATTTTAAAAATTTAAGTATGGTATAATTTTAAAATTTTACAAATAAATTATAAAATAATTTACAATTTATTTGTAGACATGTTTCTCAATGAGATTGACCCCTTATAGTATATCTTTCGATATCAATTATGCTTACAGAATCAGGTTGGAAGGGGTTCTTTTTTGTTACCTGTAAGGATTTGCATAAGATTTCGTAGAGCATACCTGATTAGATATGATGGTTTGTTTGTGGTTGCTTACCTGTTTTTCCGATGGGGTTAATTTGTGTCATAGTTTTTTCGTGTCCAATTCTGATTACTCCGAACTTCCAGCAAGTTTTTTTCAAATTTAACTTGAGTTTTAAATTTACTTTTGCAAAGTTCTTTATCATTGTGGTGTATAAATATTTTAAAGATCTCTGCTACAATTGTAGTTTAAACCATAATTTTGGTTTGAGACTTGGGGAAACGGCATGATTTTGTGTCGTTTTTAAGTTCAGGCTCTTTGCTTTCACGGGGCTAGGATCTGTGCGATTGTCCAGTCTGACCACCCGCCGGAAGTCTTTCCTTGGCATATCAGAGTTTAGCAGATATGTCTTCCTAGTGAATATCATCCTCAGCTGATTTACCTTCCAGATTTTTGCTTTCATTTAGTTTCTGGATTTGGAGATTACCTTTCCTTTGCTACTACTATGGGTTGAATTATTGTTTTCCCCAAATATACATTGGAATCCTAACTCCTACATCTAGATGTTTAGAAATCGGGTTTCTTTTGTTTTATTCCATAAGCTATATCAGTTTTTTAAACCTTATATCCTAAACCTAATAGTTTCTGAGTTTTATATAAAGAACCAGTCAGAAAAAGAGACAGCGATGAATAGGGGAAGCTCTACAGCGTATGAGGCGTCTCTGCAAATGAAGAAGCCAACGAACGCCAGGGGAGAGACAGGAAACAACTGGTATAGGTCAGCCTCTGGCTTTTAGCCTCCTGGCTTTTAGCTTCAGAATTATGAGAAAATAAATTTATATTCTTTAGAGCCACCAAGTTGTGTTATATATGGTACAGCAGTATTAAGAAACTGAATCATCATACAAATTTTTTTAATCTGGAATTTTTATGTTTAGTATAAAGAAATCTCTGGACATTGAATTCTCCCATAATACTAAACCGAGAGACCTAAGGGATATTTTAAAATCTGGCATCTATTAAGGAATAGTTAACTACACTATCAGCAATTAGAGCACTGAGTTTGTTTTAAGATCATAGCTAATATGTTGGAAATTTTTAATTCTCCTCCAGGAAAAGAGAACCGAGCTGCTAATATAAGTTAACTAATATATGAGTTCTTTCTTGTGGAAGATCATCTTATAGATATTTGACCCTTAAAAAGAACAGAAAATAAAATTTGTTCATTTTTTCTGTAGCAAAATGTTAACAGATAATGTCACCAATATAGCAAATTTTCAAGGAAACAAAAACATGATTTTTTTTCAGGTTTATCATTATTCTGCACAGATCCCTATTACTAGTGATCATCTATTAAAAAAAATACTCCAGGTAAATATCAAGGGATTATGAAAAGGTTCTAGGTGTTCCAAGTTATATAATTACTGAAAAATACTTGCATGTAGAAAATGATTTATACATAACTCTATGAGAAGATGACTAAAGAAAGATTTGAAACCTATTTTATGCATATGAGTATTAAATTAGAAATCTAATCTTTTCAGCTCTGTGTACCAGCGCTAGTTTAATTATAATTGTAGAAATATTAACATTGCTGTCCTATGGCATCTAAGAAGAATGTATCTTTTGTAAGATTACTAAAAATTTAATTAGGATTAAGCCTATTACATTTTTTACACAAGAATAATCTTGTTTTCCAAGTCAGAATCATACTCAGATTTGATTGACTCATTGAAGAAAGTTTGAAACAAACAAAACCACATTGACTACAGAATGATACTAGAGTTTCTATTTTGTATGTGGTTCTAATTCCCAATGATTCCAACTGCCAATGTGAACATTCATCCTATCATCTAAAACAGCATAAGTCAATTCTTTGATGCAAATATCAAGAGGTACTATATTAAGAGGTCAGTATTGATATGTCTTTTGGAAGTAGCATAGGTATGCATTTTAATTATGAAAGAGTTACCTCATCATTTAGGAGATTTTAAATGTAGAGAGAAAGATGGGATACAATATGTAATACAGCCAATAGTTAAGTTTTTACAAGGACTGATTGTTGCAATGTCAAAGAACAACATTTCTGTAAGTGTGGTTCTTTGCTTTGAATGGCAGGTGTAAGCTATCAGCTGTATAGTGTTCAGAGCTTTGGAATTTAGAGTTTGTATAATGATAATAATAATATTAATAATAATAATAGCAATATATATCTAGGTGGCACAAATGAGCCCTAGTGGTATACTGGATAGGTAATGAGGCTACCATAAAAGGTGGGGTTTTAGGGGCTTAAGTGCCTGTGTCAATGTCCTGCAGGAATTCTCTGGGTGGGGGGGTGTGTGGCGTGTGTCATGCGGCCAGTGGATCTTTGATAAGGCTACTGGGATCTCATGTTCATCATCTGGCAGAGGTGTGGCTTGCATTTCTCAGTTTATGACTGATTGTTGTTAAGGTTAAGTGTTTCTCCTGCTAGCCATTGAGTTACTGACTTTGGGTGGATTCTGTGGTAGTTACATAATCTGGTGTCAATTTTGGGCTTGAGAGGATTAAGAGTGAAAGGGTGGATTCTAGTCTGTCAATCAAGATATAGCCAATGAGGCCTCTGTGTGGGCATGGCTTTCTCCTGGGAATTCTGGGAACTCTGGTATTTCCTCCTTGGAGGCAGGAGACACATTTCTCTCTCTCTCCCTTGGAGATGCTCTGTTGACTTCCTGTGAGATAGCCCTAAGGAGAAGCACCATGGCCCTACCCTGACGTAGGGTAGGCCGGAGAAGCCACATCGAGATCCCTGTCAGCACTGATATGCTTACAACGCCACTGGATCCAAAAACTTCCTACTCACTGGCTTGTGATTGTCCTGCATACAGCATCATTGCATGTGTTCATGAGTCTAAAGAGTACTTTATTTTATTATTTTTTCAAACATTTTATTAGGGACTCATACAACTCTTATCACAATCCATACATACATCAATTGTATAAAGCACATCTGTACATTATTTACCCTCATCATTTTCAAAGCATTTGCTCTCCACTCAAACCCTTTGCATCAGGTCCTCTTTTTCCCCCCTCCCTCCCCGCTCCCCCCTCCCTAATGAGCCCTTGATAATTTATAAATTATTATTTTGTCATACCTTTCCCTGTCAGATGTCTCCCTTCACCCCCTTTTCTGTTGTCCATCCCCCAGGGAGGAGGTCACATGTAGATCCTTGTAATCGGTTACCTCTTTCCAACCCACTCACCCTCTATCCTCCCAGTATCGCCACTCACACCCCTGGTCCTGAAGGTATCATTGGCCCTGGATTCCCTGTACCTCCAGCTCCTGTCTGCACCAGTGTACATCCTCTGCTCTATCCAGACTTGCAAGGTAGAATTCAGATCATGGTAGTGGGGGGTAGGGGGGTGGGAAATGAAGCATTTAGGAACTGGAAGAAAGCTGTATTCTTCCTCAGTGTTATGTCACACCCTGACTGACTCATCTCCTCTAGACCCCTCTGTGAGGGGATCTTCAGTGGCAGACAAATGGGCTTTGGGTCTCTACTCTGCACTTCCCCTTTCATTCACTATGGTAGGATTTTTTTTTTTGATGATGCCTTATACTTGATCCCTTCGACACCTCGTGATCGCACAGGCTGGTGTGCTTCTTCCATGTGGACTTTGTTGCTTCTGAGCTAGATGGCCACTTGTTTACCTTCAAGCCTTTAAGACCCCAAACACTATCTCTTTTGATAGCCGGGCACCATCAGGTTCTTCGCCACATTTGCTTATGTACCCATTTGTCCTCAGCGATCATATCATGGAGGTGTGCACCCAGTTATATGATTTTTGTTCTTTGATGCCTGGTAACTGATCCCTTCGGAACCACGTGATCACACAGACTGGTGTGTTCTTCCATGTGGGCTTTATAGATTGGTATCGGACATATGGGCTAATATTGGACTTTTAAGGGCTTGGACTGAACTGAACTGAGTTGGGATGCTTTCATAGTGCACACTTACCCTTTATATGAAACTTTCTCTTATACACATATGAGTTTCTGTGGATTTGTTTCTCTGGTCTACCTGGACTAACACAGATACTGTATTTGCTCACCGCCAGCAATTGCTGGGTCGACAGGTCCTCCCTCCTAGAGAGGGATGGTTTGTGCGGTTAGGTTTGCTCAGTCTGAACAGCCTGTACCTCCTGTGGGCAGTGCCGTACTTTAGCTTATAGTAAGAGCCACCTGTGCTTTCAGGAGGCTGGGCTTGGGTACTTTGGGGTGTGCTCCATGTGCTTCATGGAAGGCATGGGTCATGCAATCTGGTTTATATGCTTTAGAAGGCCCACCTGTTCTTAGGGAAAGGTAGTGGCTGGGGCTGAATGTTCCTGGATCAGGTAGGGCAGCCTACATCTTAAAAGAGGGGTGATAGGTATGGTAGAGCTTGTGAGCCCAAATACAAGCAGCCTGTGCTTTGGGGAGAGGTTGTGAGCAAAACTGAGTTTGGGAACAGAAGCCTGTGTCATGTGCATTTCAGGAAGTGGGTGGCTATCGGGGCCAATCGTTAGCCCTTTGGCTCTGTCCACCAAAGCCTCGGCACCTGCTAATAACTGACGGCGTGCAGGACGCTTGCTTGCACCATTTTGGAGACATGGGTCTCCACGTATTAGTGTGCGGGCTGACTAGATGATTCCAGCAGTATCCATGACTGCTCACATGCCTCCTTCGGCAAACAGTCGCTGCGTTCATGCCCTGGTTTCTCTCTGCTGCTTCTCCCCTGCGCCTCGACTCCCCCCACCCCCACCCCCACATCCTTCACTTGTGTCCAGCTTGCTCTGCTTGCTCTGGAGCTCAGCTGCCTCTGATTGGTTCGCTGGCTCTCTGAAGGCATTGCTCCCTCGTTCCAGTTCCAAGATGTTGTCACTCCTGTGCCTCAGTGGCTCACCCACCGTATCGGCTGTGTTCTTTTTGTAGTTGCTGCTTTGAGTCCTGTGCTCCAGTTTGTCTCTTTGATGCCATTCCAAGAAGACCACGCTTCTCTGCACCCAAAGGCAGGGCCCATTTGGTTCATGAATCTAATTTCGGGCTGGCCTCCTCCTGCCTGTCCTTCCAGTCGCTGCCCAGTCTGTTCATTTTTGATGCTCTGGTGTTTGAAGTCACTTTTAAAAACCAGTTCTACTTCGTTTTTCTAGCCGGTGTTGTCAGGGGTAATTACAGCGTATGTAGTATGGAGTTATATTGACCAAAACTACAGGCTGAAATCTGTCGAGTGCCCTTTGGGGAGCAGTTGAGATGGTCATGTGGTTTCGTTTCCTGTCTTTCTGGCCTAAATCCAAGTTAATCATTTGGATTAAATAACAATTTGCTGTTGTATATTATTTACTAGTACAGTCAAACCAGTGAAAGCTGGAACTTGGGTAAAGCAGAGAAGGAAAACTCGCATACGCAATACATAGAAGAAGCAAGACCTTAGCGAGACACAGGAGCTGTACGTTTCTTTTGTGGTATCTTTATTTGGCTTTAGTATCAGTTTAAAGTTTGTTTTGTATTTCTCCTCTTTCCCTACTTTTTAACCTTATTAGAAATAAGTATATTTTCAGTTAAGACTGGAGGAATAATTGCACATTTTAAATAGTTGTAATTGGATTTATATGTAAGGACAAAGAATGTGTGTTCTGGTGTCCTGGCAACAGAATGAATCAAAACCTGTCCATTTTACATTTAAACAAGACTTGTTTTCTTTTAACCATTTAGCATAATGTTCTTTTTGTGCTAATTGGGAATGTAATTATTTTAGGAAAAATAAATTATCTTAGTTTTATAATGACTTGTCTTCCCCTGGAGTCATAGTAAATGGCTATCAAACAATTAAAACCCCAGGCTATGCATGCTGACCTCCTTACAGCCTTCCCTAATGGATAGAGCCAAAGAGCATTCTCGCATTCTCGTCGTCTCTTTTCAGAGTCATGTTTATAACCCTCCCATTTTATTGGATGATTTCTTCTTCTTTGTTTTCTACTCTGGTATTTTAATGTACTTTGACTAGAAAGTTTTAGTGTAATTAATCTTTATACCAAGGAGCTTGTTGGTACTGTGGTTAATATGTCTGGCTATTAATTGAGAGGCCTGGGCTGGGCACCCACCAGCAGCTACTCCGGAGAGAGACTTAGTAGTCTTTTCCCAGGAAAGATTCCCAGCCTTTTACCCCGGTGGGCCAGTTCTACCCTGTCCTTAGAGGGCCACTGTGAGTCAAAATTGACTAGATAGCACTGAGCTTAATCTTCGTTTTTTAAAATTATACTCAGGTAATTTGGGTGGGTAATGGTAAAAAGCAAGAGTGTTGGAACCAATTTAAGAGAGGTGCCCTTTGATCGGTTAACTTGTGAGGATTACTGGACTGGCAGTTTCCTCACTCAGCACCAGAGAGGCAGGGACACAAATAGATTTGTTTTCCTGTTCTTCTTATGTACGAGGCCCAGGTTTTCTATCCAGCCAATGTACCTCACGTGCAGCCACTTGTCAGTGGGGGAGAGCGTGCTGGTGTGATTCTGAATGGATGTAGCTGCGTGAAGACAGGGCAAGGAGAAGTGCTTGCTGACCTACTTCTGAAAGTGCACCTGTGAACCGCCTGGGTGTCACGGTGTTGTAATGTGTAGCTGGCCATGGGGAGCATGCCGGGCAGGCAGCATTTTCTTCGGTTGTGTGTGGGACCCTCACAATTCAGAAGCTGCCACAAAGGCAGCTGGCAGCAGCAACAGCAGTACCAACTGAAGGATGAGATCTCTCTCATTTGCTGTGAGGGACAAATAGTACACAAACAACATAAAACGTATGCCTTTTATCTTAATTGGAACTATTCTTTTTTAGAGACGTTATCACTAATCCACTTAATATTACACGTAGTTTCACCGGGTGACCACCCAACTGTGTCAATTATCGTATATACTCGAATATAAGCCGACCCGAGTATAAGCCGAGGTACCTAATTATTACCTGGGAAACCAGAAAAACTAATTGACTTGAGTATAAGCCTAGGGTGGAAAATGCAGAAACTATTGGTGAGTTTCAGTAATCAAAACAAATGAAAATAAAATTACTAAAAATTGAGACATCAGTGGGGTAATGTATTTAAATATTTTAATTAAAAACATAAATAAAAGGACAAGTCATTTAACATTAGTAAACCACCACAGTAAGTGGAAAATAGGTTCAACAAAAACAGTAAGGTATCAACAATGATACTTTAAGGATACTATTCCCTGAGCTCAATCAACAAGCAAGCTAAAATGTAAAGAGTTGAAATCCTTCAAAACTGGATTCCTCATCATCATCCGTATCCCAATGCAGAGCTTCAGCATAGACGCTGTCCTCACTGAGATCACCATCACTGCTGTCAATTTCATACAAAGCGCAGTCTTCACTGCCATCCATAGCATCACTAATACTACATTTCTGGAAGGCACGTCGCGCCATGTCTTCTGGAATGTCTTCCCATGCATCTCAAACCCACTTTGCTATTAATTCTATGTCAGGCTTCATGAGATTTCCTCCTTTTGTTAGTCGGGCTTGACCAGATGACATCCATTCACGCCACATCCTTCGCACATGGTCTTTAAAAGGTTTATTCAAAGATACACATCATAGGACGGCTCTGATTGGTTAGATGTAAGTAAACAAACATTCAAAGCCCTGCAGTTCCAGTGGGACTTTGAATGAACAGCGGAGAAACGGCAATCACCTGCGAGATAATGGGTGCTCATCACCTTACCTGGGGGGTGGGGGGGGCCTCAGCAAGATGTTACACCTCGCTGGGGTCCCACTGACCCATGTATAAGCCAAACCCCAGTTTTTCTGCACATACATGAGGATATACGGTATTTACTGTTTTTGGAGGAAGCTCACTAATTTCTAACAGGTATCAGAGTTAGAGGAAACAAAATTCAGGGTTTCTTAACTTATGTAATGAGTTATGTACCTGAATTTTGACAGGTTTTGAGAGACAATTCAAGGTTTTTACAAATGGACTGAAGACATATAATTCAGAGACAACAATAAATAGTAACTGCAGGCCAGAGTGCCAGTGGAGAGCACTGCGCACTTGCGGCAGCAGCGGGACAGTGCACAGAAACACAGCGGTAGGCTTGTAGGACGGGACCATGTGTAAGGCTATTCCCCCAAATGACACTACTTTCTAATGACATTCATTTTGATTATCAACTGGCATTAACTGAAAACTCAATATTGGGAAACTAGTGGAAAACTTCCACAAATTTTGAGATTTTGAAACATAGTATCTTTAATATTTGTTGAACTTCAAATTAATGTGACATTTATATCTTCAAAATATGAATTGGATTGTTCTGCAAATATTCTCTTGTAGAATACAGACTTGTAAAGGCATGGGAACTTACTACTTATTAGAAAACCTATTATATTCTCTTGGTCAATTTTTGAAATTTTATTCCAATTGACTTTTTAAAAAATCTTCACACCAAATGAACACCTCAATCTATTGATACTCTTGAACTATAGAAGGTGGCTTCAACAAGTTTATGGGGAATTTTTATTATCTTTTAATTGCCCTTTCCCCCGAACATTTTGAAGCCTCCTCATGTGATTAGACTTAACACACTGTAAAATGCCATTAAATGTTAAGGAAAACAAGGGATTTATAAGATTTATGCTCCAAATATAATTATGGAAGTGAAACTCTGAGGATAATCCGAAGCATCTGTTTTGAATTGTTTTCTCCAAAAAAAAAGAAGTTCAATGGCTATAAAGACCCTTTATTCCTTAAGTAGGATGCAGGGCAAGTTCATCTCTAAAATACATCTGGGGCGTGATCTTTATTAGCTTTCTCTCCTTCCTGTTCTTCTGCCTCAAGTACCCACTGCTGTTATTCTCCCTGTCCCCTCGGTCTTCCTTGTCCCTCTCTGCACATCTCCTGGACTGCTGCAGCAGCGTCCACTGAAGTGTATTCCCTGGTCCAGTTGTAAGGGCAGTCCCTGTAAGACTTCTTTATTTACCTGTTTATTTTTTCTTGTGCTCATTTTCAACTTAATTATCTCTTGGTGCGATAGATATCTGCTTCGATTTACTAAATTGGTATCTTTAAGGGCATAACATACACTTGTGAAACTATATTTTAGATACATGAAATATTTTTAAAATCTTTAGTAGCTGAATTCCTGATGCAAAAAAACATGTTTTATTATTTTAGTAGACTTTTGAGATCAATTAATATTTTCTGTATTTACATAGTATTTATCATTCCAAACTGCTGTGGAGTAATTTATAAAGTGTGTTTTGCTCCTGTGTTAGACAACACTGTTAATTCACACTCTCAGTGAACACTCAAAATAACCACACTAGCTGCCATGAAGTCGATTGTGATGCATAGGACAGGGTAGGGCTGCTCTCTGGGTTTCTGAGACTAACTCTTTACCAGAGTAGAAAGCTGTATCTTTCTCCCTGGAAGCAGCTGGTGATTTCAAACCATGACCTTATGATTCACAGTTCCCCGAGTAAGCACTGTGCCACCGGGGCCTCTCCAGGCAACACTGAAAAGCTATTTCTGTGTAAACCTAGGTAAGATGGCCTGGGAAATGTACCCAGGTGAGAAATGGTTGTCAAGGCATATCCCGAGGTTAATCTTAGACTTACTTAATTTGATTAAGTAGTTTCTAAGGCATAAGGTTTTCTGTAGCCAACAAATCTACCAAAGTGCATAAAACCTTTCCCACACATTCTTAACAGGACTGAGTGTCAACCATTTTAAAAACCTTTGCCGTTATGAGAATAAAAGACATCTCCTTGTAATAATGTGCATATTGTTGTGTTACTCAGGAATCTGTGTATTAAGACATTGATACTTATTTTAGTTTCCATTTTTATAGAATCTGGTTTCTGTTCTTTACCCACCTTGCTCACCCGTGTTGGAATTCCTAACCTTTTCTTCTGCTTTATTGGAATTCCCTTAGATTTTGTGTAGTCTTGTCACAGTTTCAGATGTTGAGATATCTTCCCCCAGCAGGGTGTGCTTTGTTGGCAGTGCCCTTCAGTAATAGAAGCACTGCATTTCACGTTCTCAAACCATCACATTGTTTACATTTAGAGTTATATTTGGAGGTCTTCTTAAGAGATCTTTCAATGTAACCCTTTTACTTTTTACATTTAGATTTTAAAATTATTTGGTATTTAATTTTGTATATTATGAATGTTATAAAGAAACTAACTTCATTTTATCTTATCTATATTAAAGGACTTCAGAAAATCGGGGTAAAATTCCATTAACTTTAAATTTTTTTCACAGATCTTTTGAATTTCTCTGGTATATGGCTAAAATAATTATTTTTATTTCCCCCAAAGTTATTCTAAGGTTTTGAATGGAATCACATATGGTTTCTAGATTATTCTATCAAACTCGCATATTCATAAAACTCAAAATGATCTATTGCTTGACGCAGGTTTTATGTAGGATAATTCTAAGTGGTAAGACTAGTTAAATTTTAAATATGGACTGATTTAAAAATAACCAGTTGGTTTGGTTATGTGACCAAATTTATCAAGTAGTAGATCACTCAACATCCCTTTCCCCCCAAAACAGAAGTTATCTCTAAACTCCCTGCCCTTGTGTCCATTAGCTACACTGTATAACTTCACCACTCAATTATATGTTAATTACAAAGGACATAAATCATCACATCAGCCAGTTAAGACGTACTTTTAAAACTTTAAAAACTAAAAAAATCTCATTGCCATTAAGTGGATTCCAACTCATAAAAACCCCATAGGACAGGGTAGAACTGCCCCATTGGGTTCCAAAGCTGTAACTCTTTATGGTAGTAGAAAGCCTTGTTGCAGGCTGATTACTGTGTCCATCTTCTCATTAAGGATTTTTCTCTTTTTTGGAAATTCTCTAATTTCCTAAGCACCTTTGTGCATGGATTAATCTTTTCTGAGAACTTGTCTGAGATAACATGAGATACAGTTTAATCTGTTTACTTCTGTAGAGCATTTTGCCTATACTTGTGCCAGGACTTACTTCTGTGTTCTTCTGGTACTTCATGCTAGACTCTTCATTGTCCAGCTTTCATATATATATATATATATATATATATATATATATATACTGAGAGTGTCTGCAGTTGAGTTGATTGAAAATACCACGAGTTTCTTCAGTTGTATCTTATTCCTCAATGTGGCATTATTTGTAAGAAGGCTGTTGGCATCAGATTTGCCCAGGGTACCGTGTCCAGTGCTGTCTTGACAGGTGCTTCCTTGATTGTTGACTTTGGATCTTCGTGAAGTGAGATCTTTGATGACTTCAGTTTTTTGATGTTCATCATTATTGTGATGTTGCTTATTGATAGGATTAATTTTTTTCATTGAGGTGTGATCCGTATTAAAGTCTTTGATCTTCCTCAGTGTTTCTGGTCCTTTTCTTTCTTTAGCAAGGCAAGCGCTGTAAACTGTGTATTCCATGTTGTTACTGGTCATCTGCTAAGTCTGATGCCACATTTTTCTTCATACAGTTCAGTGTCTCAGATTATCTGCGATGCGGACAGCTATATGTGATAAAAGATACACTTCAATGCACACTTTGCCTAATTTCCATCCATGTGGATTCCTTTCTTCTGTTCGAATGGTCGTCTCTTGCTCTGGACTTTGAAAGAGCACGAAGTCTTTGCGAGCTTCTGATAGCATCGCTCTTGCCATTGTGTTGAACTAGATATGCATCTCAGATCTGAGAAGTTTTATGACTTGAAATATATTTAGAAAGCATTAGTTATATTTAATCTCCTGACTCGATGAACTGTTAGCATGTAAGAGAAATAAATTTTCCTTCATAAAAGTGTTTTATGAAGGTTTTCTCTCCCTGTGGTACTTCCTGCCGACCTGATACTATGTCACATTAAATTGAATTGAGACTCAGACTGAACACTTCTTTCTCTCCTTGACAGCATGGGGTAATCTTGGAAATGTTCTGAAGAGTCAGAGCAAAATGTCTGAAGCTGAAACTGCCTATAGGAATGCTTTGTACTACCGCAGCAACATGGCGGACATGCTTTATAACTTGTGAGTATGCACAGCGTTCTCTGGCTGGGTTCATCTTTGAAGCCTGTGGTGAAAGGGACTGTTGATTTAACTGCTGGAAATTGAGATGAAATTGCAGTTTTCTGCGGTAGTATTTTCACTAATTATGCCTTTGAAATGATCAAGTGGATGGTATTTGTGAGTTTTAAATTTTGTGCCCCATCATTGACATTCATAAGTATTGATGTATCATGGCTGATTTTTTTAAGTACTCTATCACTTAACATAAAAATTAGTTTTAAAAGTTTATTTCATTAATATTTAGATAGTTTCATAAAATGAAATTGTTATACTCACATATGTTTTGTAAATATAACACAGATTATTAATAATCATAGAATTATTTTCAATTTAAAATTTGATTACCTCCATGTATACATTTGACAAAAAGATCATGGATTATTTTTCCCCTCCCAAAATCTGACATTTATAAGCAAAGTTGAGATAATGAGGAATATTCATGCATGTTTAGTTCAAAAATTTCCTCTGGGAATTACTTTTCCTTTCATGAATGGACATCCCTAGGGATATCAATGATGTGTGAATAGAGAAATACCATTTAAACTGAACATTTTCTTTTCAATTCTATTTTAAAAATATATTTTGTTTGTAAGAAATAGGAAACTTGCTCAAATTTGCTTCAGGAACAAGAATTGGCTGACTCCCAAAATGAGAGTGCCTGTGGCTGAGGACCTGCAAGTACGGTTAGATCCAGCAGCTGGGGGACATTCCAGGCATCTTTCTCCGCCATATGGCACGGATTCTGCCCTTAGGTTCTCTGTTTTTTTGAGACCTTGTAGTTCACTTGGGTAAGATGGTCCCTAGTACTCTTACGCATACACCATCCAGAGTCTTCTCACTATCCAAAGGAAACAGACTAATTTTGTATTCTCTACAGTTAATCGAGGGAAGACCTTTGCCCCCCTTAGGATCACTGTTCTCTTTTGTATGAAACACACAGAATTTGAAGAGAATGAACAAGATGTTTCCTTAAGAAAAAGGATCAATCTCTGGCAAAGTAAAATGTCTCTTGCTGTGTTGAATGAATATTGTATAACAGTGTCAATATCGCAGTAATTTTCAAAGTTTAAGACTATTCTGTACAGGAGAATTGTATACCATGGAGATCTGCTGAGTAGAGAGTTGAACTGCTCCAGTGGGATCTGTAGGCTGTGACCATTCAGAAACATCTCTCTGCTAGTAGCCAAGTGGTTAATTGTTTGTGCCACACAGGGACCTCATTTAGTTTTTATGTTCCATTATTTCATGATGGTTTCACCTAAAAACACCCATATAAAGTAATATAAATAAAAACAATCAACAAATATTTTCAGATATTAAAGCAAAAGCAGAAAGATTAAGTTTAGTTCAAGTTCCTGTTTGTATATTTACCTTGTCTTTAACTTCCTAGACTTTGATGGCACACCAGCCTAGTGGCCAGTGGCATAAATTACATCAGGAGATATGTTTTGCATTGTTGTTTTTTGTTTTCTTTTAACTGTAGATGAAAAAGTATTTATTGTTTTGCTTTTTACTATTGTGCTGCTCCCAGTGTCTTCCTTTGCTTTATTTTTTTCTGAACTTCCCCTTATTCAACATTCCCTTCCCCTGCCTCTGAGTTAATATATATCTAAGGCAAATAGAAGACATGATGATGTAACAGAACTGATAAAAAAATTTCAAGGTCAGCTTGAGAAGACATAGTAAAATATTACAATGAACTAGTCAAAGATCTGGAGTTGTTAGAAAACAAAACAAAAGACATGCTCAGCATGGATCAAGCTGAAAGAACTGACTAAAATATTCAGGCCTTAAGTTGCAATCTTAGCAGGGAGGGGTCTGTGGACCAAATACTGAACGATGTAGGAGGTATCCGATGAAGAAGGCAAGAATACAGAGTCTCTAGATCAAAATGAGCTAGTCAATATTCAGTGGTCAAGAACCAATGGGACTGAAGGAAGACGTCCAAGAAGTAATGAAGGAATTAATCATCAATAAACAGGTCTGGTTTTTAAACAGCTTGCTTGAATCAGACTTCTGTTGCTGAATTTCTTACAATTTCGGGAGCTTGGGTTTAAGAGGAATGGATCCCAGGCAATGAGATTTGATCAAGGAGGAAAGTGAGGTCGTAAAAAGTCTCTTTTAAGTAGCTTTTAGCCACCATTTTGCACAGGACTTCAGAGATAGTGTGTATTTTGGATTGCCAAACCCTGTTTTATAGGGAGTTAAAATTAATGTAGAGGGTACATTAATGAGAGCAAGGAGCCCGTGGGCCTGTCACCACAGGCACGATTCTAATCGGCGTATGATTCAACTGTTCCTATATTCATGGCCAGGCTTTGCAAACCCTTAGGAAAGGTGAGGATAAAGGTCAGAGAGTGCTGACTGGGAGCGGTCTGAGCGCCTGACGTGGCACTGAGCCATTCCTGGAGCTCTTTTCAAAGGAAGGCACTGAGATCAGAAACAGAGTTTGGCCCATGAGAACCCAGGACTGGCAGAAATGTTAGGGAAAGTAAGCCTTTGCCAAGTGGCTAGAGTTCAGGACATGGTTTCCTGCCAAGTTTCATGGATATGGATGTGTGTGTCTATCTGTGCATATGTATTGAGGATGGCATAAGAGATCCACAGGATGCCAGGTAAGCAGACTACTGTGTTCCCACTTGAAAGATTTTTCAAAGATCAAACAGAAGTGTCTTGAAAGTGCTTTGCATGCCTGAGAACCAGTGAAAGGAACTGAGATTTTTGTGAAATTCCATTGATTTGGGACCTCCAGGGACTTGAATACAGCTGCTGTTTAACTGATTGCTAGAAGGAAGTAAGGCAGTAGGGAGCCTTTTATCTGTTGTCTTCCTGTGGTAAGAATAAGGATCAACACTTATTTGTCCTTTCCTTGTGTCACAGTTGTCAGTTTCCACTAAACAATTAATACACTAGTGTGACCTTGTAGAAGACCCAGTGGTGCGGGGAATACAGAGCTCAGGGTAAAGCGCTTCTTACTGCCTTCTTCATATGCCTCTCCCTCCTCCAGGGCACGCAGTGCCCTTGTTACATGAAAGCAAAGCAAACCCAACTTACCGCCATCAACTAGATTCTGATTCAGGGAGACCCCATATGACAGGTTAACACTGCCCCTGTGGGTCTCCACACGGTAACTCTGTGTGGGAGCAGAAAGGCCCTGCTTTCCACCTTTCTCCTGTCAAACAGCTGGTGGTGAAGGCAGAGCATTCCTGGGGAAAAGTTCATAAGACAAAATGGCATAAAGCAAAAAGGAAGTTGCCATTAATTTATATAGTAAAATTTTTTGAGCATTACCAGACCCGCAAAATCAGCCTACCAAGTCATAGCAAATCATGAACACACACTAACCTCCAGTGCTCACTACTCACGCCCATGCTCTGTGGCTTGATGCTGCGATGCTCAGTGTAGTTGCTGAGAAAAATGGTGACACCACTCTAGCAGCTTCCGGTGCATACTTCCTCTTTAAGGAAGTATTGGTCATTGGTGTTATTTTTCGCCCTCCTACAAAAAGGAAAGATGTTCTTTGCTTCTTTCATTGTTGGTGAAAACAGGTATTAGCAGCGGTCCTCTGTAAAAGTGGAGAATCATAAAGAGAACTTTTGGAGAGCAAGTTGCACCAGTATATCTTTTCAGGATTTTAGTTTTGTATTTCCCCTTATTCATCACCTTTGATTATGAATTTTTCTTGTGTGCAAATGCAGATTAATATTAATTAATTAAGGGCTTCAAAAAGTTCTTAGAAAAATGGAATTGAGGACAATGACATTTTTTACAGATTTTTGAGGTCTAGTAGAATTACTCCCCCTTTGATCTACGTTAAAGTTATTGTGATTGGGGCTATTCCACAAAATTTATCAATGAATATCCATTGGGATGATTTTAAAACTATGTTCCTTCATTCTTTATTTCCTTATTTACAATTGAAGATGAGTACTTTATCTTATATTTACTGATTCTGTGTAATATTTTTGTGGGGATTGATCTACTTGTATTTCTTGGTTAATTTTTTATTGTGTCGAATTTTTGTAAAAATTGATTTTGGGATTTAATATATAATTCACCCATGGCATTATCGATGTAAACCATACATTATTTGCTAAATATTTTCTATAAGTATCTTCTTTTCATTTTTTACTTTCTCATGATAACATTTATTAGCTATAACTTAAATTTTTAGATGGGAAAAAAGGAATATTTTCGTGTGAAGCCTGAAAGTATATATAGTTATGAATAAGGTCATTTATAGTTGCAGATTAGAGAAGTCATTCCATATTTCTTCAATCTATTTAGAATTGTTTGTTTCTTTTGTTTAGACCATTCATCTACCTTTGATTTATTATTACTGTTTTTATTAACTAAAGTTGTAATTTTTCCTATATGCAGACAAATATTTATATTTGATTTATTGAATTTGTAGCATTTACCCAGAGTAAATCCTTATATATACACAGATATGCAAATATGTTTTGATTTACTACTATTTCAATTGCTTTTATATTTTAAAATACTAGTCTATGATTATTGTTACATCTTTTCAAACATTTCTTGTTTCCTATTCATTTCCTAACCAATGTAAACTTGAGCAAAGACTTTTGAAGTTGTATTAGAAATTCAGGGTTTTTAATTCTTATTTTATATGTTAAAGGGAGAGAACTGATAACATGTATGCTTAAACTTTCTTTTCCAAATATATGCATTTTCACATTTTAATTTTAAGGTTTCCTTCATTAAAATTTTATATTTTCGTTTACAAAGGTCTCTCTTCTTGAAACTGATATATCCTTTGACAATGGAAATGAGAAGCTTTTAGTCTCTTATTACTTTTTAAACTTTTTTTTAGATTCCATTTCTTGAAATATGCAAATCCCTGGGGTTTTTTGGTGTTGCTCTGTGTTGTATATGATTGTTAGCTTGAGGTCCTTTCCGGGAGCTTTCTCAAGTATGCCATGTTCTTCTTCGCAGGTAGACCTTTCACTACCTGCTGTTGCGTCAGTTTAGACTCTTACTTCTCATTCTATGTCTTCTGCTTGCCAGCGTTTGCTTCACGTCCCCCTTCATCTTACCACAGCCCACTCACCACCCTTTTGCCTGCATATATCCTGTATATCTCAGTTAAAGTGACATCTCGTGCGGAAAACTTATTCCAGCCACTTTCACAGTTAGAAGATAGGTCGATACTTCCTCCAAATATGAGAGTAATGTATGCCCAGCTATTTTTCATCTGAAAGAGCCCTGTTGGTACAGAGCTGTCCATTTGTATTAAGCACTCATGGCCAACCACAAGGTCAGTGATTGAAACCTACCCACACCTTCCCAGGAGAATGGTGAGGTTGGCTGCTCCCATGAAGATTCGCAGTCTCTGACGTCCTATAGATCAGTTCGACTATATCCCACAGGGTTGCTGTGGATCCAGATCTACTCCAGGGAAGTGGATTTTTAATCTGGATCAATTAAAAAAAGTTCTGTCATAACTTGTTTCCCTTAATCATTCAGCAATCTCTTTCAAGATAGGGGACACTTTGTATCTGCTTTTCCCCATTGCAGATCACAGCGCCAGCCACAAAAGGTTGAAACTGCATATATTCTAGTTAATTTCTTTCCTGCCAATAGTGGAAGTGTCTACATTTAAATTTGGGTCCAAGCACGCCTGTTTTACAGCCCCATCCATTTCCTTCCCAGTTCATACTTAGAGCTGTGCTCATCCAATTTTCCACGATGATTGATTGTGGACATGATCAGTTTTCATATATGTGTGTGTATAGAGGTATATGTGTGTATATCACTCACTGCCATCGAGTTGAATCTTTGGCGACCTTATGGGACAGAGTAGAAGCCCTGTGGGTTCCTGAGACTGTAACTCTTTACAGGAGCAGGAAACTCCGCTTTTCCTCTGAGGAGTGCTTGGTGGCCTTGCAGTTAGCAGCTGGATGCATACCCAGGGTCCCACACTCACTGTCCAGGAAGCATAAGATTAGTAAATTCCTCATTGAGGCCATGCTTATTGGATGAAGATTCCGAAATATCTCATCACTGGTATTAAGGCTTGAGCATTCTCCTCACCCACCGCCGGATCCTGAAAACATCTTCTTTATGACAAATGTACTGAAAACAGCTTTTCTTTTCAGAATCATGAGAGAAAGCAAAGGGTACATTATTTAGCACAATAGCCACCCAAGGGATGGTTCAGCAAAAGAAATGCTGATGTTTCTGTTTGCTAATTAGATTTAGAGAAATGGTAAATAACTATATTTTTTACTCTGCTTTGTTAAAAATGGCATTATAAAATCATGGACCTTACAAGATCAGTCCTGTGTTGTTGCTGTCGCCAGGTGTGGCAGCAAGCCCCTGGAACAACGTAGACCTACCCGACAGGTGTCCAGGCCCTCCTCTGTGTAGGAGCTGATGAACGCGTCTTTCTTGGCGTTGCTATGTAGGTTTGGACTACTGACCTGATGATTAGCAGGGGAGCATGTAATCTATGGGCTGCCAGAGCTCCTTAAAATATCAGTGGCCTCCTTGAAAATCATCCTTGGTACAAAATAGTGTTTACACAATTGACTTAGGCCCTTAAATGCACATCACACTAGTTTTTCTTTTAGGAATTTTCAAACCTAAATTTGCCTAGTTACTATATAATATTAAGTAGACCCACAGGAATTTTTAAAAATTAATATGGTAAGAATAAAACTCAAGGTAAGCAGTTTTATTTCAGAGAGAAAAAATCCATCTTGCTTCATCAGATGACATTTTTTGCATATCATTTCTTGAATATATTTTAGCATTCAAATTTCTATCTTTAATTTTGCCCACAATAGATTACATCATAAATTTAGCTAAATCTATCATGTCAAAATGTGAGACGTCGATTAAGACAAGGGAATTACTGTAAATTGACACGTATATCTGTAGGATGGTAATGGAGAAATTGGAAGATTTTATAGAGAAAGTGGAATTAAAATCCACCCAAGTTAATTGAGACACACATACGTACAATGAGGCATTCTCATTTGCAAGGTTGATGGCATAATGAAGCACACATGATTAGTAAAATTGTAAGTTTCACATAACGTAAAAGCTCATTTTGTCACAGTCAGTAGCATTCACTAAGTGTCTTCAAGTGGTCTGAGCAGAGAGACTGGGTCTGGCCAGCTGCCTGATGCTTAGTTGCTGGGGTAATCAATCACAGAAAGACCTACTTACATAAACAAAAACACATACAGGCTGAGAAAGTCCCAGTGTGCCAGCATTTTAATAGGATTTCCTCCTATTTTATTATCACAGATATTAGAAAAAATTCAAAGTACAGGCACGTCTTCAGGAGAGTCACAGATGTGTTTGGCACATGTCTTGATTCAAGTGTTGAATACATTCTATTTATAAGAGGAACAGGCTAAGGAATATTGGTTAAATGAATTTATAATCATATTAACACAGCTCCTCCTTCCCTGGAAAGCACAAGAATAAATTCTGTTGCCATTTACCTCTGATATATTTCAATTTCCATATCTCCCAAGTCTCCTACCTGCCTTTCTACATACAGTTTTCCCCCCACGTGTTTTGTACTCACTTGTTGCGTTAATACAACCAGGCAAGTTGCACTTCATCGTTACACCTGCTAGCTTGGGCGTGATCTTCTCTCCTAAGCTGACTGTACACATCTCATCTCTGAGGACCAGGACTAGATTTTACAGGTAAGCTCTCAAGGGAGCTTACTTTTCTCACGACGTTGAACTCTCTCCTGCTGAAAACAGCTGCATCCCATTTCACAAGGGTGCGCACATTTCCGGGAAAGAAGCCGCAATTGCAAAGTTGGATCAATACCTATTCTGTATTCTGTATTTTTATGCTGAATGTATTCAAAATGGCAGGCGTTATGCCAGATGCTGGGAATAGGTAGACAACAAGAATGTTTTGGCTCTCAACTAGCTCGAAGTCAGGAATTACATTTGCAATGTTAGTCCACTTTTTCTTGTACCTTAGTGAGAAGGGCCAGTTGCCCGTTTGTAACGTCTAATTTCACTAGGACAGGTGAAGAGAGGAGTGGCGCTGAAAGTGAGAGCCATGGTTTGAGGGGGAAATATGGTTGGAGACTCGTTTCTTGTTAGTAAGTACCTCTATTCCTGTGCCAATAACAAGTAGTCTTACTGTATTTTTTAAACCAAATTTCTATTTAAAAGGCAATGCCCTTATCAGAAACTAAATTATTGAGGTTTAGCTCTGATGGCTGTTGAATATCCATCCGTTAGGGCACCAGAATGTGTTTTACAGCCCCTGAGAGTGTTTTGAGATAGAGAGTGTAGATTTTAGAGCCATAGTTATTTAAGGATTTAAATTGAAGTATGTAAGTAAAGTATGTAAGTGGTTGCCAATTGTGTGTATGCAACATGTACGGAGATCAATGAAAGAAGGAGCCTACATGAAAACCTGGCAAATAGACTAAATAGGGCCCTAAAATAGTTTCAAGTAGACCAAAGACAGACTGTGTCATACCATTCAAACTGATGGGTGAAAGGGGGAGAAAATATTCCAAAGATCATATATTATAAAATAAGTGAAGTGAAATATTTTAGAGGATTTCTGATTGCCCATGGATTCAAGACAGTAGCATCAACTTGAGATTGAGAACTTTAGGCATACTATTCATTTCTCGTACATATAGTCGTAGAGGATAATATTTTGCTATCACAAAGTTATAGGTTGTCCTCTTCAAGAAGCTATAGCCAAACAACTGAGAGTCACACGAGGAGTCTCTTTGGGGTTAAAAACAAACCAAGCCCTCCGGGCAGTGCTACCTCAGGGTGCGCATGAGCCTGCTGGATGAGGAAGAACTGCCCCTGTGGGTGCCAAGGCTACAGCTCCTGTGGACGCGGTAAGCCGGCCTTTCTCCCTTGGAGCGGCTGGCGGTTTCACACTGGATGGCAGCCCAGTGCGTAACCACCATGCCACCAGACTCTAGTTCTTTGGGGGATTGAGGAATTGTAAAATATTTCCCCTACTCCTCCAGTCACGTCCTTGACACATGTTGGTGTTCAACAAATGCTTTTGATAGAATTGAGTGAAAGAACTTACTGATGTAAAAGTATCACTTTTATAAAATGGAAGTGATAACCTTGTAGTTTTGATGGGTAGGAGTACTGACTGGAACTAGCTCTTAATCTTTTTTTTCTCCACCCTCCCCCAAAACAGGAAAGTCAGAATCCTTTTAGAAATGGGAGCCTGGCGAGAGAGAGAAGTCGAGTCATTGCTATGCTTGTTTGTATTATCGGTTTGCTGTTAAAAATGTAATTTCCAAGTGGCGCTGCATGAATTAGATATTTCCATAGACTCTCTATTCAAGATTGACTTGTGTAGAGTGAGTTGTAGAGTGTTGGAAACTTGTATAGAGTGTTGGAAAGTAATGGAAGGCATTTTTCTGAAATCTCATTAAAGTGCCTTTTACTTTTATAGTCATTTCCATCTAGAGCAATGTAGGTAAATTTGAGGACATGCATTAGAAAGACCGTAAAGTGGTTTATAAGGAAGTTCATAATCACATCCTGTTTCAATGCGTTTTGTCTGGTTTAACTCGAAAACTGATGGGAGATGGCTTAAGTGGCCAGAAGCATGTCTTCTTTGTTGGGCCTAACATGATGTCCACTTGAAACGTGCCAGCCTGATGTTGTGCAGCAGGATTTCGAGTAATTTTATTTTTCTCAAAAGGAGAGTTGACATTATGGAACAAAAGACAAGATCAAGGGTCTTTTTTCTGTACTCCCGAAGAAAATTGAGCAATTGATGTAAATGTGTTATTTGTGTAGTTCCAATCAGTCGTCTGCAGATTTCCAATTATTCTGACTTTTGAATTATTTTCTGGACACACCAGGAAATAGAGCAGTATTTTCATCCATTTAATTTAGTTTTTTTTTTCCTTTCCTGTAAGTTTTTAATCTGATTTTGATTGCATGGCAGAAAAGGTGGCTAAAGAAGAAGTAAAGTTAGAGAGTATTTGGAAATTTAGATGATAAAATACTTTAAAAAGTTAGGCTGTCATCTGTGTTGGTGTGTGTATGCGTGTGTCATATGTATGTATATACACATATATATGTTCATCAGACCATGACAGCTTATGTGTGGTTGTGATGCCGCCAGCTATGTCACCAGCATCTTAAATGCCAGCAGGGTCACCCAAGGTGAAGCTCCACCCAAGTGGATTTTCCTAACTAAAAAAAAGACTCCGAAAAAGGAATACACTGCCCACCTCTGAGGGCTTAGTCAGCGACAACCTCATGAAGAGCAGTGGGACCTTGTCAGTATAGTGCCAAAAGACGGCCCTGATACACAGTTATATTATGACCTTTCTGTGGTTATGCTTCCTGCCACTCACTTTATTCCATTCTTTCCTTGAGTGTTAACGTATACAATGAGACTACTAATTTATATCAATCCAATTGCAAGCTCTGCACCATTCACATACTCCTTTTCCCTTTATTTTAGTCCATCTTTTTACATTAAGTTTAGTTCACATTTCACATTAAATTTATTGCTTTCTAATGAACTGAGATAGTTTATTGTGCCAACCTGGCCAATAAACAGAAGTGGGATTAATTGAAGGGCAGAGAGATAATGGCTCGGTGAGCCTCGCCTTTCTTGTCTCTTGCTCTTTAATCATCTGACCAGTGTGCAGCTGCCTTGCTAGTTCTGTGCCTCAATTTAAAGGGTACATACCTGTGGGACGCCTAACCTGTGGACTGTAAGTTGAGGTCCCTTTAAGACCACACGATTGAACTTTACATCTCTGGATCTGGGGACTGACATTTGGTGACCTGGCTGAGGGTTGGAGACCTACCTTGCTGTTTGCTGCCTGTGCTGGGATAGCCTAGCTCTCTCTGTCAGTGTCTCACAACTCTCTCACGGGAGAGACTTGCACTGAGCCATTTGTACTGCTTTCTAATTTAACTGTTCATTTCTTATATATCTATCTGTTTATAATTTAACTGTTCATTTCTTGTATTATATATCCATTTGTATATAATTTAAGAGTCCATTTCTTGTGTTATATATCTTACTATCTTTATATATATATACACACATATATATAAAGTTTATATATATACATATATATAAAGTTATCAACTATCTGGTTTCAGCTCTCTAGAGAAGCATATCTAATGCATGAACCATTTAATTTTTTCAGTTTAATGTATATCTTGTGTAAATTCCACAGGGGCAGGGTTTTTCATGAGCCCCAGTCCAGGAGCAGTACTTTGTATGCCATATGTCCTCATATGTTTGTTGTATGTGTATTCCTAAATATAGTCTGTGGTTTAGGCGCATGTTTTACTCAAACTTCTCATGCATGAATGCTGCCGTCCGGGTGGTTTTTAGAGGCTTTTCTGCCAATTGGTCCACCCCCCTTCCTCATTTACCCCTGCAGAAAAGAACACCTGAAAATGCTGTGTGGGGTTCACGTCTCCCTTACTTTTCATTAGTGTCTTTCCGTCTCACTTGGCTTCTAGGAAACTTACTGATTGAAAAGACTGAGTGGAGGCCTCCAAGACTTGGGGTTTGTGTTAGCGCGGAGGGAGAACGGAGACCATCTTTCTGGTCTGATGATGAAAATGATGTGAAGAAATGCCTGTGCTCTCCTAGAAAAGGAGACTCAGGTTGAGCCTCATTGGGGTGTCCACCTCTCATCATGAGAGTCAGGAAAGGATAGGTCCTTGCTGAGAGAGTAGGAGACCCACCCCCGGGAGTAGCAAGGGCTGATCTGACGTCTAAAGGAAAGCAAGAGTTTACCACACTTTCTAGTCCAATACAGCATTGTCTAATATACAATGGCCCTTGTTTATTGGTAGACCTTCAAAGTCCAGGATTAAGGGTGGGTACAAACCTAGGATACAGAATCACTCCATTTTTTGAAGCTTAGAAGTGGAGAATAAAGTGCCCGTTGAGCAAAAGCACAGCTGCCAGGTGACTGTTTCCAATGCCCTGTTTGAAGAGCACATTCAGGGCTGAGAAGATTCTCAGGGGTTGTATCGGAAGCAAAACTATTGCCCATCAGAAACACAGGAGAGCAGTGGATAGAAAAGATCGATTAAAAGTTGGTTGGTGCTGAAAGCCGTTGCGCCTTTCATTTGCCATCTTAATCCTCAGTTTGCCATCATCTACCCGATTACTCTCAATTTCACCCTAGTCCATTATCCTTCTCCAAGAGCCAACCACCAATTTGCCTCCCACGCCCTCAGGGACCAGTGAGTGATGACTATTGCCACGAGTTGATCCTAGATCATTTTGACCTTTGGTTTGGGTCAAAGGGCAAACCTTCCCAACACGAAAATTGATCCCACAAACAAGTTTTTTAGAAACATTGTTATATATGCTGTTTTCCTCCTATGCAACCACTTCAGGATAAACTCTCACATGAATTGTTTCTAAAGTATGAAAAATCCGCCCCAAGTGAAAAGATAGGGCTGTCATTCTGGGAACTCCTCTTGAATGTTCTTAAGTTAGAAACTGCTGGTATGACCTTAAAGCTATTCCTGCTGGTCTGTGAGATACATGATACCTTCCACCCTCATAATTTATTGCTCCAACAGCAGACTTTTATTAGAGCACTGTTGTCCAGGGACAAAGAAAACACCTACTTTGTTGAACATTTATGTTTAAAGCAAGTGCATTGCACTAAATCACTCTTTGCTCACTGGGACATCTCCAGCCCAAGTGATAATCATATCTCTGATGTAATCAGATCCTGAAGCATTTTTTCTGTAATTAATATTTTTTTCTGAGTGTCTTCATTGCAGTGGAATTCAGAAATATTAATCTCCCTCTTCCCTAAACAAATCAGCTTATGTTAGGTTCTGCTATGGACTTCCATAGAATTCCATACTGTCCTCCCTATATATCTTTTGTTTTGCTCTTAAAATCACCCCTTTTCTTTACTAGTCCTTGAATCTACATAATGTATTTTTAAAATATGCACTTAAATTATTATTATCTGTGGAACCCTTCTAACCCAGTGTGTATTCTTTTAGTTTTGTAGTGAGAAAATTACACTTTCAAATGGTCAGAATTCTCCTTAAAGAAATTACACAAGGGGAGGGGGTCGGCAAAAAAAAGAGAAGAAATTACACAAATAAATCGTTATCCTTGTGGTTAGTCCATGTAGATAGCAAAGAATAAGCAGCTGTCTAGCTTCAAAGTCAAATCATTGGTATAGATATTACCTTTAAATTGTTACTTCTTGTTCATTTCAGTTCTGAATTTTGTTACTTTGAAATACAGGCTGCTTTTAGGAGAAAAAGACTACTTGGAGATTTGACTGCAATGTCTGCTATTTTATTTAGGCCCACCAGAATATATATTTCATGATGACAAAGAGAGTGTGGCAGAGGAAAGTGATTCTTATTTGATATGTCTGTATAATTCAGTGACATTTTAGTAATATACTTAAACCCAAGGGTTTTGGCATTAAACAGATGTAGGTCAAATCTACTTAGTGGCCCAGTCATCGACCTTGGGCACCTACTGATGGTATCTACTTGAGTACAAGCCAACCTGAATATCAGCTGTGAAACCTAATTTTATCACAAAAACGGCAGAAAAAATGTGCTGAAAAACTTGGCTTATACACGAGTATATACGGTAATCCTTATTTCTAAAGTACAGAATTAGATTTTGCTATTCCCTTGTGTTGAAAGATTAAATTAAATAATTCCTAGAAGCTGCTTAATATAATTATATCCTACAAAGAGCTAAGTGTTTGTCCCTCATTTTAGGTCAAAATGTTGCCTGGCTATGCCTTTAGGAGACCTTGCCTTTGTTGCACATACTGGCAGACATTTTCATGAATAACAGCCCATCTGCAGTCCAAAAGTGAAATGAGTAAAACCCTTTTAAACAAGGCTATCGGTAGTAGATTACTTAGTTATGTTAATTTTGATGTCCATTAGATCCTGCAATTCATTCTCATTTAAAGTGAAGCAGAGGTGTTTCTGATTTGGGAGAAACAAACACACACTTGCTGTAGAGTTGACTGTGACTCACAACAACCTCTCAAATGGATCCGAGAACTGTACTCCATAATGTCCTCAGTAGATACTTTGTGATGTCAATTATCACAGCTTTTCCCAAGGTACACTTAGATGGTCTTGAACCTACAACTTTCGTTCAGCACCAGAGCATGTTAACTGTTTTCACCACTCTCTCTCACATCCTATGATTTTGGACGGGTATAGGTAACTATAGAAAGAGAGGGGGAGAAATGGCAACGAGGAAGCACTGGGTTTAAGAAAGATTCAAATGAAATGGATTACCTTGTGGTCGATCTCAACACGCAGTGATCCTGTAGGACAGTGTACAACTGCCACTGTGGGTTTTCAAGGTTAAAATTTTCACCAGAAGTATGTGGGAGAAAGATGAGGCTTTCTGCTCCCATAAACTCTCAGAAACCCACAGGGATAATTCTATGCTACAGGAATAGTATGAGTCTCGATAGATTCAATAGCTAGGTGTTGCCACCCCCCCCCCACCCCATCCCTAATGTAATGGCTGATGGGTTTTGAACTGCTGAATAGCAATTAACAGCACAACTTGTGATCCATTATGCCATGGAGACACCTTTTAGTAAACTTTAGAGACAAGGAAATTATTAATGCGTAATCCAAAGCTATGTAGCCCAGTGGTGACGTGGATTACCAGTTGGGTTGCTAACTATAAGGTCAGCAGTCCGAACCACCAGCCACTCCATAGGGAAGAGATGACACTTTCTACTTCCATAAAGATTCTCAGCTTCGGACACTCACAGGGGTGGTTCCATTTTATCCTGTTGGGTTGCCAGGAGTCAGAATTGATTCAGTGACAGTGAGTTTGGCTGTATGGAAGCTGGAGATGGGCATGCATCTCCAGTGATTCATGTGGGGTGGTACAAAGGCTGTGGATTTGAAACCTGGCAGGAATGAATTTGGATTTCTTCTTGAGAATTGCCAACTGTGTTATCATGAGCAAGTTGCTTAACTTCTCCTTCATACATTTTTATATGTGTAAATTGTAAAAGTTATAATATTTTATATGGTGATTGTAAGGATGAGAAGAAATAATTTAGAAAACACCAGAAATCACCCAGTGTTAATTCTCTTTTCTTCTTCTTTTTGAATAGTATTTTTAAAATTGAAACAATTGTCATACCTATTATGTGTAGAGGAGACTGTAGCTTTAATTCTATGTTCATTCAGAAGACAAGTATAAAATGAATTATGGATGTATTAAGATACAGCATAGTTCTGTGAATTTTAGATTCAATAATAATTAGCTGCACTTAGTCATTTGATATTTCTGATCTTTGTGTCTCTTAATTGTAAATAGGAATAATACCTGCATGCGTGTGTGTTTAATCTCATAAGATAATGTATGCAAAACATTTTGTTTATGACCCCTGAGTGAAGAACTAGATTTATTTTGGATATAAAGGATTATTTCTCTTTCACTGCCCAAGCTTTAACTCAGGGGATGCACCTCTATAATAAATAAATACTCAGTTTAATTCAAGCTTCACTGACTTTTTTAGACTTGGTTTTGAAAATATATTTTCCTTTAAACCCTTAACAAAATTAGTGTACAATAAAACAAGACATACAACCTCATTTTCAGCTGAGATTCATTAATAAATTTTTTGGAAAACATTAAGATGTTTTTAAACAGTAATTTTAGTATTTACCCAAGGATTGAGGTCAGCAGGATTAGACCAGAAGGACCAATAGAAACAGGAAGCACAGGAAGGAATTTGGATGAGCAATGTTACATTGTAGGGATTGCACCTAGTGCCATAAACAAATTTCATGTGATTTAGTGAATGGAAAGCTGATCTGTTCTAAAAATTTTATTTAATTCCAAATGAAAGTTAAAAATTTTAAAAATAATTTTGATTGGATGCTTACTGTACCATATTTAACAGAATAAAATAAAATATCCTCCTTATGAAATATAGGGTAGCCTTATGGTGTATTTCGTTGTCAAAGTCTAAACAAAATTGAATTTAGAACCAATAAACATGTGTGTGTCAAAAGAAAGATATCAGAGGGGAAGCTTAACTGCATTTTTCTGAACCCTCTTTGGCAGTTCTGTATACTTAGAGGTGACACCTTATGAAATAGGTTTCAGCTGTGGGGAACTGTGTAATAGACTCAGGCACTCATCTGGCGGTTTCTTGTCAGCTGTGTGTTTGATCGCTCCACTCATCTTCATGCACAGAAATCATAGAAGTGGAGAAAACCTTTACTTTTGGGTGAAGGGTTGTCTTTTTTTTTTTACATATTTAGTATGCACATTATGCAATAACTTTATTGTTTTGTACTATTGCTTTACTCAATTTTTGGTCACTGTGTAATTTTTTAATCTGGCTCTTCTCTCCATGTTCTGTGACTCCCATCAAACAGTGGGGAAGAAGATGTGAGTTAGTTGTTGGGCTGTTTACCACAAAGCCAGCAGTTTGAAAGCACAAGCTGTTATGCTGGAGAAAGACAGGCTTTCCACTCCCAGAAAGTGTTAGACTCATATGACTTAACTCTGAAATTTTATGGTATATGGATAATGTGCCAATAAAATATTTTTTAAAGGATAAGAATAATTTAATAAAGTATAGAATGAGCCAAGTCTGAGGAGGATTAATTAGGTTTTATTATGTCAGAATAGATTCTAAATAAATTGGAATTATAGTAAGTGCCTTAAGTGAGTGTGAGTGGGGGGGGCATTATAGTCTCAGAAACCCACAAGAGAAGTTATGCCCTCTCACTATGAGTTAGAATCAACTCATCAACAATATGGTCGTGAGCATGCAAATAAGGCATGTGAAAAACTAATAGAGGTTATTAGTCAGTCAGATTTAGAAAACTAAAAAGGAAGAACACAGCATATCTGAAACTGAAAGAAATAAAGAAAAAAATAACCTTAAGAATGCACAAATTATAGAACAATATTATTGATATCACATGCAAATACATTTTTGCTGAAATTCATCCACCATTGGTGGCTGCAGTACATTGACAAGGAACTGCCAAACATTCAGGCTGGATTCAGAAGATGTGGAACAAGGGATATCATTGCTGACATCAGATGGGTCTTGGTTCAAAGCCGAGAATACTAGAAAAGATGCTTACTTGTATTTAAGTAACTATGCCAAGGCATTCAACGATGTGGATCACAGCAAACAATGGAAACCCTGGAGGAGACTGGGAATTCCAAACCACTAAATGTGCTCCTGTGAAACTTGCCCAGGGATCGAGAAGAACTGGAAACACAGAACGAGGGAACATTGCCTGGTTTAAAATCAAGAAAGTTGTTCATAAATCTTGTGTCAGCTTATCATTGAACCTAAATGCTGAGCACATAATCAGGAAACTAGATTATAGGATTAATGTGGCATCAAGATGGGAGGAAGGCTTATGATCAACCTGTGATATACAGAGAACCCAAACTTGCATGCAAAAGTGAGGACTTGAACCACTTGCTGATAAAGATCAAGGAGTGCAGGCTTCAGGTGGCTTACTATTCAATTAGAAGAAAAGCCAAATCCATACAAGTGCACTGATACATGGAGAGAAGTTGACGTTGTCAAGGGTTTTGTCTGGCTTGGCTCCACAATCAATGCTCATGTGAGCAGCAGTCAAGAGATAATTAAATATATTGCTTTGTGTAAATCTGTGCCCCAAACCTCTTTAAAGCAATAAAAAGTAAGGACTTTGATTATTCAGGTCTGCTTGACCCAAGCCATAGTATTTTCATTTGCCTCAAATGCATGTGAAACTTGAATACTAAAGAAGGATATATGCATTTGAATTATGGTTCTGGTGAAGAGTATTGAAATACCATGGACTGCCCAAAGAACAAACAGCTCTGTTTTGAAAGAAGTACAGCCCAAATCCTTAGAGGCAAGTATGTTGAGACTTTATCTCATGTGCTTTGGAAATGTTATCAGTATAGATCTATCCCTGGAGAAGGACATCATATGTAGTTAAGTAGAGGGGCCACAAAAAAGAAGATCGAGAAGATTGATTGATGGAGGACTGAAGCAATGGGATCAAACATTTCAACAGTTATCTGGATGGTACTAAAGTGGCAATGCTTTGTTCTGTTGTACATAGGATCACTGAGGACACCAAACAACAACAGTCATTTTTGTGTTGTCATCTCCTCCCTCTAAGAGAGCTATCTCACCAACAGAATTAGTGTATCCCAGGACCTTCAAGGAAGATGAACCAGTTGTGATAAGTAGGTTTATTGTGCCAACATGACCAATGAACACATGTGGGATGAATTGAAGAACAGAGAGATAAATGGCTCATCGAGCCTCACCTTTCTTGTCTCTTGCTCTTTGGTCATTGGACCAGGGTGTGGCTGCCTTGCTTGTTCTGTGCCTCCATTTGCAAGCTACACAACCTGTGGGACACCTAACCCATGGACTGTGTCGCTGTAATTTGAGGTTTCTTCAAGACTTGTTTCACCACACTATTGGAAATTACATCACTTGAACTGGGAATTGTCAGACCCTGTCATCTGGCTGACTGTTGGTGGCCTGCCTTGCTGTTTGCTGCCTGTGCCTGGATAGCCTGAGGGTTACCAGGTGGCCCTCAAGACTTGAAGAACTGTCAGTGTCTCATAGCTGTCTCCTGGGAGTGAGTTGCACTGAGTCATTTATACTGCTTTATAGATTAATTGTTTATTTCTTATATTATCTATCTATAAAAATATATATAGAATTATTTTTAAATTTATTAGCATTCTGGTTTTGTTTCTCTAGAGAACCCTGTCTAACATAATTTATACCAGGAGTGGTTCTAGATAAATAAAATCATAAATATGGGCTTCTTAAATTGACTCACCAGCCTGATTAGTCTAAATAGCACTGATAATGCTATTTCTACACCTAAAGGCATGGATAAGCTTGCCACTCGTACCAATCCATGGTGTAAAATAGCAAAGCTAATGTCTACACTGTCACCCCTGATAGATGAGGTGCTGGTTAAAGGAGAGGCTCTGGTTGATCATATGTTGAATATTTTCCAACAGTTTGTCAGGATGTCAAGTATAGGGAAGCAGGTTGGCTGGTCCTTCTTATAATGGAAAGTGTGATTACGGAGAGGGATGGTCTCAGAGCCTCAGAAGCACACCTTGGGTACTGACTAACAGATTTAAAAGTGTCCATCTGTGCTACAAAGGAGAGCCTTCTCTCCTCTAGTAATAGAGCTGACATTGCTGAGAACCAGGTCCAGAGTCTCATTATATGAGTGGCTGATTACAATGTCAGCTGAATTGCAGATCTAGAGCCGTGTCTGATACCAAAGTGCGGGCATTGATAGGAAAAAGTTGTAATCCTGAAGCATGGGAAGGGAACATATGGACCGATGATCCAGAAGAGGAGGATATTGAGCCCCTAGACAATTGACTCACCCCAGTCAATAGCTCTACCCCTCCCAGCTGAAGGTATTAAGCCACTATCAATAAAGCAACCCACATATGAGCAGATTAGCCAAACTGTTCAAGCTGAAATGCCAGGTGGGGCTGCATCTGTAGCACACTACCCGAGGGAGATGCCTTACAAGATATTGCTGAGAGCACCCAGGAAACACCCTCACCACCTATTATTTCTTCTAGACCTGTAACTAAAATTAAGACTCAGAAATCTTCTAAAGGTGAGGTTGAGATGATTACCCAAGAAGAAGCGCACTATACTCACAAAGACCTGCTTGAGTTTTCAAATACGTACAAGCAGAAGTCTGAGGAATATCCCTGGGCATGGTTACTAAGGGTGTGGGATACTGGTGCATGAAATGTAATATTAGACCGATCTGAATTTCTGGGTATGGGACCCCTAAGCACAGATTCTTCTTTCAATGTCTCAGCAAGAGAGGCTAAGAGAGGATCTAATTCCTTATTTGGTTGGTTCGCTGAAGCATGGGCTGCCAGATGGCCTAGATTAGACCAACTTGAAGTACCTGACTTTCCTTGGTACACTGTAGAAGAAGGCATCCAAAAGTTTAGGGAAATTGGTATGTTGGAATGGATCTATCAGGATATTCCCATAGGCACAAAAATGGGGTGTCCTGAGGACATACCATCCACCACAGCCATAGGGAACAAGTTTGTGAAGTGGACCTCAGCATCTCTGAAGTCTCCTGTAATTGCTATTTTATGCGCACCAGGATTAACAGTGGGCACTGCCCTAAGTGAACTCAGACATTTGCCCACCATGGGGCTGATTGGGCCCCGTGATGGGAGAGGGCAGCACTGAATCAACAGCGACAGGGTGGGCATGGTTATAATAGACAGCAAGGTTTCTGTAGTAATCAAAGCAGCCATGTCTCGATTCTTGCCTAGAATGGCAGAAAAAGCGAAGACTAGCAGCACCAGGGGCCATAGCACTGAGCCCATGGAAACCCAGCTGTGAGGCACAGCAGCAGGTGGGCTTCCTGACCCTGGCAGACCAGAGGCCAAAGGCCAGTGTGGCTGAGAGTCTGAGGATTAGAGTGAGACCTGATTGCTGGCTGAGGAGAGTTGTTGCTGTGGACCAATGACTATATCCTTAATGTTTTCTGTTCCTGGCTTATGATATCCTGCTAATTTACCTAATGTTGTTGTTAGGTGCCATTAAGCTGACGCTGACTCATAGCAAACCTATGCACAGCAGAATGAAACATCACATGATCCTCCACCATCCTCTGCCTGAACCAATTGATGAAGTCGCTACGTCAATCTATCTTGACGGTCTTTCTCCTTTTCACCGTCCCGCAACTTTCACAAACATGATGTGTTTCTCCAGGAAATGGTCTTGAATATATGCCCAAAATATAAGACAAATTATTGCCATCCTTACCTCCAGGAAGCACTCTGGCTTTACTTTTCCCAATACTGATCAGTTTGTCCTTTCAGTGTTCTTCTCCAGCACCACAATTCACGTGCTTCAGTTCTTCTATGGTCTTCCGTAGTCAGTGGACCACTTTCACCTGCATCTGATGCAATGGGAATCGTGTGGCTTGGTCAGGCGCCCTTTAGTCCTCAAAGTTACATCTTCGCTCTTCAATATTCTAAAGAGGTCTTGTGCAGCGGATTTTCCTAACAGAACATGTCTTTGATCTCTTGACTTCTGGTTCCATGAGCACGAATTGTGCATCCAAACAAGAGGGAACATGCTTGACAACTTCAACCTTTTCTCCGTTTTTCATGAGGTTGCCTTTTGTTCCAGTTGTGAAGATTTGGGCGTTCCTTACATTGAGTTGTAAACCCTGCTAAGGCTGTAATCCTTGTTTCCTTAGCAAGTGCTTCAATTCCTCCTCACTTTCAGCAAGCAAGGTTGTGTCATCTGCATAACAAGCAGGTTGTTAACAAACCTTCCTCTAATCCTGATGCCTCATTCTTCTGCTGAAGCACATTCACTTTGGGTGTCCCTGCTGGCATTTAAAATACCACTGACCTAGCTTTCAGCATCACAGCAACACACAAGCCTCCATCATAGGACAAACTGACAGGCAAGTGGTGGAACTTACTAATAACCCCTGTAATCATGATTGTTGTTGAGTTCTCTGTAGTCCTTGTGGTGGATTACCAAAGCCAGCCACTAAATAGAGTGCCAAGGGAAGAAATATGGATGTCACAATAAGGTAAAAGAAGGATGAGGTATGGAGACATTTCTGATCTCTGTGTAGTAGTAATTCGCCTTGGGTTGCTGTGGAGATGCTTGGGTTGCTTGTGAAACCAAAGGAGATGAGATATGACATCAATAGCTAGAGAGGAGGAAGCTAGATATGGATATGGCTGCCATGGATATTTTTGGTCACAATCTCTTAACAGCGATAACTGCCCCATAGGCTTGCTTGTGGGTCATTGTGATCCTATAGTTCAGGGTAGAGCTGTCTCTTTGGATTTCCAAGGCTGCACCTGTTTATTGGAGTAGAAAGCCCTGTCTTTCTCTGGGGGCCCGCTGTGAGTGTCAAATTGCTGACGTGGCAGTAAGTATTCCAGCTCAAAACCACCATGCCACCAGGGCTCCTTGAGGGCTTGCTTGTATTTTCGTTATATAGGGCTGCAGTAATGTAAACACCACAAATGAATGGCTTTTAGCAAGCAGAAACGTATCCCCACAGTTTAGGAAGTCAGACATTTGAATTCAGAGTGCCAACCCTAGGAGAGTCTCTCTTTCTCGGTTGGCTCAGGAGAAAGAGTCTTGTTTTTGTTCAGCATCTGTCATCCCTGAGCTTCCCACAGAGTTGTACCTGGCTGCCATTTCTTGGTAATACTGTAGATGTTGTGCTTAGATGTCATTTACTCAGTTCGACTCACGGTGACCCTCTGCACAACAGAGGGGAACACTTTGATTCTGCACCATCTTCACAGTTGTCCTCTTCTTGAACCCACTGTTGCAGATGAATCGTGTCAGTTCATCTCCTAAGGGCCTTCCCCTCCTCCTGCCCGTATGCTGACCAAACGTGATATCCTTCTCCAGGAAATGGTCTCTCCTGACAAGATTCCCCAAGTATGGAAGACAAAATCCTGCCATTCTTGCCTCTAAGGAGCACTCTGGCTATTCTTCTTCCAAGACTTCCAGAATGTTCTGTCCATTTGCAGTCAATGGTACTTTCGGTATTATTCTTCAGCAGCATAATTCAGATGCATCAATTTATCTGCGGGTTTCCTTATTCACTGTCCAACTTTCACATGCCTAGGATGTCATGGAGAATACCATGGCTTGGGGCAGGTACACTGGAGTCCTCCGAGTTACATCCTTGCGTTTCCATGCCGGAAGATGTCTTGTGCAAGCAATTTGCCCAGCGCTGTGTGCCTTTTGATCTCTTCCCATCTGCTTCTGTAAACACGGATGTGGATCTGAACAAGACAACATGCTTGACAGCTTCTACCTTTTCTCCATTTATCCTGGGCCAGTCGTGAAGAGTTTGGTCGTCTACACTGAGTTGGTCTTGTTTGCATCGATTGTGAATGCAATGTAAATCTTTACATGGAATCGGTACTAAAAGTTCCTTTCCCCTCCGCTCACTCCTCTCTCCTCTCTCTCATCTGCTGCAGGTGATACCAGAGAAAAGCTCTCTTTACACGGTCAGGACTCTGACAAGATTGTCTTGCTTTCTCTTTAATCTTCTTCTTTTTTTTGTTTACATTTTATTAGGGGCTCATACAACTCTTATCACAATCCAGACATATACATACATAATTGTATAAAGCGCTTCTGTACATTCTTTGCCCTAATCATTTCCAAAGCATTTGCTCTCCACTTAAGCCCTTTGCATCAGGTCCTCTTTTTTTCCCCCTCCCTCCCTGCTCCCCCTTCCCTTATGATCCCTTGATAATTTATAGATTGTTATTTTGTCATATCTTGCTCTTTAATCTTCTCACAACTCAATGGTTTATCACATCAGATCACAACATGGGCGATCGCTGCCAAACTACCAAACCATTAAGAATCGTTGCCCACCAAAATTGACTTGTATTGGGGGTGGGGGCTGGGTGCAGGAATGTAGTCCATGATCTGCCACCCTTTGATCCACAAAATATATTTTTGCTAATGCAAGACATATACACCCCATCATATCATTCCAAAATTCTTCTAACTCCAAATTCTAACCTCAGGCAAAATCCCTCTTCCTATGAATCTAGAATATAAATGATCTGATTTCTAAATCAAGGATATTGGACACTAAACAAGTTTAAAACCCAGCAGAACAATGTACATGAACTCTGAAGGCTTGAAAGCAATCCTCTCATCTCTAGACTGTGGGTGTTAGCCATGCTCTCGGAATGTGGTTTAGAGAGCCCTTAGCCCTTGGCTTAAACTCTGCCTTCAGTGTCTAATGGGAAGGCAAGTCTCTTCCCTTAGCTGGCTGGCCTCATGGTTCTCATCCATCTGAGTGGTGACCACACCCCCACAGCCCCTACTCGTCTGCCTTATTCTAAAGGCAGCCCCCGCCATCTGGAATTGAGTTAGCAAAGATTTGATTCTGAAAACTAGGGAAATAGGGTTTTTTCTTTAGGAACCCCAAAAGTCATGGCCCTACATTTTGGGATCCCTACAAAAGTCCTGGCCCTACATTTTGGTTCATTGCCCTGCCCTTTGAGACTGGCGCACCTGCTTCCTGTGCTCTTTGTGTCTGCAACTTCTGCTTCCTGGACCTTGTTGTCTCAGAAAGGCCACCCTGGCCTCTAGCTGGCTTGAAGAAATGTTATAAAGCTATTTCACTGTACAGAACTACCCCCACTCCACTGGTAAGCCCCAGCCTAAAGGATCTCAGCTGTTAGTCTGGGGGTTGAAGAACCTAACTTCACTGAGAAATGCCTAATGACCCCTTGCCCTACCTGGGGCCTACTGCCCTAAAGCACTCGTCTCTCACTCCGTGTGTCAGATTTGGTGCCCTCTTGTGTTGTTCTGCCAATTCTGCCACTGTTCTGCTGCTGCTGGTTCTCCTCTGTGCTATGTGATGGCGTGGTGCTTATGAGTTGGGCTACTAACCACAAGACCATCAGACAGTTTCTTGGGTGAAAGAAGAGGCTTTCTCCTCTTGCAAAGAGTTACAGTCTTAGAACCTCACCGGGGCAGTTCGGCTTGTCCTGTCGGGTCCCTATGAGTCAAATTGACTCAATGGCCCTGAGTTTTTTTTCCATGAGTGCTATCTCTAGTATTACAACTCCCCTCACTCCTCTGAGACCTCACCAGAATTACTTTTAATGTTCACAATTCAACAACAGCCTCTTCGAGGCAACTAGGCTGTTATTTCATGGAAGTTTTAGAGACTTAATAGAATAATTCCATTTCCCATGAATATTTTGAAGCCCCTCCTATTAGGCAGCTCAGTACTCTTCTGTATCTACTCGTTACCCAGTTCCAAGGCCACTTCCACATTTTAGGTATCTTTTAAAGTAGCAGGGAGCACTGGTGGCACCATTGATGACACTTTGGGCTGCTAACCATAAGGTAAGCAGTTCCAAACCACCAGTCACACTGTACGACGCTGTACGACGGGTGAGGCTTTCTACTCCTGCGAATATTTAAAGCCTCACACATCCATCAGGCCATTCGACTCAGTCCTTTCAGAGCCTGTCTGCGTCAGAACCAACTGGATAGCAGTGAGGGGTTTTTCGTTGTTAAGGGAGTACTTTATCAAATTTGGCTTTGTTTCTAATGCGGCTGTGATGGAAATATTACTCGTGGGGGGCTTTAGCAAAGAAATGAATCACACTCGGAGGGGAAGGCATTTTCTGTCAACCCACTTGACAGTCCTTGGAGAGCTCCATGGGCCTCGGCCTCCACTATCCCCTCCCGTCCCCATCGGGGAATTGGTCAGCACGGGGACTCTGGGTCCAGAGGATATGCTTAGCATCTGGCTCTTCTTCCTGAATGCGAATAATTCCCAGCTCCTCAGCTTATTTCTTTCTCCTTTTGTCTCTTGCAAGATCAGATCATACCCCAGGAAAACTCTCCTTACATCAGATGAAGACTGACAGGAATCAGTATGTTGCATCTTACCTTTCGTCCTTGGACAGCTGATTGGCACACCGCATCAGATCGTGTGTGTCACGGGGCGTCATTGCGTAATTGTCAAACCGGAGAATCATGGCGCAGTGGAGTTTAAAGTCGACACATATTTAGTGCACATACACATATAATCCATGAGAGGTGGTTGTAATCTTGATAGAAGCAAATTGCTGAACTTTTTCTATCCGAATTGTTGGGAGGTTCAAATGACCAACCTTTTTATTAGCAAATGGGTACGTCACTATTGTGCCGTCAGGGCTCCTTTGTAATAACTGTATCTTAGGCGGAACTTTCTATAGATGCAAAATAGTTCACACATATACGAGGGGGTACCCCCCTCCCACAAAAAAGGGAAAAAACTCTGCTGGCGGACCTTTCACAGTAAGCATTTTTCCAGCTAGGCGAGCATCCAGCAACTCGCTCTGAGTTAATGCACCCAGTGGTGTCGCCTGGGAAGGGTCTCTGGTCAGAGTGATGCTTTTCATAAAAGCAGTTGGGCTTAAACCTTGTTTGTGACGGCCTAGTTAAGAGAACAGTGTGGGGCTGCAAAACAATGTTTCCTGCTCGGGGAAAATGCAATGATATTGAACTTGGCTTCCAGGGCCAGGGCTATGGGAAAAGCTCAAGTGTATGAGTGAATTTTCTCATTTCAAAAAAGGTGAAATGTCAATTGATAACAAACCTGGTTCTGGAGGTCTGTCAACTTCCTGAAAATTCATCGTGCATTTGGAGTTTGTTCCACCAGGGTAGACCATTGATCAAGCTTTCTATTTAGAGGTTCTGAAAGAATTGACCTAACAGTGTGCGACAAAAAAAGCCTGGTTTGTGGCAGACAGGAGACTGGTTTTGCTACCACGACAGTGTACCCGCTCACACAGCCATCTCAGTGCGCCAGTTTTGGGCAAAAACAGCATGCCTCTCTTGCTCCATGCACCTTACTCACCTGACCTCACTCTGTGTGACTTTTTGTTTCCACAAATGAGAAGGGACATGAAAGGACAGCAATTTGATGACAGAAAAGAGGCGAGGAAAAAAGACAAAGGTAGATGCTGTCAGCCATCCAAACAGATGAATTTGGAAAATGTTTCCACGAATGGAATCACAGATTTGACAAATATGTACAAAGCATAATGAGAGTACCTCGAGGGGGATAAAGTTGTTTTATATAAAAATAATTAAATACATAGATTTGAAAAAGATTCCGTTTGGGGAGGTACTCCGTCATATGTATATATGGAGAGAGATGAATCAAGCATATGTCTTACATCGTTACAGAGTGGGCAAGGTCCAAGATCACGGGTCATATTTCAGGTCACTGGCTTCTCGTCTATGTGGGGCTGAGAAGATGGCAGGCTACGGATGACTCCACATAAGAGGATGACAAAGTTGATTTTCCAAAGGGCTCACTTACGTTAGAAGTGGGCCACACACCCAAGCGACATCCTACAATGCTCTGGCAGCTCATAGCAGAACTTGTCCTAGAGCTAGCTCTCATTATGGGGTCACTAACTGTCAGTGTCAAAGGACTAAGAATCCTGGCATGACCAAGTTCACAAGAAGCCATTACTATCAAACTTGAACAATCATTTTAAAGCAAGTAATCTTAAAGTATGCTTTTATAGCAAATATATTTGGATTATAATAAGTTGAAGTTGTGTGCTTCATATAAAAAGTAACTGACTTACATTTATTTCCTCTGTTAATGCCTTTTCTCCAAGTACTCTTAGGAAAATTACTACTTTTAATATAGTGATAATTATAGCATTAGATATAGTTTAATCATGAGAAATAAAGTTAACTCTCAAAGAGAAAAGCTATTTTTCTAGGGTGACATGAAAGCCCATAAGCACCAGATGATACCAGAATATATACGTATGTACAACACTTAGTCCCTTGTAGCACCCTTGTGCCTCAAATTCAGTTATTTCTATCTCACTGAATTTTTTTAATGAGATGAACATCCTGTAATTTTTTACTTGATAATTATGTGAGTTTTCTTCTTTCTGGTTATTTGAGGGCAGAGAGGCTTAATTAAAATACTTTAGTAAAAGTACTACTAATTTCATAATTCTTTTGGGCAAAGATTGATAACTCTGACCACTGTGGTGACTGGAAGCTTAATTTAAGGTTTCCAATTTTATGCACTCATTATTCTTAAATTACATAATTTTAATTAAATATTTTAATGTCAGTTTTTACCCTTGGCAGTCACATAGTCTAGCTATCACTCACAACCAGGCAACTCATACCTTTTATTCATTCAGATATAATTAAAAGTAATTTTCCTTTAAATTCTCTGAGATCCATATTTGATATTATGTATTTTATATCTTTGTGTCACGAAAGTCAACATATTATAGAATTTGATCTGGTAGGAGATGTTGGTTTGTAATGCAGGAAACTCAAAACAGTAGCTTAAACTAGTTAGAGCTGCGTTAGCAAAAACCTCCTCAGTCCTGCCGTTCAGTTCTGGCTCGACCGGCGCATGTGCACTGGTACAGATCAGAGCTCTCGACACATGGAATCCAGGTCAGAGAGAGCCCTCGGGCGCAGAACTGGGAGGAGCGATACTCGGAGGGTAGGGGGGAGGTAGGGGAAGTAGAATGGGTGGGGGAAACGATCACAGGGATGGACATATCTGCAGGGGGATGAGCAGCAGAAACCATGGGGGAAGGGAGATAGCAGTTGGTGTAAGATATGAAAATACAAATAATTTATCATTTATCAAGGGGTCATGAGGGTAGGAGGGAAAAAAGAGGAGCTGATACCAAGGGCTCAAATAGAAAGTAAATATATTTTGGTAACATATGTATAAAATATGCTTGAAACAATTGATCTATGGATTGTTACAAGAGCTGTAACAGTGCCCCATAAAACGATCTTTAAAAAATTAATTTTATATATATATATATATATATAAATTTTTTTTTAAAGAAGTCGACAGATGGACGTTTTCACGAAGGGGTCTGTCTCTCAGCTACGTTTCCTTATCTCTTTGCCACGCTCACGAGGTTTCCACCGAGAAGGAAGGGACAAAGCCCAGCTCGGTGTCAGTGGTCTATGCTGACTCAGTGACCCTGTAGGTGTCCACGACTTTCCGAAAGTCTCCTCTTTCTCCCTTGGCACCTCAGTTGTTTCAAGTTGCCAGTTCTGTGGTCCAGCGGCCCAGGGCACAGCACTGTCACCGAGGGCTCTCCCTCACTGAGAAAGGAGGACAGATTTCTACTTTCTTTTTTTTTTTTTTTTTTTCAGATTTCTACTCTCAAGAGCATGTCCTGGGAGCGGTCTGTGTTTATATCTCATTGCCCAAAGTGTCATCGCATGCTATTTTTATTTTTATGTGTTCAGTGCTGAGCACAGTGCATAGGAGATATTTCATGCCTAAGCCTTGTGTCATTCCAAACCTCTGAAAAACTACCTTTGAATTACTGCTTTTGATTTACATAGTAGTAAATCATCCATTTCCTAACTGTGGCTGAGTTCAAAACTGACTTTAAGTTTGATTTTATTTATTGCTGGTGGAGTCACTTGGGAATTTTTTCCTGATGTCTGTTTTATCCGATGGGATTTGGGAGCATTTGAGTTATGAATATGTCGTGCTAATAATTATCGCTTGTTTAATGATGAAGACCAAGGAGTCCACAGCCCATAATTAAGCTTTGTCTTGAGAAAACTCACAGGAACACACACATTCAAGAAGTGGAAATACAGCTGTAAGGCATTTCACAGTTAAATTATAAGTAACTGCATTATCATAGTCATTAGAAAAATTAGAAAACTCAATTAAATTTCTTTAATGTGAAGTTCAAATGCATATGACTCCCAATTAATGCCAAGTAAATTAATTCTGGAAATTTCAAATGAAATTAAAGGAAATATTTGCAACTAAAATTTACTATATTTTATCTGTAGGGTAAAATAAAGTTTCTAAGTCCAGGAAAAATCAAACCAGAAAAATGACTATTTCAGATGAACATAAAGATAATTTTCTTGGTAACTGGGTATTATAAATCATTTTGTGATTTTTAAGCTATAAATCTTTATACGTACATTATAAATTTTTTAGAGAATAGTTAAAGTATGTATTGCTAAGATAGTATCAACAATATAATCTTAATATTCCATTGTCTGTGCCTTTTAGTTTCCCAAATGCTTTCTCCTGTTTATATTTAATTTATATTATTTTATTTAATTGACACGTAGCCTGCTCTCTTGATGTTGGTGACTGAAAAATGCTATCCTTCAAACTTATTTTTGAAGGACATGACTCAAACATTCTGGAAAATCATTTTTTCCCTCTCAGTCCCTTTCCCCTTTTCTGTAGGAACCTCACCTGGCCTGAAGCTTACCTTGGCATTCTCTAATATGTTACTATTGTTGGCCTCTCTGTCTCCACCATGAGACAATTCCTTTAATAAATACTTGTTCCTGAATTGTTAGCCTTTTTCTCAAATGATAAACAACAGTCTCCCTTAATAAAGTTTTTAAAAGGAGAAAGAAACCAAGTATCTTTTATTGCTTGGTAAATCACTGGAAACGGAATCTTGGTGCTTCCAGTGCTGGGCATGTATTTATTGCATTACGGAGTCTTGAAAATTATTATTTTTCAGATTTTATCCATTTTTAAAGACTGCTGTCTTTAAAACCTGAAGCGATTAGATTTATTTTCTTGATTTGTTGCCTTAGCAATTCGAGCCAGACGGCCCTCTTTTCACAAATAGGCATCGACAGATCAAATGCATTGGCAGGCCTACCTTTCTTCTTCTTTTTTTATTAATATATCTTTTTATTGGGGCTCATACAACTCTTATCACAATCCATACATACATCAATTGAGCAAAGCACCCTTATACATTCATTGCACTCGTCATTCTCAAAATTCACCTTCCACTTGGGTTCTTGGAATCAGCTCGGTTTCCCTTTTTCCCCCCTTCCCCCTCCCTCCCCACTTCCCCCTTCCCCCTGGTCCCTTAATAGTTTATAAATAATTATTATATCTTATCTTACACTCCCCGGCGTCGCCCCTCACCCACCTTCCCATTGTCCATCTCCCAGAGAGGAGATTACACATAGATCTCCATGATCGGTTCTCCCTTTCTACACCCCCTTCCCTCCTGGTGTCGCCACTCCTACCGCGGGTGTTGAGGGGTTCGTCTGTCCTAGAGTCCCTGTGTTTCCAGATCCATACTGCACCGCTGTACATCCTCTGGTCTAACCAGGTCCCCAAGGTAGAATTGGGGTCATGAAAATTGGGAGGGGAGGAAGCGTTCAGGAACCAGAGGAAGGTTTTGAGTTTCATTGTTGCTACACTGAACCCTGAGTGACTCATCTCCTCCCCACTACCCCTCTGGAAGGGATGTCCAGCTGTCTACAGATGGGCATTGGGTCCCCATCATGCACTCCCCCTCACTCACGGTGATGTGATTCCCACCCCCCACGCCTTTGTTGTTTGAGACCTGGTCTCCTCTGCCTTTCACGATCACCTATGTTGGTGTGCTGCTTCTGTGTGGGCTTTGTTGCTTCTGGGCTAGATGGCCGCTTGTTTGCTTTCAAGCCTTTAAGTCCCCAGACGCTATATCTCTCAGTAGCCGGGCACCACCAGCCTTCTTCACCGCACTTGCTTATGCACACTTTCGTCTTCAGTGATCATGTCGGGAAGGTAGGTATCATGCAATGATCGTTTAACAGGGCGAGGTGCTATTGTATTGGGGGAGTATGCATGAGGAGGCCCAATGTCCATCTGCTACCCTACTACTGAACCTATAAATATATGCACATAGGCCTATTGCCCCCATAATCATAAATATATTTACATATGTACATGTCTGTATTTAGGCTTCTCTGTATGCCCATTGCCTCCTACTCCTTTCCTCTATGTCCTTTTGCTTTCCTCCCGACCCACCACCATGTTCCGCCTTCATTCTGGTTTCAGTAATTCCTCTCAGTTACCTTGCCCTCCCGACCCACCACCATGTTCCGCCTTCATTCTGGTTTCAGTAATTCCTCTCAGTTACCTTGCCCTACCAGTCCTCCCATGCCCTCCCTCCTCTGGTTTTTAACCACTCGCTGTTCCCTTGTCCCTGTGTTGGGCAACACCTCATTTTATTGAGGGCTCGTTTAAATCATTTTATTTACAACCCTTATCACAGTCCATCCATCCATCCATCCATCCATCCATCCATCCATCCATCCATCCATCCATTGTGTCAAGCACATTTGTACATTTGTTGCCATCATCATTCTCAAAACATTTGCTTTCTACTGGGCTCTTGGTATCAAGTCTTCATTTTTACCCTCCCTCAGGAACCCTTGATAATTTAGAAATTGTTAATTATTTTGTCATGTCTTACTCTGACCATCTCCCTTCACCCACTTTTCTGTTGTCTATCCCCTGGGGAGGGGGTTAGATGTAGATCCTTGTAATTGGTTCCCCCTTTCTACTCCACTTCCCTCTACCCTCCTGGTATCGCCACCCTCACCACTGGTCCTGAAGGGATCATCCGCCCTGTGTCTGTACCAGTGTATGTCCTCCAGTGTAGCCAAATTTGTAAGGTAGAATTGGGATCATGATAGTGGTGGGGAGGAAGCATTTAAGAACTACAGTAAATTTGTATGTTTCATCATTGCTACATCCCATCCTGACTGGCTCGTCTTCTTCCCGTGACCCTTCTGTAAGGGGATATCCAGTTGCCTACAGATGGGCTTTGGGTCTCCACTCTGCACTCCCTCTCATTCACAATAATACGACTTTTAGTTCTTTGATGCCTGATACCTGATCCCTTTGACAAGGGTACCTTTTTTAATTTGTCAGGAAATATTGTTTTTCTTTTTCATTTTGAACACAGGAGAACTTATAGTGTACATTGTAATTGAAAATCTAATAAAATTAGTTGACGTACTTTTTTCTAAACTTCTCTTTATAAATGTTGTGTAATTGATAGAAACTTGAGGACCCTTGTTTTCTGGAAGAAAGAAACAAGTCTCATTTCATGTATCTGAAATGCTAACCATGGTTTCTCACTATCAGCCCACTGTTCATGTTTTGGGCCAGATATGTTTTTCTGTGGGCCTCTCGTATATCTTTTAGGATGTTTGTCTAGCTTCGCTGGCCTCTTCTTCTGTTTGGAAGTCAGTAGCATCTCCCAGTTGTGATACCCATAAATGTCTCCAAGCATGGTCAGACCTATCCCAGTGGTCAAGATGACCCTTGGTTGTGAACCACTGTGCTAACAAATGCACGTCCTCTTTTTGTCTGATGATGTTTAGGGTTAACGAGGGGTTTATAGGTCTATTTGTATTTAACGTTTGCTTAACTCTGTACAATCCACTATCATCGTGAGTTGAATATGTTTTCTTTTATCAAGTGTCCAGATCATCATGATAAAAATGAATTTTGTCTCTTAGGCAAAGACAGCGATGTCTGGGGAGAATGGGCTAAGTATAAGCAAAACTCTCATGAGGAAAAGAAGGGATATAAGAAATTACATTTTCTATTTCTTTTGAAGTAAAGCAGTTTCCCTAAACCAAATTCGGACTCACTGTTCCTTAGTGTTGTCCAGACTTTTGAGTCTTGGCAGCGGCACACAGCCTCACCTGCTTTTCTGATCTCAGAGTGGTATCCCTTGTTCATGCCCTCTTCTGAATCAGGTTTCTGTGAGTTCCTTGTTGATGTAATAGTCAAATATTTTAAGAATTATCTTCAGTAAAAATTTGTTACAAAGTTAATGCTGTTGTTCGATCGTTTACTCATTTTATTGGGTTACCCTTTATTGGAATAGGCGTGTATATTGATCTCTTCTAGATTATTGGGCAGGACATAGTCTTCCAAATATCTTGGCATAAACAGATGAGCACTTCCAGTGCTGCATCAGTTTATAGAAACATTCCAGTTAGTGTCTCATCAGATTTTGGAACCTGTTTTGTTCCAAAGTTTTCACAGAAGCTTGGATTTCTTTCTTCAGTATTCTTGTTTATTGTTCATGTGCTTGTACATTAACCAGTTCTTTTGGGTCCAGTTTTGGTCTTCGTGGACCGTACATTCCTTCTATGTTCTTTTTCTGCATTTTCATACTTAATTCAGTGTTTTGCCCCTACAATCCTTCACTATTTCAAATCAAGACTGGATTTATTTTTCTTAAGTTCTCCCAGCTTTGGAAAAACTGAGCATGTTCTTTTCTTTAGGTTTTCTAATTCCTATTATATTTCATCATATTAGTTTATATTTCATTGTAATACTTGGTCATCTCAAGCCACCCTTTGATATCTTTTGTTCGGGGATTTTATTTAATCAGTTCTTTAATTTACTTTAGTTTGTCTACATTCTAGAGAAAGCGTACAGCCTTTTATCAAGTCTGTTTTGATATTTTCTTTATTTCTTGTCATTTAATTGACTGTTTGCTTTCTTCATTAATTGCATCCCACCACTCCCTCGTCTTTGCTAAACCAGCTCTCTCTGGGTTAAAGGCTAATGAGAGACGAAGCTAGAATTTGAAGACCATTCTTTGATCCTAGTTACATTTTCCTTTCGAAAGAGGAAGAGTTCACAGAGCTCAATTTTAGTCATGGCTATTAGGTATATGCCTCCTTTTATTCTATGTTTTTGGGGAGGGGCTGTTTGCATGGTCCAATAATTGCTTGAGGAGAATTAGGAATTTTAAACACCTTTTCAGAAACTCTCTTTCCAGCTGTATAATGTGGGGCTGATATATTATTTTATCTTGTCAGCTGACGACTATGTACTTTCAAGCTCTGCCAGAATGACTTCCTGTATGACCCGTCCCTTGTCCATTCTTGGGTTAAGGCAGGACTTGTCCTTCGTTCGCTAGCATAATGCTTCCATTTTGGTTCCTGTCTCCTCCAGTAGGCCCTGTGCCCATCGGTAAATGCTTCTCCTCCGCCGTGTTTACCATTGCAGCGCCCGTGGTGGGATGTAGCTGGTGTGCAAGTCAATCCACAGTCCAGGAGAAACCGGTTACACTGGCCCTCTACTGTGGACTTCCTGTGTTGCCATCTTTATTCAGATGCTGCCGTGAACGAAACCCTCTCATTCAAAGCGCCACATTACGAGACATGTTTGATGCATGAGTTTTGTGTGATTCATTCTCTGCTAGGTCTCTCTGCTGATATTTTAAAAGGCTGGACAGAATTGCCTTGGTGTGGCTGTCATGCTATTTATTATTTCCCCTCCTTGTATCATTTATGAATTAGAAAACGACAGGACTGGACTACCTCACTGTTTGAGGTCCTGTGAGGCTAAGGACATCAGGTCTTAAGGTTTATGGTCTGTGGGCACATTGCCAGAGATTGGCACTCTTCCCCTCACGTTCATTCGATCCAGCCTAAGAGCATCTCTGCCCTTTAGAAGTGTAATTATGTGGAGACTAATTAATGGGATATTTCACGTATTCTCGTGACAGAAAAGATAAAAAGGGCTTAGAGAACCTTCAGGGGTAAAGAGTCTTAGAAATAGGATTCAGTGGGCTATGGAGTCTAGAAAACATGTATTTTTTAGTGGTCATTTTGTTGTGTTTTTCAAATTTGGATGCACTGATTTAAAACTATCAGCCAGCACCTAAATTGACATGTCTTAGTAGGCTATTGAAAATAGATGGAGGTCAGGGCAAGAGATAACTCCTTTTAAACCATATGGATGAGCCAAATATATGTGTGAAGCCACAGAGTGACAGTATTTATAAAGAGACAACATCACAGTCCTATGAAACACCAACCTCTATTCAAGAAAAATGTAATTAAAGTGGGACATGCATCTACCTTAGTAGCAGGATGGGCCTAGGAATAAGAGAGCTGGGGTACAGTTTGAAAATGGCAGCTCCTCTGCAGGGAGAAGAGGAGGGTCACGATGAGTGGGCATCAGCTCAATGGCAATAACTTTGGTTTTGAGTTTGAAAAGACACCATGTTCCAAGCTGATGAAATAAAGCTTCAGGAAGGAAGATCAATGCAATTTTCTCAAATACTGTAGTCAGGGTAGGGAGGGCTCACAATTCTTTGAAATTGATTCAGACCCAAACCTATCTCAGTGCCATTCAGCCCTTGATTCTTGGTGACTCCCTAAGAATAGGGTAGAACCGGCCCACCCTGGGGGTTCTGAGACAGTGACTCTTTCTGGGACTAGAAAGCCCTATCTTTATCCTGTGGAGTGCCTGGTGGTTTTGAAATGCTGACCTTTTGGTTAGTGGTCCACAGCTGTAAGAAAATGTAGAGAAACTCTATCTTACATCACAAATAGGTTCAAAAGGGGCAGGACTGCAATTAAGAAAAATTATGTACAAAAGAAAGGTAACAGGATATATTCAAATTGCCGAGTGGATGGGTGTTTCTGAAGCATGGACATTTCAGGACCCAGAGGTTCATTCGGGGCAAGCTTATATATATAGTTTTTAGGTCACTGGACCCAGTATGCTCTAGCCTGGATTACCCAAATGGTGATTTGCAATTCTATAGGCGACAATAGAGCATTAACACTTCAACCAAGTTATTCATAGACTGGAGTGGAGGTTGAAGCTGGGGACATAAAGTAACTGACAGGTTTTCAGGTGGCTGCTTTCTGCAGCCTCTGCTAGGGAACAAGGGTCAAAGGGTTCATGGATCTCAGTTGGAGAGACACGCCAGTCATGGCTTCATAAGCTCCCATGGCTGAGCTCTCAGCTTTTCTCCCTTGGTCATGGCTGTTGGAAGGAGGTGGTCTTGTTCTGGCTGCCTAAGGAGCAAACAGCTTTCCCACCCACACAGAGCTTAACCTCTGTGCCATATTTAGTAGAAATTTGACCATGACATTTCAGAGGGAGTGTGAGGGGGTGGAAAGAGCCACAGCAGGATTTAGTATATAAATAGGATTTGAGACATTAGATGTAAGGTACTATATATTGTTCTCAAAATCTGACTTAGAAGAAAAAATGCCAACAGGCAGTGTTTAGCTGCGGATGGAAGGATGAGTAGAAGTTGTAGGAGTTGTTCTTTAAATGTGAGAAGGCACACAGGTATGTTTACCGTGTAAAGGATAGGTATCTGTAACGGGAAGAGGATTCCTGACAAAAGGGGCCTCACTAGAAATGTTAATGTCTTAGAAATGTACAATAGGATTAACCAGGGGGGAGTATTTCTTCTCATATCATTAGCCTTGCACTGAAGCAAAGGCTGCATGAGTCTGAAAGGAAACGGATAAAACTAAAGGCAATTAGTGTTGTAGATAAGTTTCAGGAATGAAAGCGTGTATGTGAATGTCCTTAATAGGAAAACATGCCAATAAGTTTTAAAAGGGTTATTATTCCTTTTTAGAAATGTATGAGATTATTGTTTCTCTATATCTGTTTTATCCACATTTAAGGTAAATGACCAATTTCACAAATGTTAAGATTTCTAGAGTCTACATTCATTTTGAGCCCTACAAGTGAAATTTGCCCTTAGCAGTCGAGCCTATCAGTTTCATGACTAACATAATTCTATGGGAATTTTATGGGAACATACATTCATGTGTATATGACATTAATGTTAATGTGATTTGAAATTTTGTTCCTCCCTAAATGACTTCTTAACAAACACTAGAAAATTCGAGATAATTAATGTATATTGATATCAAGGGTTTTTTTTTCAGTGATCATTACATAATAAGATGAGTTTTAAAAAATTATCAATAATTTTTAATAGCCTTTTTTAAACATTAGCCCTTATTATTACTAACTTTAAGCCTCTAGTACTAGGCAGCTAACTGAGAGGTCAGAGGTTCAAACTACCAGCCCGTCCAATGGAGAAAGATGTGGCAGTCTGCTCCTATAAAGATTTACAGCACTGGAAATATTCATCTGTCCTGTAGAGTTTATGAGTTGGTATAGACTCCGTAGAACTGTTTGGTTTTATTTTATTTTATACCAGCCTTTCAAAAACTTGAGCCACCGCTGAGTTGAATTTGTAATCTGAGTTGAATGCCCTGATAGATGTGCTGAAATGTCTGTAGGATCACTTGCTGATGACAGGACAATAGGGATTTTCACGCCAAAACCCCTCTGTGATTGCTTCTTGAACTTTGTCCAGTTCCTTGACAACTTATTTTCATAGGCATGATTATAATGGATTCTCATTTAGGTCCTGAAGACAGGACCTAGGAAAGGCTTGATTGCTTAGAGCTGTTTTCTACGGCGAACACGAGGGAAGCCCTTGGACTGTTAGGGTGTGCAGGAAAAGAAGTTGTATGTTAGAACAGGGAATGTGAAATTGCCCAGTGCTCTGACATCCAAGCTGATATGACCAAATCCAAAAGAATAAGGAAGTAATAATAATGTGGTCAACCTTCAGATTATTATTATTATTGTTGCTTCTTTCACAGCTTCTAATTTACTTCTCTTTCCTGTGGTCCCGACTAACTTTGGTCTGTGTGGCATGGACAAATATTTACCAGGCAGCGTGGGGTTATTAGGTTTCTCAAGTTTCCACATCTACATGGCTTTTGTGAAGTTGATGAGAAAATGGTTGTGCTCCACGAAGAATTCAGGTGGTTTGTCATTCTAGAGGGAGAGAAGAGATGACTGGAAAGGAGCACGCTCAGTGGTGGTAAAGGCCCGTTTTAAAACTACTTCTTAATCCTTTCTATTGCCATAGAAGTGCAGCTGGGACCTATCCTGTCTCTTCCCTCCAGAGGCCTCATTTCCTTCTATTTTGAATTATTTTTATAGTATCAGGTCAGCTTTTTTACTGCTTCGTTAACCATTTTTATTTTTGGAACATTAATAAATTTTTTTTTAAATTTTACGTATAGTAATGTAAGCCCTATCTCCAAATTTCTGTTCTCTCTCTGCAGAGGGTTACTTCTCCAGGAGAGCAGCAAGTTTGCTGAAGCACTCCATTATTATAAATTGGCGATTGGGAGCAGGCCTACGCTGGCTTGTAAGTAATAGTCTTATTCTTTTAAGACGTCTCTCCACCCTTCTTTATTGACAATTGTCTTTGTTATTTATAACCTCATGTAGAAAAAAAACCCCACAGTCCTCCTATTTCTAAATAGTAACTGCTAAAATGTTAAGCCTCAAACACTAATATGTCTCCATTTTATTTTATTTTGAGGTCTATTATTTTTAGAATCTTATAATAGAAACTATTTTTATTTGACTGCATTTTAAGGTAACACTATTTTGAGCTTGTTGCGTGCAGAAATGGTGTATTTACCTATTATGTGATATCTATAGTTTTAACAAGTATATAAATCCTAAAAATATGTGTTCCATAAATATTTATTTTTTGGTTTTCTCTTGAAAGTAGAAATAATCTGTAGAAACAAAACTACGAGAACTGTAATTTTCTTTCTGCCAAAATGTCCAAGAGCTTTTTCACACTTACATTTCTTTCTGTCTGTGTTTCCTCAGCTGCTTATTTAAACACGGGCATTATTCTAATGAACCAAGGGAAGACAGAGGAAGCCCGACGGACATTCCTAAAGTGCTCTGAGATCCCGGATGAAAACCTCAAGGATCCTCATGCACACAAGAGCTCGGTCACCAGCTGTTTGTATAACCTGGGCAAACTCCATCATGAGCAGGGACGCTATGAGGTCAGCTCCATAACCCTCTGTCCTTGCTGCCCTACTTGGTCCAGAGCAGTCTCCAACGTAGGGACACTACAAACTTTTAGCAGCTCCTATTTGGGCTCATTACATGGATTTTGTGGTCAACTTAGGGCAGACCAAAACTTCAGCTGATACAAATTAAGCAGGTTCTTGGCTGTGGGGTTTCGCAGAGCAAGTATAATGTGTAATATATATCGTAACGCTTTAGGAGTAGAGTAACATGCCTTAATTGTCTGGCTTGTTTGCTCCACCTCCCTACCCCTTCGCGTTTATGATAAGCCATAGTTTCTAGCATCGTGTTGCTCTAGAGCTGGTGGCGTAGTCGGTTATGTGTTGGGCTGCTAGCCTTGCAAAAGCACCAGCTGCCTGCGGGAGAAAGATGAGACTTTCTCTCCTATAAAGGTTTACAGTCTCGGAAATGTGCAGGCGCAGTTCTGCCCTGTCCTGAGCCAGCTCGATGAGTCAGAATTGCCTGGATGAAAGTGAGGGACAGAGATGCAGGCATATAGTAAGCACAGTGTCTTGCTTATACTCACCCTTTGCTCTTAAGGAAGTCATTTGATTGTTTTGATTTGAGAGGAGTATGAAAATGCTGTACCGGAAGTTAGGAGATGACCCAGCCTCGTCTCGCACAAGAGAGATGCCTGCCTCTACACATTGTGCCCCCTTGCTGTTCACCCAACTGCAGTGCACACCCACCATGTCTGCTCGAGAAGAGTGCAGTATTAGAACAGCGGCAGGACTTTTCAAATGCTCACACTTACTGCTTTCAGCAGATTTCTAGTATTTTGGATATTTATTTGGTTTACATTTTTTTTAATTTCAATCTTTTGGACTGTCAGACATTAAGTAGCTGTGGAGTTTTGCTGGTTTTGAATGACTCACAAATATGAGTGTTTCAAGTTTGTATATTGAATCATCTATGAAAACTGGAAAATATATGTGAAAGTAAAAGTGTTAACAACATTAGATGTTCCATTCAATTTCACTTTACATGTTGTTCTTCTCTTAGCTTGTGTCAAGTGTTCTCATTCATAAAGTTGATGTCGTAGGATATCAAAGGAATGTGAATTATATCCCCAATAACCATTTAAAAAGACTGGAAGATTCTAAATTTCACAGGATGTATCTTATCTTCAATAAATATCTCTGTACCTTAGTGATGATTCTCTGCTATTATTTCTTCAATTAGGATGCCCTTACAGTATACAAGGAAGCAATTCAGAAAATGCCAAAACAGTTTGCTCCACAGAGTCTGTACAACATGATGGGTAAGTAAAGCATTAATATTGTAATTACAATTTCAGAGACTTGTGTTGAAATTAAAGCATGTGCTTTTATTAAATGGAAATATAGAATATAATTTACCATCACAAAGAAACATTATTCAGAACTGAGTCTCACATTCAAATACTGTGAAAGGATTAGCAAATAATTTAACCTAGTGATAACCCTCATGTTGGCTAAGGTCTTCTGGCATATCCCAGAACTATTGGAAGAAGCTCACAGATTGATTTGTGTATTGAGTATTATCTAGATTCTAGAGTTTGAAAATTAATATCTCTACACTGAACACATGTGTAACTTTTTCAGTTATACTTAGAAATTTAAAAATAGACATTTAACATTTTTATTGCCCGATCATATAATTAACATATCATCCAGTTCAGTGATTTAATAATATTAAAGAGTTGTACAATCATCACCACAATCAATTGGAGAACATTTTTTTCACTTCTGTATTCCTTGTTATTAGCTTCCCATTTCCCTACAACTTGCCCTGCCATAACCCTAAGAAACTACTAATTGAGTCACTGTCTTTATAGATTTACTTATCCTGTGTTTCATATTTTATATATATATGGAAAATAACCAGCAACAATAACAAAATAAGACATAGAAAAACCTCAATCTAAATGGAAATATTGAAAGGAGAACAGTGGGTCAAGAGGAAGAGCAAAGGATCAGATGATACATTTTAAGCTAACTCTAATCCATTTTCCAATGCACTCTGTCTGATATAAAGACGGTTCTCACTCGTGGTCCAGGGTAAGGGGACTCACCAGAAGTTTAAATTCACTTGGGGAAACCTGCAAATAGATGTGAGGTTTTCACCTTATCCATACTCATTACCATTGAGTGGATTGCAACTAATACAATCCTTTGGGGCAGGATCGAACTGTCCTTTTGGGTTTCGGAAACTAGGACTGTTTAGAAAGCCTCAACTTTGTTCAGCAGAGTGTGCCTGGTGGTTTCATACAGCCAACCTTGTGGTTCGCAGTCAAGTGAGTAACCAACCGTGCTAACAGGGCGGGCTCTGTACTGTCAGCCATAGCCTTCTGCAAATGGGTGCCCAGAGCTTAAGCTCTAGTACTATTCCCGCCTCTGGTCTTGGTTTTATCATTCACAATCCTGGCTACACAGGCTGCTTTGCTTCTTTTGTGTGGATTTAGCTGATGCCTCATTTCAGTGGCTTCTTGTTTTAAAACAAGCTTTGAAGATCCCCAAAACGATTCTTTCTCATAGCTGGACACCATTTGCTTTCCTCGCCACACTTTGCTTGGGTACCCATATCTTTAGTATCTCTTCATGACAGTGAATATCAAGTAGGGTCATGACATGAGAATTTAGAATTTAATCGTTCTTAGATTAAGGGTAATATTAAGTGCGAGTTCAAAATCCGTTCATGTATCTATGCTTTATATATGTCTTTGGTGCACGTTAAGAACATCTTTATCATTTTATTGGGAAACATTATAAATCATCTTCATGGAACACATAGTAATTCCATTGATAAAATCAGTAATTTATCCAATTACATAGAATTTAAAATACTGTTGAGGAAAAAGTATGCATGGATAGAACAGCTCTTTAGACTAAAATACACGGATTGTTAAATTGTACAGACTAAAAGCTAACGTGCTTAGATATTATTTATGCATACAGTGAGGGTTGGAGTAGAGCAAGGTTTTCGATAACACCCATTCACAAAGGCAGACATATTCCCGCTGAACTCAGATAAAAACACACATTATTTAAATGAATGTATCATATTCATTAAAATTTTTGGTCGGGAGATTCTTAAAATAAAAAATGTTATCATGTAGAGATTCATGAATTTTGATGCTTTTAAAAGACACAACTAACTGAAACAAATGTGTGGTCTTTGTTATGCAGGATTCGGGTCTCTGGATTTGCTCACGTTGGTATTTTATTCTAGGGGATGATGCTATGGACACTAAATGTACTACAGTGCTCCCTTGTTCTACTTTGAGCAATTAGTTCAATGCTCTTTTTGAGGGGTTATCAATCTCAGGCATGTTTTTTTTCTCTCACATGTAAGAGTTTGAGACTTAGAATTTCTAATAAAATATCCACGTACCACATGTAATTGATCTCTGAATTGATTGTACTTAATTATTAATACAGCTGTTTGGTGATAGATCAAACTGAAAATCACTTATTCGGCATGTCGCTGTTGGAAGAAATCTGTGCATTTAAAGTGTACTGGCGATTGGTTGTAGTGCTGTTTTAAGATATGGGAGAGAAGGAAAGAGATTAGTCTTGTCCTCATATCAAATGTTTGTTTCTAAGCACACATTGCAAGCGCAGCTCTTCTGTTTTCTGTGAACCTGGTTATGTTATTTGATATAGCTGAGCATTCTCCACGCACAAAAAGGAACTTAGGCTCCTTGAGTTCTAGGATTATTTTCCGCTTCTGTGTTCTATAATTTGGAAACTTTGATACTGGCTTTGTGGCTTAAGTTCACATGAAAAGTCCCACATCCTCCCCAAATAGAAAATATGTGTCTGCCTGGGACCATCCTCACTCTCTCTTTTGTGAATGGCAGGATATTTAGAAATAGTTGAGATGTAAAATGAGGCAGATAAATGGCTATTAAACAAACACACATTTATTATTTTTAAGGAGATTTATTCCATGTCTTTGGGAATCTTACAGGAGTGCTGGTAGCACAATGGCTACGCATCAGGCTGCTAATCTTGCAAGGTTAGCAGTTCAAAACCAGTGGGTTTTCGGGAGAAAGATGGAGTTTTCTGCTCCTGTATTGAGTTGCCACCTTGGAAACCCACATGGGCAGTTCTATTCCGCCCACAGGGCCATCATGTGTCGGCAATGTTCCCTTTGTTGGTAAACTTGCCTCTAGTTAGCTCGTGCTACAGTAGAGTGATTACTGAAAGAGAAATTAGAGCATGTTTTTCTTTTTTTATTTGCTACAATTATTTTAAGGTAAAATCGAGCCTTGCTAAATTTACTCTTGCCCTTCAGCTTTCATGAATCAAAATAGTGGCTTGTACTGTCCAGGGTTTCACCACCCAGATCAATTTTCAGGTTCATAGTGTAGCCTAGACTAAGTCTACAGATTTATAGGTTCAGTTCTCTTCTCTGTATTAATGCTAGATGCTTTTTCATGTCAAACTGAATACTGAATCTTTCTCTACTTTGGCCTCAAAAGGTACGAAAGTTTCAGGTTAGGCTTTTGTTCACCATTGTACGAGTTTCCTCAACTGTCAAATAGGAAGTTTTGGCGTGTATTTTTTTTAATGGAAAAGGGCCTTGAAATCCACGGCAACAGACTGCATATAGCCGTCTTCATTGTTAATGGGTGTTCAGTCTAGTTAATGATTTCAGAAAATTCATTCAATTACTCCACGCTAATAGATGTAACGGGAAATCCAGACCTTAGGGTCTGTCTTTTGTATGGTTACCCAGATGTGGAGCACACACAGGCAGCAAAGATCAGGGTATTTCCCGGGGCCGTTGCTTAGTGTTAAGTCTTATTTTCCATTATAGATGGAGGCAGTGGTTTTGTCTGGACTCTGGAAAGCACTCTTACCAATTTACAAGCAAGGATCCTAATAAAGTTTAAATTCATGCTTCCTTCCTTAATTGTGGTAACTGCCTCCTGTTTCATTTTATGCAAAGGTCTGTCAGCTAACCAAGTTTTATATTTTCAGTTGTTCATGAAACTATAATTTTCTCTAAGAATGAATTCACCTCTTAATCAAGTGGGTGAGATCCCTTGAGCTTTGTTTTAAGCCCTAATGCATTTTGAGTAGCCTCCTTAGACAGGAGAACACAATGGCCCAGGAGATAAGCACCGCCCTATCAGTCCATCAGTTTCATTAGGCTGTCAGCATGTGCTGATTATCCTATCAACTTTATCAACAGCCTTGAATGTGTTTTCTGATTTGCACATTTACATTTTATTAGTGCCCTTTAGGGATCAGTGATGGATTATTATGTCTAGCTAGATTAAGCCTGTAAGGGTTCATTTTTCTCATGTCTTTTATTCATGTAGCCCATTTACAACCACTACCTTCTAATCATTTATGTTTACATACCCAAATAATCTTAATGTTTTTCTCCTATTGTATTTTCTAAAATTTAGAGATAACGAAAAATGAATCTTTGAGAAATAAATAATATACATTTATTTGTAATGGTTTATTTATAAATACTTGAGTATCCCAAAGCACTGCAGTTACTTTAAACACACTACACACACACACACACAAACACACACACACACACACACACACACACACGAATCCTCTGCATTTTCCCTCCTCTTTAATGTTTTTGAAACATTCTATTTTGATTAATTTCATTTTGGTCATTTATCTTATCAATTTAATACATACTTTATATTTTCCATATTATAATCTAATACTTCTAAATTACTTTTATGGTGCTAATTTTAAGAAAATTAAAATTTCAAAGTATATTTTAATTTCACCTACTCCATACTTATCAACTGTCTTATCACTTCACATGTCACATTTGTGAAACTAGTCAAAAATATAGTTTGGTCTATTACTGATTACCATATATACTCGAGCATAAGTGGACCCGAATATCCACCTAGGCACCTATTTTTACCACAAAAACTGCATTAAAAATGTGTTGAAATCTTGGTTAATGCACATACGGTATCTTCTGACAGTGAGAAACACTGAAGCACAAGGCAAGTGTCAAGCCAGCTGAGATGGTGATGGTTATGTGTCAACCTGCCTGGGCTCTAATTCTCAGTAATTTGTCAGTTACATAATAATGTGACATGGCAGCTAAATAATAATGACTCCATTTTTCCATGATTTTCACATAATGATCTGTTCTCTGAATCTAACCATGCTGTTAAGTGTGAGTGTAGGCAAATTATTTTTGATTTCACAGAATCGAGATATTAGAATATCAATAATTGAGAAATAGGGTACTTCTAAGGAATTAGGTGATTCACAAGCATTTACAAATAATATAAAATAAATACTAAATAGTAATTTACAAATGAATGTTTACTTGCCATGTAATAATTACTAAAGTGTGAGAATATATGAAACATTAAGATACCAAATCACAGAGTAACTTTTGAAGTAGCTCCTGAGTAGGTTTGTAAGTTTGAACAGGTAACCTTTATTCTGTGGGCCTCACTCTTTGGAGAGAGAGCAGATTGGGTTAAATTGAGAGGTACCATAGTGTAGTCCACACAGTCAGACAGCCGGGTTATAACCTGTGGCTTGGTTGCTCAGGAGCCGACTGACCTTGGCCATGTGAAGCACAGCCTCCGTTTTCTCGTGTGTAAAATGGCTACAGTAACAGTGTCCACTTCATAAGGGCATTTTTAGAACTGATGGAGAGCATGCATATGAAACGTATGTCCAAATGCCCAACCTGAGGGCGGTGTTGAACCTTTGCTTACTTTGTCATCATCATTTTTGTGAACCCTTGCGCTCCAAGAATTGATGGCTTTAGTTTCCGTCGATTCTATTTGGGTTCATAGCTGTAAATATGATTTCCAGGACTGTGCGGCAATCACGGCGTTACAGTCAGCGGCAGTCAGCAAATACCCCATCTGCAAGCGCTGTATTTTTACCGCTAGACCAATTTTGCCCTCGCTTTTGTCATCAATCAGTCAAAATCCTTATTTTATTATTAACTACAGCCACGAGAAGTGCAGCAACATACTGAGCCCCCCCCCCCTCCACTGTGCCCTCGTTATGCGCTTTCCCAACATCCCTCTGTCCACGTGGCCTCACACAATCCTGCCGTCACCCCCTGCCCCGCAGTCAATCTAGATATTGAAGGTGAGCGGTAGAGTGTGTCCTTCCGCTGGTCCGTGTCATCTGTCATGGAAAACGGTTATTGATAGAATCGCTGACATGCCATTTGCAAAGGGTACGCTGGGCCCGGTCATCATGTGTGGCCCAACCACAGAAGATGCCACCTAATCATGGTTTTCAAAATTGTCAAAAGTACAAAATGTTGGAAAATCTGATATAGTCAGTAAGTGAGGCATAGGTGTGTGCTGTTCTATTCAAATGTGTGTATTTACCTCACCTTGTCCCAGAATGTACTTAATAAGGAAAATTAAGAGTTCATTTTTGGTATATTGGTTGACATGCATAACGTTGTCATCTCTGAGTTGCCTGGGCAGCACGCTGACTGTGAATGGGTGGGATCTGAGGGATCGTGTACGATTTGAACTTCACATTTCTCCAGTCATAGAAGCATTAACACTCCAGGAGTGTTAAGCTCTTGATGCCACCTGATTTCTCTACTGTGAGTTCTCATGACTTTCGTGTGATTTTCATTGGCACTCTTGAAAGCCAAGCGAGTCAACCCTGTAGACCTGTACATATGAATTAATCACAAATCAACCTAATGAGCTTATCTATATATTCTCAAAAATAGTGACTTCTGAAAGCCAATTTAACTCAATATATTTACCTTTCATTGTTTCATCAGAAGAACACTACTAACCCCACACCAACCCAGGAAAGTGAGACATAAATTTAAATTGAAAATTTTCCTTTTTTAATATATATATATCCAACAAGATACAGAAATTATGAACTTTTGGCTCTGTTTCACACAAAAAATAAATGCATAAAAACATATTCACATAGATTGAAAACTAAAATTTTATTGTAGAACTACAGTGGGTTAATTTTTAAAATCTTTTCATCAGTGACCCTTGGTATAAATTTTACATTATGTACTCTGGTTACAGACATTAATTTACTGGGCATTACTTTATACACTACAAAGGCCAGCATCTAGTTCAACTGCATTAAGTAGGTAATATATTTTGTTTAAAGTTTCAATTAAATCTAGGGTCAGAAAATATACAGGTCCTCTGGGGAGTTTGAGCACGTTAATGCCAGTAGTATGGTTACCAAAGGATCATGCATAGGTCTGATGTCGCTTGCTTTCCTGGAAATATGATATCAGGCAGCTTATTATATTTCATTGCTCTTAAAACCACACCGCCCACCTGTTACATTAACTCACATGCCGTCAATTTAGTAGTAAAGGAAAAGACTGAAGCTTAAAAAACGTGTTTTTAAATTGAATTACAAAGATATGAATATACTCAAATTAATACCTGATTATATCCTCTTTATTCTGTAATTTGCAACTAGTTTTTTTATGTTTTCTTTGTAAAGTTCTGAAAGTTTAATAGAAACAAGTAAGGGGGAAATATATTTTAAATTTGAGGAATTGCCCAAGAGTGACTGTTTTATTCAGTAGTGGGTACTTTATTGCAAGTTTGAGTATAGTTAGAAAATTGACGTGATGATTGGTTAAAATTAAAGACATTTATTGACTGTATTTTAGAACTTAGCATCTACAAAGATGCAACTTTGGTGGCATTTAGGAAGGCAGACATAGTTCTGTGGAAGACAAAGTGTCATGTGAGGAGTGTGATCTGCAGAAGCAGCTTCAAGGAAACAGGACGTTCATTTTATGCGTATTTAGGCTACGTAGCTAATTTAAATTAGGTTTGAAAACAGCTACCTTACAATTGTATAGACTCTGCTGTGTGTGCCCAAGACTGTCTCTCCTACTGTATACAAGAAGGCCCTTTTCTACATAAGTTTCCTTTTGTCCTTTTTTAACTAAATAAAATATAATTTCTGCTTTGAAATTTTGTTGATATCATGTGTTTAGAGTAATAAAAAGCGGTTTAAATAAAATATTTTTTTTACTTAATATGTATTTGTTATAATGATGTGTGGGATATATATGAGGGGTCTTGAAAAGAATACTGGGAAATTCCATTATATTTAAATTCATTTTTCTACAGAGTTTTTATAGATAATTCAGATATTCCAAGTGAATTCTGCTGGCAAGATTGATGGGGAAGCCCATTACAACAGATTGTGGGACAGCAGGTAGAAAAAGCAGGTCCTTGTCTTGTGGGACTGAAAGGTAGAAAATTTGGTGGCTCATATAAGTCCCTTGGATCATGAAAGGATCGACACTTCAAATGAGCTCATTTGTTTGTCTTACCCACACTGAGATAAACAATTGTTGTATTTGAGTGAAATGAGTAGCTGAAATAGAGCATGAGCAGTTTTAGTCCAGAATGCAGTCCTTGTCACAACATTGTTAGTGTCGGCTTGAGGCTGTGTAGGCTTTCGTAGACTCTCTTCTCGCATGTGCATTAGCCAGAGGGTGACTTTAAAATTCTCGTGTGACATAGCAATTAGCATTTATATGATTTAGAGAACCATATAAATGATTCTGTGCATATTATAGAGACATTGCTGTATTCAAGAATTCATGTGAAACATATTTCTAAAAGTGTCAAGTTGAAAATGCTTCCATTATATCTTCTGACTTTTTGGGAGGCCTTTCACATTTTCTTGCAAATAGGTAAGGGCCAAAGTTCTTTGGGTACCCTTATTTCTAGTAATGCTTCCCTGCCCCACTCACCCCCACTGGGATCAGCCTCACGAAGCTCTGGGGCATTCTAGGTTAAGCTTCGAGTCACACCACTGCTGCGGAGAGAGATGAAGCTGTCTGCAGCAGTGAGGTTCTGCAGTCTAGGAAACTCTAAGGACAGTTGCTAGGAGCCAGTATAGGCTCCGTGGTACTTCTTTGGATTGAGTTTGAGTATAAACCCTGGCCTTAACACAATTAAGGTGCCTAGCTGTGTGTTTCTTCCCAGTGTTCCCCTATTATTTGGGTTAGGTTAAGGCATTTTATTTACTACATCGTAATTAATTCTCATGATGACAGAATTAAATTATTGTGTGTTTCTGAGTGGGTGGTGGCAGGGGGGGTATCTTCGACGAACATACAGACACTCACACTCTATATCCATTATGTAAATATATTATTTCTCATCTAGAAAATCTGATTACTAAGTAAGATTCCTGTCAGCATTTGTTGATGGATTATTTTCAGTGGTTTAGTTGCTTGTAAATATAAAGGAAGTTGATCAGTTTGGATAAGTTAAGGATCAGCACAGGCATGTTCTCCTAATTATATGTTGAGGCCACATCAGGTGCTTCTGGTAAATTGCTCTACACTGCAATTAGGGACCTTTTAAACTTTCACTGGCACTCCGTTTCTTGATGATTCGTGTTTTTATTTAATGATGCATACGTTCAATTCCTTCCCACTCCTCTAGTAATTCCTTTCTTTGTAAAAAGTGTTCTTTCAATCCTCACAGGCCTCCTCTGCGTCCGATGCTGTAGAACTGGTGAATTGGGTGGAAAATTGGGTGAAGAGTTACATAATAAACTTTTAAATAATCTCCCCAACTCAAGATTTGCTTTATAGTTCACTTTAGTTTCCAATCCTCAATGGGAAAACAGTCTAATATTTAGAAGTCCATTGGTCAGAAAATAGCACATGGACCATATTGGTCTTTTCAAGCTCAGATTCCTGGTGGCAAGATGTTCTAGTCCTTGGCCGCTAGCTGAAAGGTCAGTTGTTCGAACCCACCAACTGCTCAGCAGGAAGAAGATGTGGCTGTCTGCTTCCTCAAGCTTTATAGCCTTTGAAGCCCAATGGGTGAACTCTGTGAAGTCCGAAAGTTGGAATGAGCTCAGTGGGAGTGGGTTTGGTTTGGGGTTTAAAGACATGATTGAGGATTTCCAATCTGGGGCAGTTGAGGAGCACATGTGTATGACGGAGTGTTTACAGGATCAAGCTGGGGAAATATCAGGATGACTCAGAAAAATTGATTTAACAAGTTTTTGTCATGAATTTTAAAAATTGCACACACCAGATTCCTACTGTTTCAATGTTGATGCTAGAATTCTGTGAAATAAAAAGTGAGAATTGAAATCACAGCAAGTTAGGCTCTTGATATAATTGACTCCTTGTGTCATCAAAAGAAGTAATTAAAGATTGTGTCAGGGTACAGATTCTGGAAAAAGAAATTACTTAGAAATTCTCTTCAATGACATAATTGAAATCATAACATTAAAATGTAAGTTGATAGAAAATATGATTAATTATTCATCAGCTCTTGATCAAGGACTATTTGGAACCAGAAGCTTTTGAGCTTAGGCTCAAGGATAGATAGAGATGAAAAAAAAATTTTTGTCTGATTCCTCACATATTACAGTTAAGATTGAGAGCAAAGGATTATAACTATGTGAGTAGATTCTGTGGCACATGGAAGACGTGAGAGGGGAGTTTGGAGTTGGAATAAATGAAAATTTGAATACAAATATTAAAGAGGAAAACACAATTTTAAAGCATTCCACTTCTTTGAAAATTGATTCATAGATGTTAATGTAGTTTAATTTGCAATGAAAGCTTATCATTAAGCTGGCAATAGGCTTTTAAACTTTTGGAACTAATAACAGAAAAGGGAATCCAAGAAAGTGTTAAGTGTAATAAAAAAACTGGAGGAAGCTATAGTACTTTGAGTAGTGCTATCGTGGTATGAAAACAGTACAAAGAAAACAAATAGAGATCCTAGAAATAAATGGAAACTTTTGCAATGTTTTAAAAATAGATAATAAATGTGTTATTAAATATTGGGAAAAGAGAAAAATTTAAGAAAGCTGTTCAGGAACAATTAATTAAATGTTTGGAAATTTTAGATACTTAAATCAACCCCATGTCAAAATACTTGTGGAATAAGTATTTCATTTAATAATGAAGCTAAAATAATAGAAGTGTACTATATGTTCCCATGAAATGGGGAGTCATTTTTGCATATAAAAGACAGTGATAAAACTATAAGGAAAAGCCAGTTTGATTTGATTGTAGACAAAGTAAACTATTTTTAATAATGTTTTAAGCTGGGTTCTCTAGAGAAATAAAACTAATGATACTTATTTACCTATAGAGAGAGAAATTCATGTCAAGAACCTGACTCACACAGTTGTATAAATGGTAATACCCAAGTTCAGGCAGATTCCAAGTCCGTGAGTCAGATGTTAGCCTGGAGGCTTCTCTTGACTTTCATACCTGTGAGGGCTAATGAACCCGGGATAAATCAGCAGAATACCACAGACTGGTGGCTACAGATTAGATAGCAGACCATTGAAATCTCCTAGGATTGACAGTCCATATGGCAAGCTATTGACTCAGACCTAAACACACCACCACCACCCCTGCCCCAGAGGTCAGAGAGTCAGATGCAAGATGTAGACCAGCAGAAAACAAACAAACAAGTTTTTCCATAACGTTCACTTATATTGGAAGCAAACCAAAGCCTTGAGGAAACTTTATTTCCATGCATTGCATCAGAGCTATGATCTAAGTAAAGATGTTTCATTCCAAACTAATGTTATCCTATTTTGCTGGCTTGTGTCTGATTGGCAGTGACTACATTGTATCAGGTAAGGTCTTGGGGATTACTAGGTGTTAACTGCCAAAGCACTCAGAATTCTGACCTGGCCAATTGACACAATATCAAAGTATCATAAATAGGAACCATTATTGCTCCTATGGATAAAGGAAAATATATTTTATTTAAACAGTTTGTATACCATAAGTCCAACAAGTGAATTTGATGCTAGAAATGAAGCTGGAGGTTTCATGATATAATTTTTTCAAAATCAACAACTTGTGTATAGCAAATACCTTTTTTTCCAACAACATACGGCAACTATATACACGGATTTCCCCACATATAATACACAGAAGTCAAATTGACTACATCTGTGGGAAAACACGTCGGAAAGGCTCAATGTCAGCAACTAAAATCAGACTAGGGGCTGACCATCAATTGTTCATATGTAAGTTCAGGATAAAGCTAAAGAAAATTAAAACAAGTCCAGAGGAGCCAAAATATGACCTTTAGTGTATCCCCACCTGCATTTCAAGAACATCTCAACAGCAGATTTGACTCCTTGGATGCTCATAACAGAAGACCAGATGGCCTGTGGGAGGACATCGAGACCAACACTCGCGAAGAAAGAAAAAGGTCCCTCAAAAGACAGGAAAGAAAGCAAAGACCAAAGTGGAAGCCAGAAGAGACTCTGAAAGTTGCTCTGAATTGTGGAGAAGCTACAGCCGATGGGAAAAGGGTGACGTCCAGGAGCGATCTACACAATTTCAAGGGGCAGCTCGAGAAGACAAAGGCAGATATTATAAAGAAATATGCAAGGATCTAGAATTAGAAAACCAAAATGGAAGAATATGCTCCGCATATGTGAAATGGAAAGAACTCAAGAAAAAAATTCAAGCCTTGATTCGCAATCTTGAAAGTCGCTGTAGGCAAAACATCGCATGATGCAGGAAGCATCGAGAGAGGAAAGAAGACACAGTCACTCTACGAGGTAAAGAATTAGTTGACAGGCCACCATTTCAGGATGGTAGCGTAAGAGTAAGAGCAGTGTTGATGCTGAAAGGTGAAGTTCAAACAGCACTGAGTTCGTTAACCTAAAACAAGGCTCCAAGAATTGACCGATTCCTCCTGGAAATGTTTCAGAAATCTGAAGAAGCCCTGGATGCACTCACGCATCTGTGCTAGGAAATCTGGAAGACAGTTAAGTGGCCAAAAGACTAGAAGTGATCCATATTTGTGTCCATTCCAAAGAAAGGTGACCCAACAGAATGCTCAAGACTATGGAATATCACGGATATTGCACACAAGTAAAATTGTGCTTAATACCATCCAGCAATGGTGAAAGCAGCAGACTGCCTGAGAACTGCCAGAAGTTCAGGCCGGAATCAGAAGAGGTTGTGGAGCAAGAGCCTAGCACGGCTGATGTCAGTCAGAGGGATCGTGGCTCAAAGGAAGAGAATACCAGAAAGCTGTTTCCTCTCCCAGGCATCCCACTCTGTGCGCCATAACAAACTGCGGATAACCTCGAGAAAAGTGGAAGTTCCAGAAGTTTTTTGTGCACATTCACAACATGTACGTGGATCAAGAAGCAGATATGCAACCTGAACAAGGGAATACTGCATAGTTTAATATCCAGAAAGGTTTGTGCCAGGGTTCAGCCTGTATGCTGAGCAAATCATGAGATAAACTGGATTATATGAAAAAGAGTATGGCATTGGAATGGGAAGAAGGCTTATTAAAAACCTGCAGTATGCAAATGATACAATCTTGTTTGCTGAATGTGAGCAGGAATTCAAGCACTTGATACAATCTTGTTTGCTGAATGTGAGCAGGAATTCAAGCACTTGCTGATGCAAGCCTTCAGTATGAATTACAAATCAATTCAAGGAACGCCAAAATCTTCCACACTGGACCGATAAGTAACATCATGATACATGGAGAAAAGGTGGAGTTGTCAAGGATTGTGTCTTATGTGGATCCACGATTAATGCTCGTGAAAGCAACAGTTACGTGATAACAAGATGTCTTGCCTTAGGAAATCTGCTGCTGAAGACCTCTTTAGAGCAGTGAAGAACAAGGATGTCAACTCTGAGGATTAAGGTGCCCCTGACCCGTGCCATCGTATTCCCCATTGCATCACATGATGCTGAAACTGGACAATGGATCAAGCAAACCTTAGAAGAATAGAGTCATTTGAATTGTGGCATTCGAGAAGAATATCGAATACATCATAGACTGCTTAGAGTCAAGGGTGGCAAGGCTTTGTCTTACATACTTTGGACATATTGGTCCCTGGAGAGTAACATCACGTTTGGTAAAGTGGAGGGGCAGCAAAAAAAGAGAAAGGCGCTCCAGGTGATGGATTGACACGGTGGCTGCTTCAGTGGGCTCAGGCATCAGGGCAGTTGTGAGGAGAGCTCCGCACCGTGCAGTGCATCATTCCCTGGTGCAGAGGGTTGCAGTGGGTTGGAAGAACAACAGCAAGAGCAACAAGTGAAAGATGGAAGCCTTCGATGGAAAAAATGGGTGAAATCCTTGGAAGTATAACCCACAAATAAAAACCACACAGGAACAGATATCTGTGAAAATATTTAATAAAGAAAAATTTGAAAGCCTTTTCTCCTTCTGAATAGTCAATGTTTTAAAAGTTAGACTCCTTCTTCATAAGAATTTAAAACTGTTTTTCTTATGCACTTTTATTGGAAAAGAAGTTAGTAGTGTTTGGCAGGTCCCAATGAGCTGGATGTTAAAGATGTCCCAAGTGTCCGGTTTTTACAGATGGCTATCCCACTGAATCATCCCTGCCATCAGCCATCAGCCATCCCTCACTAATCTCCCTCAGGTTGCAGGGTACTGCAATTCGTGGCAATTTCTTACAGAACTCAGAACACATTAGGGAATTACCGTGGTTTTAGAAGCTGGCAAGACTACATCTATATTTCAGACATTCTGAGAATTCAAATTCACAGCAAATTGGGCTGTTGACTCAAGGCTACAGAGGCTCATGCATAAGGGCAGGCTATCAGCCACGGGCACAAGTCCCAGACCTGAGGGCAGGAGCAGGCAGCACACACATCAGAGCCAGAGCAGGGAGGCAAACGTTTCCAGTTTCTCGTCACAGCCACAGAGACATGGGCTGTTGGGGTGTAAGAAGGCTTACTTTCTTAGTGAAACAAATAGTGTGCCCATGACCCCTATCACCCAATGGCATCTTGCTCATTCATGTTCAGGGTTTTGATGGAGATATAAGTTGTGTCTTCTGAAATCGGTGGTTAGGTGGAGGATACTCTGACTACTTTTGTGCATGTTAGGTTGGCCAAGTGTCATTAGTATCAGCCAATTCCAGGGCTTGTCCATCCTTTCTTTTTTCTCAATTAAACAAGGAAATCATTGTTTGCCTATTAAAGCTAGGTCTTCTTTTATCATGTAAAGCAAAGATGGCGGCTACCCTGCAGACCACGTGCCCGTGAAAACCGAGAGTGGTGACATAAGTTGCACCTTCTGGTACGGCCGAGACTGGATATACCCGCCTGTATCCTGCCTTATTAACATAACATATAGCTCACTCCAAAATGGAACGATAGCCACAAGTGTAGAGGCTGGGACTTGCAATAGATCACAAAACAGATCTATGGCTAGAAGGGCTCTATAGAGATGGGCCATATAGTAGATGGGTCATTTTGGTGACCTTTATAAACTATATTAAAATGGTCTATGCTAAGAATGTTAGGGCTGCATATTTATTTAAGGTAGTCTTAAATGATATGTTAATAAGAAAACTACTTACAAAACAGGATGCCAATTACCGTAGTAGGGAATTCGAGTAAATAAAAAAATCAGATGGTGATGCAGTGGTTATGCATGGGGTTACAGTGTGCATGGTCAGCAGTTCAAACCCATGAGCATCTCTGCAGGACAAAGACTTGTTGGCTGGTCTTCCAGAAACAGCTTCAGAAAACCATGGCGTGGGCTGGGGGAGGGGGAGGGGAGAGAGTCGCATTGAGTCAGCATTGATTTGATGGCAGTGGGTTGGGCTGGGTTTGGGATCTTAAATGATGAAATTGTATTATTTCCGTAATATTTCTCTTTATTTTAAAGCATAGCATACACACAAGGACTCTCATTTCAAAGCAAAAAGGAAGTCAAATACTTGTACATTAAAGATCTTGACTTGTTTGCAGTCTCATTGTTTGTTTTCTGTGTGCACATAATCAAATTTTAGAGACCAGTGTGCGTTTATTCTTGGTTGCTAAATTTTTCAGGACCATGAAGGCAGTGGAATTGCTACCTTACTAACCTGAAGCTTCCTATCATGTTCTATCCACCTTGCTTAACTTGAGTGATGGTCTTTTTAAATGGTGTGCAAAAGAATGGAAATATAAATGGCAAGTAATTGTTACTATAGCACCTTATGGAGGGCGGCTTCTTTTACTAAAGGCGGCCACAGAGGTTTCCACAACGCGCAGGCTCTCAATTCTGCGTCTCTAAGTAGTGCTGTATATTCCCCAGAGCAGGGTCAGGAGAAACGGGAATAATCTGTCCTGCTACATGTTCTTTAGGTAATTTTCAACAGGAACTGTCTAGTAATTTGAAACATAGGTGCATGCAGATCTCTGAGAGCTAGATTATTCTGTCAATAATCCAACGTTGTTTCCTTAGGGAGGTAACCTTTGCTTGGGTTATTTTAACCTGGGGCTTTTTAGAGAGGAAGAATGACATTATTTGTTCTACATCTGAAACTGGTTTATATCTGCCTGAGCCAGCCTAGAGACATCCAAATCCCCTTTGTCTGTGAGTGAACCAGAAATAAATCTGGGTGATGAACTTGATCACTACATCATCGCACAGCACATCATTGCATTCTTGTGGAAGTACCTCTATTATGTCATTCTTTGCAGGATAAGATGGGAAACCGGTCATCATTGCTTCCTTTCCTCCTGGGTACCATAAACATTTTCTATTATTGTAGGTTAAGAAAAATTACAGTACCAGAAAAGATGACTTACCTCAACCTCCACCCTCTCCTCCATTCTGCCTTCATTTCCGTCCTTATTAAATTAACTGAATTTCTTTTCCTGTGTGGCCATCTCCTTTATGGATTTTTTATGGTTTTAAAATTTTAATCGAGCTTGGAGGATTACATACGTACCATTCTCTCCGGAGACGAAAGCTGCTGATGGCACAATTTGCAGATACTTTCTCCCCTCTTTGGTTATTTATGGTAGTATTTGGATGGAATGTGAGAGGGGAAAGATTCAGGAAGAACTCTCATTACAATCCTGAATCTGACATTTGCTTGATTTTTAATATTGAGCACGTTGCTTAAGCTCAGTCACTTCATTTGTAAAAGGAGCCTGACACTACACTACACTGCACTACAGTACACTACACTACACAACACTGCACTACAGTACAGTACACTACACTACACTGCACTACAATACACTTCACTACAATGCACTATAGTACACTACACTACACTGCACTACAGTACACTACACTGCACTACACTACGCTACACTGCAGTGCAGGGTTCATGGGAAAGCAAAACTATACCGAAGACTATAGAATGTGTAATGTCCACGTAAATATTCAGTAAACAACCTTTATAAGCTAAGCAAATAGATTCAATGGGGGAAGGACTCAAGCTTTTTCACCTGTGAATAAAGGTAGACTTCTCAGTTGTCCTAAGATAACTCAGTTATCAGACCTGATTTTTGTGCCTGGACCTTAAGACAATGCGTAAAAAATGAGCACTTGAAATCTTCTCCCCCAAAGTTCCAGAGAAGGCAGCAGTGACTTGTTCTTCCTGCTATTATTGCTCATTGAAATCTTGGTTAAATGTACTTTCAGTTGCCTTTAAAAAACACATTTAAGTTCATCCTGTTTTAATGCTGGATTTGACATATTTATTACTATGTATAGACCTTTTTTTAAATTAAAATTCCCATTAAAACTAAAGTTCAGCTCCGATGTTACATATTACCCACTTAAGAAGATCATACCCATTGAAAGCATTTCTGAAAGTCAGCGGGGGGTATTATTACTTTTTTTAATCTTACTGCTTTAATTCAATAGATGAGCCCAAGGCAGAATGAACTGACTTGCTGGACATCGTACCTCGAATGGAAGACAATGTGCCAGCCGTAAGGAAGGAAGCGTAGTTTCCACCAGAGTTGTATTGTGAAAAGCTTATGATTATTTTCCACCATCTGGATAGGACTGTGTTCTTCAAGCCGGATTGTCCTGGGTTTGGGTATCAACGCTACCATTTTTTGCATGTGTGATTTTACATGCACGAATCAGCCGCGATGCTTTTCAGCTTCCTCACGTGTTCACTTAGGCAATGTTATTTCTCAGCAATGAAAATGCATAGGCAGAGAAACTAGTACAGAGGTGTAAAATCATGGACATCAGTCAGGCATTTGCCTTCCAAAATCTGTTGTTCTATTCATAGTAAGTACTCAATGAATGGCTTTTGTAGTCATCATGTTGTTATAGAGATACAATGGTAATATAAAGTTTTTCTAAGTAGTGATGAATAATATTTAGGTAGACTAGTTTTTATTAATCAGTTTTCATACATAGTTAAGAGGCATTACTAAATCTTACTTATACCCATTTCATATTTCTGTATCTCCCGAGTTTTACAAATTAATAAGTTATGAATTCTTATTGAAGGAAATGGTTCAGACATGGATCACCTAGCAAATCACATCTATTTTATTTCATTAAGAGTTTTGAAAATGATGTACTCCTGACAGAAAAATCACTACAATTTCTGAAATTGTTTTTGGGTACTAACAATAAAATAAAGATTTGGATTTCTTTTTTTTTTAACAACTCCAAATCAGCTTTATTTTATACAAAAAGGGCGTATTTAGCAAAAGACACACTGAGAAAAGAGTCCCTGTGGCCCAGGGGGACAAGGCAGGGAGGCGACCAGCCTTCCAGGCGCCTGCTGGGGACAAGAGGTTGGAAAGGAAGTAGTCCTTGGTGCTGGCTAGGTGCTGAGGAGGTAGGGGGCACGGGAAGGTGAAGGCTCCCGGTGGATCAGCACTGATGGCAGGTCATGGGGAGGGGGGATTCACAGTGACCTGGCAGCTGACACTTGGAGGGCCCTTGACCAGTGCTGCAGGCTGGAGTGAGCTGGTTCTTGAAGGGTGCCCACCCAGGGACACAGGGCTGGAAGTGCGACTCTGGGTGGAGGACGGGGAGAGGTCAGTGCTCTGCGGTGGCCAGCAAGGTCCAGGCGAGGAGGCGAGGGCACTTTCGTTACTTTCTGGCGTTGCGCTCTGTCTCGGCCAGGCACTCCCTGACCAGGGCCCAGGCGTGGATGATGCCTCTCTTCAGGCGCTCCATAGCACTCTTGCTTCCGGCATAGGTGGGCAGGATCTCCTTGCCCATTTCCTCTGTGACAGACAGCAGGTCCTTGTAGGTGTTCTGGGAGCCCTGAGTGCTGGGCGGCTTCATGGCCTGCACCTAGCCCATGGAGGGCGGTCCAAAGTCGTTAAACAGTGGCCTGAAAGGGGCAGCGGCTCCAGGCCCGGAGCCCGACAGCGAGGGGATGCTTCCGGTCACCACGCCCACTTCGCAGGCCAGGAAACTGAGGCTCCAGGAGGCAAGGCGGCAGGCCCAGTATTGCAGAACTCAGGCTGTCTTCTCTTGGATGCCTCGAGCGCCCGGGGAGGCGAGCAGGGGTGGAGCTGGGTCCTCACCTGTAGGGACCGGGGTGCCAGGCCCAGGGGTATTGGAGCCAGGGGTGCTGCTCGGGGCGGGGGTGATGGGCTTGTAGGACATCCCTGACTCCTGGGTGCGGGCCGACGCCAGCCGGCCGCTGCTCCGGGGTTGGCTGCTGGCCGCTGAGCTGCGCGCTGATTAAGATTTGGATTTCTAAAGCACATTAGAAATGGGATTTAATTTTTGTGTATATATTTCTGCACAAAAGACATTTACCATTATTGTAGAAACTGATGGGATGTTTTGTCACTAAGTAAATAACTATATATAATGTAATAACTAAATAACATCTAAAATTTTCCTTATGAGCATTCAAAGTTCCAAAGACAAATTTCAGGTTGATTCCAAAATAACTCTTAATTCAGGTCCATCTCTCTTTCTCAGTGCTTAGTGTATGTTTTCCCCCACTTTTGGAATACGTTTTAGAACGATCTGGATCTAGTTGCCATTGTTGTTAGTTACTGTCACCGTTCTTACTCACAGTCGCCAGATGTGTGCAGGACAGACGTACTCCAAGGGGTTTCAGTGCTGTGGCCTCTTGGAAACAAATGGTCATGCTTGTCTTCCAATATACCTCTAGGTGAGTTAAAACTGCCAAACTCGCCCTTTGGAGAAGAGAAAAGTTTTCAATAATTTATGTTCTATAAGTCATCGCTAGTCTTTCCTTACTATACAAACTGTGTAATGTGTTCCCATCATAAATGATCACTGAAGAATATTTAGAGCAGATCATAAACCAGCAGGTATTGCTCTAATGTTGTAGTCAATAGTCCTTGATTACTCATCCAAAATGTAGGCCATCCACAGCCAAAATTCCCCAAAGTTAGGCCCCTGTCCCAGAGTGACATTGCATCTAACTCAGATTGCTAAATTTACCCAACATGCTGTGCATTGGATCTTGAGAAAATAATGCCTAAATCTGTCTCTCCCAGGATTAAATACTACCATCACATTTTTACATGCTAAACAGCTAGCAGAGAATAGGTAGGAATAGGGCCAATAAACTGTTAGTTGTTAGGTGACACAGAGTTGGCTCCGTCACGAAGCCACCCTGTTTACCACAGAGTGAAATATTGGTGGCACTTCACCGTCCTCACCATCCTCGCTCTGTGGCAGACCATTGCCGGAGCCACTGTCAGTCCGTCCACTGAGGTCCTTCCTCTTTTCACTGACCCTTGCTTTATAAGGCATGTTGCCTTCTCCAGGGACTGGGCTTCCAGATAACAAATCAAAAGTACATGAGATGAAGTGTCACCATCCTCATTTCTTTCTTTCTTTATTTAATCATTTCATAAGGGGCTCATGCAACTCATAACAAAATCCATATACATCACTTGTGTAAAACACATTAGTACATTCATTGCCCTCATCATTTTCAAAACATTTGCTTTCCACTTAAGCCCCTGGCATCAGCTCCTCATTTTTCTCTCCCTCCACACCCCCTCCCTCATGAACCCTTGATAATTTATAAATGATTAGTCATATCTTACACTGTCCAATGTCTCCCTTCACCCACTTTTCTGTTGTCCATCCCCCAGGAAGGAGGTGATATATAGATCCTTGTAATGGGTTCCCCTTTCCATCCTCCCAGTGTCGCCACTCTCACCACTGGTCCTGAAGGGATCATCCGCCCTGGATTCCCTGTGTTTCCAGTTCCTATCTGTACCAGTGTGCATCCTCTGGTCCAGCCAGAGTTGTAAGGTAGAGTTGAGATCATGATAGTGGGGCGGGGGGAAGCATTTAGGAACTAGAGGAAAGTCGTATGTTCCATTGTTGCTACACTGCAAGCGGGCATCTAGCTCAGAAGCAACAAGGCCCATATGGAAGAAGCACACCCGACTGTGTGATCACGAGGTACAGAAGGTGTCAGTTATCAGGCATCAAAGAACAAAAAAATCATATATGTGTGCACATCTCCCTGATACAATCGCTGAAGGCAAATGGGTACATAAACAAATGTGGTGAAGAAAGCTAATGGTGCCCAGCTATTAAAAGATGTAGTGTCTGGAGTCTTAAAGGCTTAATGGCAAAAAAGTGGCCATCTAACTCAGAAGTACATGAAGAAGCACCCCAGCCTGTGTCATCACAAAGTGTCAAAGGGAGCAGGCACCAGGCATCAAAGAACAAAAAATCATATCATTTTGCAAGAGGGGAGTATACAGTGGGAACCCAAAACCCATCTGTAGGCAACTGGACATCTCCTTAAAGAAGGGTCTTGCAGAGGAGACATTTCCTGATTTTAATCCTCAAAATTCCCTTTTTTTCCTCTTTGAGCAAATGAATTTGTATCTATGTACAGGTTCCACATGAGCAAAATTATGTGTTCTGTAATTTCTGCTTTTGTAATATTACCCATAATCCACGTTATCCATAATGTTAGCCAGGACTGTAGCCATATAATCAGATGCTTCTGAATAGTCTCAAAGCACAGGTACACACCCGTCTGGCATACTTTGCTTTCAACTAAGATCCATCTGATACCAGCAATGATAATCCTTCATGCCACATGCTCTTCTGAACCTGACTTGTATTTCTTATACTTCTCAATTTGATGTACTTTTTAAAACTTAAAAATTTATTGTCAGAATTAGGAACTCAAAAGGGAAGAACATGCTCAGCATATCTTAAAATGAAAGAATTTAAGAAAAAAAATTCCGGCCTGTAGGCAAAGTATTGACTGATGCAGCAAGCATCCAGAGAAGATCGAGAGAGTACTGAGTCACTGCGCCAGAGAGAACTTGTCACATGCCACTGTTTCAGAAGGTAACAGGTGAGCAACAGCACTGATGCTGAAGGAAGAAGTTCAAACTGCACGGAGTGCACTTGCCAAAAACAAGGCTCCAGAAATTGATGGAATGCCCATGGAAATAATTCATGAAGTTGAAGAGACAGTGGAAGCACTCACTCATCTATGCCAGGTCTTTTAAAAGACAGTTACTTGGCCAACTGACTTGGAGTGCCCCATATCTGTGCCCATTCCAAAGGAAGGTGGCCCAACAGAATGCTCAAATTATAGAATGATATCACTGATTTCACACACAAGTAGCACTTTGCTTAAGATCATGCAACAAGGATTGCATCAGTATATTTCCCTGCAGTGCCAGAAGTTCAGGCTGGATTCAGACGCGCATGCATCTCAGTTCAAAGCAGGGAATACCAGCAATATGGTTTCTTGTATTTCACTGACTAATCACAGTCATTCCTCTCTGTGGACCATAATTAACTGTGGATAACCTTGAGGTGAATTCCAGAAAACTTCACAATGCACATTTGGAACGCGTACGTCGTTCAAGAGGCAGTTGTGAAAATAGAATTGACACAGTGGCTAGATTCATGGACTGAGTCATAGGGCCAATTGTGAGATCGGCTTAGGACCATGCAGTTTGTTCTGTTACGCAGTGTTGCTATGAGTCAGAACTGACTTGATATCGCCTACCAGGAACCACATAGCCAATGAGAAAGTAAAATTACTGCAGAAGCTATTAGAAACTTTGTGTTTTATTTTCACTTTACACTAACTTTGTCATTCATTAATTTGGAGTATTTTTATATAGTGTGTTTCATCTTGGTCTTATAAAATTTTATCTCAATATTTCTAGCATTTCACTGAACATGTGATTTTATCTAACCAAATCATTCTATAGTGCTTGCACATTTTAAATTAAAAATTAAATAAAGTTAATAAAATTTCCATCTATAATATTTATGATAATATACTCAACAAACTAGTCTCAGAAGTAGAAATGAATAAAGGTGTATAAGTAAATAATTTTGGTTTTGTGCATATTATGTATTTTTTCCCCAATATTTTTGCTAACCAGCTATGTAAAGGCTATTCCAAAGGCCAGGAGATCTGAACCAATTCAATTCATCAAACACATTTATATTGACAATATATTGCTTATAAAAAGGAAACATGATAAAATGAAAGGGAAGTAGCTCTGCTTTTGAAGCCAAAAGAAAAAAATTTTTAAAAAGTGCCACCAACATAAAAGTCTCTGATTGTGCCTGTAAATGGAAAGGGTTATCATGATTAGTGATACTAGGAAAGCCTGCCTAGAAAATAATGAAGTTTATCAGTCTTTTCCATAGCCTTAAAATAGAAGTAGGTTTTACACTTGCAATGTGAATTAAGATAAAGTAATTAACTTGAATATATGAATAATCTTACATTTTAATTTTTTTCCAATTTAATACACTTCTATACCATCACCATGTTAAGGTTGAGGCAGAAATTTTATTAGGCAAATAATATACATAGACAAATTAACTTTTTGCTTGATTTCCCTTTTCTCCCCCACTTTCCTTTTTCACATTCAAATACTGATTGTATTGAATGTAAAGTAATGGCATCGTGCTTGCTTTTAACACAGTGCTGGACATACATCGTGCTGATTCATAGTGACTCCATAGAGCAGATTAGAACTACCCTGTGAGTTTCTGAGACTGTAATTCTTTATGGGAGTTGAAAGCCTCTTTGTTCTCTCATGAAGTGACTGGTGGTTTTGAACTGCTAACCTTATGATTAGCAGCCCAATGAGGAACCACTACTCAATTAGGACTTCTTATGAGTCAGCATCTATTGGATGGCAGTGAGTTTGCTTGTCTGCTTTCTTTTGGAAACATATGATCACTGTCATATTCTTTGGATTCTCCAAGTGAAACATGAAATGCAAATACTTTCTCTACAAGTAATAGTGTAGCACAAATATTTGATCCAGATATTTCATTTTGATAACTCTCCATTTTAATTCCTCACCAAGTTGATAAAGGTTGTGAGGATATTGGAGTACAAGGATTTTTAGCATCTTTCAGCACCCCAAAAATCTCTCCATTCAATAATTTTATTAATACCTTAGTTTAGACATGCATGACTGTAAATTTAAAACCTAAAGAAAAGCAAAAAGGCTCTCAACGGATTGTATGTAAGAGAACAAACACCCTACCCACATTTTTGTAATTACACATTATTTTTTACACACATATATTTTAAACTTGAAATTTCTCAGTTGAAAATGAAGGTTTAATTGTTTATTCAGTTTCTGGATTTGACTATTTACTTAATTTCTCCAAACTCAAATGTTCTCAGCTGATTCTTTGAGACTCAAATGAGATCACGGATGAGTAGGTGGAGGTGCTTGGAAGCACACCTGAAGTTCCGAGAAATGTAACATGAAGATGGTGAATTTCCACAGGTGCTTTTGGAGAGCTGCGTCCTCACATTGGTCCTCATGTTTCTTTGTCCAGGTGAAGCGTACATGCGATTAAGCAAACTCCCGGAAGCAGAACACTGGTATATGGAATCACTGAGATCCAAAACTGATCACATCCCTGCACATCTCACCTATGGGAAACTACTAGCCCTAACAGTGAGTAAACATGTCCCTTCTCTCCAGAAATGGACTTTCTCAGTGTGGACTGATGTAGAAGGTACTTGAGGCAGTGATTACAGACCTGTTCGCCTATGCTGCTCGGGTGTAAGGATGATGACAGCAAGTTAGAATCCCCAAAAAAGGGAGAAAAATGTGTATTTTGACTACAGATATTAATAAATGGAGAGCCCCCCAAAATATATTATTACGTACAAAATTGATAATGGAATAAATCTGATTCTTTCTTAATTGCTAACATCACTTAAAGTTGCTTATAAGTCTGGTTTAAAGTCACCTGGGACCCTTTCTGATTGAAATCATTCTGTAAGAAAAGTAGAAATGTCGCTGTGATGTGTCCTTGGGGCTTGGAGGTGGAAGTCCCAGGAGAGGATTAGTTTTCACTGTAAGACATTGCTGATGTACCATTTTCTCACCAATAGCAATGTCAGTTCTGTGGAGCGAATTATTCAAAAAATTAAGTAAATTTTTGATGTTACACAACTATTACATGGTAGAACAATTCCTCTCCTAGTTTTGAATGTAATATCTGTTATTTTAGTTGTATTACCCAGATTCTCCAAGATTAATAAACTAAATTAACATTAAATGACATAGAGCTAATGATCGTGAAAGCAATACTAAAGTGAATTTATAAAAAGGTATCTTATCATTATTGGAAAGTAACAACCTTGAACTTCGGACCAGTTTTGGTAAGCTAAATACAATTATTGTGGATCCATACTAAGATGTCACTAGAATGTGATTAAAGAAAGTACTTACACAGACTAACTTACCAGAAGACATAGCACTAAAACATTTCTAGGTGTACTTAGTAAAAGAGATGAGCTTCCCATGCTCCGTTAAGCTCAAAAGGCAGTAAGACAAAGTCCAACACACTTGAAGTGAAGGAGAAACTGACCTCCAGAATAGGAAACCATAGACTGGTCTGGCAGCTGATCTGAGCCAGATGACCAGTTCTGGAAACTAATGAAAAAGGGCTTCCCAGATTTTCTTGAATAGGGGAAGCTTTGGGCCAGTGGAATCAGGAAACCTGATGCCCTAAGGAGTATATCAAATAAGTTTGCACACTGGACAAGAACTCAGCATTGATGGCTTACCTGCACCAGTAAAGTATGCAAGAGAAAAATGCATACCCTCTCTCCAGGAAATCTGTCACTACTATCTTTTATTTATCCAGCTTTTGGAAATTTATCTGAATCATTAGGAATTTCCAAGGACATGAAATGAAATAAAAGAGTGATGAAGATTTTCTTGGAGAACCCAAACTTAGAAGCACTTGCTGAGTGAAATGCATAGAGAACAGCGAGCCATGAAGATGACAGCTGTGGATAAATGCCAGAAACGCTTACTGGATAAAATATTCAACAAGTGGAGTTTAGTCATCAGAGCAAACAGAATGGCATGGGTGACGTCAATGGATAAGGTATTGAGACTGAGTCACTTAACTTCAAGTCAGGACACAGATGCACGTTTAGGAGAAATTGTGTGAGAGACCCACGACTTGGAGGGAACAGGAAAGTGTGCATCACAGACTGAATTAAGAAGATTGATTGAAGGTCTTCCCATTGGGATCTTTCCAGGAATCCATGAAACCCCTCCCCTGTCCTTTGCATACCTGGATATGCTGTGGAGTCGTGCGAAAACTCAAAACAACCTTCTGTTCAGCAGAATGAAGCACTGCCTGGTTCTACTGCACCGGCTCACCAAGGTCGTGCTTTAGCCCATTGTTGCAGACACTGTGTCAACTCATCTTATGGAGAACCTGACTTTTTCTTTTATTTGCTGCCCTTCTACTTTACCAAGCATGCTGTCCTTTCCACAGACTCATCCCACCTCACATCACATCCAAAGTAGGTGGAAAAAGTCTTGCCATCCTTGCCTCTAAGAAGCACTCCGGGCCATACTTTTTCCAAGGCAGATGTTTGTCCTTTCAGCATTTCATGTGACTTTCAATATTCTTCTCCAACACAAATTAAATATGTCGATTCTTCTTCAGTCTTCATTGTACAACTTTCATATGCAGAGGAGGCAATTAAAAATCCCATGGCTTGGGTCAGGCCCAGCTTAGTCCTCAAAGTAACACCTTTGCTTTCCGGCACAGGGGTCTTGTGCAGCAGATGTACACTATACACTGTGCTTTGTGTAATCTCTTGACTCGAACTTCCATGAGCATGGATTGTGGATCCAAGCCAGATAAAGTCCTGGAAAACGTCAGCCTTTTCCCCTTTATCACGATGCTACATATTAGTTGAGATACATCCATTTTCATTTGTTTTACATTGAGTTGTAGTCTGTACTAAAGGCTGCAGTCTTTGATTGTCATTAGCAAGTGCTTCGTGTCCTCCCTATTCTCTTTCAGCAAGTTAGCTTTTATTATCTACACATCTGTAGTTAATAAGACGTCCTACAATCCTAATACTGTGTTCTTCATTTAACCCACCTTCTCTGATTATTTTCTCTGTACATATGGCTGAATGATTATGGTGTGAGGATATACTCCTGATTCATATCTTCTTTAAATCTTAAAATAACATTTTTATTGTTTTTTGGCAGGTATTATTTAATATATTTTCATTAATATCTTGAAACTCTTATAACATAATTTAGTTAGTGTGCTTTTATTGTTTTTTAAGATAATTTTATTGGGGTCTCTTTAATAGCTCATGACAATCCATACATCAGTTGCATCAAGCATATTTCTACTTATGTTGCCATCATCATTTTCTAAACATTTACTTTCTATTTTTGCCTTTGGCATCAGCTCCTCATTTTTCCCTCCTTCCCCTGCCTTCCCACCCTTGTGAGCCCTTGATAAATTACGAAGTATTATTTTATGTCCTGCATTCCATGTGTTGAGAGCTCTTATCGATACCAGGGTACGTGCTCTGATCTAACTGGACATGTAAGGTAGAACTGGGGTCATGACTAGAGGAATGTTGTATGTTTTGTCGGTGCTATACTACACCTTGGCTGGCTCGTCCCTTCCTGGTGACCCTTCTGTGAGGGGATGTCCAATTGTCTACAAATGGGTATTGGGTCTCCACCCTGGCCCTCCTCATTTGCCTCAGTATGATTCTTTGTTTTGGGTTTTCTGCACCTGATACCTGATCCTGTTTACACCTTTTGATCACACACGCTGGTTTGCTACTTCCATGTGGGCTTTATTGCTTCACAACTAGATGGCCACTTGTTTATCTTCAAGCCTTTAAGACCTCAGACGCTGTATTTCTTGATAGCCGGTCACCATTAGCTTTCTTCACATTTGCTTATGCACTCATTTTGTCTTCCGTGATTGCATAGGGAAGGTGAACATCATAGAATGCCATGTTATTAGAACAAAGGATACACATCTTTCTTGATTCTAAATCATGCAATATTCTTTTGTTCTGTCTTCACAACTGCCTTTTGATCCATGTAGAGGTTTCCCATAAGCACAATGAAGTGTGTTAGTTTGTTAGGATCCACACAATTGAATGAATGCCTATGCAATGTCTATAAAATGGATGCTTCAAGTACTCCCATTTAGCTTTTATTGTCTCACTCATATATGAATGGACAACTGAGGACCACCAGCCATATTGGAAGAGTCACAAATGACAAATATTTAAATTAAAACAATAGGAAATGGAGACAAGGTGGAATTTAAAAAATATTTTAAGAGAGAAATGGATATGATAATTAGCATTTCATAAATCATCATAATAAGTAAAAATTAAATGACAGAATGAGAAAGAGCTTTATAGAAATTAATGATATTTTAGCAAAAAATTTTTATTTTTGAGATAGGAGAAAAATATTGAGGAAATCTTCACATCAGAGAAATGAGGAAGGAGAAAATATGAAAGAAGGAATCCTGAAAGAAATCAATACAGAAGACTTAATATACAGAGAAGGGAAAAAAGGGCAAAAAAGAAGAAAATTGCTTAGGATCGAGGAACATAAATTGCTAATTCTACCATTTATAACTTAATAATATTTCTATTCTAAAGTTTAATAATTTGAGGGAAAAAGGTTATATCATAATGAAAGCTTTTTCAATTTCCTATCCTGGTAGGATGATAATTCAGAAGGCTCTACTTGTGAATGGAATTAATACACCTTGTGCCAGAGTATTCTGCTTTACAAGAAAATTGATAAATGACCATCATTTTAGAATCTATAAAATTTCAGGTTCTTAATTTAAAGGAGAAAGTCATGAAAAGACATGCTTAAAACTTAAATATATATAATCCTGAATATGCCTTCCCGGTGACATTTCTCTGGATAGAGAAACCTTGTTTTCCTTCTTTTTCCAAGGCTGAATATTTTAGGTTACTTGTACCAAATGTAAGCGCTTAAAGACTCTCATCCTTTTTAGAAGGCTTTTAAAATATGTTGAGAAGTTTTGATTTAACTAAACATATGGAGGGAAGGAATGACTCCATGTATTACCATCCTGATTCTAATTTTCCCCACCAAGACTTTTATAGTTTCCGACTTGCTAATTTAGAAGAAATAGAAACCATATTGTGGAATAGCTTGAACACCCAGTGCCAGACCCTCATAACCATCCTTACGGTTTCTTTTTAAATCATGAGTTTGGGCAAGTTTTTGATCCCAGTGGATTATTTTTATCTAGTTTTGGTTTTCTTAGCCCGGCAGTAGCTGTTCACTTAACATGGGATTGGAAAGGTGGAAAATGCCACACAATTTGACTTATAAATTCTTTAAGTATTCAACATTATAAAATGGAATTGACTGCTAGTCACAGAAAAGCAAGAAAAGTAATGGAGTGGTGCTTCTAACCTTTTGTCAAACCAAATGCAAAATGTTTAAAAATCACATGCAATTATATTAGGCTTCCATTGTTGAGTCGGATTTCATAGACTGCCTGAGTTCAGGAAAAGGACACTGATCGTTGGTACTTGTTTTGTGTATGTGGTCATTGGAATCCCTCAGAATATTATTTTGTCTTGAAATGGTGCAATGTTCACAGGATTTAGTAAAAGTTGATTTAAACTTTCCTTAAATGCTATGGTATATTCTATAGATTAGGTCTTTTTCAACAATTATATTTCCGAAAATGAAACGTTACTCTTTCTACCACCTCATTTTATTTCTTCTGTGGAACCTCTCCTGATTCTTTTAATGATCTTTTTTCCTTCGTTCTCTCCACTTGAATGGCACTCTTCTTCCTCTGCACAGCGTTTCCACTAATGGAGTGAGAAGTCTGAGCCTGCCTTTTGGCAGTAAATAGGGATGGGTCATCCTTTTGGCAGTAAATAGGGATGGGTCATCCTTTTGGCAGTAAATAGGGATGGGTCTTCATTTGGGCAGTAAATAGGGATGGGTCTTCATTTGGGCAGTAAATAGGGATGGGTCTTCATTTGGGCAGTAAATAGGGATGGGTCTTCATTTGGGCAGTAAATAGGGACAGGGTAATCGTCTTTATCTTAGTAGGTAACATTCCACTATGGCCAAATGAGATCTAATGCTAGGTTTTCTGAATTCAGCGTCACTAATTGTAACTCTGAACTCCAACATACCTGTGATCCTGAAGGAGGCGGAGGACTGGGCGATACACTGTTCTGGTCACCCTTGAGTCCAGAGGCCTCAGTGGAAGCTAACAAACAACAGTGTCAGCAACCATTTTCACCATTTTTGTATATTTTTAAGTGTAGAGAGTAGATTCCTGAACTTACTCTACCCACTGCCTCCTTTCCAGAAGGAAAACATTTACTCACTCTGCCTCCTGCGATTAAAATGCATCGCACATATCCAGGATAAAGTGCAGGCATTGCTTCCTCTGTCCCCATGGATCCGCAGCAGCTCCCAGGGGCTGGTAGCACCACTTTGGGCAGCAGTGGTGTAGAGCTCTTCCTCCCGTTCGACCTGGTTTTGCTGATTTGAGATGGCAAAAGAAATCCAAAATGTAAAAATAAGGACTTTTTGTTGAAAGCTATTTATTTGCCATTTAGGAATATAATGCTTTTAGATATTACCCTTAAATACTTACTGGGTTTAAGTCTTAAACCCACTTTTAATATTCAGCAAGATAAATCATAGGCATAGAACTTTTGTTTTAGGATATTGGCCCTTGTAGGTCTAACATTCTACCTGTAATACAAATTACCCTAGAGACTAGTTCTACCTTAAGGTCACTGATAACTTCCATGCTTACATACAGTTGTATCTCCAAGAATCTTTAAAAAATATGTGGCACTTTCATACCATTGTCATGTCCAATTAAAATACTAAACACGATCTGAGTTTGAATTGCACTGCTTAAAAATCACGATTTATTCTGTATTTGAACTTTGTTACCTAGGACTAATGCCATGAATATTAAACTGGACAGACATTAAGAGTGAAAAAAAGGAATAATATTTCCACCACTATGGCATTGCAGATGATTTTATAGTTGCTTCTAAAGCTATATGAGTTCTCCAGTTATGTACACATGCTTGCTTTGATTTTTTTTACCTCTTTGTTAATCCTAGTTAGCTGAGTAAGCCAAATAGCAATTTTTGTAAGGCAATAAAATTAATATTTACTTAAATTGTAGTAAGCAGCTAGTTGGCTGTGAGCTTATTTTCCAGGTTTAGGCTACTAGAAAAGAAGGAAGGATATGGCAGACGTTGACTATAATTCTTGATACAGACAACCTTTATTTTGGCTCCCATATGGAAGGACAGAGCCAGACTTCTGTGTCTAGCCAGAGTTTATTAGGCCACATAAAACTCCCCTGTGAAAGGAGTTGGGGTCGGAGAGAAACGTTCCGTCCCCAGGGTGGAGTCGTGTACGGGTAGCATATCTGGACATGCAGTGCTGTGTGCTCCTGGACAGCTTTTGTAATTATTATTACTACGTAGAGCTGAGATCTGCCCCCCCCACAATTTTCCCTTTCAAACATAAAGGTCTTTCCATTTTGTTTGTTGACCAACATTTGAGTTGTTTTACTTATTTTATTACAATTGCTCTAGTGTCACACCACCTAGTTTGGGGTTAGAGAAACAAATGGTACTTTCCCCTGTGACCTGAATTGGCCACTTATTATGGCGATGGCTAATTCAAGTCGCAGCCTTTATTTTACGGAAAATAGATAAATAAAAATGGTACTCTGCCATTGAGTTGATTCTGACTCCGAGTGACCTCGTTTGGGCCAAAGTAGAACAGTGCTCCATTGGATGTTTAATGTTGATTTTTCCAAAGTCGATTCCGAGGTCTATTTTCCAAGGTGTTTAAAGTAATGGCTTGGGGCCCTGTCTGAATCACGGTGGTTACACAATAGGAGAAAGAGCTTTTACCTCTACATCGATCCAAGGATGAGTCCTGTCAGGCAGGGAGCAACAGATTGCTTCCTCGTTAGGGACTTGCAAATTGTTTCAACTCATAGCAGTCCTGTCTATGCCAAACAGAATGGACCATTGCTTACTTTTAGGGAAAAAATGGTACCGATAACATACACCTTAAAAAGCAAAGGTTTTTTGTTCTAAGTGGATTGATCAATAAAAGTTTTACAAAAGGAAAGTTGACAACCCACCTCCTTTTTTTTAACGGAAGGATCTAGGAGTGTCTGTACCTATAAGTGTGTCTACTTTTGCACACACATACATTTCCATCCAGGCAAAAGGAAGACGATATCTACTCTTGAGTGTGAAGGCTTTCATTTTTTCATTCTCATAAATACATGCGAAACCCACCAACTCAGCCATGATGTTTTTGCCTTTCCCCTGGAGTTTTATTCTGTTGTCTTTTGCTGCTTCCTGCATCATTCAGTATTTTTCCCATCGAATCGTTTAAAATTTCAAGTCCAAGCATGACATTTTATTATTTTAACCTGAAATATACTGAACATGTTCTTCTTTGACTTTCTCAATTAAAGTTTTTACACATTTTATTAGAGTAACTCATCTTCTTGAGCTGCCCTTTACACTTTCTTTTCCGCTGTTTTACTGCATTGTGTCTGGCCTATTGTTGCAGCCACCGTGACAGTCCATCGGCTTGAGAACCTTCCTTGTTTTTGCTGACTTGGCCAGGCATGATGTCCTTTCCCAGAGACAAGTCTCTTGGTGTTTTTTGGTTTTACAATTTTTTCATGCATCATGCAGTTCAATAGTTTAAACATATTAGACATCACAACATATTTTAGAACTTACTATGCTTTCTTTGTATTTATTATTATTAGCTCTCCAATACCCCCCTTCTCTCAGCCCCCTAGTCATAACCCCGGTAAATTACTAATCCAGTTACTGTATAGATTTATCTACCTGAATTTCATATAAAGAAAAACAAACAACCTCAACAGCTATAACAAAATAAATCAGAGGAAAACCTCAAGTAAAAAAAATTGATAATCATAAAAACGAAAACAAATTTAAAATGGTTCAAAAGGAAGAACAAATGATGAGGTGTTAAATAAACAACATACCATCTGCATTAATCTACTGTCTTGTGCGTTCTCTCTGATAGTCAGGAGATTCCATCCCTGGTCAATGGTCAGAAGAGTCTGAGTACACATCGAGACCTGCAGTGAATCTGGCGTTTCACTGTCATCTGCAGCCTTCTGCGAATGGTGTTCTCAGAATTTAAACTATAATTCCCTCCCCTCATCTTGGACTTTATTATTTACAACCCTTCAATCACACAGGCTAACATGTGTCTTTCATGAGGACTTAGCTATACCACATTTAGATAACTGCTTATTTTAAGACAAACCTGTAAGGCCCAAGGGATTCTTCTTTCTGAGAGCCTGTTACCATGTGATTTCCTGACAACACTGCTGTCATGCTCATGTCTTCAGTGATCTCGTCATGAGAGCAACTTTAGGACAGCACCACATCGTAAGAACTGCCTGTTCTTAGATTAGGGCTACAATGAAATGTGAGCTCAAAATGCAGCCATTTATCTGTGGTCTACAGATGTCCTTAGTCTACTTGGAAGACATCGTTCTTTTATTGTAGGACATTATAAATCACACCGTGGAACTTATGGCAATTCTATTGATAGTATCAAAAATTATGCCAATCTTACAGAATACAAAATATCATTCAGAAAAGAATATATGTGTAAGACAGGTTTTTAGACCAAAATACATGAATTGTTGACCTAGACAGATAAAAACTCAAGTGGCTAGAAATTCTTTACACATGGAAGGTTGGAGGCAGGGCCCACTTGCAATAAAACTCATGCATCTAAGTGGAGCCATGCCTGCTAGACCAAGACATGTCATGCAAAAGCAAAGATAACAAGAAAATGACAAATCAGCGGGATTCCTGAGCCACCATTTATTGGGCACCCTCAAAGAGCAACAACAGTCAAATCCATAACCTTGGGCTAACAGGCCTTTCTCTGACACGAGGGCATTTCAGCCTTCAATCCAATGGTGTTTGTATTTCTGTTCCTTAAATCTGCTACAGGTGAGTTTAAGGTACCGTTTGGTTTGATTAATGGGGTTTCTAAATGGGAACCTCCTGGTGTGGCTTATGAAAGATGTTGGGCATCTTGAAAGGATCAAGTTTAGAGTGCGAGGTCAGACATGTCTCTGCATAATGTTTCTTCACTTCAGTTTTTATGTGTTTGTAAATTTTTCATTCATTTCATAACGACCTTACCATATAAGACATTCAGTAATTCTAATAATAGTATCATTAATATAGATAGAAGTATGTATTTTAAAATACTGTTGAGAAAAGGAAAATATACATATATAGGAAGGCTTTTAAGAGTAATACATGGGGTGTTCATTACAGGCAAAATTTTCAATAACACTCATTTACTAAGACAAAACTGTGTCTACAGGGATAAAATATGTCACAAAAAACACAAAGAAAACGTATGAAAGAGCAATTTTATGGTAGTCTTAAGTTGTCAATTATTAGACAACTACAGCAGGAAAAGATTTGACCCAAAGTTCATGATTTCCAAATCCATGGTCTACAGTTAGCAGTCCTCTTCTTCTAACCTTGAACTCTCGCTGTTATACTACTTCTTCATCACATGCTAACTGCTATTTAAATTGCTTGTTGGCTTCTTAAAACTATTTATTATGATCAAACATAATGCAATACATACCTATCAATAACTTCAAGCTTCATCTTAAATACATTTTCTTCTAATGCAGTTATCAAGTGAGTGGCAGTTTGTGTATATTCATGTACCTTTAAATAAAAGAGTTATAAGTTAAATATACACAATTGTAAAAAGAATTCAAATATTTGAAGTAACAAAACACGAGCATGTTCTTGTTCGGTGCTGTGGCGTCTTGTTCGACCCACAGAGACCTGGAGAGCAGAACCACACGCCGCCCGGTCTTTTGCCCTCCTCACGATTGTTCTAACATTTGAGCCAATTGCGGCAGCTAGCTACGGTGAATTTTAACAGGAAATGACATATCTACGTGGGATCCCTCAAACTTTAACGATTGAAGGAAACCTTATTCTGATCGAAATGGGAGGGGATGAGAGTGGGGGCCCGAGTGAATTGACACTGACCTTTACCTGGTCAGCGGATAGAATACTGAATTGGAGCCAGAGTGCCTGAGCACTTTGCTGCCTACTAATTTATTGCTCATCACAATGCATGGCATAATTCTTTTTAAAAGTTTAAAATCGCAGGTCTCTAATTTTTAAAATATAACTGAAGCTCTGTGTCCCAGTGACAGGAGACTGTGTAGTCTTACGCATCTGTCACAATTCAGTGTGCATTGTAATAATGATACAGCAACCTGAAGAAAGAGTTCTTCATCATTAGGACCCTGTGGTTGATTTGCCGTTGCCCTCTGGCTTCCGACTTAAGCTGGACACCAACCATTAGCAACACCATGCATTGTAATGCATATCACTGGGAGATTGGTATTATGCTTGTTGGATATAATGGTCACTCAGAGAAATTTTTGTCCCTTTAAGATATTCTCAATTGTGAAGTTCTGGTTTCACTAAGAGTATCTCCACTGATGTATAGAATTAAGGTAAAATGCTTTGCTTTAGTCCAGGATGGCTTCCTGATGAAGTATTTGTTTCATTTATTTTTCATTCTACTTAAGGCTCAGAAGTTACATACAACTGCCACAGAAGCCCTAGCTGACCTGTCACTTCTCTGTTGCCATGAGGCAGGGGTCAGACACTCCCCACCACCTCGTCCTCCCCTAGGCTGACCCCAGCCCAGTGGCTCCCCTCTCTGCATGCTACTCAGTGCTGGGGTTGGTTGCTTGTTGCAATGGCCAATCAGAACTCACAGACTATAGTCATAGGAAGGGCTTAGTTAGGGACGTTAACAGGTCATTACTGTCAGGGTCAGTAAACAGCCATTGGTGCACAGTGACGCTTCTCTTCAGCCAGCAACCAAGTCTCTCTCTGGTGGTGAGCCTCTCAGCCACACGGTTCCTTCCACAGAGACCAGGAAACCCAGCCGTCGCTCTGCTTCCCAGTCCCGTAGTCTCAGCACAGCAATTCGGTTCTGGCTCGTGGCTCTTTGCCTGTTTCTCTGTTCTTGCCCTGGCCCCTTTGCTCCATCCCATAGGCTCTGCCGCAATCTCGGGGCCCTCTGCTCTTGGTCGGTCCCCTGTGCTTCAGACAGAGCTCTCCATGTGCTTTTCTCCCCATGGTCCTGGGAATTCACTCTGGTCTGTGATGGTTCTTATACAGAGGAATGGCTTTGAAGGAGGTTTGGACTTTTTTTTAGCACACCTTATCCCCAAGGAAACAAAAAGTGTAAGTTGGTTCACACCGTCTGCGAAGGTACAGACTGAATCCCTCCTTAACACGGTCTCCAGTAGCATAATCTCCTTCCACAATGCAATTGCGGTCACAGGCAGAGTCCAGAATTCTAGTAAGTCACATGCAGAACCATGACTAGCACGGCTAGATAAACCGAGTATTTCTCAAGTGGCTATTTTTTTCTCCACTATATTTCGACTTACGTAGAAAAAGAACGTCCTTTTGTCTCCCCTGTACCACACGAATACTTTTCAACCTCAATAGAAGGCACTAATTTGGTTTGATGTACTGTATGCAGTCATGTATAAGCTGAGTTTTTCAGCACATTTTAAATGCAGTTTTTATGGTAAAATTAGGGGCCTCAAAATGGTATTCGGGTCGGCTGAGTATATACGCCATTTACTTTGAAATGGAAACATTAGCAAAATGTGCACAATAAGTAATGTTACACGGAGACATTTCTTTTCTGTGAGACAAATATATTGAAATTTAAGTTTGCCAAAATGATTTTATCACTGTGATACTATTCTGATAGTTTTCGGCAAAGCAATGTTAGTCATGTTAATGTGAGAATTTTTAAGAGAATTAAATATATTTCCTTCCTGAAAATGTTAATATATTTATTAGCCAAAAAGACTAAAAGTTATGTACTTACAGCTACATGTAGTACAATTCATCATAGAACTTTTATTTTTCCTCCATAAACTGAGCCTTTTAGGGCCATGAGCAAAACTAATCTGCCAAATCAATGTTCGAGAATTTTAGCATTTTCCAATTGACAGGATGTAAGATATAAAGAGTAGAGAGGTTTGAGAGCTATACCCAGTTGAACGAGAACCAATATTTGCCTGGGTAATTGGTAGATCGCTGGGTTGGAGCCAGAACATCTGATCACCTCGCCATATATTTCTTCTCATATAGGAAAGCTTATTCTGCCAGGTATCTTAGGAGGTATGAAATCCTTAATTACTCAGTATTTAACACCTAAGAATTCAGTTAAGTTGTTTAGGGTTGAATGTTTTCCATCATGATGAGATGTCACTAAAATGCAAATTATTATTCAAAATGAAAACCGGATCATCTGGACACGTTAGAAGAAAAAAGTTTTGTTATTAAAAATAGGTCTAGAACTTTACCAAAATGAGGGATTTGTCTAATCAGAACAAAAGTGAACTGAAGGCCGAGTTGCTAATGTTCTAGTGTGATTGAGATTATGTGTGCCGCCTTCAGAATGTTGGGTGCTAGGCGCTGTGTGATTGAGTCCGACTCATGCAACCTGACAGCACAGAGGAGAACGGTTCCCATAGTTTCCTAGGCTATACTCCTCACTGCGGTGGATCGCCACAGCTTACTTTCTGTAAACTCTCTGTGAAGTTTGAACTATTGTTCCTTGCTCTTGATTTCTTCATCATCATCTGTGTCTTTGACTGTAAGCAGAATTCCCAGTACCGTTGAGTTCGTCATACTTACTTGTTTTTCCATGGCACAGAGCATTGCAGAGTTTACAAATATTCAGATGTTTTCTTAGTTTTTTGAAAATAAAGAAACAAATACAACCAGTCTCAGTCTTTACAGATTTAATATCTACAAACTCGCCTATCATTAAAATTTATTCATAACCCCAAATCAATGCATAGGCATATTTGCAGTAGTACATTTGCGGAGCCAAAAAACTAGCTGGGTCCCCCAAAGCTCTTTCCCAGCTACCCTCCAACAAGGAGATAATCTGCTTTTGTTTCAGTTCTAATGCTGTAACTGAGTGTATTTCTGTGTCTGTTTATTCTCATGCTGTTTTGAATTTTTGTGCATTTTGCTGATTTGTCTACAATGGCCTCCACGTGCGATTGTGAAGTACTGCGTAGTGTTTCTAAGTGTAAGAAGCCTGTAGTGAGCCTTACAGAAAATATAAATCGGGACTTCAAAAAGTTCATCCAAAAGAGGAATTTAAAGATAATGTGATTTCTCAAGGATTTTTTTTTTGAAGCCTCCTTTTACATGTGTTTGTAAGACAGAGCACCCTTTATTGCCTGACTACAGTCTTCTTCCTGATTTAAACTCTGCCCTCGCTCCCAAAAGACTAAACTTCTGGTGATTCCTTCATTATGCTACAATCACTCATTGTTGGTCTAAAAGGATTCTGCCTCATCTGGAACATTCTTTTCCAGTTTTCCAATTGGCAAAGTCCTCGCATTCCTCCTATTTCATCTCCCATATTCCCTCATCCATGAAATAGCCGTGATTCTTCGAAGAAGCCTTCATGCGACTCTTCCAAGATGGTTAAGATCTACGTCGAGCGCCTGCGTGAGAGAAGCATCTGATGGTCGCACGGTTGTTTGCTTCTCTGTTTTGCCAGGACTGTGCCTCGGCATCGTGATTCGTTGTCTGCAGGGCACAGATCGTTGAATAATCATATGTTGAATGAATGTAGATGACATTACCCTGATGCAGAAATTGCCCTGATACATTCTCTGCCATTACCCACTGAGCCAGTGTTTTATCGTTGCTCCTGCGCCATTTGTTACATCCCTTTTAATTAGGGTTAGCTATTTTCTTGTCTTTCCTCTGCTCTACCTCTGAGACTCATCCAAGGTGGTGGTTCTCGACCTTTCTAATGCTGCAACCCCTTCAGACAGTTCCTCCTGTGGTGGTGACCTGCCCCCCACCATAACATTATTTTTCTTGCTACTTCATAATTGTAATTTTGCTACTGTTATGAATCGTGTGACCCCTGTGAAAGGGTCGTTTGACCACCAAAGATTTCACACCCACAGGTTGAGAACTGCTGATCTAGGGCACCAGCTCATTTTTAAAGATGTTAAACGAGAGACTTTTATAGTAATAAGTATTCTAAACAAATTATTTCAGTGGGGCAGAGTAGATGGAAATGGTGAGAAGAAAGAAAGTCAAGGGAAAGGAGAAATTTTGCAGGGAAAATGACAGGAAAAGGTGAAGGCTTACAGAAGTTAGACGAAAAGGAAAAAACATGCTTGGGGTAAGTTAAAGATAAGGGGAAATGTGAAAACTGATAGTCTGCCATTTCATTCCTTGGTTAGAAATGTCAAAAATCTTCAAGGTTAAGAACAGATTAAAGGAGAAATGTTAGGGTCAGAGAATTAGCTAACAAAATTGCATTGTAATCTTGTTTAGATGAAAATAATATGGAATCCTATTTATATGAAAACATAGTAGATGATTATTAGATAATTGGAATGGGTTAGATATATTTCCTCTTTCATGTGATACCATGGCAAACTTTCAACTTCTAGCCATCTTTTTGTTCTGATGCGTTGAAAAGTTGTATCATAAGTAATCAATATATGCTGTCCACTCCAGAAGGATTTTGTAGAATCCATGAACACTAGTGTGATAGTAATGAATATATGTTCTTCGGTCAGGTAAACCGGGTAATAGAACATTCCTTGTTCTTCTACTTTACTAAATTGGATGTGTGGTCGCTAGATACTATGGGAATTATGATAATATTTATGCATTCTCTCTGAAAATTAGCTTAGGGATTTAAATGTGACAGGATAGAGGATAATATATTTTCTTTGGCTTGCTATTAGGTTGAATTTTTGATATTACAAGCAATGCTTTTTCCACTTTAGTGGAAGTTCATTTGTGATCTTAGAAAGTATTAACTTTAGTAAAGTATCACTTACTTAATCTTTAACACAAAAATGTTATACATATTAAAAATAATTTGTACTTGAGGCATTTAAAAAATTTCCTCTGGAAATCTGGAAATATAGGTCTATATCATTTCAAAATAACATTATAGATTTCTAAATGTTTATAACTAAACCGATTACTCATGACTGCTTAATCCACCCAGTTCTGAAATAGTCACAATCCCCAAAAGAATGCCTGTGTCTTGCTGTTTGAATGTTGAAGAACGTGTGATTTATTATGAATGACCTTTCTTCAGGTACATAGTTGTACTAACTTCATCTGTTCTTACATGTCTGTTCTAATTTTTTCTGATGACTGATTCAGAGAGTCTAGCAACACTCCACACTGCCACTTCCACTGTCCCTTGCTTGTCCTTGCTGTAGTGTAGAACTAAAACTACATGACACAATGACTGGCGGGTGTGTTTTATTTACTTACTCTTTTCGTTTATACTTGTTTGTACTTTATCTTTGCTCCACTGTCCATCACATACTTCTTTTTTTCATTATTACATTTCTTTAAAGTAAGAAAATATTAATATGTTCCTCTATAAACATTTATTTTAAGTAAAAATATATGACACATGGCAACTTTGATTACATTTGTATTTTGATTAGCATAAGTTAGAAAATAAAAGGCCTGTTTATTATCCCAAATTAACGACTTTGTCCTCTCTGTCTTGCTATTCTAAGGTTGGTAGCAATTCGATCCATGATAACTGCTTTAAACTGAGCTTGCCAGATTACGTCAGCATTTCAAAGGGAAAGTGGATCTTCTGAAAAATCGTGTTTTTTGGTCTGGGAGCATATTTCTAAAGTATCACCAGCATTTATAAAAGTGTTTTCCAGTTTGATTAAAAGCAAACCAAAGTTTTTCAACTATAATTTTGGTTTCAAGTTTTAGAAGCCTCTGCTCTTTCTTCAAATTCCTTAGACCCTAAAAGCATATTTCAGCCCACAATTTCCTAAGACGCTCACAAACTATACACAATTGTGTTGAACACTGTGTACTGTGGAATATAAAGTTCTTCATGTGGATGTTACCGGGATCCTATTTTAAATACTCAAAAACAACAATACATTTCTGTGTTAGACCGGTTCTCTAGAGAAAGAAAACCAGGACATTTATGATTACATATATATATATATATATATATATATATATATATATATATATATATATATATGGCTAGATACATGCAGTATGAAGGCATGGAACAGTTAATTAGTCCACACAGTCATACAGTAGGCTCAGTTCAACTCACTTCTGTGAAATAGTTAATGTCCTAGAAGCCTTCAACTCATGTCAAGGAAGTAGACAGCTGAGTCTTCCCTTGGCAATGCAGGCAGTCAACCCACAGGCAGCAAACAGCAAGGCGGGTCACCAACAGTCAGAGGCTTAGCAAAGCAGGCCCCCAGATGGGATATTGAACTCAATCAATGCAAGATTACAGGATCCGCCAGCCTCAAGCACAAGCAATGTGTACACCAGCAGCATGACAAAGCAGGTCTAGAAGGAACCTTAAGCTCTAGCAACACAATCCACAGGTTGGCTTGTCCCACAGGTAGTGTAGCTCACAAGCGGAAGCAGAGAACTAGCTAAAGCAACTACATACTGGTCTAATTACCTGAACGCTGGAGAGAGAGGGTTGGGGCTTGCCGAGCCATTTATCTCTTTGCCCTTCAATCAAGCTGCCACCTTATTAATCCCACATGTTCAATTGGCCAGGTTGGCACCATAAACCTACCTATCACAATTTCCCTAAAGCATTTTTGGATAAAAGGATTTAGGTACAAAAGGTCTAATTCATAAAATAACTTTTCATTTTTGAATGCTCACAATATAGTGCTGTGCTTTAAACTGTATTTTACCCTTTGAAGACATTTCATTGTAGTTACTGTTTCATATTACAAAATATATATAAACTCCTTCCCCCCCCCTTAGTTCCCCTTCAGGTTTAGAACAGATCTCATTTCTTTGTAAGAATAATTAGTCATTTGAGATAAAAATGGCAGCATTTTTCCCTGGACAAAGTTCAGAGAGTGAGGAACAGAGGAGGAATAACAGCAGGAGACACAGAGGAAGTAGAACAACTTACGGTGTATTGAGGGTGTTGCATGGTGTGTTCCAACAAAATACATACGAATTGTTGAATGTAAAACTGTGATCTAGTCTGTAAAACTCCATCTATTTAAAACAAAGATTGCAAAATGAAGGTTACGGAGCATGTACAATGCAAACTGGGACTGTAAGCAGCTCTCTTTCTATGTGCTGCCTGTGTCAGTAATCTTATTAGAGGTATCTTGACGGTACTATAGGGGACATTGGTGGAGCAGTGATTGGATGCTAAGTTACTAACTGAAAGGTTGGTAGTTCAAACTCACCAGCCATTCCACAGGAGAAAGATGTAGCAGTTGTGTCATAATATCACTACTTGGAAACTTATACACAGTTTAACTTACAGGATCACTGTGAGTAGGGATTGGTTTAATGACAATGGTATAGCAAGAAATAATTGAGTTTCCAAAGCAGTAAATTACTTGCCACAGTAAGGAAATGATCAATGTAACTCAGATTCCAAATCTGTACTTTCCTTTCTGTGCCAGTGCACCAATTTTATAGTACGGATATGTCTATTTTTACATGTAAAAATCATTTAAATGGTGTAGTAGTTTTGCTGTTTCTTTTCCCAGTATAAGGTGTGTGTTTCCAGTGATCTGACACCCAAAACCGCAACATGCACATCCCAAGCTCAGTAGGTCAACTTACCTCTTCCACAGACTACTCATGCCTGTGGACCTTTAGGGCAAGACGGGTTGTCAAGTGAACCGCTGTGCCCTCTCCAATGCTTTCATAACAATGCTTTTGATGAGTTTGAGCGGCCTTCCAGCTTGGAATCTCACCGATGAGCCTGCCAGCTCAGGCGTTAGTCGGTTACGCTTCCGAATGTGACGAAGATCACAGGAGTTTGATGTTTAGTGAATCCAGTATAGCCGTCATCATGCATTTTTCTCTATCGAGGTCAAAGCGGTCTCAGTGGTTGACAATCGTAAGTTAGCCTTGAGTCAAACAACTATTAAAGTGTCTATCTAGAAGCAAAGACGTTCACATTTTCTGTTTCCATCACCATGTCAACTCTGTACTCAGTTTCCCATTAGTAGTCCATATTTTCCCGTGAAATCATACATTTTTCTCTCACTGTCAGAAGCAAACTTTTATTTGTAATAATTCCAAGACACATGGATGTGTGCTTTAACTCACATACTCTACTGCTGGAGCTTGGGATTGATCCAGTTTGGTGATATGCTTGTCATAAGCACTTACACATACAGAATTGTTTTGCTGGTAATGTGCCAGTCTCTGACCATTTGCTCTGTTTGTGTTTCTCTTTCTGCCTGGATGCAAGGTTCTTGTAATATTAAGTACACTTGTTTCAGTCACTTCACAGCCTTGAATTAAACTGTATAAATTGTTACTTAGTAAACAGTTCTGTTTTCCTTTGTACGTTTCATAGAATCATGATTCACGGACGGTGGCTTAAACAGCCTTCGCTTGGCCTTGGCGAAAATACAAGTTTGTTAAGTTTATCGGTTGCCCCATTCTGTTCAATAAATGTTCTGAGGTGCTTGGTATCATATCAGCATTTATAAGTTTTAGGTTCCTTTTCGGTGCTAACACGAGCAAACGGTTTCTTCATTAGACACAATTTCAAATCCGCTTTCTTAATGTGCTTCTTGTTGAGAAGACTTTTGCGCCGTTGGCTCTTGGGCTGTTGAGTTGGCTGCCTGGATGCCTTGCTGACTTATCCTGCAGCTGATTCACCGGAAGTAGATCCCCTTTTTTCTAGCATAATGCTCTGGTCTCCGTTGCCTGTGGGATACATTGAATGGTATCTTGCAATTGGTGTCTCTCTGATATAAAGATAAAATGAGATGACCTCTAAAGGCAGGGTCATCTCATTTTATCTTTATATCTCCAGTGCCTAAAGTAATGCCAGGCCTTTGGTAGGATTACAATCAATCATGTTGAGAAATTTTTACATGGATGAGTGAAAGTTACTCTAAAAGCTTATCCATCATTAATCGCATACTTATTCTTGGGGTTGAGTTTCTGAGACGTTCGCTGATATCTGTAATATAGTAGTACAAATTGTGAAACCAGAAAGTCTCTGTTTGAATCCCAGCTCTGGAATACCAAGATTTTGCCCTTGGGTCGTGTACTTTACCACTCTGCCCCTGTTTCTTCTTTTGTGAAATAGGGGTAATGATATCCCCTAGAGACATCATGAAGTGTAAATGTAACATCATTCATTAAGTATGAAAGAGTTTCTGGCACATACTAAGCTTTTCTGAAATGCTTTTCTGTTCTTATGATGTTGGCTACAGAGAGGAAGTAGAACTCCGGGGTGCTGCAGCAATACGAGAGGGACCCCTTGAATGGTTAATTTCCATAAGCAGGTAGACGGATGGAAATGTCAAGATGCTTGGTGGGCAATGATAGGCTTGTGGTTGGGAGGGGAGTGTCTGCTCCTGCTCTCTTTGCCAAGAGGATGAGACACTCCGGCCACATTGCAGCTTCACCGGTGCTGCTGAGGTGGAGTCCGCGGGACCCAGCAGCATTCTAGCAGCTGTCCTTGGTTCATCTGATCCAGGTGAATACTCGTTAGAAACATACAAAACCTCTAGTGACTGTAGAGTTTTTGTTCCAACTAGGAAAGGAGTGTTATAATTTCAGAGACAGCGTGCAGAGGCAGATCATTTCTAGACAAACCAGGATGGGTGGTGACAGTAATGATGCTGAAATCATTTATAAATAAATAAATATATGTGCATATGTGTGTATATTACAAAGAAGTGAAACGAGCACTTTCATTGTACGTGCAGTCTGTTTCAAGTGAGTACCTCTCTAAGGTACCTTTGATGGGCATCCTTGCCGTACGGTTTCTTTCAGAAGTAAGTTAACTGGATCGTGCATCGCAGCACCTTTCATTCATTAAAGCCTGCAAGCCGCTGCAGTAGTCAGACTCACATGTCACATGTACCTTCTCCAGTTGCGGTGACTTCAGGGTGGAGGGGTGATTATTGCCCCCTATGGCGGATTGAAAATCAGTAGAAGTTAGAGGATGACTTTAATTAAAAAGCTTAACTTCAATAGAATTTTTACCCAGGATTATCGCGTGTGGATTGAATGTTGTTCCTCTGGAGTTGTGAATCATAACCGCTAGAGAGCATAGCCTTTGACTGCTATCTGAGGACGAAACCCGTTCTAGGAGTGGCTGTCCTGGATGGTTCAGTTTCTTGATTGTTCTGAATCAGAATCACAGATTCTGCTAGAACACGGGTTTCTGCTGTTGAATCCAGGCACTTTTCAGTACCTTGGTTGAATCATCAAAGAAATTTGTGACAAAATAAATTAAGTATACCCTTACATCCTTTCCTGCTGAAGTTTTCTACCCACAAGAGTGGAAAATTAGGGAATGATTTACATCTGGCTTCGTCCTCTTGTGAGAGCATTTAGAGTGGAGAGCAAGTGGCATGCAGCCAGTGACAAATGGAGGCACATCATCTGCTACCTTTTATGGTGTCCAGGGATTTCATACTCAGCTTTGTGACCCAGCTGCAAAGCAGCTGTTGTTTGGGCTCCCGCCTTTCCACTCTTACAAAGCAGCTCTTGGAGCCATCACCACGGGGTTCAGACTTCTGCAGGTCTGGGAGCTCAGGCCAGCCCTGGGGGGCCAGTCAGCATAGCTACTTCCGATGCGGTTGCTAAGCATTTGGAGCTGGAGTGATCCAGTGCATGCTCGGGGAGCTGGTGATGACAAACAAGCATTCAAGGTATAAACAACCCAACAGAATGCTGGGTGCTCTTGCTAACAGCAAACTAATCTTCAAAGAACTTTCCAATTGTAATAATTTCTTCAATGGAGATCCCATCGCTGACCTATGTAAAGTTTCCTATTGGAAATCATTTTCCATTAAATTTTGGTACCGTTACTTTTCTTCCTCTTCCTCCTCCTTGTGCACCAGAGAATGCCAATAAAATGCATGGTTTCAATTTTTGTCCTTGTGGAACGGAGCGAGGACAATGACGGCATCAGGTGAGTGGTTCTGGAAAATCATTTAAATCTTTAGAGTTGAGAGACTGTTAACAGTTAGAGACTGACGACTCGCCCGAAGGCTGATGGTCTAAACCAACAGCTCTCAACCTGTGGGTTGTGACCCTTTGGGGTCAAACGACCCTTTTATTGGGGTCTCCCAATTCATAACAGTAGTAAAATGACAGTTATGAAGTAGCAACAAAGTGATTTTATGGTATGGAGGTCACCAAACATGAAGACCTGTATGAAAGGGTCACGGCATTGGAAAGTTTGAGAACCACTGGTTTAAACCCACAGGAAGGCACCCCCGAAATCTGCCCAAGAGGTTTGCTTCTGACCAGGATTGAGAGCTCTGTGACCCACAGTTCTGTAACACGTGGGGTTGGGAACTTCTACTCCAGGGTGGCTAGCAACAACATCGTGGCTGCCTCTTGGCTACTTCATAACTACTCGGGCAGAAAAGGGGTTCACAGTGAGAAGAGGAGATGAAGATTGGTATTTGGGTTCAGAAAAGCATTGGGGCAAAAATTCAGAGCCTTGGTGACGATCCCTGCTCAGCTGCTGATGAAAGCGGGTCATCAACTGTATCAGCGGCTCTGTGCAGGGACGAGAGTCCCGGTCTACTGCTTGCTTCAAGGTTGCAATAAAGAAAGCCCTACGAGGTAGTCGTACTTTGTCACATGGGGTTGATATGAGTCAAAATATGGGTGTTGACAACACCCAACAATAGGAAAAAGCAGGAGGAATCAGGTTGTGAGTGTAGCCTGGAAGAAAGGACTCAGTGTGGGGAATGCTATTTGTTGTTTAGTACCTTGAACTTGACTCTGACTCATATGGGCCCTATGTCCCACAGAAGAGAAAACCTCCGCTGGGTCCTGTGCCCATCCTGACAATTGTTGGGTTTGAACCCATTGTTGCCACCGTTGTGCCTCTGGGCTTTTCCTCTTGTTAGGGACACTTTCTCCTGAGAAGTCTTGGGTGGCATTGGGTTATGTATTGCTACAAGGTACTGCTACAGTAACGACAGTACAGGCTGCTAACTGGAAGGTCTGCAGTTTGAAACCACCAGGCACCCTGGGGTAGAAAGATACGTTTCCTATTCTTGTAGAGAATTCATCTCAGAACCCCACAAGGGCAGTTCTGCCCTATCTTATAGGGCCACTCTGCGTCAGCATTGACTCTCTGGCAGGTAGTTTGGAATTTCTGAATCTCTCTAGATCACGTGGTGCCAAGTCCATGAGAAGGAGGCTCACCACACTTGCTTCTCAGAGCATTCTGGCTCTACTTCTTCCAAGACCGATTTAATTGCTCTTTTGGCAGTTGAGTTGACATGTAGTGGTTTAATGTGGCCCTTCTGACTACAATCTGTTTTATTCTGTATTGTAAATTCTCCCCTTTGGGCCTGCGGTTACCATCTCAGGAGCCCTGGTGGTGTAGCGATTCTGAGTTGGGCTGCGATCTGCATTGGTCGGGAGGTTAAAGCACCAGCAGTCCCTTGGGAGAAAGACTGGGCTCTCTACTCCCATAAACAATGACAGTCTCAGAAAGCCATGGGGGCTGCCAGGCGTCAGCATTGACTTGCTGGCAGTGGGTCTGAGTTTTTGAAGGGCTAGTTTGAAAAGGGATGTAGTTTTGGATTCTGTCTTACCAGAGTGTGAACCGAGTCAGCACCTTGTTTCTGCTGTGAACCAAAAATACTACACCTCCTTCAAAGCCATTTCTCTTGCATACAAGAGCTATCCCAGAAGCAGAGAAAGAGAATTCCAGAGACTAACAAGGAAGAACTACCGATGCAGCACATTCAGAATCCCTGCCGGAAGTGGTGAGGCAGCAGAGACAAGACGATGTCACGCTGAGATCAGAGGCTAAGTCAAGGAGACCATGAAACAGAACAGAGTAGCGCTGAGACAATGGGAATGTGAGACAAAGTGACAAATTGGCTTCCTGGACCACAGAGAGAGAAACCAAAGGGCCATGTGGTGGAGCATTTCAGGACTAGAGATGAGACTTGGCTGCTGGCTGAGGAAAGATGCTGCTGTGGACAAGTGACTATATTCTTCTTGTTTACTGATCTTGATTTGTGGTAACCTGTTAACTTCCCTAATAACCCACATAATTGAAAGTATTGTTCATGAGTTCCATCTGGCTGTTGCAATGAACTAGATGTGCCGCGCCAGAGGAGGAGTGGTTAGCAAAGCCATGTCTAACCACTGCCTGGTGGCAATTGGCCTTGGCTGCTGTGGAGATAGATTCTCCTTCTCCCTACTGAAGCCAGAGAAGGTCAGCAGGTACATCCTCAGCACCACTTTTTTAAAATTCCATGAGACTGTCAATGCTTTTTTCCAGCCCCATAATTCAGATGCATAGATTTTTCTTCCTTCGTATTCAATGCCCAACTTTCCTATGCATGAGAGGTCATTGGAAATGACCAGGCCACGGGACAGGCACCCTTCAGTCCTCAACATCCTTGCTCTTCAACATGTTCAAGAGGTCTCGGGTAGCAGATATACCCAATTCATGTGGTGGTTGATTTCTTGACTGCTGCTGCCATGACCACTGATTGTAGACCCAAGCAAGACACAGCCTTGACAGCTGCTTCACACTTCTCTCTGTTTCTCATGATGTTATCCAACAGTAGAAAAAGCGAGCAAGGTTTAATTTGTCCCTATCCATAATTGGAACATTATCTAAGACTATCTAAGACAATAGATTGTAAAAATGTCTCCTTCTGCTTTTCAATTAGGTCCAGAAGAATACTTGAAGTATTAATTTTTATGATTAATTGGAATTGATATTTTGATTTTGTGTGTTGTTCTACAAATCACTCATTGGATCGCTCTCCTTCTGTCCCCTGCCTCCATCACCCTTTATCGCGAGGATGTTGAGAGAATTTATGTAATTGCCTTGTCCATTTCTTCATCTCTCACCCTCAAACACCATCCCACTCCTTTTGACTTCATTATCTGTTATTACATTCAGTACACCTATCTGATTTTACCAGCAATCTCAGTGTCAATAAATCTAGTGGGTATTTTTCAGCATCTGACACAATTGACTACTTCCATATTCTTGCATGCTGCTCTTGATTCAGCCTGATTAATAAACCTCATCTTGACACTTCAGATGTCTCAAAGGTACCCCAATCTCTACTTTCTCTAAACTGAGTCCTGAATCCTACTGCCTGATGCTGGTCCTCATCCTGTGTTCCATGTCTCAGTAGGCACCACATTTACCGCCTTCCATTTAGCCTCACCATCCAGCCAACTGGATTCTCCCTGTTTCTCCTCTGTCCCACCTGTTCCTGTCTCCTCCACCATGGAACTCTGTCTACCCGACCTAGGTAGGTCTTTTTTCTCACGTCAGTCCAGTGATCTCCATCTCTACTGACACCCTAGTACTCTCTTTAGGCCTGACCTGATTGCCCGTATCCTTTCTGCCCTCATCCCAACCTATTTTCCACAATACCTTCAGCATGAACGTCATAAAACACGAAATACAGACACAGTTCCCTAATCTGGACTTCAAACCAGATGTGCCCTGCTCTTCTCTCCCTGATCACATGACCACCACTCATGATCGCAGCCCTGCCCCCTCGGGATTCGTGTACCTTTTGTGTGTGAACCTGCTACAGAGGTTTACACTTTGGGTAGTTTTCTGCCTCCTTCCACAGCTTGAATTCAAGCATCGATTCTCTAGGCAACCACCCTTGAGCACTTCAGTCAGGCCAAGCCATGGGATCGCCCTCCAGCCTACCTTGTGTGTTTACCGTCCTCAGCCAGTTCCTCTTCGGTGAGCCTCACGAGAGGGGTTGCCTCTGCTTCTGTTCACCATTTTTGTGCACCACAGTGCTAAGCACACAGTACCTGCCTCCATCTCGTAGTGCTGACACGCGGAGACACCACGGGGCGACGGCATGAACAGGAACAGAACTTGATTTTCTCTCAAGTTAGGAGACCAGGAGGCCAAATTTGAGGGTATTGCTCTAGAGGAACAACGTTCTTGCTCCATTTGCTGTGAGGGAAGGAAGGTTGTCGTCTCTTCGGCTTCTCTTAGGTCCTTGACTGTCTTCCTGACCCTTGTCTTTCCTGATCTGTGCCCCCTGCTTCTGGAATCTCTCAGAACTGAGAGACTGAACACACACCCTACACACGTGTGGCCTGATTAGCAAAATGAAGGCCCCCTGCTCCAAATCGGATTACACCCACAGGCACTGGAGTTCCGAGCTACTACACATACCTGTGGAGAACGTAGTCCAACACATAATAGCATTCAGTGAATATTTGTTGAACGAAGGGAACCAGTGACTAAAATGCTAACATTTTTCTGTTTTTAGAATAAATTGTAAAACTGTTTAGTTAGCAATTCAGAGATAGATCTTGCTCATTTTTTAAAGTCTAGACACATTCAATTTTAATATTTTTAAATGTATATATACATTTTGAAGTAATTTCGTGGGATATGTTTACCTGTGATTTAATTGTAAATTTAATTCACAGCATTCCTCAGGCATTTTAATAAAATTCTTAAATGCTGTTTTCTTCAGCTAAGATTATAGATAGAAAGAGAATTTTAATTCAGTGTTAGTTTTAACTCAACGTTGAGCTTACTAGAGAAATGCAATGAAATTTAGTCTAAGTAATATGCACATAAGGAGTTTAAGATGTGATTCTGTCCTATTGAATTAATTACCTCTACTGAAATGTTATATGTGTAGATGGCCTCTTTAACCTTGATGGAAAAATAAGTGAGTGAACAGATGTCGAAAGGAAGTGAAAATTTGTAACAAAATCTTAGTAAGTTAGCTCCCTCTAATTACATTATATTTGTAGTAGTAATTTTGTTTTTATGCTTATAATCTAATGTTTCAGTCATAATTTCAAAACAGTATACAAAGCAACAAAATTAGATCTGAATAGCTATTATTCAAATGATTATCAAAAATGTAAAAATGATTTTATTTTTGTTAATAAATCTTTTTATTGGGGCTCATACAACTCATTACAATCCATACATACATCAATTGAGCAAAGCACCCTTATACATTTGTTGTACTCATCATTCTCAAAATTTACCTTCCACTTGGGTTCCTGGAATCAGCTCGGTTTCCCTTTTCCCCCCCTCCCCCTCCCTCCCTGCTCCCCCCTTCCCCCTGGTCCCTTAATAGTTTATAAATAATTATTATATCTTATCTTATACTGCCCGGCGTCTCCCCTCACCCACCTCCCCATTCCCCATCTCCCAGAGAGGAGGTTACACATAGATCTCCATGATCGGTTCTCCCTTTCTACACCCCCTTCCCTCCCAGTGTCGCCACTCCCACCACTGGTCCTGAGGGGTTCATCCATCCTAGATTCCCTGTGTTTCCAGATCCCTACTGCACCGCTGTACATCCTCTGGTATAACCAGATCCGCAAGGTAGAATTGGGGTCATGATTATTGGGAGGGGAGGAAGCATTCAGGAACTAGAGGAAGGTTTTGAGTTTCATTTTTGCTACACTGAACCCTGAGTGACTCATCTCCTCCCCACTACCCCTCTGGAAGGGATGTCCAGCTGTCTACAGATGGGCATTGGGTCCCCATCACGCACTCCCCCTCACTCACGGTGATGTGATTCCCACCCCCACCCCCTGCCTTTGTTGTTTGAGACCTGGTCTCCTCTGCCCTTCATGATCACCCATGTTGATGTGCTGCTTCCGTGTGGGCTTTGTTGCTTCTGGGCTAGATGGCTGCATGTTTGCTTTCAAGCCTATAAGTCCCCAGACACTATATCTCTCAGTTGATTATCAAAAATTTAAAATAAATATTAATAAAAGCCAGGGTCCCTTTAGGTATAGTGGTTATACTATACGCTGGGCTGCTATCTGAAAGGTTAGCAGTTTGAACCCCCCAGCCACTCCAAGGGAGAAAGAGGAGGCAGCCTGCTGCCAAAAGACATACAACCTCTGAAACCCTGTAGAGCAGTCTACGCAGTCCTTTAGGGTTGCCCAGAGGTAGAACTGATTGATGTGGCATCAGTCAGTAGGTTAGTGGTAGGATTAATGCAAGGCAAATGTCGTAGAATCAGAAATGGTCATGCTCAGAACGTTTATAATGCTTCTATAGTGGAGTGTTTTCCCTCATTGGTACCAATGATTGGGCTGTAAGCAGGTGAGGGCCTTTGTTTTGATTTTCTGTCCTCCTCCTCTCCCCATTCTTGTAGTTCTCCTTTGACTTTTTTGTGCAAAGTATTAGATATCTAATGTGTTTATTCCTTGCTTGTGTGGCCTTCTATCTGTACCAAGCTGTCTGCACTTGTCCTTCATCCCCTATTATCCTAGTCCATTAATCAAAGAGCATTCATCATCCCCAATACACATGTAGTTCAACCCAAACCACTACCAGAGTCATCCTCATATTAAACTCCCAAGTCCACTGCTGTCGATTAGATGCTGACATTTGGCAATGCTTTATGACAGAGTAGAACTTCTTCCAAGGCTGTAAAACTTCCAGGAAGCAAACTGCCTCCTCTTTCGCCACACTGCAGCTCTTAGGTTCACATCACTGACCTTCATGTTTGCAACCCAATGCTTAACTTAGGACTCCTTGTTCCCATACTACCGTGACTGTGGAGTTGATTCTGACTCAATGACCTTACAAAATAGGGTAGAATTGTCCCATGTGTGTTTCTGAGACTATACATCTTTATGGGAGAAGAAAGCCTCATCTCTTTCCCTGCAAGCAACCGGTGGTTTCAAACTACTGACCTTGCAGTTGGCAGCCCAACACCTAAACCATGATACTTGCATTCACACATGTGCCCCAAGTCAAACTTTGCAGAGTCTTGCTTGAAACTTCTTTTTATTTATACTCAAAGGCCAGTCTGTCAGCCCCTTCTGTTAGCCCTCTTTCCACAGCGATCTGAAATCGAATGGCTTCTCATCACGTTTACTATTACCTCAGTTTGAGAAATGGAGTGTTAATAACCTATTTCTTTTCTGTACCTCTTAGAGTTAATTTCCCACCCAACATTTAAAGATGTACTTAAAATCATAAGTATGATTATAGTACATCACTATTTAAAATCCTTCCTGTCTTACTTCTGGCTGTTGTGGGCTGTTAATCTTGGGTACTTTAGAGAAAGAAATCCACAGAAACTCATGTATAAGAGAGAGTTTTAGATAAAGGTTAAGTGTGCATCAAGAAAATATCTCATCCCAGTGCTGCCCAAGCTGACAAGTCCAACATTAACCCATATGTCCAACACCAATGCACAAAGTCCTCCTCCATCTCACAAAACAGATGCAATGACGCCGACTGCAGGAGGAAAGCCAACTCAGTGAATGTGTAAATATCTCAGTGCTGGCAGAGTGGCTTATCCTCAGGGATGTCTTGCAGGAAGTGAGCCTTTCCAGCTGAAGCAGGGAACTGGCTAAGGCAGCTGTACCCTGGTCCGACCAGAAAGCAAAAGACCTAAGAACTAGAAAGGCAAGGCTCACTGAGCCATTTATCCCTCCACCACTCACTTAACCCCACATGTGTTTATCGGGCAGGTTGGCACAATAAACTAACTCATGGGCTATCAACTTGTGTGCTGTTGAGTTTATTTCCGACTTATGACGGCTCAGAGTGGACCTGTCTCATAGGCATTTCTAAGCTGAAAATCTTGATGGGAACAACTCACCAGATCTGTTCTTGCACGTGAGGCTGCTGGCTTCACACTGCAGACCGCTGAAGGTTTCACTATTGCACGGCCCGGGGCTTTTGTTCCTCACTGTGCAGAAACGTTTACACTTGTGACAGAGGCCTGAGAAGCTCTACATGATCTAGCCCCACCTGCCCCTCCTATTATATTGTTTTGTGTGTTTCTTTGTGGGATGTACCTCACCCCCCCCCCTGTACTGACTCACTGTTTGACCTTAAGATTCCAGACATACCAGGCTTGCTTGCTCTTTTATGTAACCTCCCTCCTCAACCCCTGTGTGTATTGCTCCAACCCCATCTTCTGCAGTAATTTTCATCAAAGCACTGAAAACTGACAGTGCTATGGGTTTATGTCTTTTTTACTCCAAGAATTTTGTTTTGGATTTTGAGACTTGGAATACAGCCTGGCACTTATAACAGGAGCTTAGTCCATCGCCGAAGCCTTCTGTGTACCTTCTTGTGTGCGCTGAAGATGTACTTTTACCATGAATACAGCTGCTGCTCTTTTGTTCCTGTACTTTCTCAGCCTACCTCCGCTATGTACTTACCCCATCATCAATCTGGAGATGCTAGGTAGCTCGAAACGGGGACAGGGTTGTCCTTCTCCGCCCCCTGAGGTTGGAAGCCATAAAGGCTAAGGGGCACGTATCAATTCAAGACCAAGATCCAGGTGGGCGGTACACCTGGGTGGGCCCAAACTAGGCCAGGTGTGCTTAATTCAGCCAATGGTGTCCACCAATACCTTCGACCAGGCCTCCCAGCCAAAGGCCCCAAACACCAGACCTGGAGACCCCCGCCTTCGTTTTCTTCTCTGCCTTCCACTTGGCTGTGCTGCGGTCTCTCTGGGGTCAGGCTACCACATGTGGGCGCTCAGTAACCGTAAACTTGAAACTTCTGCCATCCTTTATATAAAACACACTTGTTTTTTTATTATTATTTTTTTTTAAAACACACTTGTAACACACACCAGGCTTCAGCGTGAATTCTTTCCCACACCAAGGCAAGAACTGATGTATTTCCCATCTGAGAAACCTAACAGAGATACTTAGGGACTAACCTTCCCATCTACCATTTGAACTCTTGCACTAAAGTAGCCATTGATCAGGGCCATAGTCTTCTCCATTTCTTGTTGGTGTTAGGTGCTATCAAGCAGCTTCTCACTCATCGTGACCCTGTGTACAACAGAACAACACACTGCCGGACCTTGGCCTGCCTCATAATGGTGAAGCTCAGGTCCATTGCCAGCATGTCAGTTCATCGTGTTGAGGGGCCCCTTTTCCCACTGACTGTCTACCAAGCCTGGTGGCATTTTCCAGTGACTGATCTCTCCTGATGCATGCTCCGATAGGGAGCCCTTCTCAGAAACAGTCTGGCTGTACTTCTTCCATGACAGATGTGTTTGTGCGAATAATGCACAGTACTTTCAATATTCTTTGCCAACATTAATTACAAAACATTAATTCTTCTTCAGTTTCCCTTATTTATTGTCCAGCTTTCACAAGCATCCGAGAAAATTGAAAATACCATGGAATGAGTCAGACGTACCTGAGATGTCTTTTCATTTTTGACCATGTATACATTTGCTAGATTCACACATCATAAAATCTACATTCTGATTATTCATGAACGTTTGGCACTGTTTATTCTTTTGATTTTTCTTTTAGTGCACTGGGTTTTGAGGATAGTTTGTTATTTCTGATTTAGGGGGTGTATTCATTGATTTATGAACAATAAATTATACATGCGTACCTAAACCTAAGTTGTACAAATAATTTAATTTTTCAACTATCTTTTAATTTGTTCTCAGTTGAATAAGTTATGCCAAAATCTTACCTATAATTCAAGTTTTGTAACTGTAGTATGGATATAATAACTTTTTAAAATTTCTCTTATCACAAGTAAAGGAAAAGTAAGATTAGTGGGCGTTAGAGTCCTACATGGAGAATTTTATAGAAAGCTGGGCCTTCAACAATAGTTTGAGTATAAAATGAATATGAATAAATTAAGAAATAGAATAATGTATCAGGTCAGAACAAAGAATTAAAGTTAGACTAAGTTGTCAGGGGACTTAAGAGAAGTAGCCTGATAACATAAGAGACTTCACCTAAGATTATTTGTGGCATACAGGTAGAAGGTGTTTGATTGTGAAGTAGACAGGGAATTAACAGGAGATATTACAATACACTGAACAGTAACATAACATAAAACGATCTGTTTTAGAACATTAATCTGTCTAAGTACGGCGAAGCCAAGTATCATCAGGCAGGAAATCTGTGTGTTTTGGGCAGACAGGAAGTCTAAAGCACCTCTCCTTGAAGGGAGGAAAGATATTTAATCAGAAATCGTGAAACTTACCTTCCTCCAACTATGAGTTTCGGAAAGGAAAAATGTGTTGGAAATGATTTATCAGTTTTCCAAATGTGGTAACCTGACGACACTGTTGCCATTGGGGGTTCTTTAGAGGATAGAAGGAAGGAAGAAGCCAAAGCTGCTTGTTTCCATTTTTTGTGTGTGTGTGGTATTCTTAACATTCTCCCAAACTTGGCTTTCATATTGGTCTAGTTGCAGATGAGGAAAAGGAGACTCAAGACTCAGTCTAAAAAGTGCCGAGGAAACCCTGCAGAGAAGTGGCATAAAATATACCCAAGGTCATACAGTTAAATAGAGAGGGGCAGAATTGCGCCACAAGCTAGTCTGCCTCTGTTACTTACTCTCAATAGGGATTAGAGACATTAATTATTTGGTTTAAAGTGTTCTGCAGTTACTTTCTTATGTTGATGTAATCTAAAATACATTAAAGAATATCGCACATGAATGACTTTTTCTGCCCCTTTTCTTAACTTCCATGTCTCTCTAAAACAATGACAGTGGAAACATTAAATTTGATTACACATGTTTTCTTTAACTATCATGACCCCTTTCCAGGACCTATTACTATGTGTGTGCTTATCTCCTGAATTTAGTGACCTTACATTTTATATACTTCCATGAGGATTTATGTTGGAAGCATAGTGGCATAGTGGGTTACATTTTGGGCTGTCAAACACAAGGTCAGCAGTTTGAAACCACCAGTACTCTGCAGGAGAGAGACGAGGCTTTCTACTCTCACAGAATTACAGTCTCGACCCCACAGGAACCTGCCCTGCCCTGCTGTTGTAGGTGCGGTAGCGTTGCTTCTGACTCTTAGCAACCCCATGCACAAGAGAGGAAAACCCTCCTGTGCCAGTTTGAGCCTATCGCTGCAACCACTGTGCCAGTCCATCACGTAGAAGGTCTTCCTTTTTGCTCCACTCCGCTGCTTTACCAAGCATCATGTCCTTCTCCAGGGACTGCTCTCTCTGGACATATTCACAGTAAGTGAGGCGAAGTCTCCGTATCCTTGCCTCTACGGAGCCCTCTCTCTGTACTTCTTCCAGTACAGATTTGTTTGTTCTTTCAACAGCCATGGTACTTTCAGTGATCTTTGCCAGCACAATTCAAACTCATTGATTCTTCTTCAGTCTTCCTTATTCGCTGTCCAACTTTCATAAACATATGAGGCCAATTAATATGGTTATTATTAAAATACATGTGATATGCAACCACTAAGGCCAGCGAAGAAGAAATGGAATTTTTTTACTGACTTTTAGAGTCTGCAATTGATCAAATAAGCAATCAAGATGTTTTGATAATTACTAGGGATTGGACTACAAATGTTAAAAATGAAGACGTATGGGTGGTTAGAACATACTAGGGAGCTTCAACAAGTTTGCGAAAAATGAAATTAAACGTTAACAGAATATTTCCACAATTTGTTGGAAGGCTCTCATGTGGCTTGGTGACAGAAACAGTGCAGGAGATCATGTTAGAATTTTGTCCAACCAATAACTTATCCATTGAAACCTTTTACCACAACAAAAATAATGCTTGTGCACAGGAAGCTTGCAGAATGGAATACTCAGAAACTCAGTTGACTACATCTGTGAAAAGATGATGGCAGACACCCGAGGAGATGAGCTGGCACAGTGACTGCAGCCTGGGCTCAGACGTAGCAATGATGTCATTGTAGGAGCAGGACTGTGTCGTGCATCGTTGTGCAGTGCATGGCGTCCCTATGAGTTGGGACAACGTTGCAAGCACTTAACAGTCACATTTCGCTTGTGAATAGTGTTCTGGCCTCCTATGCATATATTCTGCATGTGCATCACAAATGGGCCTATTGCCTTTAATTGCATGATCTACCAGGCAATGAGAGGCACATCCTTTGAGTGCTGGAACATGTTCCTGAAGGTACATGTGACTGTTTTCGCCATGGGGCCACGTGGGAGAATTTGAGGCCTCTTGTACTCTGATGTAGCTGACGTGTCAGTTTCTTCGCCGCTATGCTTCAAAACTTAAGTGTGAGAAATGCAGGTTCTAATCTTTACGTAGAGTATTTGTCCATACTTCCGCCAATTATCTCTTACATTTTGCATGTTTCTTTTATTATTTATCTGCCTTAAATTTTTGTATGAGGGACTTTTGAAAATGCATGGAAATTTGAATGAAAAGATAACAGATTTTTTCCATAGACCTTTGAATCCTCCTCATGCATCATTTTCAGTTGATGACTTTAGGGCCACCCGTAGGTTTTTCTGGCTGTGTATATTTAACACATATAGTCCTCATCTTTAGAATCCTGTATTCTGGCAGATGAAGCAATATTTATTAGTAATACTGCACATTCCAAAATCGCCATGTACGTGGGCACTGTAATTACCACCCCATGTGTATCTCCTTGGGTAATACAATAATTCCATGAAATATATTTTTTATTTCTCTCTTTTTACCTGAGAAAATTACAATTAAGAGATTAAATACTTTTCCAGAGGTCGCAAATTAAACAAGTGTGAGAACCGGGCTGACTCTAAAATATGTGCTTTTAACTCATACAATATGTTTCCTGATTCATTGCCGTTTTGGAATCATTTGGGAACGCTTACTTGATAAGATTTGTAAATTTTTTCTCTTTAACATTTTATTAGGAGCTCTTAGAGGTATTACAACCCATAGTTACATTAGACCCAATATAATTATACAATTGCTACCATCATCATTTTCAACATATTTTCTTTTCTTCTTGAACTCCTTGATAACAGCTCCCCTTTATCCCCTTCGTCCCCCACCCTGTCACTCCCTGAGCTCTCAGCACATTATATATTTTTATTATTGGAGTTTTATTGCCATAACTTACACCATCCGTGTATCCATTCACATACATTTCTGATGTTCTTTCCCTTTGAGGGGGGTTCTGTAGTCATCACTTCTATGAGTTCCTCCTTGCCCTCATCCTACCCCCCCTCCTTCGTTCTCCTCGGGGAGTCATTGCTCCCCTTACAGAGGAGTTTCTCTATCTTGAATTGCATGCATCTCAGAAGACCTGGATTGCACCCGTGTATCCTCAGATCTAACAAGATTAGTGAGGTGAAACTAAGGCCATAATATTTTTAATGCAAATTATGTGAAGATTTACAGATTAAATCATCCCTCTTACATGTAACTCGTGTACATACACACTTGCTAAGATTCTTGCTCATTCTCACTCACAACGGGTTACTGCGATTTTGATTTATGTAAGACACATGCTGTCTCTGCTTGCTCTGTTTCCTTGCAAGTTAAGTTGCTGTGGGAAATCTTAAAAGGAATGTCATGTTTTACTATTTGGAATTTGATAAGACTTTGGATTTGAAGAGGCATTATTTAAAGGAGTTATTTATTCAGCCAGCATTTTCAGACTGAGAGAAGAAATGAGAAAATACAAGTGGCAAAAAGTATAGTGTTAGGCCTTGCCAGTGTGATGGAAGTAAATGAAAGCTGAAACAGAAGATTGGAATTTTTTGAGTAAATGAACATAACGGTGGATGTAGAGAAATGAGCCAGTTAGATGACATGTAGAGTATTAGACTAGCTGTCTACCGATAAGCTTGGAAAATGTATTTCTATGATAGTGGTAACATGTGTATGTATATGAAGAGAGATAACAAAGCACATCACATTAGTGGGCAGTGTGGTAGTAGACACAGGGAATGAATGAGCAGTGGACCGTGACTTGTGAACATCACCCAGGACCTTGCTGCCAATGGCATGCAGTTAGAATCTAGTTCCACCCATCCAATGCAGGACTGCTCCCGGACAGCCCCTCTCAGGACGACTTGCCTACGCAGGCACGCTTTGTGTTTCCATGTAGCCCCTGTGGGGTCCGAAGCAATAACCAAGTTGATGCCAGAGTTTTCAAAATGCCTAGTTTTAGATTTTGCATGAATTAAGACTCTTTCATTTAAAATAAGTTTATTGCATGTAAGACTTTTCCTGATTGTTTACTTGCACGATTCAGATGATGATATGATCGACTGAAAACCATAACTAAGCAGATCTATCTTTAGATTAAGTCTCGAGATACTCAGGACTCTCATGCGATACATTATTTTTCCATACCTTCTTTAATATATATTCACGTATCACATATATTTATCATCAGAGACGTCAAAATGCGCCCCGCCCTCCCCCAATTGTGATGCCTTTAGTCCTTTTCTCTGGGAACATGTTATGAAGAAACCCTCACCAACACGCTGAGTCATCTTTTTCTCTGTTTTTCAAGGGTCGTAAGAGTGAAGCTGAAAAGTTCTTCTTGAAGGCCATTGAGCTGGACCCCACCAAAGGCAACTGTTACATGCACTATGGTGAGTGGTTGAAAGTGTGGTTTGCTTCCCCCTTGTTGTCCACATTTCCTATTAAACGTAAGAGACTGGGCTTTTGGGGAAGAGGTTGCCTCTGCTGCTATCGGTTTAGCCTCACACTGTATTCCTCCCTCGCGACCAGAGCAGTTCCGTCCGACAGGGTCACACGCGATCGTTTCCTTCCACAATGTGTAGGGCACGTCAGTGGGGAAGCTATTTCCCAGTTACTTCATTTCTAAAGCAGTGTGTAGTTAAAAGAGATCTCACCAGGACAGCATCTCGCTCCTTGCCTGGTACACGGTATATAATCAAAGTATTAGCTCCCTTTTTATTCTAAATGATAAAGTATTGCCCATTGAGCTTGTTATTTTGAAGTTTCGGAGGTTTACATTTTGTCTCAAAATCTTGCTTCCTGACAAATAGGAGCGTACACCAGCCTTTAATTGTTGAGGCCAAGCATAAGCTGTGAAGCGTATCAAGCCTGGCTGTCTCATTTGGTTTAGCCCTGACCTGAATCAATTCAGAATGAACTTACATAACAACTCAGTCACACTCTGCTATATCATTAGGAGTTAGTCATGTGCTAAGTGAGGCGAGGTATGTAGCGGTGAGATGCACTTATTTCTACCAGATTTGTTGTCGGAATGACTTTACTTTCAAAGAACCAAAGGCATTTACTGTTTCTGATCTCCATGCCGCCTGTTTTTTTAATCACTGTTGGCTTTGCTGGGTTAGTTGTGGTCAAGCAGTAAACTTAAAGGTAGATGAAAAGTGAACTCTGGAGGATAAATAACTAATATGCTTTCATAATATGTAATTCCTGCTCCCAGTGAGAGGCTGTGAGTGTGAAAGAATGGACATGGTAAAAGCGAGGCTGCCCCGAGCCAGCACTTGACCATGCCGTCACTTACATTACTGTCTGGGTGTCCACGAACCTAGGTTTGCTGCGCTCTATTGTTCCGGCATAATGCAGCATGTAACTTTATACCATTTACCGCAGAACCTTATTTTGTTTCACAGTGAAATTGTCTTTCCATTTTAACATAGAAACGAACTTAAATTGACGGCAGAGCTTTATTCTTTTTGCCTGCCGTATACCTCGTATTTTGAATTAAGCTTGTTCTCATATCTTCTATTTTGTATACTATTTACCATTATAGGTAGTTTGTGGTTAATTTTCTATTTTTTCAGCACTTCTTTTTCCACTGCATTTTATGAAATATCATTCCCCGACATGACCCCAGTCCTGCCGCCTTCTTCTCCTTTTTCTTTTACTACTACTACTCACGACGTTGCCTAAGCTTATCTCCCTGAATTTGACTGTTCGCTTTACGTTTTTCATAATCAGGTCCTTTCATTGCTATCAATGCTACATTTGAAAAAGCGATTGAAAAAAAACTCTTGTATTAATATTATCAGTTGACCCCTTTATTATTTTGACTTGTCTTTTTCTACCTACTCCTGTTATTGTCTAAATTATTTTTAGATCTTCCCTTTCTCATACATTTTTGTACAGTGCGCTAATAGTGTTGCAAAACAATGAAAGCTCCCTGTTATCAAATGGTTTGTGACTCACAGCAGCCTCAGTAGACGGAGTAGAGCTGTTCCTCAACGTGCCCGAGACCGCAGATCTGCCCACGAGCCGAGAGCCACACCTTTCTCCCAGGAAGAGACACGTTATTCTGTCTTTCATACTTTGCAGACCACAGAATAGTGTGCTTTTTGAATTTCGAGTAAATCTGTCTATGGGAGTCTTTGCCAGTAGCGAGAAGTTTTACTATTTTGTTGGGTTTTGTTTTTTTTCTCCTCATGCCTGTCATTTATCTCTCATTCTTTAAACGCTACTTCCATGTATCCATCCAGTTATCAAAGGGCTACTTTCTCCTAGAAAATATGCCTGTATTCATAATACAGCAGTGAATAAAACAGAGAAGGCCCTGCAGTGACGTGGAAAATTACTATTAAACAGCACGATGACCTAGTAGTTTCATACCATAATTCTCTACCAATTTGCCATGCTCAGGAGCCACCAGTACCATTAGCTACTCTGATTATGACCAATTATAAAATCAGGCCAACTTCAACTTGTGTTCACTCTGTTAAGAGTAAAACGCCTTAGGATTTCCAAAGGCAAACTTCACAGAAGGAGACCAACAGGCCTTTCTTCCTAGGTAACTTCAGGCGAACTTGCCCAACAGCCTTTCGGTTAGTGGCTAAGTGCTTAAAGATCATGCCAATTTAAAAAATAAACTCAATATTCAAAATTAATATTCTTAAACTTGACAATATAAATGACAAGGAAGAACGAAAGCTCAGTTCTTTGAACTGTAAGTGAGAGCTTTTTATTGTTAACATTGTACTGTTTTTTTATCTAGGATGGTTCAGGTACTATTTAAGCTTCATTTGTAAAAAAGTAATCACTAGAAGAAATGGTTAGAACATAGTGTTTGATCTTTCTCTGTGAATAAGGGGAGAAGACTCTTGAAAATTATAGATGAGAGGCCTATCATCATTTTTCATTATTCATAATTAAAAATAGAAGATAGCAATGGAGTGAGATTGAGTGTATTATAAAAATCCATTTTAATCACTTCAGAAATGATAAGAACAATTATAAAAAATTAAGTAATAAATTAAATAATAACATTACCGAGTTTAAAAATAAAAATACTTTTGGATGGGATGTTGCAGAATTATGTGGAGATTAAAATTGCTTTAGTGCTTATGATCAAAGCATTGATTTTTAAAAATTCCAGTCTTTTATTGTTTCAAGGGTAGCGTATAGAGTGACTGCGTATATAATTGGGATTGGAGTTTTCTAAAGATTGCTTCAAGTGATTATGTTACTTTTAAGTTTTAAATACTGTTAAAGTGTGTCTAATAAACTTAATATGGCTTAATCTTCTTATCTGAATATATTCTCTGTGGGCTAGTGCCCAAAACCTTTCAGAATTTTAGCTTTCTTGTGAGAAAAATGAGAATCATGGTAATGGACATTCTAAACATTAAAAAACAGAATAAGTTTAAAAGTTAAATAGTAAACTATAGGAAATAATTTTCATAAAAGAAAAGATAAAGGAAGTCCACTCAATGCATAGGAAAGAGTAAAACTACAGAAAAACCCACAGTAAATGAAATAGAAAATATATGGACAAATGATTCATAAAAGAAGAAATAAAACTGGTTTGCAAAGATAGCAAAATGTACTGTTTCATTATAAACCAAAGAAATTTGAATGCAAATAGCAAACTTCATAAGCTGCCATAACATTTATTCTCAGTAATTTTTTTCTAAAAATATACTTGCACAAAAAATGTTCTTTTGCATTTCAAATTATCCACGGAGATAGCAATTGAAACACTGCAGTACTTTTTTAAAAATTGAGGCAAAATGGGAAGGCAACTAAATTCCTGAGAACGGGAAATTGTTAAATAAATTAGGATTTTACTCACTTGATGAAATACTGTTTAAGTCCTAAAGTAAATTTATAAATGGTATATAACAACAGAGTTCACCACCTATGTCATTAGGTTAGATTAAAGAAGCCGGAATCAAATTGTTCATGAAACATGATTATATTTTACATAACAACTGTGATTAAACTAGCAAAGCAAAACAGAAAGCACAAAATTGCTGAAAGTGTACGTGTTCGTTTGTAGGACCCTTGCAACTATTAGGTGATAATGTTGATGTTTTCTAGCTATTTAAAAATATTTATAACCAACATGTTATCTTTATAGAGGAAAATATGCTTTAACAAAATGTAAAAGAATCTTAATTTACTTAGAGAATCCTTAGGAAAGACAGCAGTAATCTTGTATGTATATTTTAAATCTTCTTTTCAGGTTTATATAATATATTCAGATGGCACACAGCTGAACACGTACAATTAAATACATTCTTCAAGTTGTGCAATTCTTTTCTCTGCCTGCTTTTCTGAACTGTTATTCTGAGTTGTCTGCCCCTTAACTTTTCTAATCTTCGGAGTTGCGGTTGTCAACTCGCTCCCAAGTCAAAGGAAAAAATGCCCACGCCAGACTTTCTGTACTAATTGAGTCAGTAACAGTGATCATAAAAGCTTGCATGCCATCCCACTGACTACACTTGGGTCCTATTTGCCTAGACTCTAGAGCAAAAGGGAAGAAGAAAGCAAGGGAGAAATAGCAGGGGAAATGGGGGCAGGGTGGGTGGGTTGTTAACTGCCTCCTTTGCCATGAGGCCAGAATTATATGCACCCATCTGCCTTTATTAGACATTGTTATTAAGTATTCTATAGAAAATACTGATAAAAAGGGGAAATGTACAACAAAATTTCAAATTTTTGTTGAATACATATTTTCTGAAGACACTGAAACTGGATGAAATCTTGAAACTATTGATCTGAGAGAATCTTTAAATTTCAAACTAAAAATATCCCTGAACTCTTATATAAATTAAGGCTTAAAAACTCCCTTCCTAGAGTGTATTAAAAACTAATGCAGCCAGGTAACAATAACTACCTATTACCCAGCTCAGCATAATAGTCATACAAATGGAAGACTTGACACTGGTTTGTTGTAAAACTTTGAGCAAGTTTCTTAGCCTCTCAGTTTGCATTCCCCTCATTTGTAAAATGCTGGTAAGAATATACTTCTGAGATTCTGAGATAATATCCATTCCTACCCACCAAGTTTTATTATAGCTTCACACACACACACACACACACACACACACACACACACACAAATACACACAGAGAAAATGGATACTGTCGGGGTAAAGGTATGCAAGGATTGAAGGTGCTTCACAATATTTGGATTACCAAATTAATATAGTGTGCCATAATCTGACTGCCGAGTTACCAGAATGGACGAATGATTGGTATGTATCCTGTGATGCTGGGCGCTGTCATTAATGAAGTCCATCATTCCACAATTAGGTTCCAGACCCAGTGCTTGATGCATTGATATTTCATCATTTTAGCAACATTATCCCAACTTTACAATGCAAAGGCATTAAAAGTTTAAGTGACGTATTGAAGGGTCTGTGGTGGAATAGCCAGTAATATAGGGATATGAACTTCATCTGACTCTGAAGCCCAGGCTCTCATGTTATTGCTTCTCCATGAGTCTTTGCTTTCCTACTAGAAGCACAGAGCAGAAGCACGGGGCATTCATGATCATGTGCTGGCTGGCCCTAGAGAGGCGGGAGGACAGTGGAGGTCATCAAGACAGGGCGAGAGCCTTCAAGTTACAGCAAGAGAAAGGAGGGAGGGAGCCGGAGAAGATGAAAAAGAGAGAGGAGACACATCAGCACATTTCAGCAGATGCAGTTTCTGCTTTCTCGTTTAATCATCATTAGCACACCAGGAGAAGGAACCTGATGGGTCAGTGGGTTGCACACTGGCTGGCACTGTCAGGGCATTCTTTGGAAGCCACCAGCAGCTCTTCAGAAGGTAGATGTAGTTCCAGGGACTTAGAGTCCGTGTCACTCTGTCCTGTAGGGTGGCTGTGATTACAAATTGACTTAATGCCAGTGATGTATGGAGTTGATAATACCATGAAAGGAGTCCTGGTGGTGCCCTTGGGTAAATGTTGAACTGTGAACCAAAAGGTTGGTGGTTCAAACCCACCAGCTGTTCCATGGAAGAGAGCTGAGCTGTCTGCTCTGATAAAGATGTACAGCCTGGGAAACTCTGGATTGGGGAGCCGTCAGTTAGAACTGACTGGATGCTGGAGGTCTGGGGTTTGTATAGTGTGATACAATGAAGTCATCCTTCTTTGAAAAATGAGGAAATGTGGCTCAGAAACAGGCTGCCGGCCTCCCAGAGGAAACCACAGTGCCTGGGACAAGGCGGGCGAGTGGGCTGGCCGGCAGGTAGTTTCATCCTCCTCTGGGTCGTGTCTAAGGAGCCTTAGCGGCACTGTGGGGTAGGCATGAGGCTGCTAACTGGAAAGGAGCAGAGGCTGTCTGTGCCCTGAAGATGTGCATCCTTGCAAATACCATAAAGGGTCACTCTGAGTCAGAATCAATTCAGTGACAGTGGGTTTGACTACATGTAATTATGGAACAATGAACTTCAAAAATGATAGCAGTCAGCATCAAGGAGCATATATATACCTGCCTGGCACAATATCAGGTGCAGATCATTAATTCATTTCTATAACCTTGGGGTCGGATTATGACATGTTCTTCTATCTCTTGCTTACTTTTGTGGGGTATGAAAGCATACTCAAATTTTTAAAAATTGTACATAATTGAACCACATTTTACTGAAAAGTAAAGTCCCAGTTACATACGCATGTATTTGTTTAGACCTACCTATGTAAAAAGACGCAAGAAAACTGAAAAACTCTTTTGTCAATAAGGATGTAGAGAATGCAGTATGTTCGGGGAGTGGATTTTGAACTGAGACATTCCTAGATTCCAAACCAAGGCCTTGTGCTATTGCTTTCTTTAGCCCTTCTGCTGTTATCTTCCTTAACATGGTCTAGGCCCCGCTACACTCTTCTCTGTGCCGCAACCTGGACCTGATTGCCACAGCAACCAGCTGTGGAGACTCACTTCAGTTTTATAGAGCAACTAGCATGTACCACATGTTGAGTAAGTTAAAACCTCAAAACATAAATTATAATTACCACACACTGATGCCAACTCATAGTGGCCCATATGACAGAATAGAGCTGTCTATAGGATTTGCTAGGATGCAAACCTTTAAGGAAACTGACTATTAGACACCATTTTCCCCAGAGAATCAGCTCGTCACTTCCAGCTGCAGATCTTTAGGTTCACAGCTGAAACTTAATCACCGCATCACCGGAATTCATTAAATTGTAGTAAGAGCCATTTATATGTTTTAACTATAAAAAATCTTAAGAGAATGAATTCTTGTATTTAAAAAATGTGATTAATAAATATATAAGGGGCAGAATAGGGAGCGGATACAGTAAAGACCTAAAAATTAAGAAAAGAGCAAGGCTATTTACCAACTACTATGCACACAGTAAGACCAGACGAAAGAGAATGACTGCTTGCAGCAGAATGAGGAGTTTATGTAGAGTTCCAAGTACAGTAGTTGACATCATACTTAGCCCCCCGCCCCCAATACTTTTTGAGTTAATCAATGGACAATTTTCATTAACTGGATCAATCTCAACCTTTCTCTGTAGTTCCATTGGTCAACAGGGTTCATCTCTGTAAACCCACGGTGTCAAGTAAAGTGCGTTTTAGGTGTAGATTAATAGAGAACACACAAACTAATGCTGTTTTCTAGTCTTAGCTATGTTGACTAAGTAGTTTCATGTTTGGGAAAGCAGAGGTGCAGCTAAAAAGAGGAAGGCCCTCGGTGAGATGGACTGACGTGGTGGCTGAAACAATGGGCTGAAGGACAGCAAAGGCGGTTCATTCTGTGGTACTGAGGGTCCCGGTGAGGTGGAAGCAACTTGCCTGTCTGGAACAATTTGAGTGTCTCCTGTGCTCCTTGTTTGCTGTTCTTTTTCTGACTTCCACTAACTCAACGGATCTCCTTGCCACGAGCTTGTCTCTAAATCTGCTGCACAAGACCTTCTGGGCGTTGAAAAGCAAGGCTGTTGCTAAGAGGAAGAGTAAGCCTGACCTGAGCCATGGGTTTGTACTTGCTTCCTGTGCATTTGAAAGGTGGCCATTGAATAAGGAAGACCAAGAATGGCTGCAGTTGAGTTGGGCTGGCAGAAGCATAGTCAAAGTACCATGGACTGCTCAAAAGGCAGCGGAATCTGTCTTGAAGCAAGGCCAGTGCGCTCCCGAGTGGCAGGGAGAGCGAGGCTTTGTCTCTAGTACCTGAGGCATGTTGTCAGGAGAAACCAGTTCCTGGCGGAGGGCATCATGTACCTAAAAGTGAGGGGCAGCCCAAGAGTAGAAGGCCTCCAGGAGGTGGATTGACAGTGGCCTCATGAACAGGAACAATGGTGGGGGGGGGGGGTGCAGTGCAGCCCCCCCAGCCCTGGGCAGTGTTTCACTTCATTATGCAAAGGGTCCTTCTGTGGAGGAGCCAACTCAGTGACACATACCAAAAACAAAGGACGCATCTGCAAATGAAAGCCTCCAAAGCTCATTAAGATTCCAAGCAAGTTCTGAATGTAAGCAGTCTGCTTCTTGAACCACCCCTCTCCCTTGTCATTACCAACATAATTTAGGCTAAGAGATATAGGTCCTTTCAGAAGTGACTTCAGCACTTATGTTTGAGGCCCTTGCTCCACCTCAGCCCTGCCCTTAAAATTCTCTAATGCACATATGCGCAGTATCTTTCCAAATGTGGCTACTCCCATCTTTGTCTTTGACTTGCCTCTCAGCCTCATTATGAGCAGCGTAGATTGCTCTAGATGCCTGTGCCTTCATCTTTATCTAATAAAATTCTTCGATGGTTTCAAGCGCAGTATGTCCTCGTCATTTTTAATTAAGCATAACTGGCCCCTGTTGAGTTTATATTCTTGTGAGTCTGTATCGGGATTGTGTTGTGCATCTGTCCTTACCCTTGCCTCTTATTTACCCTCCCTCCAGCATCTCTTTTCTTCAACTCTTCACCACTCTCCCTCTACCTCTATACCAGGGGTCCTCAAAGTTTTAAAACAGGGGCCAGTTCACTGTCCCTCAGACCCATTGGAGGGCCAGACGATAGTTAAGAAAACAAACAAACTTTGAACAAATTCCTATGCACACTGCACATACCTTATTTTGAAGTAAAAAACAAATGGGGCAAAAACACCCAGCGGGCCGGATAAATGTCCTCGGCAAGCTACATGTGGCCCGCGGGCCTCAGTGTGAGGACACCTGCTCTCTACAAAGGCTTCAGAAAGTTTCTGATACCTTCCTTTATCTTTCCTTCCATTCTCTGTCCACTTTCTCCTTGTGGCTGCAGTTCTTATTGCTGGGTATCACAGAGTCAATTCCATCTAATAGTCACTCCAGATGACAGGATAGAGACTTGCAAATGGGTCCCTAGGCAGTAACCTTTGCAGGGGCAGAAAGCAAGATCTTCCTCCCAGTGAGTTGCTGGGTGAAATCCAACCACCAACCTTTTGGCTAGCAACTGAGACCTCCACCTGGGATCCTTTCGATGTCTCTTTGGCTCCCTGGAATTCTTAATCTCATTGATAGTCTTCCTGACTCCGTCTGTGGTGCTTGGGTACTTCATAACCTTTCTGGAAAGAGTCAGGGGAGAAATACATTTAATAGAGCCATGCCAGCTGTCCTGAACTCCTTTCCAGTAGAGTTCAAGGTCCTGGTCTGCTGATCCTCTACTCTCCTTTGCAGTGGGAACCTTGTCCAATTCAGCACACATTCTGGATCTCCTGTTCACTTAGGGACCATTTCAGGGCCTTTTCTGCCTCAACATGAGCTGTATGGATGGGTCCTGCGGGTGTCCTTTGCTTGCTCACTCGGCCCACCTCAAACTTAGCAAGGGCGCTAGGACTCTGTGGGAAGTTGAGAGGCTTAGAAAAGGCAAGAGAGAAGGAACGTGAGGAAAGCAGGCACGTCAGTGAACACATCCTCATTGAGAAAGTCTACAAGAACACCTCTCTCAGTAGCTCTTTAGTGTTAGCCCACAACACACTCACCTTAGGACATATTAAAACAGAGGTGGGCCCCATCCTTGAAGTTCTGATTCACACGATCTGGAGCAAGTTATGAACTTCACACAACATGCTCCCAAGCGATGCAGACGCTGCTAGTCCCAAACCTACATTTTGAGAAACAGCATATTTTTTAAATTATTTTTTAAAACATTTTATTAGGGGCTCATACAACTCTTATCACAATCCATACATATACATACATCAATTGTATAAAGCACATCTGCACATACCCTGCCCCAATCATTCTCAAAACAGTTGCTCTCCACTTAAGCCCTTTGCATCTGGTCCTCTTTTTTTCCCCCTCCCTCCCCGCTCCCCCCACCCTCATGTGCCCTTGGTAATTTATACATCGTTATTTGGTCATATCTTGCCTTATCAGGAGTCTCCCTCCACCCCCCCTTCTCTGCCGTCCATCTCCCAGGGAGGAGGTCACTATGGATCCTTGTAATCAGTTCCCCCTTTCCAACCCACTCACCCTCCCCTCTCCCAGCATCGCCCCTCACACCCTTGGTCTTGAAGGTATCATCCACCCAGGATTCCCTGTGCCTCCAGCTCCCATATGTATCAGTGTACAACCTCTGCCCTATCCAGCCCTGCAAGGTAGAATTCAGATCATGGTAGTTGGGGGGAGGAAGCATCCAGGATCTGGGGGAAAGCTGTGTTCGTCATCAGTACTACCTCGCACCCTGACTGACCCATCTCCTCTCCTAAACCACTCTATGAGGGGATCTCCATTGGCCGACACTTGGGCCTTGGGTCTCCACTCTGCACTTCCCCCTTCATTCAATATGGTACACACACACACACACACACACACACACATACACACACATATATACATATACATATATATATATATATATATATATATTTTTTTTTGCATGATGTCTTATACCTGGTCCCTTTGGCACCTCGTGATCGCACTGGCTGGTGTGCTTCTTCAATGTGGGCCTTTTTGCTTCTGAGCTAGATGGCTGCTTGTTCACCTTCAAGCCTTTAAGACCCCAGACACTATCTCTTTTGATAGCCGGGCACCATCAGCTTTCTTCACCACATTTACTTGTTCACCCACTTTGGCTTCAGCAGTTGTGTTGGGAGAGTGAGCATCATAGAGTTCCAATTTAATAAAAGAAAGTATTCATACATTCAGGGAGTGTTTGAGTAGAGGCCCAAGGTTTTTCCACCACCTTAATACTTAACCTATAAATATAGACACATAGATCTATTTCCCCATCCTCCTGTATATATTTGCATGTACATGTCTTTGTCTAGACCTCCATATATGCCCTTTGACTCCTAGCTCCTTCCTCCATCTCCCTTGACTTTCCTCCTGCCCCACTACCATGCTCCGTCGCCACCTGGGTTACAGCTATGCCTCTTCTCTAAGCAACCTTACCCTTGATCATTTCCCACCATGCCTGCCACTCCCCCCTCACTACCATTTTGGGTCCCATGTTGTTCCCTTGTCCCTGTGTTTGTTAACACCACTTCCTTACCCCCACTACCCCCCACCCCACCCCAAGTCCCCCTGGAACTGTCAGTCCCGTTTTTTTTCCTCCAGATAGTTCATCCAGCCTGTCCTATTCAGACAGACCTGTGGAGACACTAACATGCATGAAAACAAGACAGAGGAAAACAAAGCAACAGTATACAACCAGACAACAAAACAACAAAAACAAACCATTGACAAAGAACAAAACAAAACACTTCACAAAAGAAAAGCTTGTAGTTAGTTCAGGGATCATTTGCTGGCCCTTAGGAGCGTTTTCCAGTCCAGTCTGTTGGGGCACCACGCCCAGGCCCCAAAGTCCACTTTCAGCACTCCCTGGGGACCTTGCCACTCCATTCCCTTGGTGTTCGGCTGCACTCCCCCAGTGATTTGCCTCGGTGTGGTGGGATCAGGTCAGGTGCAATTCCCACACTGTGTCTCCGGTGCAGTCCCCTGTATCGCCCTTAGTCACTGAGGGGCATCATGTCTCATAGTGGGGCCAGCCATGTTGTTCTCTCTGTGGACTGGCTGCTCTACTCAGGAGCATCCTCCTCACGGCCTGGTGGGCCAGGCTGTGGAGAAACAGCATCTTAGGTGAAAAACAAAATACAGACGTCGTGCCATGCTCTGAACTCGGGAGAGGTCTGGGCATAATGCAGTTAGTTGCAATTGACATGCCTAGCCCCTCATTTCGAGGCATAATGGCATGTTCTAGATGAGGGGTTTCTCACTTATATCCTGCCACTGCACTGCTTCCGGTTCATCGTGACCCTACAGGACAAAGAAGAATTGCCCCTGTGGGTTTCTGAGGCTGTAAAAATTTACAGTAGAAAACCTAGTCCTTTCCCCATAGTAGATATGTACATAGATCAGACAGATATAAAGTACACAAAATTTGGGTTTATTTTTTTCAAAACTCTCTCTCTTTTTAAAGTTATGGATTCACTTCCTTGCATGCAGGAACAGCTTTCTGATAAATCACTTCTGTCACACATAGTAACTGTGACAAACACATCCATCGTCTGTGGTGATGAAGAAGACATTCGGATAAGGAAAGCACAACGGGGTAAGCTTGCAGGTGTACATTTCGGCATCACCCTTTCATTGCTCTTTGGTTTATAGTTCGTCTTTCCCAAGTTAATGACCGTCATCTCAGTCATCTTAAGTCAAAGAGACAGAGAGAAAGCAAACAAACAAGCAAAATGAGGAGGGGAGAACTTATAAGAAAGAAAGGAAGGAACCCCAGTCTCCGAGTGGGGGATTAGACATAGGGAAACAAGCTAAAAGTAGGAGCAATTTCAAGGGGTAGAGATACAAAGAAAGCTAGTCTAAAACAGGAGAAGCAATTTTTTATAAAGCAGTTGACGGCATGTCTCAGTTACTAGAATTATATATACCATTTCTTCTCTGGACAATCGTATAACCAAACCTTTTAAACTGCCTGGTAGAATTTTTTGAACATTTAAGTACTTCAAGACTGTCAAGATAAATCCTTCATTAATCATTTGATTTAACAGGCTGTCTTTTAGGAGGGGGAAATCTATAAAAATGTAAGCTCTTCTTAAGCTATGAGCTCAAACACTGCTTTGTAAAAATTCTACCTATAAACTCCCAAGATTAGTTGGGCCTGGGGTTTCTGACTAAAAAAATCTATGAAAACTTTACTCTTACAGTCAATACAGCTAAACTAGGGAATTCAAAGTATCTACAATAAGTGCCATGATCATCTAAACCCCTTTATTGGGAAAAAAAATCTTATGTAGCTTGAAGAATATTCAAAGACAGAGATAAAACATACTTACAGTAATAACAATTAGAATATAATATTGGCATTAAGATATTTCCCTGTGAGAAAGAACATCTGATCATTAAAATATATCATAAACTGCCTGTCTTCTACCACCATGAGGACCTTGAAGCTGTCATCATCTTGATTTTGGAATAGGCCAGTAGCTTCCTCACTGGTCTCCCGGCTTCTGCTCTTGCCTCCACTTGAGTACTTTCCAAACTCGGCTGTCAGAGTTATGCTGTAAATAATAAGTCCCATCATATCAATCTCCTGGCTCAGCCAGAAGACACATGAAAGCCTTTAAAGGTCTACCCAGTCTGATGGGATCAGCACTTCCTTCTCCCACGCAGGGTTTCTTTGGCCTCTTCTCTTCCCGTTTTTCCCTTTGTCCTGGGTTCATGCTACACAGACCTGCTTGACATGTCTCCAACACATCGGGCACGTTCCGGCCTCGCAGTCTTTCATGTCAGATTGAAATGTTCCTCCCAGCGTAATCCCAGTGGCTCATTCTCATCCTTTCAGACCCGACTGTGGAGATTTAGGAAAATATATGTTATAGAATGGTGCGGAAGCAACTCATTATTTTTTTACTTAGCTCCTTGCTTCACCTTAAAATGCAAGCTAGAACCTAGGTAGAAAAGGTCACTAGGCACTCATGTTTCATCCTATCCTCAACCTTAGTGTCTTAAAAGGCTACAGTGAATGGCCATGAAAGGATCGGCACAGCACAGTTCCCACGGAGATCATCTAAGTGAAGCTATTAAGACCAGAAACCTCAAGACTCGAGCACCATGATGGTCCTGGTTTTCGACATGTGTGTTCCCTGGAACAAACATGCAATCACACCTTCAAAGATGCCTTCATTTCACAACAGCTTCAAACTGTAGAATTTGGTTAAAAATCTATTGTATTCCATTTCACTGTGAACTAGATCCAGTTAGTGTTAAAAGATGAGACTATGAGCTAACAGATTGAACAGAAAACATTTAGTTTGGACCAAATAAACACAGAACAGAGGGATATCTACCATGAGGTAAGCAAAAGATAAATATAACATTCCTCCTAGAAACATTCTTAATCTAGCAGAGAAGAGAGGACATTACAGAAGTATTTAAGTTAAAAAATAAATAGGAATAAATTTCTCTGTATCCATACATATATTTGATCATGGAGCTGCAGGTTTTTCTGGATGGAAAGAAGATTCGTTGTTTTTGTTCAACTTTTAATTAAGTTCAACATACGTACAAAAAAGGGCTTCAGTAAGTACACCACTTGAGTTTTCACCGAGGGTACTTATCATAAAACCAGCAGCCACATAAGGAAACAGAGCAGTACCGGCCTCTGAAGCAACTCACTGTCCTGGGGAATTTTTTAAAAGATTCGAATCCTTAGATCACATAAAAAAGGCACTCACTATGAATGTGTATTCGTTATCAGTTAAGGAGTCCTGGGGGTGCAGTGGTTAACTGTTTGGCCCCCTCACTACAGTGTCAGCAGCTTGAACCACCAAGCACACCAACAAGAGCGAGGAGACTTTCTGCGCCCATAAAGATGGATAACCTCACTGAGCTTCAGGGCTTGCCTCTTCCTTTGTGATCCCCCAAATATTGTTGTTGTTAATAGATATCGAGTCAGCCCCAACTCATGGTAAGGCCAGGCAATGGGAACAGCTGTTGCCAGTACCATCCACCAGCAGCGTAATTAATGAGTTATGAACTTGACCATTGTGAGCCATAGGGTTCATTGGTTAATTTTTGGAAGTAGGTCACAAAAGCTTTCTTCCTAATCTTGTCAACCTGTGTACTCCACTGATATCGTCCTAGCAGCCCACAAACTCTCCCTGACAGATAATTGGTAGTTGTGTGTAAGGTTTGTGGGTAGAAAATCAACCACCTTTCCCCTTTAGAAAGTGTGGATTTCTACCAGGAACCAGCCCTATCCTGGGCTAAACAGTGTTATGGTTCTGGGGTACAGTTGAATTGGCTCTGCTTCACAGTGACCCCATGTTCAGCAGAAGGAAATGAAGCACCCAGTCCTGCACCATGATCACACTGGTTCTTATAGTTGAGCCCATTGTGACAGGCTCTGTGTCAGTCCATCTGGTCGAGGGTCTTCTTCTCTCATGCTGCCCCTTGAATTTACAAACATGATGGCCTTTTGCAGTGACTGGTCTGCCCTGATAACATGCCCAAAGCACATGTGACGAAGTTTTGCCATCCGTGCTTTAAGGAACTTTCTGGCTGTACTTCTCCCAAGACATTTGGTATTTTCACTCTTTGTGTGTCCGTTTGTCATGCTGTGGTGGCGCTGTGTGGCAATGGTTCTGACTAACCAACAGGCCTTTACCTTCTTTAGTTAAGACTACCTGTGAGACTCGCATCTGTTAATAGTCACTTCTCTTAGCAATGATTCCATGCCTTTTAATGCCTCTTTTAAAGGCTTACATCCCAAGTGTTAATCATGAGATCAGTATCTCACCACATCCTGTTCAGAGAGTGGCTATCTTGAGACAGTTCTTGTTTATCTCCCACGAGCTAGCAAAATTAATAATCCACCTAGCTTTTCCTCAGAGAAGACCTCTAGCTGATGTAATAAATTATATTACATTACAACTGAAATGCTAAGCAGCTCTGACACTCTTGGAAGCAGATCACATCTGGACTTGACTGAGAAGGAAAAAATGTAGGCCGTTCAAATGAAAGGTACTCAGTGTACTAGGTGGGCAAGACAAATTAGGGACTGTGGCCTGGAATAAGTCAGGGACCCATACCGCCCAGTAGTTTCGGAGAAGTCAAGGGGTGAAGCAGCAGATTGCTACACTGAGGGACGGTGTGGTTCCCAGGGGCTGGGAGGATCAATAACAGATGAATTAGTTGGTGAAGGGCAATTTGATTGAAAGTCCACCAAAAGGGGTAAGAATAGATTTGCTCTTAACTTTCTCCCATTCATACATGGAGTCAGGCGTCGTTGGTATCTTTAGGAGCTCTGTTGGAGCAGGGGTTACATAGCAGTGACCAGAAGGTCAGTGGTCTGAACCCACCAGCTGTTCTGTATGAGGCTCCATGTGGCTGTTGGCGTCCATGAGTATTTATAACATTGGAAACCAGATGGGACCATTCCACTCTGACTTGTGGGCTCCTAAGTGTTGGAACTGATATGATGATAATGGGTTTGGGTGTGAATATTTTAAACAAGAAACGGTTCTTCAAGTCTTTATTTTTATAACTGTGTTGGTTTTATGTATCTGAAGTACTTACTGTTCTATTTTCCATCAATTTCAGGCCCTATTTCAAACTAATGCCATTATCTAACATAGCCATCAGTATAATACATTGAGTTTTGTTCAGATTTTCAAATTCAGTTTACAAAATGATACCAAATCATTAACACTGCATAATATCTTATGGCTTTCTCATAGGAGAACAGTGATGCGAGCTTATTGAGATATATAGGCTTGTCAAAAACAGAATAGGTGGAATTATGCAAATTCTTAACAGATGTGTTGGGTTATTATTTTTCTGAATGTTAATATGACAACTAAATTCTACTGTTATAACATGATAAGAATTTTTTCTTTCACCATATACAGTATTCACATTCTGTTTCAGTGCAGGTTTTGGCACCTTGTAAGCCTTTAATTACAAAACTTAAAGCATCAATAGATACTAAGTTATGGTATGCATCATATATCTGAGTTCATATGTATAAATAGTTGACTTTCCTATTTTATTTCTGATGTTGACCTTTGAAGTTATACTTGACATTGGCCAAGCTTGGGAGTCGTTGCCCCAAGGTGTTGTATGTCAACTGGCTTCATATGCTGTTAAATATCATAGTGCTCATCTGATGAACTCCTGTTCCATGTCCTCATTCCTTTTCCTTTTCATTTTCTAAGCAGGTTTATTGGGATGTAATCCACGTATCACACAATTCAATAGCTCAATCATATCACTCAAGTTTTCCAATCATTATCACATCAATTTTTGAACATTTTTCTATTGTCCTTTATTCCTTGCGATTAGCTCTGCATTCCCTCCACTGCAATACCTCAAGAGGCTGTTAATCCCATCGCTGTCTCTATAATATCACCCATCCTGGATTTCATCTACTGAAAACATCCAAAGAAGCAAAAAAGCTAACAGTAATAACAAAATAATATCAAGTGAAAACTCAATTGAAAAGAAAACAGAAAATATTAAAAACCAGAACCAAGATAGATCAAAAGGAAGGTCAAATCATAAAGTGCTAAATTTTAGCCTAACTGCATGCACCATAATCTGCTTTCCAATGCATTCTCCAAGATGGCAAGGCTATTTGGTTTCTTGCTAAGCAACACATGCCTTGTCTCCTTCTTTTTCCAGAGTTAGACAAACGTAACTAATTTCATTTCTTCTTTTAAAATTTATATATTTTTATTTCCATCATTTTATTGGGGGCTCTTACAGCTCTTATATCATTCCATACATCAAGTGTATCAAGCATATTTGTACATATGTTGCCATCATCATTTCCAAGACATTTTCTGCTTGAACCCTTGATATAAGCTCCTCTTTATCCCCCTCCTTCCCCCATATTCCCACCTTCCTGTACTCTTGATCAATTATATACTGTTATTGTTATTTCATATCTTACACTGTCCTTCATCTCCCCTCATCCACATTTACATTATTCATCATTTCTGCTATGTAGACCACTGAATTTCAGGAAAAGTGTCTTTAATTAATTTTTAGATATTTTCTTAACTATTAATATTAGATACATTTCAGGGTTAATAACTATCAGGAAAAAAAAGAGAACCACTAATAAATTATTTCACTATCTTCTGTTTAAGTATCATATAAGCAAATTGATATATTTATGTCTAGCTAAATGGTATGCTTTACAAGCAGCCAATAAGGAATATAATGCTTTAATTTTTTTCTTTCTAACCCTAACCCTAACAATGCTTTAATTTTTATAGACAAACTCTGACAAGTATAGCTAGCCCAGGCATGAGTTTAGCCTGGTATCTTTTAATTTTCAGTATACTACAGATTATTTCATTCTCATTTTACTCTCATTCAAATGTACTTTAATCTCATGTCTATGTAGCATATACATGAATTTCTTTGGTAATTCCTCTTATTTTTAAATGTAATAATAACATCATTTCATTAATAATTTAAGACCACAGAATTATTTTGTTTTTTTTATGGAGTTGAGAAAAGCACAGAATGTTAGGTAATAAATTAAGAAAGGGATCTAGTTTTTGTTTCTTTTTTTAATTACTGAGGGAAAGGCATAAAACCATGCTTGACTTCTTTCAACTACCAGAAGTGCGAAGAATCTAGCTCCCTGTCTGCCCAGGATGATTTCCCCAAGGCAGCAGGCAGGCATGCCTCCGTCTTCATCTGTATCTGAGGCACTGTCCCCCTCGTGCTGCCCTGCCTTCCTATTGGGCGTGATCAGCTTGGCCCTGGCCACTCCGAGATCACAGGAATGCTCTGACTGTGGAGGTTTAAGAGAAGCATGGACCGCTGGGGGTGCAGAGGTCATACATGGGGCTGCTAACCACAAGAGAAGCAGTTTGAACCCACCATCTGCTCTGCAGTAGAAAGACTTGGCTTGCTACTCCCTTCCCGAGGGACTGCCAGGGACAAACACTGTTTTAGAAGCATAGCCAACGCCTCCTTCTAGACAAGGATGGTCAGACTGTGTCTTACATACTTTGGACACATCAGGAGAGACTGCTCTCTGGAGAAGGACATCATGCTTGGCAAAAGATAGGGGGCAGTGACAGAGAGGCAGGCCCCCAGGGACATGGATTGACGACACGCCTGCCATGGGCTCAAGCTGGGGTGCGCAGCACTGGGCAGTGTTTTGTTCTGTTGTACTTAGGGCCACAGCAGATCTGAACCGACTGCATGACATTTCAACAACAGCAACAACGAGTTTTCGTTTTGGAAACCCACGCGGCCAATTCTGCCTTCTCCTATAGGGTCCTATAGGGTCCCTGTAGGTCAGAATGGATTCAATAGCAGTTTTGCTGTTTGGGTTTGGTTTGGTGTGAAGTGGTAAGCTACAACACGTTAAGGACAGAGTTCTTTTGTCTGCAGTGCCTTTTTGCAGACACGTCTCTGGTTCTTGGCATCTCATGCAATCCCTTGTCCTCTGCCCTGCTTGGGCGAGTGTTCCAAAGCTCCCTCACCACTGTAAGTGCCCAAAGAGCATCCCAATCTTCAATTCAGCCTCCTTTTTCTGGGAACCTGCCACTCGGCCTCAGGTGGTCTCAGCACTGCACCTCTGCCCACGTTCTGGGAAGGGAACTCGAAGGCACTTCACTCCTGGTTCCCCTTCCTGGCCAGTCATGGCATTTTCCATCCCTGCCACTGGATGGCTCAATTTATACCCAGTGGAATCACAAAACTGACCAACGCCTCTCTTAGAGGGACGCACAAATGCCACGGATGAAAGAGCCGTAGCAAATAATTCAACTCCAGCACACTTCTTTAATAATAATTGTGTCATGATAATATATAGTAATTATTATTGTGTTAGAATATCATTTTTCTGAATATTAGTATGACACCTAAATTCTGCTGTTATTAGATTATGTTTTTCAGCATATACAGTACTCATTGTTCTGACTGTTAATGTAATAAATTCTGTCGTCACATGATCTTTCGAGACTTCCTTATCGTACAGGAAGTACAGGTTGCAGACCTTGCAAACTGGATGTAAAGTACAGTGATATGCATGTGTGTGTTGGAGTGTGTACAAAGCAACTGAAGGAAGGCCGAGGGATCTCTTAAGAACTGGTCTTAAAGAGTGTCATGTTTTCTCTAAAAGTCCTCTTTCCTCACCACTTGTTACCAATAAAGGTTGAAAACTTTTGACCTCTATTTCTTAACTGTGGTTTATAGCATATCCTTAGAACCTTTTGACTTATATTTTCAGAAGTGGGTCTTTTTAGGTTTGAAGACAATTTGTCATACTTATCAGCTAAGTGCCAGGAAAGAAGAATCTCAACAAACTCCACGTAGCACTTTCAAGGTTTCTATTTCTGTGTACACCTCAGGCCTTGCGTGTTATTTTGTCATGACTTTATTTTTGGCATATTCTGGAACATGAAGCAGTGTATTCAGAAGGAGGAAGAGGTCATTGTTAGAACCCAGCTCAACAAGCCTGACAAGTGGACAGATCTTACTAAGAATAGGTTTTGTTTCACTTCAGGGTCCACCCTGAAAAACACCTAATGCATTATGTTCCTGTTAATAAATCCCTAGTTTTGTAAGAGCAGTAAACTTTCACACATTTACGTTTTTTAAAAAGTGAGCCCAGCTATTCTGTTTTTGTGTGTATTATTTTCCTCCATGGTCCTATGATGTATTATATAACAATTCTTCAGGGGTGATTTCAAAGAATTTGTGTGGCCCATCTGCCAACCATTCTGATCTTGCAAAGTATTCCTGAAAGAATCTCACACATCTGAACTTAGCATTTGTTCTATTTGCACTGTGAAATTTAAGCAAGAAGGAGTTAATGGTAAACCTATCGTACCCTGCCCTTTAAGTAACTTTAGTGTTACTTAAAGTGTAAGAGCATAATATAGCAGTGTGGAAATAGTTATTTGCATAGGCATCTCAAAGACACAAAGACTTTTTAAGTACCAATAATTAAAATCAACGCAACTCCTTTGTTTAGAATCTTTATCTTTAAAATTGCTTATATGGTTTCTTGTGTAGATAGTCCACAGAGAATTTCATTTTAATAAAGAAAATCTTCAAGTGTTCTGTAATTATAGAAAATATGACTAAATAATTGGTGTGTAGACGTATAGCACACTTAAGTCTTAATTTCGGAACACCTCTTTTGCTTTTCATGCATTTTTTTCTGTCTTAGTAACTTTATTGTTTCATAAAATTATTGTTTTCTTTGTTTAAGAACTCTGCCTTCCTGCTTCGCAGGTCAGTTTCTTCTGGAAGAGGCTCGTCTCTTAGAAGCAGCTGAGATGGCACAAAAAGCAGCTGAGCTAGACAGCGCCGAGTTCGATGTTGTCTTCAATGCTGCCCACATGCTCAGGTTAGTCTTTGTTGCTTTGCTTCAAAGACCAAAGCCCTGGATTAGAGAATGCATGGCTCCCAGCATTTCATTTGTAAAAGAATATATAGAGAGGTTTGAAATAATACGCATTTTTAAATGCTGTTCAACATGAATATTTTACACACATCGCTCTGTGGTTCTTATTCCATGTTCTAAAAGTGAATTATGCGTAATACCCATCTAAAAATAAATCAGGATTTTAAAAATCCATTATACACTACCGTATCGATAATGACCATGGCTTATGCCAGCCTTCCACATGCTTACGGTGCAACCTTCCTTTCTGGTAGCGGGGCGGACTCTAGGCATCTGATGGTTAAAATCATGGTTGTATCCTTTAGTATGCGTTGCAAATCAATGTACAGAAAACGAAAACCTCACACCTGGATCAGTAGCCGTTCTCCATCCTGATAAATGGAGAAAAATGAAAGTGAGCAAGGATTTAAGACACAAGCAACACTCATAGAAGCAGCAGTAAAAAAAAGCCCCTGGCTTCACTGCAATGGCAAATCTGCTGCACAAAACCTTTTTAAGGTACTGAAGCCAAAGGATGCCAATTGGCAACTGAGCTATGCCTAATCCAAGCCGTGGGATATTTAATCCCCTTCTGTGCATGTGAAAGTTAAGACAGTGAAAAAGGATGACCACAGAATCAGTGTTGCATTTGAATTATGGTGTTGGTGAAGGATATTGAAAGTACCATGGTTTTCCAGAAGAACAAGCAAATCTGTCTTGCAAAAAGTACACCTGGAATGCCCCTCCGTTGGCATGGCTTCCTCTCCTGTACTTTGAACACAGTAGCGGGAGAGGCCAGTCCCTAAAAAAGAACATCCTGCTTCAGGAAGGGGAGGGTGAGTGAGGAGGAGGAAGACCCTCCGTGATGGATCGACACGGTGGCTGACACAAGGGGCTCACACATACGAACAAGTGTGTGGATGGTGCTGGACTGAGCAGCGCCTTGGTCGATGTTCCATAGACACTATGACTCGAAACATGCTGGTACCAAGCAACAAAAATATATGCAATTTCCCCAGCATATGAGCTTAGACTTTTTCCCCTCCCAAAAAAAATCATTGGTCATAAAATATGGAAAGAAAACCAATTATAATTAATGTGCTTAAAATAAATGTCCACAATCTAAAACATTCTGTCAACAAACTGCTGTTTCTCAACATTTGTGTATTGACAAGCATTAGAGTAAATATGAGAGGTGAGCCATATTTCAATATTTTTGATGAAGATTGTGAAATAAAATATAGATTTTGGACCTATAAGTTCTTAACGTTGCCCTGTAATTAGCACTACGGAGACATACTGAGGCCATCCATTTTTAAGTGCTTCTATTTTCAGAAGGGTTATTTTGAAAACTAATCACAATTATGGTTAAAAAAAGTTATAAAGGCAGAACAATATTTGTTATGAATTTTAAAAGGCACTCAATACATCCAGAAATCCTATTTCAGGCTACTTTTAAGAAGTTTATTGATATTGTTCTCTCAGAAGCCCTATTTGCTCTACCACCCTCTCACCAAACTTCACTATTACATGGGTTACTTGTTGGGAAGGCTTTCAGCTTGAACTCACCAACAGCTTTACAGGGAAAGAAGAGGCTGTCTGCTCCCATACCGGTTTGCATTCAGGCATTCTCAAACTGCGGCCCGCAGGCCACACTCGGCTGGCTAAGGACACTTATCCAGCCCTCCAGGGGGTTTTGCCCCATTTGTTTTTTTACTTCAAAATAAGCTATGTGCAGTGTGCATGGGAATTTGTTCATAGTTTTTTTTTAAAACTGTACTCTGGTCCTCCAACGGGTCTGAAGGACAGTGAATTAGCCCCCTGTTTAAAAAGTTTGAGGACCCCTGATACAGTGTTGAAAATTCAAAGGAACCGTTATAGATACTCTGCCCTATAGGTTCAGTAATAGAAAAATAATAGAGGGGTTCATTGAAGTTTTCATGCCTTAAAAAGGATGAACTTAAAAAAAAGCGGTGATTATAGATTCAGATACAATTGTAATAAAAACAGACAGCTTCTGTACCTTCTACGTGGTTTTCTCCAGCACTCATAGCCTGCAGAACTGTCCTGTAACAGCCAGGCTGTTGACAGCGATGGAGATTTCCCAGGTTCCCTTTACCTCTGTGTGTATGTGCTAATACTGTGTAATTTGATCACATGCATAAGCACATCAAGTCCATTGGTGGCACTGGGAACTGTTGAAACCCACCCATAGTTACTGAATGGGCGATGGCGGAAGCTGCCTGCTCCCATAAAGATTTAGTCTTGAAAGCTCTTCATAGGGTTCTTGTGAGTTGGGGTTTGAACTACCTCAATGGGAGCGAGTGGGTACATCAAGCATCTACGGTTCTCTAGAGAGAGAGCCCAATGGCGTAGTGGTCACATCATTGGACTGTGATCTGCATGATTGGCAATTTGAGACCAGCAGCAGCTCCATGGGAGAAAGACTGGACTTTCTACTCCCGTAAACTGTGACATTCTCGAAAACCCACAGCGGGTCACTGAGTCAGCGTTACCTCGATGACAATGAGTATTTATTTTAAATACATATACAGCTGTGTACACATACAGACTAAAATAAAGCGCCTTAATCATTCATATCCCTCAGATACCCCTGTCTCTCTACCAAGGGACTGAAATGGAATGCAAAATGTGTACATTCGTCTGGGTCTATCATTTGAGATTGTTATTAGAGCTGTATCTTAATGGATTTCTACTTGGCTTCTTATAAATTGTGGATAAGAAATGTGAAACCTGGCAGAGAGAAGCATAGTATACTCTGAAGCCTCCCTTGAATGCCCGGACTCCCTGTTATTTATCATTTGTGAAGCGCTTCTTTTAAAATGAACCCAAGGAAGCTGACAACTACCAGGAGAAGTCAGGAGTTAATTGACTACTGGTAGTACATTTTGAAGATAAGCTGTAGCCTCTCTGTAAGAGAGGCCGTACCCTTTAAATGGAAGGGTAAATTTTAAAAGATACCTTAGTTTGCATGACAAGGTTAAGTGTTGGGGTTTTTTCGTTATTTTTTTCAGGGAAGATAACTTTGGTTTTCATGAATAAAATACCAACCTTTAGTCACAATAAAGTATTTGCAAGGATGAGAATGCACACATTTTTACATCTGATCTTAAACACAATAGATACTTTCATCAACAGGATATTTCACTATATATTAAATCAGTATATCAAATTCAAGGTCTCCCAATAGATACTCATTATAAGAACATTACAAAGCATGTCCTTGTTGAATATATCGCTTGTAACTATTTTTAGTTATCACAGTGTTAGAATCCAGGAGAATATGTTGGTTACAAGTTAGTGGTAGGGGAATATGTAGGATTATTTTTAAGCAACTTCTATTTAACATTTTATTAGGACAATAGAAACTTCGTCCCATCCTACTCAGCTTGGTGACCATCTCCATGAATGTTTTCACTTATTGTTCCTGCTTTGGGGCTCCAAAATTCAAGCATTTCTTAAGTACTAGCTGTGTAAACTGAACACCAGCCTTGTTACTAATCAGATATTCAGAGTTTAGTTTGCTGAAAGGAGTAAGGAGGATTATTGGTTGTCCCTGGATTGCAGCGTTATCAAAATGGCTAGCTGTCAGGAATTTGCTTGTTGCTCAGTGTTATCTGTTGTTTCGTGTGGGGATACCACAGGATACTAAGTTGAATTTGATAACAATTCTTTCCTTAAGAACTGTTATGTTGATTGATATTTAGAAGTTAAAATTGGCAAGGCCTGGCAACCAGTTGGATATGAGGGAGAGATGTCTCTGGGAGTGTGATTTGGGTTGCTGGATTAATAGTTCCTTGGAATCCAAAATTAACCATTCAGTAAAAACTTATAATTCATAAAGTTCAAGCATGCAAGTTTAATCTACTCTCTCTTGCTAATTCCCATTGAAATTATCCAAAGAATAAATTGAGTTAAAAAAAGTGGCTCATTCCAAATTTTAAAAGAGTCATTCTGGATGAGACTAGTTGATAAAAGTGAAGATCAAGGACCAGTCAAGGGGAAAATCTGTATCTTCCTGCACCCTTCAAGAGGTGTTCCAGAGGTTGAATCTTACATGAACATAGTTTCAAAGTCATTGTGCTCACCTTCGTTTATACTTGGCAAAGATGGCATGTTAGTTAAAAATAAAAGTATCTAAACCAAAACCAGACTGCCATCAAGTCAATGCTGACTCATAGGGACCCCCTTGGCTTGCTGAGACTGTGAGGTTTACAGGGGTCGAAAGCCCTGTCTTTCTCCTGGGGAGCTGCTGCTGGTGGTTTCCCACTGGCGCCAGGAGGATCACAGTCAACTTGTAACCACTGCTCCACCAGGGCGCCTCCTGGTGGCTAATCTGTACTGTGGACCGATATGCGAAGACAGCGTGGGCGTTACCTCAGACACCCCAAAGGGAAAAAATTACCTGCACTTTCTATTCTCATCATTCTCAGCTGGTCAGGCTTAGAAAATTTCTGCTCCCTAGAGGCAGTATTAAGAAGACTAGTTACAGCTAGAATGGATCAAATTTGTAGCTTCTCCTTAGACCTGGGTTTGAAATATGAGAACTGTTAGTAGACCCAGTTCAACTCTCAATAAAGGACAAAGATGCAACAAGTATTCCACAATTTTCAAGTTGATGATCTAATTGGGTAGTTTAGCTGAGGAGGATCCAAGTAAAATGGAGCACCTAAGAATTTCATGTTTCTTCTAAGGCTGTCTATTGGGCCCTCCACTAAGTCTCCGCCCTCAGGCACTCAGCTCTACTTGGGTGGGTCAGCAAGCCCAATGCCACCAATCAGTGCCGAGACACCCCATTTCACAAGTAGCCGCTGGTGCAAATGCACGCAGCTGTACTTGCTCCGTGGGCTGGGAAGTCCTCCACTTCCTTGCTCTGTGGCTTCTGGGTCTGCTGCTGCTCGGCTGATGTCACAGCTGTCTTCTGGATCCAGGAGGTTCACTGCTTGGGGATTTCCAGTGCAGAGCATGCTCGCTACTCCTGAATCTTATTGGCAATGAGATTCCCTCCTCCTGCTCCTCCCGGGGCTTATTTTATACACAGAAGTATAGCTTTTCAGGGACTCTTGTTCACAATCACTTATGGGTGAATCCCATTAGAATCTCCCCACCTTCTTACCAAACCATTCACAAAAAGGTCATTGGTTGAGAATTAATGACTGTGGCTAGAAGAGCCAAATTAAATAATTTGCTGCCCCCGAAGAAACACTAAAAACTACTGAGATTCTTAGTATTTTTTGGAGGTACAAAGTTTGGTTTTTGTTTTTCACTAGTCTACTTATAAGGTCAAGGGGAAGAGTAGCACTCAGGTATCTCCAGTCTGCCCATCATTGCATTTGATACAGAAATGTCAAATCTTAGTTCTAACCATACTTCTATGAAGTAGACACTTATATTTCTATTGTACAGATAAGGACACGGAGTTTTGAGAAAGTAAATACCTCCAGTTGGTGAAGATGGGACTTAAATTTCATATATTCTGACAAGCTATGTTTTTGTCTTGCTTTTTGGTTTTAGAAATAACGTTGTGATCCATCATCTGACTGCATTATCCATTATTTGGCTGCATACTTGCAGCCCAAACGAACACGAGTGCACACTTTGACCCATGCCTGAGGGTACTGTGTTGTGACCGTGAGGAAAAGAGAAACTCGCTGCACCACCTTGTGCTCACTGCCTCCTCAACTTCTAGAGGGCCAAGTGAAGATGTGACTATAAAATTTAAATATAGTAACTATAAATTCCATTGAACATGACTTAACACTGACATTCGTAGGAAAGAAAGAAGAAGCATCAGATTATTTTTCCAAAGTAGATAAGGGGAGAACACTATCTTCATCTACCCAGGTGGAGGTACTATGGTGAGGGTGTTGCCTTCGCCACCTGGCTTTCAGGACATTCTAGGCCTTACCCTGGTGGTTTCGAACTGCTGTCCCCTGCAGAAAGAGCACAGGGGATAGTGTCTGACTTTCCTTAACTTCACAGGTGGGGAGGAGGAGACTCACCTTCAGCCCAAGGCTGAGTCCTGTGCAGCCTGTCAGGCATGCCTCCCCTTACAACCATTTTACCAACTCTGACTCTAAGCATCTGTCCCATGCTCTGTTTACCTCTGTGCCAGGTTCCAGGAGTCATTAAAATAGCTATCAAAAATGCACAGGCAATACTTGGAGTTATGAGGCTTAATAGGGATGTAGCTGGTTACTATTCAGCTTCAGAAATCCTCAGGATACAGTTCTTCGTTCAGGACAGCATATGTTCAGCAATTCCCACAGATTCACCTCTTTGCATCACCTGGCCTTTCAGCAACACAGGCCCTTGACCTTTTCTGTCCTGGATCAAGTGTTCAAAGCTTTTAAATCTGCCAAGAATTGCTCAACAGAGCCACCCCGATCCTCCAGCAAGCCTTCTGACCTACGCCCAATTGACTTTCGAACTCTGTGTGCCAAGAAGCCCACTGTGCTAGCTCCTGCCAGCCTCCTGGTTCTGCTGCCACCATTCCGTTGTCACTGCCCCTCACCATCTGCCACTATGTCCACTGTTAATGAAGGAGGTTTGGTGTGGGGATCTTGGGTACACAGAATGCTTTCTGCCTCTGGCTTTTCTTTCTTGATGGTAATGAGATCCCCCTTTCCTGCTCTGGAGTGCCTAAATTTAAACCAAGTAGGGAACCTGACCAATCTCTTCATTAGGGTTTCATAAATTGTATTTGCATGGTTCCCACAAGGGTGGCTGTACTTTGTTTTCGTTATTAGCTAGCTCTCCAGCTCCTTTGGTGAGCCACAAGGCCTTTCATTTGAATAGGCCTGCACCAGGATCTGGTGAGAATCACAACCACTATTGCCTGGAAGGGTCCTAGTGCGTCATTTACTGCACTGCAGCCCCCGTGGTGTTAGTTCATGGTCCACAAAGAAAACTAAATCCATTCTGCCTTTTCTTTTTCCACCCTTCCCGACTCTCACTCCCCACGCAGGCATCGTCCCAGAAGTGGTACCTGGCTGTAGATGAGGATTACAATGGGCAGCTTCAGTCAAGTGCACTTTCCCCCCTGTACACTCCATTGTCTTTCTAGATATAGGCTGACCTTGGGTCTTCACCAACAGGGGACAAAGGTCATGCAAAAATGGACTCAGACTCTCATGGGCATCACAAAGTTTCTGGACCAAAGGGATTCTTAATAAAACTACATTATCAACCTAATCTTTTCCTAGGTTACTGCTACGGTTTTGCTTTGCCCTCCCATATTTAAACTTCTGTGGGTCACGGAGCTGTTTGGTGGCTTGACAGAAAAGTTGTTTTCATGTAAGAGGACTTGCTCATCATAAGCAATTTATTTGTGGGCATTTCTTTGCAAGGGTATTTCTGCACAAGTGTTCTTAAATATAACTCTGGTTTTCCTATTTTGAGATTTTCAGTACATTGTTATAGTCTCCTATTAGTTCTCCTTCTACCCATACTGTACAACTGATCAGCTAAAATGACAGTTTAGTTCTGCTGTGAGTAACTTCAAACTAAGAATCGGTTTAGTGATTGGCAAGGACCCAGGAAATGCCAGCCACTGTCTGCTTCTGCCTGCACAACACATGAACGCCCAGTGCTCGCTCTCTGACTTTAGAGACTCTTCGGTGAACCTTGAAAAGAACCAGCAGTACTTTAAGCAAATAAATGATCTCTGGTGTGAGACAAACAGTGATTATTATTCACGTTGAATCACTTTAAATTCAAACTGGACAATTCAAAAGATTAGTAATTACAGTTAGGGTCTTTTAAATGCTCCTAGAATTTTTATTTTTGTATACAACCTTTGATTTTGTAATTCTCATAGAATGTATTGAAATAGGGATAATTTTACGTGATTTTAAAAATCACGCTCTCTCCAGATATTTTGCAGGGTACAGTAAGTGATTATTTCCAAGCACAATTGAGTTACAGAGTTTTCTGTATATCTTTTTAAAATCAGATTACTGGACCATGGACCTGTGTTTCCAAAAACAGCCTTTCCATTGGAGGATAACACCAGAGAGAGAGCAGCCGCGTGTCTTATACTGGCTTGTTTCCGTTCACAGCCTGCCGTGCCCCTGATAGCCCCAGACTCAATCTGGAGATGCTTAGTTAAGGATTGTCTCACTGAATTCTGTGGGGATTCAAGGCTGAATTGACAGTCCGATCTACTCATGTTGTGTGTTTTACGTCCTGACCTTTTTGGACCCTGGGAGGCCACAGACCTTTTGGCTCGAGGGGATGGTTCTTGGTTATGGTGGACATAAATCGATAATGAGAAAGGATCTTCCATCTGAACTCTAGGGGCAAGCCCACTATTGGCATGATGGTTAAATCTTTATTTTCAAGATATCAGACATATGCTGACTGATAAGGTAGCATGTTTAATGGATTCAATCACCTTTGTAGATCTAGAACAGCTTCTGTTATAAGTGTTTTTTTCTTACTCACCATCTTATTCTTGACTTTGTAATGTACCCTATGGTCCAAGTATAAGGTTATCAATTCCTAGTCGCAGAGGTACCTTGACAAAGCCAATCATTTGCTCCATGACTTACCTAGCTTCTTCTTTGATACTTATTGATCTGTGCACTTGAACATCCATGAAAATGAATGTTCTTGCTGCCTCCTCTGCTTCCCATGTCAGACTTCTATTGGTTGGTCTTGCTTCAAAGCAAGTTACCTTTTTTATAGTGTTAACTTACCATAATTTCCTACCTCCATGCCTTTTATTTTCCTCTGGAGAAAACTCTTCCAGGGCATGACCTAATGAATTCTGGCTCAAATTTCCAAATGAAACTAGACCAAAGTGATTCTGCAATTTGGTGGAGGGAACGTCTTAAATGCCCTAGTGAGGGAGATTTTATTGTTCCATGCCAGACTAAAGTACTTTCCTTGACATGCTGAATTGAACTTCCACATTTATGACAATATAAATTCCAATCGCACATCATGACGTCACGGGGCCACTGGAGCCCTCGGGCCGGGGTTTTTACTTGCTCTATAATCACATTGAAAATAGAAATGCTTCGAATTATTTTCCCTTTACATTTTTGGAAAAATATATCTCATCCTCCAGAGAGATGTTATCTTTGGTTATTCTTTTGATTCATGTGGTTGAATGGGATATGATTGAATCGTTTTTATTTAGCTTCCACAAAGTACAAATTCCATTTTATAGGCCTGGTAAACTTTCGCTTTTTAAACCTAAAGATGAGGCAATTAAATTTTGTTATCTCCTCTGTATTCTTCACCTCTCTGTGATCTTCGTGTCTTGAGAGCTTCCCAATATCACAACTTCAAGAGGAGATTCCATTTTAACTGTTGAACCCCAAGCCATTTACTAAAATTGTGCACATTTTACCTAGGCTTTTATGCACCACTTGGATTTGAATTTGGTATTTGTCCTTTCTCCTTTTTTATTCCTCACATGTTTTAGTTCACTTTCTAAGAGTTTCTTACGTCACTTATGTTCTATGTCGGAAGGGATTTTCAAGCAGGGTGGCCTCATTAATAACCCTTTTGAAGTTTTAGAGGCTAATGTGCCGAATTTCTTTACGAACATGACATTTGATTTCTTCTGCTAACCATTTGGCGGAATCTGAGCCTTTGCTATTAATTCCAACAGGTGATTCACAAGCTTATCTTTTGCATTCATGCGCATGTTCCTTGTATGACTGCCACTCGTGCTGTCGAATGTAAGCAATAGAAGTGGTCTCAGAGAGTTGTGGGAGACACCCAGATCAATCGGTGTAACCTAGTCCACAAGACAATGTTCTCCACCTTCCTGTGGCGAGGAACAATAGAATCTTTAAAGTGGTGAGTAGCCATATAGAGTACAACTTTCTGTCTCTCCCCATCTGGAGCCAAGAAGAGAGAAGAAAATTAACCCCCAGGACATGAACCTCAACCGTCACCACACGGAGACCAGAAGACCTAGATGGTGCCTGGCATCACTCTGAAAGGGTTTACAATCTCAGGTGCCGGTCACCAGAACCTAGTGCTGTTGAGTTGACTCTGACTTGTAGTGACCCTATCTTGGACAGGGTAGAGCTGTCCTTTTAGGTTCTGAGACCTGAAAATCTGCAGAAAGTAGACCACCTCATCTTTCTCCCACAGAGTGGCTCATGGATTTGAACTGCTGACCTTGTTTCTCACAGATCAATGTGTAACCCACTATGTCATACCAGGGTCCCTTAAGGTTCTAGAAAGAATAATAGAAGATATAGGGCAAAACTAAAAAGAGGTCATTTTTAAGTCCCAGAGGTATTGGTCTAATAACAGATTGGTAGAACCCTTTAGGCGGTGGCCCTTACACTTTCAATTTAGGTTAGAAGTGAACTTCTCATTGCCATGACCCAGTTTCTTCAACTGAACAATAGGCAAGACAGCCAGCCTATAAATTGAATTATAACACCGGGGTATAAAGCACAGAAGGCAAGAATGGATAGGAGGAACAAAGAAGATGAATGGAAATGATAAATACAGGGCAGAAGGGAAAGATTGATGATCCATTGAGGGGATTTCAATCAAATTCACTATAAATGTGTATTAATTAGTAAATAAAAATTCAGTTTTCTTTGTAAACCTCCACTCAAATCACAATGGAAAGTTTTAAAAGAAAAAGAATGAGGAACTACTGGCTGTTTGAAAACTGTTGTGAGATCACAGACTTCACTTCGGGCTAGAGAGCTGGGTCTTTGGGGTTTTTTCCAGATTGAATCATTTGGAGGAGAAAATAGTAAAAGATGCTCAACAGAGATCAAGAAGTCGGCGTGTCGCAGCAGCAGCTCTTCACAGTGATAGGGCCATGGCATATACCCTGGTGCTTCCACCTAGACATCCTTCACCCTCGTGTCTCTCATTCAAGCATCAAAGACCCAGTGGAGCGCGGGCAGTTAGCTAGGCCCAGAGCACATGGCTACTTTGCTCTCAGAGTACAGGGAGGACGAACATGCCTTTTTTTATTTCTGTAATCTACATAAAAAATAAAATCCTCTACTCCAAATCGGAAGGAGTGGAGCTTTCTGGATAGATACATAACTCTTTTAACCTGATCACTGTTTCCATGAAATAAAATCAATTAGTCACTTTGAAAATCTGTAATAAGACTTTTTTGGGGGGTGGGCAGGGGCAGTGAGGGTGGGGAGTGGAAATCATGCTGCAACTGGAGATTCCCAACCCTATAGCACACTATTTCAGGTTGTTTGGAATTTCAACATTGCAAAACTGAAGTTGACCAAGATTCAACTGTACTGGGATCCACCATCCGTACCCAGGGAAGCAGCAGTCAAGAAATCAAACAACATACTGCATTGGGCAACTCTGCAAAAGCCCTTTTGGAGATGTTTAAAACAAAGAGGTCAGTGTGAAGCCTGAGGTACCCACCTGAGTGAAACCATGGTCTTCTCAGCCGCTTCATCTGCATGTCTACGCGGAGTTAAAGCAGACCAAGAAGGACTGGTGTATTTGAATTGCAGTACTGCAGAACAAACCGAAACAAAAAGCCTGAATAAAATATGAACTGCCGGCCAATGAATACATTTGCATGGCATAAATACAATCAAAATGCTCCTTCGAATTGAGGATGATATTACTTCACCTCAAGGAACCGATGCACGTTATCTGGAGGGTCCCATACCTGGAAGAGAACATTACATTAAGCTAACTGGATGGTCAGTTAAAATAAAAGACACTCGGGTACAGTGACAAAAGTGGCTGCAGCTGCAGACTCAGACAGAATGAACACTGGAGGAATGACACGCCGGCCAGTGTGCATTCTGTGGTCCATGGGGCCCCAATGTTCAGAGCAAGCCTGACCTCACCTAGCAACCACACACTCGGAAACATTCGGTAACTTTCCACATGTGTATTTGCATAATAATAGTAAATATGTTTTTGCTGAGATGCTATCTGAAATACTTCAAACACAATTACAGTGTTTAATTTTTAGTGATATTTTCCCTTGGAAAACTTAGTTTCATTTCTATAATTGTATTCTTTATAAATATTATTTTGCTTCACAATGATTCTGTTCTCATGTCAGCAATGTTCAGGAGCCCCAGTGGTGCAGTGGTTAAATTGCTCTGTTCTTAACCTTGAATCACTGACCAGTTGCTCCGTGAGAGAAGCAGATGGCAGTGCACTTCCGTAAAGATGCGGCAGTCTGGGGGCAGTTCCACACCCCCTGTAAGATATCGGTGGAAAGTGATGCTACGGCAATCGGTTTGGTTTTATGGTTTATCTGAAACTTTCCATTAAATGGTATTTATATCTTTCTACTTTTCTTCTTTACCAGACAAGCCAGCCTCAACGAAGCAGCTGAGAAGTATTATGACATGGCAGCCAAGCTGAGGCCTGACGTAAGTACTTTCTCGATGGGACGTGTGGCTGCGGACAGGCTCCGAGCATGTGCTAGGCTTAAGGACTTATGAGCATCTTGGTTCCAAGTTTTCCCTTTCTGAATGCTTTATCCTGTTTACTCACTTACTGGTTAATTCAACACTAATGATGTCAGTCTCAAGCCTCTTTCTTTTTCCGGTAGCAAACATTGCTGAGGATTCTAGTGTGTTGAATGTATCCAAAATATTATCGTAGAAGACATGTTTGAGAATGACTAAAGACATTGTATTTGGATGACTTTGAAAAGTAATTCGTTGAACTTTTTTTTTAATTTATCCCCATGATGCTAGTATATACGGAATTTGTAACACTTTAGATTTTTGGATTCTTGCAGTCGAACTGTGAGCTGTGTGCCTCTCCTGTTGTTCAGGTCTGATAACTGTTGTTTTTAATTCAAAGATGTTTTCATTAGAATTTTTCCCCAGGTAGGCACACATTCATAAAATGAGATGCCGAGAAATCTGATCATTACTGTTGAAATAGAGGAAGTGTTTAGGAGAAATTTAAAAGTGGCTTGTTTCGTTCTTCTTAGCACTTTTATTCAAAGAAGATTACTGAATTCCAGTGTGCACGCTTCTACTCTGCAGCTACAATGGGAAAGCCTTCTAGCCTGCTTGCCTCTTTGCATTGAGATCACCTATTGAGAAATGTAATTTTGAAACAGTAATGAAAGTGCATATATTTTGTGACCATAAATAATTGCATCAGTCACATTTCTTTATGAGAATGCATCCATCGGCAGCATCCACAGAGTTCTTGCTGGATGATAGATTATAGACATGCCATACCATGAAACCTCATACCATGGAACAGTGAGAACTGACCATAATCAACTAATTTAAATACAGGGTGGCAGTTCCTATCAAGAGCCACATATAGTGCTCAAGGGGCACACAAGGGAAGGACCTAATGCTCCCTGAAAGAAAAGCCCACAGAGAGAGTAGTGTTTATTAGGAGATTCAACTGCAATATAACCTCATCCTTTAAGGTTCCAGTTTCACTAATTATGAGGTGCTTCAAGACTTTGTGAGCTGTTTGCAAGACAAGAAACTCATTTAATAATTACAATAGTAAGACAGAAATGTATTGCTTCTTGGGTGTGGGCCAGGTAGCTTACCTGGTACTTCATGCGAATTCCTCATTCGTTTGCTGCAGCAGCTTATGCTATCCACTTTGTCAAGTTCAGAGAAATTATAGCATGCTGGAAAGTGGTTGAGTCATATTGTAACTGTGCATGCATAAGGGACATATTGAAAAAATTCAGCTTATCTCAGTGAGGCAAGGCATGGCAGCTATGTAGGACATAAAATGTAATGATTCTCTCTTTGAATAACTCAGCATATGATTTCTTGGTACCTACTAAGTGCCAGACCTCTGGAGGTGCAAACAGTTTGTACTTGCCCCCTGACCTCCAGGTTGGCAGTGTGGTAAAGGAGCAAAGAAGGCCCTACTGATCTGCTTATATACAGCTAGTCGCCGTGATCTGTACACCCTACAAATCTAGGCTATAGGCTTTCTAGTAAAGTGGACTACTAAAGGTGAGGTTAGAAGTTCAAACCTACCAGTTGCTCCTCACAGCAGAAAGATGAGCCTTTCTGTTCCTGTAAGACTTTAATGCCTCAGAAATCCATAAAGGTACTCTGTCCTATAGGGTCTGCTGTCAGGTCACTATATATTGGAATCAACTCTGTGGCAGTGATTTTTGTTTTTGGAGTACTCTTTAGAACAGTCTTGTCAGAAGAAGACCTGGAGAAGGTCTCCAGACCGTGGAAAAGGATGTCCTGTTTAGTGAAGTGGAGGGACTGGAAGAGTCTGGATGAGAAGGATTGACACAGTGTGGCTGCACCAATGGCCACGAACACAGCAACTCCTGGGAGGATGCTTCAGGAGCTCACAGTGTTGCATTCTGTTGTGCATAGGGTCTCCCAGCGTGAGAGCCAACTTGATGGCCCCTACCAACATCTATCAGTAGATTGATTGCTAGACTTTCTCCCAAGGAAGTGCTGTGTGGGTTCAAACCATGAACCTTTTGTTTAGCTGCTAAGTGATTGACCATTGTGCTACCAGGGCCCCTTTACCAAATAACGATAGCCAGTTAGTGGGTATGAATTGCCAAATTTGCAGTGAGCTGCTCTGTTGGCAGAGCTCTTTTGTTGCCCTGAAACCAGGATAAATAAGAACCACATGTACCTGCTTTGACTTGCCTACAAATCTGACTTTAAGGCACAAGAACAGATCTAATTCACAACCAAGGGACGGTTTGTTTGTTTGTTTGTTTTGTCTGCTCACTCCCCTTTGGACCCCATGACACCACTTGACTCCTCCCCCTCTCTTTGGAACCCCATGGCGTTCCTTGTCTCAGCCCACTCCCTTTTGGAATCCCAACATGCTCCTTGTCGCTGCCCACTCCCCTTTGGAAAACCAGTCGCCTCTTGTCTCCGTCCAATCCCCTTTGGAACCCCATGCCGCATATTTTCTCTGCCCACTCAACTTTGGAATCCCATGACGCCCCTTGTCTCCGCCCTCTCCCCTTTGCATTTCCATGACTCCCCTCATCACTACCCCCTTTTGGAACCCCATGACACCACTTGACTCCCCCCCCTCCTCTGGAACCCCATGACTTCCCTTGTCTCTGCCCACTCACCTTTGGAACACCATGACACCCCTTGATTCCACCCACTCCCTTTGGAATCCTATGACACCCCTTGTCTCCGCCCACTCATCTTTGGAATCCCATGATATCCCTTGTCTGCCCACTCATCTTTGGTACTCCATGGCGCCCTTTGTCTCCTTCCAGTCCTCTTTGGAACCCCATGATGCCCCTTGTCTCAACTCCCTCCCCTCTGGGACTCCATGACTCCCACTGTCATTGCCCACCCCTTTTTGGAATCCCAGATGTTCCATGTCATTGACCACTCCCCTTGGAAGCCCCATGACACCTGTTGTCTCTGCCTACTCCCCTGTGGAACCCCATTGCATTCCTTGTCTCACCCCAGTTCTCTTTGGAACCCCATGATGCCCCTTATCTCAGCCTGCAAGGGACAGTTTTTATGAAATTTTTATTTACATAAAATTTTACTTTGGATAAAACAGAGTAATATTCTACCCTCATGCTCACCAAGAGCCCTGGTGGCAAAGTGGCCTAACGCTCAGCTCCTAACTGGAAGATGAGCAATCGGCCCGCCACTCCTGTCAGTGGGTGGGAGATGGGGTGGTCTGCTTTGTGGGGAGTACAGTCTTGGTCCTCCTGTGGGGATGACCCAGTGGCAATGGTTAGTGATTGGTCTAGTCCACCGCAAGCCCACCCCCCTTCCCTGATTCCCCGGAGAGGGGTGTGGCTGTGATGGCGCCGTCCCTGCGTCCCCTGGAATCACCAAGGCTACAGAGCCATCGTTGTTAAATGTCTCTCTTCTGGTTTAGATCAGCCTATTATACTTTTAGGCATCTTATAGTAAAAAATACAATAACGATTATAGCCAAGAGCACCGGTTGTTATTGTTTGGTGCCATTGAGTTGGTTCTGGCCAGTAGCCACTCCCCTATGCGCAACAGAATGGAACACTGCTCTGTGCTGGGCCTTCTGCACGTGTGTCTTCTACTTGCTTGACCCTCTTGTTGCAGCTAGGGAGTTAAGCCTTTCCATTGAGGACCTTCCTTTTGTTCACTGCCCCTCATATCCACCCAACATGAAATCTTTCTCCAGGAGCCATCTCTCCTGACAACATGTCCAAAGGACGTAAGATGAATCCTTGCCTCTGAAGGCCTGGCTTCTTCCAAGTGAGATCGGCAAGCCCTTTCGCGGTCCATGCTATTTCATTATTCATCTCTTACACCACAGTTCTAATACAGCCGTTCTTCTTTGAGCTTCTTTATTCAGTATTCAAATTTCACATGCATCTAAAGCATTTAAAACCCCTATGGAGCATAATTCTGCTCTATGAAAAATGGAGTCACCAGGAATCAAAATAAACAGCAGGTTAGGTTAAGATACATCACTGTGTGTCCACTGCTGTTCTAAGCATTGAATATAACTCAAACTGAACCAAACCGAACCGATTGCCATTGTGTCGATTCTCACTCGTAGCAACCCTGTAGGACCGGATAGATCTGCCTCTGTGAACTTCCGGGACTGTAGCTCTTTAAAGGAACAGAAACCCCCTTCTTTCCCCTGTGGAGCATGTGGTAGTTTTGAATCATGTACCTTTCAGGCAGCCAAAAGCATAATCACTACACCATTGGGGCTCTTTAATATATTTGTAGAAACCAGAATCAAGGCGCGGGGCATGGCCATCGAGGCAATTCATAAGGACCCTGTCCTTACCATTGAGTCGATTCCTACCCTAGCAATCCAGAAGACAGAGTTGAACTGCCTCTGTGAATTTCCAAGACTGTAACTCTTTGGAGGAGTCTCCTGTGGAGCAGCAGGTGGTTTCAAATCGCTGACATTGTGGTTAACAGCCCGACTCATAATCCATTGTACCATCATAGGACAAACTAAAACTTCCCTTTTGGGTTTCTGAGACTACACTTTACCGAAGCAGAAAGCCTCAGCTTCCACCAAGCAGCTGATGGATGTAAATTGGTGACATGATTGCAGTTAGCTGCCCAGTAAGTGCTCCGGGAGGCCACCGGGATATATAGGTGCGAACAAAAGCAATGAGGAAAGCGCCTGTCTATTAAGAGTTTATATTAGACCATAAATTTCCAAACTTATTTGGCCTACCACCCCTTTTCAGAAAATAAATAAATAAATAAAAACACCTGTCAGTAGCACCTGACAATTAAATGTACTTGTCCATAGCCCATAGTCCAGGGGAAAGCAGAGGCACCTGCCTTTGGACCCCCACTGGATAACATTCTGGTGGCCCCCAAGGGAAGGTATCACCCACTTTGGGAAACACCGATATGGACTAAGGAGAGGGGACGTGAGTAACACATGTCCTATGTCAGTCGGTGGTAAGAGCTTCAGAGAAATATGGCACAGAAAATAGGTCTAGGAAGCTTAGGGAGAGGCACACCATCGAGATTTCTTTGCAGATGTCTTCATTGAATGTCTGTACAGCATTTTAAAGAATTGATCTGGATTTGAAGTCTTTAAGTTACTGTAATCACCTCATGGAAAGCAGGGATTCATACTTTTGTTGGTGCTTTCTTTCTTTCTTTTTTTATTTCCTTTCAACTTGATTAATTACACTCCCCTAAGTATATATAATGTACTGAGACAGATGTGATATACTGAGTAGCAGTCACCGGAATGTCACTTTAAAGTTTTGAATGATTGCTCAGATGAAAAAAAAAAAGTAAACTATTAGCATGTTATAATGGATTAATGAAGAACGTGTACTCCGCATTATCTCACCTGACCCCAAAATGAAAAACAGACACTGAAGCACAATAAGACTAATGAAATTGTTTATTTTAAGTAAGTAGGCAAATCATAAAGTCAACATTTAGTCTTCAAATTAAACCTGTTTATTTGTTCTAAAACCCCAAAACTTTCCTCAAAACAGGCTCTTTTTATACATGCTTTTGTGCTAATGGTGCTGTCCTAATCAGGGAACAATAGATCAATTATTTTATGAACTTCCAGGGCTCTATTCAATAATAAATAAATGATGTTACACATGATGGGTAAGCAAGCTTAATTTTTCTCTATTTTGTTATACAGATTGCATTTTGGTTTTTTTTCCAACATAGACTAGGTAAATAAGAAATCACCAACTGAGGGTTGATAAAGTAATAATGATAGAAATACTATAAAAAATTCCATTCTGGAATTAATAGACTTATTCAACAATAGCCAAGTTACAGTTCACTAGTAATTACACATCTGCCGTAAACTAAGGCATTCTTCCAACATTGGTCTCATTCAGAGCCATTGCGTTTGCGTTTGGCGAAACCTCCTCAGTAACTCGCTGTGTATCTGGGGCCTACTCATTAAGAGGATACAGCAACTAGACCTCAATTTCAATATCCCCACCATCTCTTTTATACTGCTTATCTCATTTGCTCTTGTTTTTCATGAGTATTTTTTCCCTGCTGTTTAACTGCCACAATTACAATAGGTGGATGATGTGTCTGAACATTTCAGCAAACTCATGGCCAGTCAAGCCCGTCTGAAGCGAAATGTGTGCGTGAGCCTGTGTGTTCCCATCATAGTAAGAGGATTTTAAGATATCCATGGGATTGATTTCTCTCCTAATGAAACATTAGTTCTATTTCTTTCATATAGCCACAATGAATTTAATTCTTCACCCCTGCTGGAAAAGACTCATATTTTACACAATTTACTTTAAAATGGTCAAGTGAATCTTTGAGCTATTATATAAACAATGAATTTCTGTAATCAAATGATAAGGTAATGAAAAAAAAACCCCGAACGCTGAGGCACAATATAATTGTAAAGCTTTTATTTTTATATTGTTCATCAGAGAGGTGTAGTCCTTTTTTATTCACTGAATTGCATAAATAGAAAACTATCTTTAGTAGAATACAGTTAATGCTAATTTTAAAAATCAATTTTCTTGAATTTTGTGCTGATTTTCTGAAATTACATTTCATATTATAAGCCCAAAGGGCACGGCTGGCAGGGCTCTGGCTGCTGTCAGGTGCCCCCAGGTCCACTGCAGCTCCTAGTGCTTCTGTGTACAACAGAGCACAACACTGCAGCTCCTGGGCCAGCCGCACACCCCCCTTCAAGTGTGAGCACCTGGCGCAGCTCCCGGGGCAGGCTGTCTCGTCGAGCAGGGGTGGGAATGTCTGGCCCATCGGCCATATGAGGCCCACGAAATCATTTAGTCTGGCCCTGCCTAGGCAACCCCAGGCAGAGTGGAAATGCAATAAACCTAAGAGCTTTTTTCAAAACAACATACAATTATATGAAGGGAATCATAATCATGTACATTTTTAGGCACAGGCAAGGAACAGTCATTAGACAGGACACATGGGCGTGCATGATGGAGCAGACCTGCATTCTTCTCCTCAGCTGTCTACGGCCCATCCGCCTGCATTGTGGGGATTCTGACTCTACACAGGCAGGAGAGGACTCATTTCGAAAGAGTTACCCGACTGTGGTGACACTGCCTTTCTCTGGTGATGATGAGAGAAGATACGGTGGAGTGATTCCTCACTGCATTGGTGACCTGGCCTCTGCTAACCAAGGGGGACGTTGTCGACTTCTTTGTCAACACAGAAGAAAATTCATATCCCACCTTTTCCCACACATCCATTATCAATACTCTTAAAAAAACCGACCCAAAATGAGTCTCACATGAAGATTAAGGAAATCAAACGACACAGAATAGACCTCAGGAATTGTGGGTACAAACATAGGATATGATCCAAATCCAAGATGCAGAATGAAAACACTGTTCAAAGCACACTAATGATGTCACTGGTGATACACACACCTGATAGTAAAACATGTGTGGCGTGACACCTACACATCGTGACTACAAAGGAAAGAAAGATAATGCTGGATGTCACTCTTTCCAAGAGACGTAGACAAGTGATTGTTTCTGGTTTTGAAGTCGAAGACCATAGCCTGTGTGCAGTTTGTTGGGACACAGTCACAGTAATGGCAACCGCAAAGCTGGAGTATCAGACAGCTCACGACATGATGCCCTCCATGGATTCGCAGGCCAAACACGTCTGCATGCAGCGAGCCCTTGGCTGTGGACTTTGGAATCCCCAGTCCTTTCATTTGGCCTCATTGGGACAAAGACAGCGTTACTCAGATGAGTTGGGTAGGGAGCGAGCTAATCCCAAGAAGCACAGCCTCCTGTAGCAGGAGGGTTTGTGAAAGTGCACAAGGTGCCTGCCATGGAGTGTTAGCACCAGACAAAATGAAATTGTTTCTGAGTGTTTGTCCTGGAGGCCCATTTCAGATCAGATTATTGATTTAGCATCAAGTCTTGAAAAAACATGGACAGATTTTGCCAGAGATTTCCATTATTTCTCTCTGGTTTAGGATGAGACAACAGAGATTAAAAAAATACTGCCAATTGTCCATTTCATTTGTGGGATAACTGCAGAGTTTGGCACTTGAGTGAAGCAGCTGTCACCCGAAGCCCTGCATGACCCTACAGAAAGTGAGGGCTTGTTTGGGAGATTTGTTTTATCAATGGAAAGAAACACCTGAAAAGTTAAGTGGCCCTATTACAGATGGAGCGCCAGCCAGGGTAGGCTTGCAAAAAAGGGATAATTGCATTTGTCAAGAAAGAACTGACTCATCTCTGTCTTGACCCAAGGGCTATAATTCTATGCCACTGCATCGATGCCCAAAACGTCTCTGTGCACAGTCGCTGTGGCTCACCAATGGGATGTCACCAGCAGTACCATGCACACGTTTTGACAAAAGCAGAGGCTGTAACACTTGAAGGAGTTACTGAATGAACTTGACGCTGAGCGCAGTGATCTTGCTTATCTTTGTGCAGTGGCTGAGGCGTGGAATATGCTCAGCTTTTACAACTGCAGCATGAAGTCAGGGAGTTCATGGTGATGAAACTTGTCTGGGAACTCGATGATAGCAAGTGCCTGGGTGACTTAACGTTCATGGCGGACCTTGAAGTACCTCTCGAGCTGAACATCAAGCTGCAGGTCTCCAAGGAGCTTCTCAGCTCCCTGGTTTCAAACATGAAATCATTGGAAGTTAAATTAAGGTGGAATGTATAATTTGAAAGGGATAACCATGTATTTTCCCACTCTAAAGGGGCACAAGATTTCTAGGGCACTTGAATATGCTGGTGAATGTGTGAAAAACAATTGAAGTATTTAATGATAGAGCCAAGGATGTGTAAATAGATGAAATTGAAGATAGTTGCTACACCATTCGATGTGGAACCAGCTGATGTGCCTGGAAACATACAACACAAAATCATTCCGCTGCAAAACGCTAATGAGCTGAGATTTAGGTGCAAAATCTCCCACTACTTGAGTTCTAGAAATGTTACCTAAGTAATTGTGAATTTTCCACTTTGAGGAGACATAAATTGAAATATGCGTCTGTGTTCGGAAAAACTTAACTGCTGCAAGCAATTCTTTTCAAAATTTACCATGGCAGAGAATCAACCGAAGGACAGACTGACCGACACAAGTCTGGGAAAGCCATTGTGAATAGCCAACGAACATCAGACATCTCACCTCAGAGAGGCAATTCCAGTCACCACATTAGGGGTGGGTTAATTAAAAGACCGAATATCACAGGCTCATTTTAAGGTGGTAATTCGTATGGCACAGAATCCAAATGGCCCTCGGCAGAAGAAAGGGTCCCCATCCCTTTCCTTGGGGTCTTCGCGTTTTTGGCTGACCTTACACTTTACCAAGCCTGAAGTCCTTTCCAGGAACTGATCTCTTCTGACAACATGTCCAAACTAGGCGAGCTGAAGTCTTGCCATTCTTACTTCTAAGAGTATTCTGACTCTACTTCTTCCAACACACATCCTTTTGTTCTTCTGACAGTCCATGGTACGTTTGATGTTCTTCACCTGTACCATCATTCAAAAGTATCAGTTCTTCCAACTTTCACATAAGCAAGAGGCAATTAAAACTACGATGACATGCCTCAGTCACACCATAATTCTCAAAGTGCCATTCTTACTCTTGATCAATTTCAAGAGACCTTGTGCAGCAAGTTTTCCCAAATCAATATGCCAATGTGTTTCTTGACTGATGTTTCTATGAACATTGACTGTGGATCCAAGCAAGATGAAATCTTTGATAACTTGAGTCTTTTCTCTGTTGGGTCCAGTTGTGGAAATTTTGGTTTTCTTTTCTATACGTTGAGTTGTAATTCACATTGAAGGCTGCAGTTCTGGATTTTCATCAAGTACATCATGTCCTCCTTGCTTTCAGCAAGCAAAGTTGTGTGTGGTAGTTACATAGTCTCGTGTCAGCTTAAAGGTATAAAGAATGAAGGAGTGGAGTTTAGCCTATCAATCAGGTCACAGCCTGATGATGCCTCCTTGTGGGCATGGCCTTCTCATGAGGATTATGGGAACTTCCTCTCCTTTGTTTAACTTTCCTGTGGAGTAGACACCGAGAGATGGTGGAGCCATGTGGAGACCCATGCTTGTGCTAAGGTGCTTCCACTTCCATTAAATCAACATGATATCTCACCCATCGGCCTGGGATCTTCCTGCATTCAGCATCATTGCATGTGCTGCATGAAGAGGAATTTATGGACTAATGTCAGACATATGGGCTAATAGTGGATGTATGTACTTGATCTAGACTGGGCTGGGATGTTTACTTAATATATAATTACTCTTCAACTTAAATCTCTTTCTTATCCAAAGTGTCTCTGAATTTGTTTCTCTGGTCAACCCAGACTAACACATTGTGTCATCTCCACATTGCAGGACACATTGCAGGTTGTTGATAAGTCTTCCTCATTCTTGATGCCTCATTCTTCTTCAAATAATTCAGCTTCTCTATTTTCTCACCATATACTTTGAATAAGTTTGGTGAGAGAACACAGCCATGACACACACCTTTCCTGATGTTAAAGCATGCATTTTTAAGCATGCAGTATTCTCTTGTTCTGTTTACACAACTCTCTCTTGATCCATGTACAGGTTGTGCATGCACACATGAAGTGTGTTAGAATTCCCATTCTTCTCAAGACTATCCATAGTTTGTTATGACCCACAGAGCGATATGCCTTTGCATAATCAAACACAATGTTTACTTCACAATGTAAACATCTTTCTGATATTCTCTGTATTGAACCAAGATCTGGACATTCTGGCAGCTTTTTGCTAATGTACTGCTGCAGTGTTTTGTAATGGTCAGCTTTAAAATTTTTCTAGAATGCAATATCAGTGATATTGTTTGATAATTTCCACATTCTGTTGGGTCATTTCTCTTAGCAATGGTTGCTTGGCCAGGCCTTCCAAATTTCTTGTCATAGATGAGTGAGTGCTTACAGTGCTTCAGCAGCTTGTTAAAACACTTCAGTTGGTTTTCTGCCAATTCCTAGAATCATATTTTTCTCTCATGCCTTCACTATAGCATAGACGTTATCAACTAGTTCATTTGGTACAGTGACTCTTTGTACTCCTTTCATCTTCTTTTGATTCTTCCTATAACAGTTCATATTTTACCAATAAAATCTTTTAGCACTGAAACTGGAGGCTTGACTGTGTTCTTCAGTTCTTTTGTCTTGAGATATACCTAGGACCTTCTTCCGTTTAAGCTTTCTAACTCCATAGCCTTGTACATTTAATTATAATCATTTGTCTTCTGGAACGTTGAGATTTTCTGTTCAGCTCTTGAACTTCATCATTTGAACCCCTTTGCTTTAGCTCCTTTCCATCAAGAGCAAGTTTTGGACTCTCTTCAGACGTCCTTGCATTGGTTTATTCCAAGGAAGCACATTTAAACATTTTTACAAGTTGGACTGATAACTGAAAAGTCAGCAGTTCAAAACCACCATCCGCTCCCAGGGACAGAGATGAGACATTCTGCTCCTTTAGTTATAGTCTCGGATACTCACAGGACCAGTTTTGCTTTGTCCTATAGAGTCCTTTGCATCAGCATCTACTCAGTGGTAGTGAACGTACTTGTTTGTGTATCTGTTGCCATCAGTGTATGACTGCAGATGATTTCTCAGAAGTATACCTGTCTTTGAAAGACAAGTACACTTTCTAAAAAGAGAATACTTTTTTATTCCATAAAGTCACACAAATTTGAGTTTAGGATGACAACAAGTTTTTTCCCAAAGCTTAAGTGGATATCTTCCCAGATTATTGAAGCTTTACAGCCAGTTTGTAGGCTTGCTGCCGACATTAAAACACCAGATTTTAGATGGATCAAATATTTTAAGATCTCAAATATGAACCCAGAAAAGTAAGGTTATCAGTTTCACAAAATGAAAAGAAGATGGAAAAAAACCCCAAACCGGTGAAGCCCAGAAGCTAATGGGAGAAAGACTGTACAATCCCCATCGATCATGTTTTACAGGTTTGGCATTTTCCATTCCATATGAACTTCTTGAGCTCATCAGTTTTTGGTGCAAAGAGCTGATTTTGCCATCCGTCCTTTAAAGAAGAATTAACATTGAAGCCAATGAAGACAATTTCATGGAAAAAGTTGTAGTAGAAACAATTCTGAAATTTAGTAGCATGATCCAGAGAGCAAAGTTCCATCCAAACAGGGGCTTTCTAGAACATCTGCTGCGCCTATTCAGTCCAAGACAAAGATTAGCTCCAGTGATAGTGACATTTCGATTTATTTTATTCCAAAAGGGTAATTTTGATAGCTTTTTTTCCTTTAAAAAATGGGGCTTATCATGGAGAAAATTGAATGGAATGAAAAAGCGCATTGGTAAGAAAAAAGTGTTACACTACGGGATTATTTTTCTCCATCCAGTCAATGCACCTGCTCATTCATCAGGCCTATCTCATGAGAACTCCATGGGGAAACTTAACTTACCCCATCCATCAGAAGCCCTACTCTTGTCCCTGCAGACTTAATGTCCCTCCCCTCAAAAGAGAACATTTAATAGGAACATGGACTAAGTCCCTTGAAGATGTCAAGCCTGCCATTTTGCTGTGACATAAACAACGGCACGGAATTCTCCAGGGAGGCCCGGCAGTGTGCGAAATACCACCTTCAAAGGTGTCTAGAAACACAGGAAGAACAGGTTCAGAGCAGTGTGTTTGGGTTTTGTTTGTTTCAAAGTACTTTCTACAACTTTGTTGCAATCCTTTTTCAAACCTTTTTCCCCCTCTGTGAATTTAGACATTTCTATGGGATTGCTTCTTATAAACCACTATCTTCTTTCCAGTTATGTATGCCATAAAATATTGACTCTTGGACTAAAGGAGCCGTTTACATGAAACTGCTTTGTCCTTTCTATGGGAAGGAATTAAGCCAAAGTCTACATTAACCTACCGGTTTTTTTAAAAATGTAAATGTGAAATATGGGGATATTTACATAAAACAAAGTCATTGGTTTTTAGTTGGTTTTTCGCAGACTGTAGAGTCAGGAGGTAGTCATCACCAGTGATCAGGCCCATAAATCTTACATTTTTTTTCTGCATGTAATTGTTTTTAGTCTGAATATATTCAATTTAATTTTTTTTCAAGTGCCAACTTTGTGTACGACTCTGTGCCAAGTGCAGTAAGGTCTCAAAGTTGTGTGAAAAATTCACCCGAACCTTAATAGTGTACAGTCGAATATGGGCAGGGAATGAAGGAGAACACATGGATCCAAATCCTCACACTCACGGACGGTAAATACACTCTGTAGTAAGTGCTTTGTGAGTGATGGAAGCCAGGTGCTAGAAAAGTGACGGGAGAGAGAAATCATGTTCAGCTGGATTGATTTTTTTTTAATCACCGAATCTGCGTTAGAGAATATTACTGTGACAGAATTTTTATAGGTAGGTAAAGATGTTAGCAAGAGAAGATGAAAGGAGATAATTCTACAGGAAGAAGGGCAGGGAGTCCAGAAGGCATGAATTCATCACCAAAGAACAATTAGTGGGTATGGCTTGATCAATTTCTATCATGCAGCAGGGATTGGGAAGGGGTGGTGGTGGTAGGGGAGCCGGCGGGGTGACTGAATTAAGATAAAGCCAGACGACAGACACTGAATATAGGCCAAGATATGAGGTTTGTAGTTCAGAATTTGTTAAGCAGGATGACTAAACTAACACAATTTTGGAAGTTCATTTACGTGATGCAGTGAAGGATCTGTGCTATGCTTGACAAGAAGAGTCTAGAGTTAACAGTCTTAGGAAAAAACAAGCAAAAGGCCACCACAATAAAGTGGTTATAAACTGGTAGCACCTAAAGTATAGAAACTCAGTTGAGTAGAAATTAACCTGCAAGAGAAATAATCCATGAGTTTCTTGATAAGATATGAATATGAAAATTAGGTGGCCCTAATAAATGTTCCAAAATTTTTAAAAGAGTTAAATTGCAAACTACCATAAACCCAAAGGTTGGAGGAGAAAATGTTTGTTTGGGCTGAGCCAATCATGAGTGCCAACAGATGATTCTTCTGTTTTTTTCTCTTGGACATTTCTATGAGCGTTAACAAGGAGGAAAGATCATCGTCATAGAACGTGGGAGTCATCTTCAAAGAGGAGATTGGACTGAAGGGTGGGGCGATACCATGGAGGCAGAGATTGTACAAGGAGAAAAAAAGCCCATTTCAAACTCCATTTGAAATATAGACTAACTATGAGGAGCCAAGACACTGACCGGACATAGAAATCAATATTGGTGGACACTAGTACCCACTTTTAAATGACACAGATCAGTCTGGGAGCGCTTGGTATAAAAATTATGCTCTTAAGCAGATGAGGTAAATGGAAGGAAAGGAAATTTATCCCCAAATGAATGATAAATTATTAAATATTAAGGGAATTAAGCAAAAGTGTGAGAGAATGGGTCTATTTATGTTTGGAATCAATTTTAAGTCACAGTGACCAGATGGGACAGAGTAGAATTACCCAACATCATTTCCAAACTGTGATCGTAGGGGAGCCAGTGGTCGTATTTTTCTCTCCTGGAGAGCATTTAACCACGAGCACCTGGGGCCCCTTGTGTTTAAATTCAAGAGACCGAAATGTATGCGAAGGTCTTAGAGACTCACACCTCCTCAAAAAATGAAGAACTTAAGAAATGAACTAGAAATACTTACCTGGCAGGGGAGACACCATGAAGGTGGGTTTCCCAGGTCGAGGCTCATCCATTGCACTGATGGTGTGCTGACCCCTGCGATTTCCCCAGTGCGGGAAACTCGGCTACTTAGTTTGTGGTAGTGGGGGACTGAGTTCGCACTCTCCCCTGAAAAAAAAAAAAATGAACTAGAAGTGAGAAGGAGAAAGCGTTGAGCAGTAAATGACGTATCTTTGGGCTATTTCTTAAATCTTTGAAAACAGGGACAGGATTTGGTTAAGGACTTATGGACAGTAATCAGTATATTAGCTATTGTCCTATAGTACATCAGATCACTCAAAGTACATTTTTCTGAAGAACAATATTAGCAATTAGTCGTTTTATGTTTACTTAAAATGAAGTTTTGAAGTCAGCAAGTTAGTCCTCCTTTGCCTAAGCTTATATATATATATATATATATATATATATATATATATATATATATATATATATATATATATACTAGATGTTGTATTCACATTTTGCATTTTAATATGTATCATATTTTATAAATGCTCACCATATGCATTCATTATAGATGAATTAAAGGAGAATGTCTTCCAAGGATCAAATTATCAAATAGAAAACTGCATGTGTGCATTAAACCTTTCCCAGCAATTAGGGCATAAATTATTACAGAGCATTATTTTAAAATCTAAGCCAATATTACCCATTTGGCCTCTTTAGCAATGATTATACGTCAAAAGATCACAAAGAAATATGCGAAGAGAAGACACAAGGGAATGAAGCGTCTGTTACAAAGTACAGCTGTGTTAATGAGGCAGTCCACGCGTTCGACAATGCTTTACTTTCAACGTGGTCTGTGTTTGGAATGCTAAAGAAGGGCAGTAGTGCTGTGGGGTTGTGGGGGGTAGGGGGGTAGCACCCAGGGGGGAAAGAACCACCGAAACTAGAATGTTGGGGGGAAGCATTAAGAATCAGCTATTTGGGCTCTTCTGGTGGAAGGGATAGAGGATAATTTTGGTGTTTAGTTGTTTTCTAGTGGAAATGATATTCCTCAACCTTAATTAGAAAAAGAGAACCTAAAATTAAGTTCAACAGGAAAGAGTCACACTTGGGCATGTAAGGTATTGGGGCAGGCGGCCAGTATATTGAGAGTCATTCTCTTGGGGACAAAACATGACCGGGTTTATAATAATACCTGAGAAGTAGTTAAACCGCATATCTGCCTATAAATAGGGGAGGGAACCATATGGTCTATTCCAAAATGTCCCACCAGCTCCTGTGGTCAGGGAAATTGTATACTATTACTGCAGAACACCATTTTAAGGTCAAACCCAGTAATATCCATATGACTCTTTAGCAATGCCGTCTCTTCTGACTTTCAGGCATTAGTAAGATATGTACCGAGGATCAGCAGATTGACTGGGTAAATGCGTTTTATGGCCATGCATGTGTTTACCACTCTCACCCGTTTTATTTTCACTCCAACTACACCTGTAAGTTGACAGTTAGAAAATGGACTGGCACGGTTGACGGGACTAGAGTAAACTAGGTTCGATCAAGAGACATATTGTCATTTGTGTTTCCCACATTTCAAATGGTTCTGTTATTGCAGACTCAGAGATGTAATTCACAGAACAAGACCATCTATTTTATTTTATTCCCAGCCCTGGTGGCATGGTGGTTACTTGTTGGGCTGCTAACATCAGTTGGAAGGCATCAACCACCCAGTAGGAGGAAGGTGAGACAGCTCCTGTGACGATGTGCAGTCTTGGAAGCCCTTGGGGGCAGTTCCACCCTGTCCAGTAGGGTCACTGTGAGCGGAAACCAACTCCGTAGCAGTGACTATTTGTGAACTGAAGAGGTGGTGGTTTGAGCCATGTTCATTTTGCTAAGCCTCAGTACAACTGGAGCATCTCTCCTCAGTACTTGCAGTTCTTGATCTTGTGCTACTGCCTAAAATGGTTCATTGTTGACCCATTTGCATGTGTGTGTGCAATAATGAATATTATTCCATATTCTTTTGATGATTCTCGTGAGATAGAATCCTTCAGTATTGGAACATAGGCTTATGTTGTTTAATTCTTAAGTTCTTTTAACCCCAAAATAATGAGCATATTACTCCCTTTGGGTTTTCAAATCCAGGTCTTTGCTTGCTTCATTATAATACTTGATGTTGTTTTCAAGAACTAACCTTTGCAATCTTTTGTTCAGTTCCTTTAAGTCAGTGATTCTCAACCTTCCTAATACTGCGACCCTTTAATACAGTTCCGCATGTTGTGGTGTCCCCCTCCCAAACCATAAAATTATTTTCGTTGCTACTTCATAACTGTCATTTTGCTACTTTTATGAATTGGGTGATCCCTGTGAAAGGGAGGATCATTTGGCTCCCAAAGGGACCATGACCCACAGATTGAGAACTACTGGTTACGTCAACATTCATTCTCTTGTTTTAGTCAATCAACATACAAATAGAAATGTCCTCTTCTGCTATTCATTTTTATCTTTCCTTTCTTTCCAGTTTTTAAAATCATCTTTTGCTTTCTTCATGTAGTACGTCCTCTATGCCATCCCCCAACTTGTCATTAGTGTTCAATATATTAAGTGTCTTATGGATCTGGTCTCTAAATATAGGCGGGTTGTGGCATAGTGGTTCCCCGTGGGGCTACAATCTGCATGGTTAGCAGTTTGAAACTAGCAGCAGTTCCTAAGGAGAAAGAACAGACTTTCTACTCCTCTACAGTTCTATTTAGTCTCCGAAATCCACAGGGGTCGCTGTGAGTCCTCATTGACTCCATGGCAGTGAGTGAGTACTCAAAGGTGTACTATAGTTGTTGTGGACTGGTTTTTAATTTCTTCAACTTGAACTTGCATATAAACAGTTGATTCTTTAAATCTAATTCTTCTCATCTAATTTCAACAAGATTTATGCCTACTTCCTGTAGAGCTTCAATTATGCCAGAATCAATTTTGGTCTCACCAGATTCATATGTGTTTCCAATCTCCTTTCTACTTAAACCTCCTTTCCAAATTATTTATATATTATGCCTTTCTTCCCCTAACAAGTTGCCAAGTATAATTCTTGATGCATTCTTTTTTTCTGCTTAAACATTAGTTTCACATTGTATTTCTATTCTAAAAGCATTAGACAAGCAAAACAAAAAATATATATATATTTCTAAAGTTGTTACTGTCTTGTCTTTTATACACAGAAGACAAAGGTAATTACTACAACCCACTTGTTTTCTCACTGTTGGCATGGCCCTGTTGTCATCATGCCTCAGTGCAGCCTCTTGGGCTGAACTGAGCTGCATTTAATGTGTCTCTCCTTGGAATCTTGCTGTCCCTTATCACATTTCACATGCCCGATTGTGTCAGTCCGGGTAGACTAGAGAAACAAATCCAGGGAGACTCATATGTGTGTCAGAAAGAGGTTTATATAAAGAGTAATTGTGCACTTCAAGGATAAAGTCTGGAAGTGCAATATTAGTCCATATGCCCAATACCAATCTGTAAAGTCCTCTTCAGACTCAAGAAACACATGCAATGACACTGAATGCAGGAAGATCACAGGCCAGCGGTGGAAAGTCATGTGACTCCAGTGGTGTTGTAAGTGTCTCAGCGCTGGTCAGGGTCTCCCTGCGGCTGTTCCAGCTCAGGGCATTAGCATAGTTCCATGTGTCTAGTCAGCTGCATTGTGTGCCAGGGAGTGAGTAGAAAGAGAAGATGTCTCCCGCCTCCGAGGAGAAATGTAGGAGTCCCCAGAATCCTCAGGAGAGGGCCATGTCCACACAGAGGCCTCATTGGCTAAGACCTGATTGACAGGCTAGACTTCACCCCTTTACTCTGATTCCTCAAATTGACGACAGATTATGTAACTACCACAAGTATAATTGTGTAGGTCTGTCTGTGTATACGGGTATGTTTCAGGTTTGCAAAAGATGGGGAGAAGTGAGTCTGCAGCTGGAAATGAAAAATCTCTTAGCTGTTCATAGAGGAACTCTGCTGGCCTGATGGCATAGTGGGCGAGGCTTTCTGCACCTGCCCATGCGGTGTAGTGGTTACCCATTGGGCTGTCATTTGCGTGGTTGCCAGTTTGAAACCACTAGCCTCTCTGTAGGAGAAAGACCTGGCTTTCGCCTCCTGTAAATAGCTACGTCTCAGAAATCCACCCGGGACGCTCGCGTTCAGCTTTGACTCAGTGGCAGGGAGTCTGTTCTGGGAAAGGTGTACAGCCATGGAAACCCACAGTGGGCACTTCTGCTCTGCTCTGTAGCATCGGCGCATCAGAATTAACTAGATGGCAGAAGTTAGTTTGGAGACTATCAAAACTTTTGGAATTTTTATTACATTTTCCTCTCTTATTCCAAATGTGGTTTCTTTGAAAATTCAGCTTATCGAAGCACAGCACACTGGCCCTTCGTCCTACCTGTACGACCCAACACGCGTAGTGCGCTAGAGTGGCCACCATTAAGGAGGTCTATCACCAACTCCCCGCCAGGTTCTCTGTCACAGCAGTCTGCAGAATCCCCGTGGCCTTTATTTCTGCTCTTGACGTCCCCTGCTTACGTGGCCCGTGAAACCGTGTGCTTCCGCACTTTGCTGCCATGGAGCCTTGTTTTCCTTAAATAGAGATGTCGCAGTTAAGGAAGCGCGCGTCTCCCTGGAATTCCTCTCTGACTGAACTCCTTCGTTTTCGTGCTGCTGCCGTTCTCCCACTCCTAACTCAGGCCCCTGCATCTCTGAACCTTGCTCCTATCACTCCTGTTACACTGCGGCCCAAATAAATGAAAGTGGGCCAAACCCAGAAAAATTAATAAACTAGAAGTTATTTCTTTAGAAGATCCTATAGATTGAGCGACATTTTCTAAGAATGAATTGTTATCTTAAATCCCATGCTACTTGTGTAATATAAAAATCAATAGTTTATTACTAGAGAAGGGTTTAATTAAATACTATAGCAATATCTTTCAGAACCAGCCCTAGAAGAGGGCTAAAAAGAGCCATGTCTTTAATGAGGGAAAATACATACGTTGCAAATATTCTTGGCCTTTGTCTTATAAAAGACTTTTAATCTCTTACATATCAAGTGCTATCAAAAAGCTAATGTGATTTTTGTAGTTACAGTAACACTGCATTATGGTTATGTCAGAGAAAAGAAACTCCAATAGCAAATCCAGGCTCTGAAGATGGGACATTGATATAGAACCAATTTTATTATCCCTATGCTATTTTTAATCTCTGTTTTCATAGTATTATTGAGGTTAAATGATCTCTACTCAAATGGCCCTTAGAAATGCAGTATACAATGTGTTAACTTTTATTTTGAAAAAATGAATGAGGAGCCAGAGAGGGCAAATGTGACCTAAAAAGTTTTTAATAAAGGTCTCCTTATCACTAAATTGCTTTCATTTGAGCGGTAGCTTTCTCAATGTAAAGAAGTTAAATTTAAAAGGGGGATGAAATTTTTTAAAAGATTTTGTAACAATAATTTACAAATAAGCCACTGTTATAAGCTACTGTTAATAGTTCATAACTAGAAAAATATGTGCTTAGCTCACATAAAGAGCTGTGTTTTTGAAAATATGATATTAAACAGTTCTAACAACCAAAACACCCAATATTATTCCCAAATAAAGTTCTAGGAACTGATATCAAGGAGGTTATTTCTTGTTTAAAAAGTTTTTATTAAAATAGTCGAGAATAGTTCTTTATTAATCATGTGGATAGAGGAGTGCTATTGCTAGTGTTAGTAGCATTGTTAAATTCTTGAGGTTAATTCACAGATACGTATATACATGTCCACCCTCTTCGCCACGATCCATAGATCCCAATTGGGGAAATACTGGAAGAGCCATATGACACAGGCCTTAAAGCCAGACAGCAGAGTGACTATTATACGTCAGTCAGGTTCTTAAACTTGGCACTGGGGCTATAATCCTTGGAGATAGAGCAGATGCACTGACAATCAATACCAAGTTTCAGCTCTTAATTGTTCCTAGATTTTTTTTCATGAGTGTTTTAGCTGGAATATGAATCCAAGCTGCTAGTATCTTTCACTGCTTCAGCAGTAATGCCAAATATACATGAGCTCAACCATCTTTCTGTTTTGCATCGTCCAAGCCTGTGCTTAAATAGCAGCAGTGTTCTCTCCCTTGCACACAACTTTTCTCTTACTAAAGGCATGCGTTGCTCTGGTACCACCCTAGGTACATGCCGTGAGTCCGCAGGTAGTAACATAGTGCACATGCGTGGCTGCTAACCAAAAAAAAAAAAAGTATTCTGTTCAGCCCTCCCACCCCCACCTGTCTCTAAAGAAAAGCCTGAAGATTTGCCTCTGAAAAATTAGCTGTGGAAATCCTATGGGTTATAGTTCTAATCTGACATGCGTTGGATGTTATTCAGAAGCAACTCAACTGCAATGGGTGGTGGTGATCCCTCTACCAAGAGCTCTGTGATGGCAGAGACTATGTTCTCTTCGCTCTTAGCCCAAATCGCCTGGGACACAGTAGGAGTTCAGTCAATATTGTGAAGGCATTCATACTGAAGCTGCTGTCTTCTGTGTCTGAGCCAGCTTCCTGCGCCTTCACAATGTGTGCTTCTGTGGCTCTGAGTGGGTTTTCACTGTTTTAAACAGGTTGTGTTCCCCTCTTCCCCAGTAAAGCTTGTTCTCTAAATATGAGCCACCTAAAAATGGGATATTCAGCACCATGCACAGTCATCTTTCACAATGCTGGGGATGAAAAGAACACAGCGAAATTAACTGCCAAGAATACTTTGAGAGTCTCCAAAGTAGTGTACTTTCAGTAGTGCTTTGAGAAATTTTTGTAAGATTTTCAAGGATAAGGATTACTTTTATTTGCATAACTCATACTGATTCTAGAAACTCATCTCCTGACCCCTACTGTACATCCCAATCCTAAGTCCCCTGGTGCCTCCTGTCTCTCTCCTGAGGATCAGAGAGAAGGCAGTGATCACAATGAGCTATGACCTTACCTTACTATTTAATGCATTAATGCACACGCATACAATTCAGAATCACTTAGATCCTTCAGTTGGCTAAATGTTTATACATTTAGATTCTGATGCACTGCATGATGCCTGGTAAAAGTGACAGCAGATCTAGTAGAGCAAATAGACGTAAATCTTTGGGACAGCTGCCATGTGTTCTAAATAAAACACATCTTACTCCTATCTAGAAAAATCCGTACAAACACTTGACTTCATAGCATGGACTGGTCATGTGGATATTTTATAGTACCATATTTTACGCTTGCAAACAAAAGTTACATTTAAAGCTACTTTTTAAGATTTTTTTTCAGACATTGCCAAAACTTTGTCAATGATTTTCAAAGGAAAATAATCACAAAGGGCCCGTCATCATCTCAATGGGTAAAAAAATTTACCCTAAGAGTTTCTTAAATGATAAAAGAAGGATTTCAGTGTTGAAATAATAAGGCATGCAAAAAATTTAAGATACATATATAATCAAAGAGGTTTCCCTCCCTGCCCCCATTGTCAATTTCATAAGACGGCATCAAAGGACAAGAATTACTAACGTCTTTTCCTAGGGTGCTTTCTGGCGATTATCCATTTTGATATTTGGAGCCACAAGTGGAGGAAATCTAACAAGTGACAAAGAAAGTGACAAAAGCAACTGTGAGGGACCTATAGGAGAGGGGAAGAATGGCAAGGATGTGACCAGCAAATTGGTGATTTGTCTCAACCGTAGGATGAAAGAAAGGTCATACTCGCTGAAAGAGAAGTAGCTTCCCTTGAAGAAGTTTGACAGTGATTAACCAATCCTTTTAAAGCAAAAATGAGCAACTAACCAAACTGCTGTGGATGTTTTCCTGGTGGTACTGTAGTTGCTCTTGGGATAGTTAGTCCCTGATTCATGTAAGCCATCAGGAAACCCCACTGAAACCTGTGTAGTGCCGTGGCAATACACCAGAGTGAGGGGCTGTACCCAAGGTGCATGCGCTAGGAATTCAACCCAGGCACAGCAGGAAGGAGATCATTGCACCATCATCTGGGAGCAAATGAGCGCTTGGCATGTCGCTGTGATTGTGTCGGGGCTGTGAAATGATCACTGCATCTTTGAAGCAGAGAGAGATTGCCCTCATTTAGCACTCTTCTCCAATTTGCATTGGCTGTTCATTCTGTTGTCAGTTTTGCTAATCTCAGAATCTCAAGAGCAGTAACAATGACAACATTCATGCCAATCACAACCATAAACCCAAAGCCGCCACCATGAAATTGATTAGAGCTCACAGTGACGCTGTAGGGCTCTCTAGGGTTTCTGAACCTACAGATCTTTGTGGGAGCACAGAGCCCACCTGTCTCTCTCTGAGTGACTGGTTCGAACCACTGACCTTGCAATTAGTTCAAAGTGTAACCCTCTACAACACCAGGGCTCCTCAGGGAACTCCAAGAAGGGTGAAGATTTTAGGAAAATTGACTTTATTTTGTGAGGATGCCTCTGAGTACTTGTTCATAATTTCCTCACCAGACAGCATTTAGCAAGCATCTTTCTTTACCTGGCTTTCCCTTTCCCTTTATTTTCCTGTAGTCTTTCTGTTTGCCCAGAGAGGTGCTGTGGTTTTTAATTACCATGCTAGAGAACTTACCTCACATTAAGCAACTTTACATCGTCAGTTTCTTAGAGACTTCAATTCTTGTGTGAAATTCTACTTCTGTTTACAGCGAGGAATATGATAGTGTGTATGCACAATATTGTATGAAGAGTACTAGTTCTTATACCGACGAAAATACTATCCTTGGCGCAAAAAATGAAAATTGAATTCAGAGCAAGAAATTAATATGTTCGAAGTTAAGCCATTTGAGCTCAATTGAAGAAGAATCCTCCAAGAGCTTTCCTATGAGTATTCCTGCCCTGTTAGTAGACACAATAGAATACATTTACTATCCAATTAGAACTGATAAGAGAGTGAGCTTTGACACTCATTAAATAAACCTAGGACTATACATCCCCTCTGGGACTCTTTATTGTAAGTTACCTTCAGCTTTCCTGCTTGCAATCAATGCTAATAAATTTTCTCCCACAGCAAAGGCAATAATGGTATTGCTCTATTATTTACTACTGATTTTTAAATCTAACTCCTGTCGTTGATCTTGAGTTCAACTGTTATTAGTTGAGAATGAAGATAGTCTTGCTCTGTGTACTACGGCAGTCCCTGGTCCAGTTGCATATGCGAATCACCTGGGGAGCGGTTATAACTCAGGGAGGCCGGGGCGCCCTAGTAGACAATCTGCATTTGATTGGCTAGAAATGGAGCCCAGAATCATCTTGCACAGGTGATTGCAATATGAAGCAGGAATGAGGACCGTGGGTACAATGGATTGACTCCTGCTCTGGGCCAGCATCACTTCCATCACCTTCTGAAAGTTTCCAGCTCAGCCACTGATGGACAGTGTGACTTTGGGCCTGTTACAAAACTGAGTCTTCATTTTCTCATCAGCCGTGAGGTGCCCTGGGGCAGTTCTAGATCCATTGAGACCCCAAGGGGTTTCTCAGCTGTAATCTTTTCCTTTTTTTAAAAAAACTCATTTTATTGGGGGCACGTACAACTCTTATCACAATCCAGCCAGCCATCCATTGTGTCAAGCGCATGTGTATATTTGTTGCCATCATCATTCTCAAAATGTTTACTTTCTACTTGAGCCCTTAATATCAGCTCCTCATTTTCCCCCTCCCCCTCCCTCATGAACCCTTCCTAATCCATAAATTATTATTATTTTGTCATATCTTACACTGACATCTCCCTTTACCCACTTTTCTGTTGTCCATTGCCCAGGGAGAAGGTTATGTGTAGATTCTTATAATAGGATCCCCCTTTCTACCCCACCTTCCATCCACCTTCCTGGTATCACCACTCTCACCACTGGTCCTGAAGGGGTCATCTGTCCTGGATTCCCTGTGTTTCCAGTTTCTATCTGGACATCCTTTGGTCTACCCAGATGTGTAAGGTAGAATTGGGATCATGATAGTGGGGCGAGGAAGCAATTAAGAACTATAGGAAAGTTGTATGTTTCATCATTGCTACCCTGCACCCTGACTGGCTCATCGCCTCCCTGCAATCCTTCAGTAAGGGGGTGTCCAGTTGCCTACTGATGGGCTTTGGGTCTCCACTCTGCACTCACCCTCATTTACAATGATATGATTTTTTGTTTTTTGATAAAGATGTCTGATCCCTTCTATACCTCGTGGTCATACAGGCTGGTCTGCTTCTTCCATGTGGGCTTTGTTGCTTCTCAGCTAGACGTCCGCTTGTTTATCTTCAAGCTTTTAAGACCCTAGATGCTATATATTTTGATAGCTGGACATCATCACTTTTCCCACCACAATTGCTTATGCACCCATTTGTCTTCAGTGATCATATCGGGAAAGTGGGCACCCAATGATATGATGTTTTGTTCTTTGATGTCTGATACCTTGTCCCTTCTACACCTCGTGCTCACACAGGCTGGTGTACTTCTTCCATGTGGGGTTTGATGCTTCTGAGCTAGATGGCTGCTTGTTTATCTGCAAGCCTTTAAGACCCCAGACTCTATATCTTTTGATAGCCGGACACCATCAGCTTTCTTCACCAAAGCTGTAATCTCTACAGAAGCAGTAATCCAGGTTTTTCTCCTGGAGAGCTGCTGTGTGCCTTCAAACCACCAATCTTCCCGATAGTAGCTGACAGTTAGCCTTATTGTCATAGGATCATTTTTGAGAATCCCATGATTTTATGTATGTAAGGTATGCAAAATCAGAAATTGATCAAACAGATGATCAAGATGCATTGATTTACTGTTGCCTGGAATGCAAACGTTGGAAGGAACAATAATTGGAAAATATTATTTGCGCCCAAAAAATGAAGTTGGAGATCGTGTGATAGAATTTTGCAAGACCAGCAACTTGTCCAGAGTAAATACCCATTTTTTATAATACAAAAGTCCACTATACATGCGCACTTCTTCAGGTGGACTACACAGAAATTAAATTAGCTATATCTGTGGGACAAGACAAAGGATGGTGTCAACATTAGTAGTTAAACACAGGCTAGGGGCTGGCTGTGGAGCAGATCATGAATTGCTCATATGTAAGATCAGGTTGAAGTTGAAGAGCATGAACGTAAGTCCACAAGAGTTAAAATACAACCTCGCCTATACCCTGTCTATATTTTGAGAACATCTCAAGAACAGATTTGATGCATTGAACACTAATGACAGAAGACCTGCTGAGCTGTGGGAGATCATCAAGAACATCACAGAGGAAGAAAGCAAAAGGGCATTAAAAAGAGAAGAAAGAAAGAACAGGTCAAAGTGGACGCCAGAAGAGAGCCTCAAACTTGCTCATCATAATAGGAAAACAGATAGAAGAAGTGATGAAGTCAAAGAGTTGAACAGAAAATATCAAAGGGTAGCTCGAGAAGACAAAGTAAAATATTATCATGAAAAGTGTAAAGAGCTGGAGTTAGAGAACCATAGAGGAAGAAAATGCTCAACCTAACTGACAGTGAAGGAACTCACGAAAAAGTTCAAGCCCTGAGTTGCAAGACTGAAAGAGGCTATGGGTAAAATATTACATGACACAGGAAGCAGCCAAAGAAGATGGAAATAAAACACAAAATCCGTATCCCAGAAGGAACTAGTCAGCATTTAGCCATTTCAAGAGGTTGCAGAGAAACAAGAGTCAGTGGTAACGGAAGGAACCTGTCCAAGCAACAGTGAAAGCATTAGCCTAAAGCAAAGCTCCAAGAATTGATGGAATCCAAAGTGAAATGTTTTCAGAAGCTGACGAAGCACTGGAAGCACTCGTTCATCTCTGCCAGGAAATGTGGATGGCAGTTATTGGCCCACTGACGGGAAGGGAGGCGTGTTTGTTCCTGTGCCAAAGATAAGTGGCCCAACAGAATGTGCAAAGGATAAAACACTATTAATGTTATAAGTGCAAATAAAAGTTTGCTGAAGATTATCCAAGAGTTGTATCAGAAGTACATTGTCAGGGAGCTACCAAAGGTTCAGACCAGATTCAGAAGAAGACTTGGAATAAAGGATATAACTGCTAATGTCTGATAGATCTTGACTCAAAACAGCGAATACCAGAGAGATATTTCTTTAAGCTTTACTGATTCTGCCCGGACATTCAAATGTGTGAGCTGTAACGAAGTATGGATAGCTTTGAGCAGAACGGAAATCCCAGGACAGGACATTGTGCTTCTGCAGAACTTGTACATGGATGAAGATGCAGATGTGCAAACAACAAGGCCACGCTGCGTGGTTCACAATCAGGAATGGTGCATATCGGGGTTGCATCCTTGCACCCTATGTATTCGATTTGGATGGTTAGAAAAGACCCAGAGAAGCTGGATTCTATGGGAAATCATGCGGCATCAGGATTGGGGGAAGGCTTATTATACAACCTGCAATGTGCAGATGGCACAAGCTTGCTTCATCTCAGGTACTGTGTCACCAGGGCTGACTGTGCCATCGAGAGAGGGCAGCCCCTGGAGAAGGGATTCATGCTTAGAAAGATGGGGGGATTAACACAGCGGTTGCAATGATGGACTCAAACATGCGCGTTGTGAGGAAGCTACAGGACTGGGTGGTGTTTCGGTCTGTTGTCCTTAGGGTCGCTTTCAGGCAGAATGACTCAACAACAACAACATTTTAGCCTGGAAGAATGATTGGCATTATCGTTTTTATGGTGTTTCAGGTGATAACTGATTCACAATATAGAAGGCATCCTTTTCTGTGGTTTTGGTGTGTGTGTGTGTGTGTGTGTGTGTGTGTGTGTGTGTGTGCGTTTTAAGGCACTGTTAGCCAATTTAGGTAGCCACTGGGGTACAGTAAGCATGCTGAAGTGAAATCAAACAGATAATGATGGGTTGTTACGTAGTGTAGCATGTTGTCTAGGTAGGGAATATAACTCCAGAGAAAAAGAGTAGGCCGTGTGCTAATCCTTCAAATGTTTGCAGTCTGGATGAGAGAATTGTCATTTGACTCAGTTGGTGGTGGCGAGCAGTGAAGCTGCATCTGAACAGCTGTCACCTGGGTGGTTGTTGTTGTTGTTGCCTAAGGCTGTGCTGACCCTTAGGGTTTAGGCTCATATCTTTTGGTGTAAATGGCAAAACAAGTCATTTGTGAATTTCTAAAACCAGATTTTTTTCACTTGTGTCTGTATCTACAAACATTTGTGTATACAAAGCACAAAGCCTGCTGGTAGTTGGTCTGGGCTCCTGATACCTCATAGTTAAGAGTTGTGAGAGCAGAAACTGAAGGAAAAAAAACTCTGTCTCTTCTGTAGTATTTTTTTAGCCCTCGGTTTTATACCAGATTCTTACTAATGAGGTCAGAAAGATTATGCACAGCTACATGAGATTTTTTACCATGGTTTGGGTGTTTTAAGTGAGGCATTAAGATATCTCATTTTCAGAAGCATTAGAAAAGGAAGGTTGGATATAGATGTGCTTTCCTAGATTTGGTCCGTGCCTGAGAAAATTATTTAAATCCATGTGCTGAGTGAGGGAGAAGAGAGAGAGAAAAGAAACCAATTACCGTTGGAAAAATCAAATAAAATATAATCACTAAAGTACTTTATTCTAACATCATATCTTGCTAAGAATGTCATTTCTGTGCCCTTTGGAGAGAAAACTCATTTGCTGTAATTTAATATCGAAGGGTTTCTTCCATTGTTATGCTTGTGGAGTCATGCAGCTGACATATCACAAGTCTGGGAAAGTTAACATCTTTGGATAAGATGATTTCCCTGAATCAATCCTTTCTCCTGAATTTTCAGCCTTCACAGGATACCGTCATCTGCCGAGGTGCTCAAGCAAGAGATATAGACACCGTCCCTAACACTTCCCATTGTACTTGGCATTTCATCTCCTTCCCCAACCCGGTTTTTACTCTGGCGCTAGCAGTATGGCCCTGTGCTGCCCTCAGCATCATTTGGAGATTGCAGGCCTTGTCTGCCTGCTTTCTAGCTCCTTTCCCTGAGCTACTGCAGCCTCATTTTTCTAAAATGAAAATCTTACCATGTCACTCCCCTAAATAAATCGTAAAACTTGTTAGAATCTGCAGGTAACCATCACTCCAGATATAGAACTATTTGCAGTAAATATAAAATATATATCCAAAGACCACATCATAGTGTGACTATCAAATAAGGTCCTCGTCTTGTAGTACACAAATGTTCATGACTGAATATTCAAAAACAGACACAAACTTGCCTTCCAGTTGATCTATCCCTTTGGTTATTTGAGTGGTGAAATGGTTAGCATATTCTACTGAAAACCGAAAGATTGGTGGTTAGAGTACATCAGAGTCCCTAAGAGCTAAGGCCCGATGCGCTATGTGTGAAAAACCAGCCATTGAAAGTCACATGGAGCACATTTCAACTCTGACATACTTGGGTTTTCCATGACTCATAATCAACTCAAACCTTTAGTTTCCACTTTTCACAGTTTCATGAGAATCACCAAAGAATGCTCACATGGTCTTCAACATGGAGCCTGGTTTCTGAACACAGCAGCCTTTCTCTACTCAAGCCCCCTTTATGGTACAGAAAAGTTCATCATATTTTGCCCTCCCAGTGTGCTGTGCCACAAATCCCCCTTTAAACTTTCCTGCCCGCTGAGGAGACTCATCTTTTATATTTAAGCAAACTTTTTAAAAAAGTGTTTTATTGGTGGCTCGCACAACTCTTATCACAATCCATCCATCCATCCATTGTGTCAAGCACTTTTGTACATTTGTTTCCCTCATCATTCTCAAAACATTTGCTTTCTACTTGAGCCCTTGGTATCAGCTCCTCATTTTTCCCCTCCGTCCCCATTCCCCCATCCCTCATGAACCCTTGATAATTTAGAAATTATTATTATTTTGTCATATCTTACACCATCCGATGTTTCCTTTTACCCACTTCTCCACTGTCCATCCTCCAGGGAGGAGGCAATATATAGATCCTTGTAATTAGTTCCCCCTTTCTCCCTCACCTTCCCTCCACCCTCATGATAAGCAAACTTTTTAAAAACATGAGAGAAAAGCAACAATTATTTTAAAGAACTGAACAAAGTTAACCAGCCTACCACCATCATTTTGCCAATTTTTTTAACCCGGTTGATGAATGTTTCATGTGTTTATTTTTAGTTTTCCCTGCTGCCATTATAAAAAATTTCCTTTAACCTATTTTCTTACATATTTTGTTTTGAATTCTCTAAAATAAAATCCTAGAAGTAGAATTCCTGAGTCAAAAACATGAATATTTTCAATTTTAATACTTGCTATACTGCTAGATTGCTTTAAAAAAAAGGTCATAACAATTCACAATCCTGCCGGCACAATGCGAGACCTGCATAATGGTAATCTTTTATATTATTATCAGACTGAAAAATAAAAAAATAACTATCTTATTGTTCAAGCTATGTCTCTCTGACTGCTTAATCTAATAGTACTTTTCATATATTTATTATTTCTTTGTTATCTGTGAGATTTGCCAGTCACAACTTTTGCTCATTTTTCTACTACATTTTTCTCTTCTTTCAAGATGCCTGTCTCTTCTCTCACATTTGCTTAATGAGTCCCCTTTTACATTGTATTTCTGTTGTTTTAATTTTCAATATAGACCTTTAGTTCATCTAGAATATATTAATGGTTGTGACTTGAGGATGGGGTCCATATAGTGAACATTTTTACATCAGTTAATAATTTTTAAGCTAAAATCTTGCACCTGTGATTGGTGAAGATGCAAGTTGTAGATTTACCAATGAAGTTTTTTGGGTTTTGTTTTAATCATTTTATTGGGGGGCTCATACAACTCTTATCACAATCCATCCATTATGTCAAGCACTTTTGTACATTTGTTTCTCTCATCATTCTCTAAACATTTGCTTTCTACTTGAGCCCTTGGTATCAGCTCCTCATTTTCCCCCTCCATCCCCACTCCCCCCTTCCCCATGAACCCTTGATAATATATTGTTATTATTATCATTTTGTCATATCTTACACCATCTGATAGCTCCCTTCACCCATTTCTCCTGTCAGTCCCCCAGGGAGGAAGTTATATGTAGATCCTTGTAATCTGTTCCCCCTTTCTCCCTCACCTTCCCTTCACCCTCCTGGTATCGCCACTCTTACCATTGTTCAGAAGGGGTTCATCTCTCCTATATTCCCGGTGTTTCCAGTTCCTATCTTTACCAGTGTACATCCTCCAGTCCATCCAGATTTGTAAGGTAGAAGTGGGATCATGATAGAGGGAAGAAAGCATTCAAGAATTAGAGGAAAATTTTATGTTTCATCATTGCTACACTGAACCCTGACTGGCTCATTTCCTCCCCGTGACCCTTCTGCAAGGGGATGTCCAATTGCCCACAGATGGGCCCTGGGCACCCACTCCGCACTCCCACCTCATTCACAATAGTATGATTTTCTCTTCTTTGATTCCTGAAACCTGATCCCTTCAATGCCTCGTGATCACAGAGGCTGGTGTGCTTCTTCCTTGTGGGCTTTGTTGTTTCTCAGTTAGATGACTGATTGTTTATCTTCAAGTCTATATAACCTGAGACTCTATATCTTTTGATAGCCAGACACTATCAACTTTCTTCACCACATTTGCTTATGCACCTGCTTTGTCTTCAGTGATCATGTCAGGACAGGCTGGTGTGCTTCTTCCTTGTGGACTTTGTTGTTTCTCAGTTAAATGACCACTTTTTTTATCTTCAAGCCTATACAACTCCAGACTCTTTTTTGATAGCCGGACACCATCAGCTTTCTTCACCACATTTGCTTGTGTACCCATTGTCTTCAGCGATCATGCCAGGAAGGTGAGCATCTCAGACGGCCGAAATGTTAGAACAAAGTGTTCTTGTGTTGAGGGAGTACTTGAGTAGGGGCCCAATGTCCATCTCTTTCCTTAATACTAAACTTATAAATATATGTACATAGATCTATTTCCCCCTGGTCGTGTATAAATATATTTACATCTACATATGCCTGTATTTAGATCTCTATAAATGCCCTTTGCCTTCTAGTTCTTTCCTCTATTTCTTTGTACTTTCATCTTGTCCCACTATCATGTTCAGCCTTCATTTGGGTTTCAGGAATTCCTCTTGGTTACATTGTCCTTGATCCAGCCCTGCCAGACCTCCTACACCCACCTTGCCACTGATTTTGGATCACTTATTGTTCCCTTTCCCCTGGGTTTATTAATACCTACTTCCTTGTCCCTGCCTCCCCCTCTCCCATGTTCCCCTGGAACTGTCATCCTGTTGTTCTCTCTGTGGGCTTGTTTATCCCATCTATCCCTTCCAAGTAGATATGCAGCAACAACAATATGCACCATCACAAGACTGAGTACAATGGAGCAGCAATAGAAAATAAAACAATAGCTACAACTGCAACAACAAAAACAAACATATAAATAGTTGTCCTTTATAAGTGCTTTACAGTCGAGTCTGATGGGGTGCCATGCCCTGGCCCCACATCAATCCCTGGCATTCTCTGTGGACTTCATTGCTCTGCTCCCCCTGCTGCTCTGCTTCCTCCCCCCAGTGGCTGCCTTCAGCATAGTTGGCTCAGGGCAGGCACAATTCCCGCCATGTGTCTCTAGTGTTGTCTCCCATGGTGCTACAGGTCAATGAGGAAGGCTGTGACCTGTGGTGAGACCGGCCCTGTGGTCATCTCTGTGCATTGCTGCTCTGAGCAGAAACATTGTCCTCAGGGCTTGGTTAGCCAGGTTGTGCTTCACTCTTTTATTTTTTCCCTCCCCCCTCATTGGCTCCTGTGTGCTTTGATCAGACAGTCCCTCTCCTTGAGCTGTAGATTCAGTGCTGTTCTCTGACGTGAATTCTTCTGGGGGGTTGAGGGGGTGCTGTCTACTTAGTTGGTAATGGGGCCAGCCCCTCAGGCCTCTATCCGTTCTTGTCTTGGAGCACCAGGTTGAAGTCTGGTCCCTCTTTCCCTGTGGAGACACAATCGACACCCTCCCCCTGGGTGGGTTAGTGCCAAGTTCCCCCGGCTACCTATCTTATTTGAAGTGAAGTAAGCCAAGTACAAAAGACAAGTACCTCATGAGTCCACTGAGGTAAGGTTAAAAAAAAATTCAAAAGGGGCATAGGGAAGAAACTACTGTATACATACGGCCCTGGGGTGAGGTCCAGGCAATATGGCAGGGGCCACACTAAACTCATGGATACATATGGTAGCCCACTAAAAAGGGTGAAGGGAAAGACCAATGTAGTTTTAATAGCACTGATAGATATGCAGATGAAATGGAGACTGAAGGAGCATGTATGAAAGGTTGAGCGCCAACCTGTACAGATTGGTGTGGAGAGAAATAGAAAAATGGAAACTATTAAGCTTCTGAAATGTACACTTATGTTCCTTGAACACCCAACATGTTTTGAATGAAGCCTAAGAGGCCAATTCTTTCATGGCCAATGGCTGCCTCTGTGTTGTTTAGATCACTCTATCGCAGTGGGTGTGTTTTCGTAAAGTTTCTTCCTACTCAAGGCCAGGGTCAACTGCTCATCACTGCTACACTTTTTGTTGTCCACCTGTCTCTTGAAACCGGTACCTTCCATATGGTCTAATGTGGTTGTAGTCACTTTTGTGGGAGAGCAAAAGAAAAGACATGCAGGGTAAAGGTTTTGTTTGACTTTGACTCAGTGATAGGTGTGCGAGTCTGGGTTGACTAGAGACACTAGAGTGTCTAATCCAGAGACATTCATATGTGTGTAAGAGAGAACTTTATATCAAAGAGCAATTGTACGTTAAGAAAACATCGCAGCCAAGTCCAGATCAAGTCCATAAGTCTAATATTTGCCCATATGTAGATACTAGTCCATAAGTTCTTCTTTAGACTCATGGAGCCATGCAATTGATGCAAATGCAGGAAGATCACAGGCCAGTAGGTGGTAAGTGTTGTGGATCCGATGGTGGTGAAAGCCTCTCAGTGCTGTCGTGAGTCTCCATGTGGCTCCTCCAGCTCCAGGGTTCTGGCTCTATTGGTGTAAATCCATGTGGCTTTTTAACAGGAATGTCTCACAGGGAGGAGTGTGTCTGGCCTCCAGTGAGCTATTTATCTCCGTTGTGCCTCCAAATGTGGTCACCAAGTTGCGACCTGATTGACAGGCTCGACGCGACCCCTTCACAAGTTGACAGGAGATTATGTAACTGCCACAATATGCAAGTTACACAAATCCTTTCTCACATTTCATTGATGAAAAGCTGGTTATGTAATCTGACATGGAAATATGAAATGTTGCCTCTGGCTGGCAGTTATGGATCCAAGAAAGGTACATGGAAATAGAACCAACAGACAGACAGACTAACAGCAAACAACAGCCCCTACAATATCGCTTATATTATTTTCATTACTTAGTCTTACCTTTCTCAATTCAAATGTTTATTTACAGCAGATTAATTTTCAGAGTCCAGTTGAATAAAAATAGAACTGATGCTCACTGGAATTTCTATGACTGAAAAAGAACCAGTTGACTGCTTACTCCTTATCGAACACACCATTATCAGTTATTCGGACAGGGTAGAACTGTGCCTGTGAGTTTCCAAGATTGTAAATATTTACAGTAGAAAGCCCTGGGCTTCTCCACGGAGCAGCTATTGGTTTCAAACTGCTGACCTTCCATTTAGCTGGCCATTGTAGTAAAATCCCTGGGCAATGAGGGCTCCCAGCAAATCTATCTCCCCTGATTGATTACCTAGAGCAGTGGTTCTCCACCTTCCTAATGCTATGACCCTTTAATATGGTTCCTCGTGTTGTGGTGAACCCCAACCATAAAATTATTTTTGTTGCTACTTCATAACTGTAATTTTGCTATTGTTATGAATCGTAATGTAAATATCTGATATGCAGGATGTATTTTCCTTGTTACAAATTGAACATAATTGAAGCATAGTTATTCATCACAAAAACAATATGTCATTATATATTGTGAAATATTTATTACTAATGACAAATAAGTGAAAATTTGTCTTGAAGCATGGTGTAGCATGGGTAACAGGCTTCACGCCGGGTACTCGTATGAGGGCATATCTGCATGTGGACGGACCTTCCTGGAGACAGATAGAGGAGCGGTGTCTCCGTTCCTAAGACCATCGGAAATGTGTTTTCCAATGGCTTTAGGCGAGCCCTGTGAAAGGGTTGTTTGACCCCCAGCGGGGTTGCAACCCATAGGTTGAGCACCACTGACTTAGATGCACCCCACTAGACAAGTGAGGTACATATCCAAAGGCATTCAGCTTAACTTGCTCTGTGGCCTGGGAAGCTTGCTGCTCTCCCGTCATCTGGCTATCAGTTCTGCTGTCACCACTCCTCTGTTGCTATCTGATGTGTAAAGGACAAGGTTCACCTCGAACCCCTTTCTTGATCGCGGTGGCATTCCTCCTCCCCTATGCCTAACATGGCTCATTTTACACCCAGTGGGATGGCAACATCGGCCAAGCTCCATGTTGGAGTTCCCAGTCTTTACTGTCACAGTGAGCAGTTATCAGTCACTCACACGGCATTGTGTAATCCCATCAGCATCTTCACCTTCTCCTACTCAGACTCTGTGGGAAAAGAGGGAACACATCCAATCTGCATGATTCCACCCAATCATTTGGTGAAGTTACAAAGGTTATGGCTAGATGATCCATGTCAAGAAAATCCCTGCTTCACATGTTCTCTGGACAGGCAGTCGAGTAGCAAAGTTAAAGGCATAAAGCATACTTCTTTCTGTGGCTATATGGATTGATTTGAAACTTAATAGTGGTCATATACCACCATTATTTTAAAGTTGATATGTTCAGTAGTAAAGTATTTCTCTGCTTCAAAGCACTCCCTCCAAAGACTTTCTCAGAAAGAGCCCCCAATTATTCCTTGGGAACCATGCCAGCAACTCCGTGGCCCCTTCAAAATGTCACCGTAGCTTGCATTTGCACATGCGCGTCTTCCAGAATCTACTCTACTTTACAAGCCTGTGGAATAGGTTAAGCAAAATAATGAGTAGGGAAAGGCGAGAGGAGAAAAATCTCTGCCGGCATAAGATGCACAACTGAATAGCTTGTCATCACGTCTCGGTAATGTGAATTTTTAAAATATATATATTTTTACTTCTCGTGTCCTTGTCTGATCTTGACCCAAATAGAAACAGTAAAACGCAGTCCTCCAGATTTCTCCAAAGTTTTATATCTCTTCTGTGCCTCACAGTTGAAATTTCCAGGTTCCGTAAATTAAAGAGCACTTTCAATGAATGTCAAAATGTATTCCTCTAAATCTCACTGAAAACTTTTCAGTTTTTTAAATTTAAACTTTAAATATTTATAAAATATTTTATAACTCTTCCTTCAAGCTTTATTTTCTGTATACTAAATAAGTCATCAGCTTGTTGATGGGTTTGCTTCTGTGAGAGTCTACAAGGCACCAAGAGATTGAAATAGATCTGTTTGTGTTAAGCTTGTATGGGCCAAATCTTGACAGAGGTCCCTTCCTCTAGTCTTGCCGTGAACTGAAGGATCATACAGGAGGCAAATGAAGATCTAGTGAGTGAACAGTGTACTCAAGGACTCCCTGAAATGAACAGTAGAAAATAGAATTCTAGATGATGACATTGATTTTGATAGATAAAACATGATTATTTTCTTCATTCAACCCATTGCCATCTAATTGATTCTAGCCCATAACAATGCTCTATCCAGTTCCCAGAACTGCAAATGTTTATGGGAATGGACAAACTCATTTTTATTCTATGCAGTGATTGGTGGTTTAGAACCACCAACATTGTGGTTTCTACCCCAACACTGATACCATCGTGCCACCAGGGCTCCTTAGCCAAGACGAAAGGGGAGGATTATACTAACTGGAAGCCACAAGCTGATCTGCAAAAGGTCACTGGTCCTTTTTGCACCTGTACAATTCTACGGGCCCTGACACCCAAAGTAGCAAATTCTCTCTGTCCTGTAGTGTAGCTGCAAGTTGGAATCACCTAGTGGCAGTGTTTAATGACTCATGAAAGGAGCCTAGTGGCACAGTGGTTAATCCTTACACTGCTAACCTACAGGCTGGCAGTCTGAACCCCTCAGTCCCTCCACTGGAAAAAGATGAGGGCATCTGTTACCATAACGATTTGTAGCCTTGGAAACCCTAAGAAACAGCTCTATTTTGTCATTCATGCTCGTTATGACTATGAGTTGAAATTAACTAAGTTGGGTAATGATGAATGATATTGAACTTCTTCATGTGTTTATTGGTCATTTGGAGATCTTCTTTGGAAGGATGTCAATTCAAGTCTTTAACCCATTTTTTAAAATACTATTTATTATTGGGGGCTCTGACATCTCTTATCACAATACATCATTCATCCAGTGTGTCAAGCACATTTGCACATATGCTGCCATCATCATTTTCAAAGAATCCTCTCTCACTTGAGCACCTGATATCGGCTCCCCATTTCTTTCCCCTTCCTCCCCCGTCCACCCGCCCTCACAAACCCTTCATAAGTTATAGATTATTATTTCCATATCTCACCTTGTCCTCCATCACCCATTTTTCCATTATTCTTCCCCCTGGAAGGGAGGGGCTTATAGGTTGATCCTTGTGATCCATTACCCCTTCCCCCCCCAACCCCCGCTAATCTTTCTGGTATCTCTACTCTCATTGTTGGCCCTGAGGGGGTTTATCTAACTTGGACTCCCTGTGTTGTGGGCTTTTATCTCTAAATGTGTGTATGTTCTGGGCTAATCCCATTTGTGAGGTTGAATTAAAGTCATGATAATGGAGGGAAGGAAACACTGAAGAACTAGAAGAAAGTTGTGTGTTTCTTTGGTGCTGCTGTACTGCACCCTGACAGACTCGTCTCTTTGTTGTGACCCCTCTGTGAGGCAATGTCCAATTATCTACAGATAGGCTTTGGTTCTTCACTCCAAGCACCCCCGCCCCCCATTCACATTGGGTATGATTATGTGTTATGGGTCTTAGATGCCTGATACCTGATCCATCAACACCTCATGATCACACAGGCTGGTACTTTGTTTCTTCTCACCTAGATGACTGCTTGTTTATCTTCAAGCCTTTCAGACTCCAGATGCTATATCGTTTGATAGCCGGGCACCATCAGCTTTCTTTACCACATTTGCTTATGCACCCATTTTATCTTCAGTGATCATGTCTGGATGTTAAAACAAAGTGTTCTTGTGTTGAGGGAGTACTTGAGTCGAGGCCCAATGTTCATCTGCAACCTTAATTTGTAACATATAGATATGAGTACATAGCTCTATTCCCCTCTATATATATATATATATATATATATATATGCCTGTATTTAGGCCTCTATAAATGTCCTTTGCCTCCTGGTTCTTTCCTCTCTTTCATTTTACATTTCTCTTGTCACGCCATCATGTTCAGCCTTCACTTGGGTTTAATAATTCCTCACTGCTACATTCCCTTGGTTGAGTCTTACTAGGTATCCTACCACCTTCCTTCCATTGACTTTAGCTCACTTATTGTTCCATTGTCCCTGGATTGGTTCGCCCCCACCCCACCTCCGTGTTCCACCTCCCCTTCTCCCGTATTCCCCTGGGACCATTTGTCTGGGTCTTTTCTTCTCTGAGTTATTTATCCCGCCTATATTTTTTTCTTTTTTTTTTAAATTTTAACAATTTATTAGGGGCTCATACAATTCTTATCACAGTTCATACATATACATACATCAATTGTATAAAGCACATCTGTACAGTCTTTGCCCTAATCATTTTTTTCTCTTTTCTTCTTTTACATTTTATTAGGGACTCATACAACTCTTATCACCATCCATACATATACATACATCAATTGTATAAAGCACATCCATACATTCCCTGCCCCAATCGTTCTCAAGGCATTTGCTCTCCACTTAAGCCCCTTGCATCAGGTCCTCTTTTTTTCCCCCTCCCTCCCCTTTCCCCCCTCCCTCATGTGCCCTTGGTAATTTATACCTCATTATTTTGTCATATCTTGCCCTATCCGGAGTCTCCCTTCCCCCCTTCTCTGCTGTCCCTCTCCCAGGGAAGAGGTCACATGTGGATCCTTGTAATCAGTTCCCCTTTTCCAACCCACTCACCCTCCACTCTCCCAGCATCGTCCCTCACACCCTTGGTCCTGAAGGTATCATCCACCCTGGATTCCCTGTACCTCCAGCCCTCATATGTACCAGTGTACAGCCTCTGTCCTATCCAGGCCTGCAAGGTAGAATTCGGATCATGGTAGTTGCGGGGAGGAAGCATCCAGGATCTGGGGGAAAGCTGTGTTCTTCATCGGTACTACCTCGCACCCTAATTAACCCATCTCCTCTCCTAAACCCCTCTATGAGGGAATCTCCATTGGCCGACACTTGGGCCTTGGGTCTCCACTCTGCACTTCCCCCTTCATTTAATATGGTATATATATACATATACACATATATACACATACATACACACACTTATATCGTTGTGGTTTTTTTTTGCATGATGCCTTATACCTGGTCCCTTGGCACCTCATGATCGCACTGGCCGGTGTGCTTCTTCCATGTGGGCTTATTTGCTTCTGAGCTTGATGGCCGCTTGTTCACCTTCAAGCCTTTAAGACCCCAGACACTATCTGTTTTGATAGCCAGGTACCATCAGCTTTCTTCACCACATTTGCTTATGCACCCATTTGTCTTCAGCAATCCTATCATGGAGGTGTGCAGTCAATGATATGATTTTTTGTTCTTTGATGCCTGGTAACTGATCACGTTAGGACCACTCGATCACACAGGCTGGTGTGTTCTTCCATGTGGACTTTGTTGCTTCTGAGCTAGATGGCCGCTTGTTTATCTTCAAGCCTTTAAGACCCCAGTCACTATCTCTTTTGATAGCCGGGCACCATCAGCTTTCTTCACCACATTTACTTGTTCACCCACTTTGGCTCCAGCCGTTGTGTCGGGAGAGTGAGCATCATAGAGTTCCAATTTAATAAAAGAAGGTATTCATGCATTGAGGGAGTGTTTGAGTAGAGGCCCAAGGTCCTTCCGCCACCTTAATACTTGACCTATAAATATAGACACATAGATCTATTTCCCCATCCTCCTATATATATTTGCATGTACATGTCTTTGTCTAGACCTCCATGAATGCCCTTTGACTCCTAGCTCTTTCCTCCATCTCCCTTGACCTTCCTCCTGCCCTACTACCATGCTTCATCGCCACCTGGGCTAGAGTATACCTCTTCTCTAAGCAACCTTACCCTTGATCATTTCCCACCAGGCCTGCCACTCCCCCTTCTCTACCATTTGGGGTCCCATGTTTTTCCCTTGTCCTTGGGTTTGTTAACACCACTTCCTTATCCCCCCTACCCCCCCACCCCAAGTCCCCCCGGAACTGTCGGTCCCGTTGTTTCTCATCCAGATAGTTCATCCAGCCTGTCCTATTCAGACAGACCTGTGGAGTCACTAACATGCACGAAAACTAGACAGAGGAAAACAAAGCAACAGTATACAACCAGACAACAAAACAACCAAAACAAACCACTGAAACAGAACAGAACAAAACAGTTCACAAGAGAGAAGCTTGTAGTTAGTTCAGGGATTGTTTGCTGGCCCTTAGGAGCGTTTTCCAGTCCAGTCTGTTGGGGCACCACGCCCTGGCCCCAAAGTCCACTTTCAGCATTCCCTGGGGACCTTGCCACTCCATTCCCTTGCTGTTCCGCTGCACTCCCCCAGTGATTTGCCTCGGTGTGGTGGGATCAGGTCAGGTGCAATTCCCACACTGTGTCTCCGGTGCTGTCCCCTGTATCGCCCTTAGTCACTGAGGGGCATCATGTCTCATAGTAGGGCCAGCCATGTTGTTCTCTCTGTGGACTGGCTGCTCTACTCAGGAACATCATCATCACGGCCTGGTGGGCCAGGCTGTGCTCCACTCTCTCCTCCTGCCCCTTCATCTGCTCCCGTGTGCTCTGATCAAATATGTCCATCTCCCATAGCTGCAGAGTCAATGTCGTCCTTTGGAACAAATTCTTTTTGGGGGAGGGGCAGGAATCCACTTAATTTATGGTGCTGGGGCCAGCCTCCCAGACCTCTCCACCGGTTCCCTCCTCCATGCCGGGATATTGCATTCACACCTTGCGACACTGGGTTGAAGTCTGGTCCCACTTTCCCTGTGGAGATATAAACAATACCCTCCCCTTGGGTGGATTAATGCCCCATGACCCCACTACCCTTTTCTTCCTTGTATTCATCCTTTTGTTTTTCTTTCCCCACCTCCTCCACCATTGTCTACCATGTACATCCCTGGTTTTGGTCTGGTCTCTTCCATACTACACCATCTTCACCCCTAAAATGTTTGTATACAGTAGCTTTTTTCCCTATGCCACTTTTGCTTTTAAAAAAAAAATTTTTTTTTAAATTCTTACCTCAGCGGACTCATGTTGTACTTGTCCTTTTGTGCCTGACTTACCTCGCTTAGCATGATTTCCTCCAGTTCTTCCCATGCCGCTATGTGCCTCATACGTTCATCACTGCTTTTTAGTGATGCGTAGTATTCCATTGTATGTATATACCACAGTTTTTTAATCCAATCGTCAGTTGATGGAAATTTGGGTTGCTTCCAACTCCTGCAATTGTGAACTGTGCCGCAATGAACATTGGAGCACAGATGTCTGGTCTTGGTTTGTTTCTTACCTCTTCTGGGTATATGCCCAGTAGGGGGATTGCTGGGTCATATGGTAACTCTATTTCCATCTGTTTTAGGTATCGCCAGATTGATTTCCATAGTGGCTGTACGTACTTACAGTCCCACCAGCAGTGGATGAGAGTTCCTGTCTCTCCACAGCCCCTCCAACACTTGTTGCTTTCTGATTTTTTGAATTGGGCTACCTTTGAGGGTGTCAGGTGATACCTCATTGTTGTTTTAATTTGCATTTCTCTTATGGCTAAAGATCGGGAACATTTTCTCATATGTTTGTTGACCATTCGGATTTCTGCCCCTGTGAAACTTCTGTTCAAGTCCTTTGCCCACCTTTCAAGTGGGCTATTGGTTTTTTTCTTTTAGGAAGCTAGCAGAGTACTGTAGATTTTAGTAATAAGGCCTTTGTCTGATGTGTCATTGCTGAAGATGTTTTCCCAGTCTGTGGACTCTCTTATTACTCTCTTGGTGAATTCTTTAGATTTACACAAGTGTTTTATCTTCAGTATATCCCATTTGTCGATTTGTGCCTCTTCTGTGTTTGTGTCCTTCCCTATTTCTGATAGCCTGTGTATTCCCTGCGCCAAAGTTCTCAAGTTGGTCCCAATTCCCTCATTGATGGCCCTAATAGTTTGGGGTTTAACTTCAAGGTCTGTGATCCACCTTGAGTTTATTCTTGTGCATGGAGTGAGATAAGGGTCTTGCTTCATTTTTCTGCATGTTGATATCCATTTTTTCCAGCACCACTTGTTAAAGAGGGCATCTGCTTCCCATTTGATATTTTTGGGGCCCTTGTCAAAGATCAGCTGTGTGTATGCTGATGCTTTTATTTCTGGGTTTTCAGTTCTTTTCCATTGGTCTGAGTATCTGTCATTGTACCAATACCATTCAGTTTTGAGAACTGTGGCTGTATAGTATGTGCCAAAGTCAGATAAAGCAAGCCCTCCCACGGTGTCCTTCTTCTTGAGGAGTTCTCTGCTAATTCTAGGTTTCTTCCCTCTCCATATGAAGTTGGTAATCAGTTTTTCCATTTCTTTGAAGAAAGATGATGGTAATTGTATCGGGATAGCATTAAACTTATATAGTGCCTTTGGCAGAACTGACATCTTAACTATATTAAGTCTCCCAATCCAAGAGCATGGAATATTCTTCCATTTGTTGAGGTCGCTCTTGGTTTCTTGTAATAGTGTTCTATAGTTTTCCCTATATAGATCTTTTGTTTTTTCAGTCAAGTGTATCCCTAGATATTTCAGTTTGTGTTTGGCTATTGTGAAGGGTACCACCTTTTTGATCTCTTCTTCTGTGGTCTTATCTGATGTGTATAACAGTCCGATGGACTTCTGTTTGTTGATCTTGTATCCTGCCACTCTGCCAAACTCCTCTATTGCTTCCAGTACTCCCCTTGTGGAACTTTTGGGATTTTCCATATATAAAATCATATCATCTGCAAATAACGATAGTTTCACCTCTTCCTTCCCCAGACGAATACCTTTGATGTCACTTCTTTGCCTTATGCTGTTAGCTAAAACCTCCAGCACGATATTAAATAGGAGTGGAGACAAGGGGCATCCTTGTCTGGTTCCCTTTTTCGGTGGGATTGTGTTAGTCTTTTCTCCATTGACTACCACTTTGGCTGTTGGTTTTTCATATATAGCTTGTATTGTCTTGAGGAACTTTCCTTCCATTCCTATTTTCGCTAGTATCTTAAACAGGAATCGGTGTTGGATGTTGTCGAATGCTTTTTCTGCGTCTATTGATATTATCATGTGATTCTTATACTTTTTCATGTCAATGTGACGAATAATACTAATGGTCTTTCGTATGTTGAACCATCCCTGCATCCCTGGTATGAATCCCACTTGGTCATGGTGAATTATTTGTTTTATATACTTTTGTATTCTGTTGGCTAGTATTTTGTTAAGGATTTTTGCATCAGTGTTCATTAGGGATATTGGTCTGTAGTTCTCGATTCTTGTGGGATCCTTGCCCGGTTTGGGTATCAGAGTTATACTAGCTTCATAGAAGGAGTTTGGGAGTTTGCCATCTTTTTCTATGTTCTGGAAAAGTTTGTGTAGGATTGGTATTAGTTCTTCCCTGAATGCTTGGTAGAATTCTCCAGTGTATCCATCTGGTCCAGGGGATTTTTTTGTTGGTAATCCCTTGATAACCTTTTCTATTTCTTCTATTGAGATGGGTCTCTTGAGATTCTTGATGTCCACCGAGGATAGTCTAGGGAGGGATTGTTTTTCCAGGAATTTGTCCATGTCTTCCAAATTGTTGAATTCATTGGAGTACAATCCTTCATAGTATTGTGTAACTATCCTTTTGATTTCATTAGGGTCTGTTGTAATGACCCCTCTATCATCCCTTATTCTTGCTATTGAGATTTGTTCCCTCCTTTCTTTGGTTAGGTTTGCCAATGGTCTATCGATCCTGTTTATCTTTTCAAAGAACCAACTTTTAGCGATATTAATTTTTTCCATAGTTTTTTTTATTTTCCCTCTCCTGAATCTCAGCCCTGATTTTTATAATTTCTTTTCTTTTGCTATTAGTAGGGTTGTCCTGCTGACTCAGCTCTAGTTTTTGTAAATTTTGTGTCAGCGTATCCATCATGAGTCTCTCTTCCTTTCTCAGGTGTGCTTGTATTGCTATGAACCTTCCTCTGATGACTGCCTTTGCTGTGTCCCAAAAGTTTTGGTACGTCGTGTGCTCATTTTCATTGGTTTCGAGAAATTTCCTGATTTCGTCTCGGATCTGCACCAGTATGCACTCCTTTTGCAGTAGAGAGTTATTCATTCTCCAATTATTTGCTCTTATTTTCTTTGTCTTCCTTTTGTTGATTTCCAGTCTTATGGCACAGTGGTCAGAGAGAGAGGTCTGTATTATTTCAATGTGCTTAAATTTATGTAGATTTGCCTTATGCCCCAGCATGTGGTCTATCTTCGAATATGTGCCATGAGGACTTGAAAAGAATGTGAAATTTTTTGTATTTGGATGAAAAGCTCTGTAAATATCTATTAGGTCAAATTGTCTAATTGTGGAGTTTAGCTCTCTAGTCTCCTTGTTGCGTTTCTTTCCCTGTGATCTATCTTTCTCAGTGAGTGGTGTGTTGAAGTCACCCACTATAATTGTCGAGTCTGTGATTTCTTTCTTAATCTTTTGGAGTGTTTGGTTCACGTATTGAGCTGGTCTCTCATTCGGGGAATATATGTTTACAATGCTTAGTGGTTCATTGTCTATCATTCCCTTGAGCATTATATAGTGTCCCTCCTTATCTCTTTTTATGGTTTGCACTTTGAGGTCAATTTTATCCGAGATAAGGATTGCAACCCCTGCTTTTTTTGTGTTGCTGTTTGCTTGGTAGGTCCTTCTCCAGCCTTTGATTCTCAGCCTATTTTTGTCTGTAGCCTTGAGGTGTGTCTCCTGTAGGCAGCAAATTGATGGGTTGTGTTTTCTAAGCCATTCTGCTAGTCTCAGTCTTTTAATGCCTGAGTTCAGGCCATTGATATTCAGGGTTATTATCTCCATGTGCGGACTCTGTGATGCCATTTTATACTTTTTGTGTTGGGAGTGTTCCTACTTTCCTTTCTCATTAGTGTGTGTTTTGTGTGTGTATCATTCTTGACTTCTTTCCATCCTTAAGCCAATGCTATCTTGGGGTCTGTTTTCTATTTGTTGTGCTCTGGGTGAGGTTGTTCTATGTGCTGGTGTCTTATTTGTGCTTGGCGAGTGTTGTTATTCTGCCCATACTGAGTCGGCAAGGATCATTTGTAATGCTGGGTTTGTTGTAACGTATTTTTTGAGTTTTTCCTTGTCTGGGAAGAGTTTTACTTCTCCATCGATCTTGATCGATAATTTGGCTGGGTAGAGTATTCTCTGTTTGCGTTGTTTTCTTTCAATTTTTGGAATATGTTACTCCACTCTCTCCTTTTTTTCATAGTTTCTGCTGATAGGTCTGAGCATATCCTTATGTGGGAACCTTTATATGTGATTGCTTGCTTTTCCCTAGCTGCTCTCATGATTTTCTCCTTTTCCTCAAAGTTTGAAAGTTTAACTATTATGTGCCTTGGTGATTTCTTCTTGGGGTCCCGTCGTGCTGGTGGTCTTTCAGCCTCCTGGATGGTTGCTTGGTTTTCATTCATTAGGCTGGGGAAGTTTTCCTCCAAGAATTCTCTCGCTATTGTTGCAGATGACTTCTTTGTTGTGTCTTCCTCCGGTAGGCCAATAATTCTAATGTTGTTCCGCTTCATAGCATCAGATATAGCTCTTAGGTTTTCTTTGGCTTCTCTGATGCTCTTATTAGATTTTTGTTCACGTTTATTAAAGTCTGCTTGGCTGTCCTCCACGCCACTAATGCGGTTCTCTGATTCCTCCAATCGATTCTCAAGGAACATGATTCTGCTATTGTTTTTCGTTACCTGCTCCTCAAGCTCCTGTATTTTCCTTTGGTATATGTCTTTTATCTCCTCTATCATTTCATCCTTTTTCTGTAGTGTTTCCCTCATATTCTGCATCGCTCCAAGCACCATTCTGAGAGCTTCTTTGTATGGCATCTCAATGTCTGCTTCTTCTATGTATGTTGTTATGTTCAGGACATCTTCTTCCTTTGCCTTTTGTTTTTCCTGTTTTTTCGTTGAGGTCGTTGGGGGTGATGGCTGTTTGCGTTGAGTTGTTTTTGAGGGACCAGGTGCCATTTTCTAGTCTCTCTCTGGAAGACTTATAGGAATTCTTCTTCGATCTTCCTACAGCTGATTTTGCTATGGGATTAACCTACCACTTTATCTTCCTGTGGCTTCCCTATTAGGGGAGTGCCCCAGATGGCAGATTGACTGCCTGCACCAGTGTTGCAGAGGCTGGGCTGAAGTTCCCGCTATTGGTTTGAATATTGATAAGTGTTGGCTGAGCTGCCTTATGTCCCCAGGTACACAGGCAGGAACTCCCTGGTGAGAAGTCTGAGGAGTATCCCCTGGAGAGCAAGCAGGCCTTACCCTAGCCTTGGGCTATCTATGCAGGGTGGAGCTCACCTAGCTGGGTGTGGCCCAGGCGCAAATGCCCTAGGGCAATGGGAGTGCCCCGTAAGTCAGCAATGGAGTGTGAGAGAGCAGGGCAGGAACAAGGGGGGTGAGAAAAATCAAAAAGTGAGACTAGACTGTGCAGGGGTACAGGGAAGCGAGGGAAGCAAAAGAAACTATGTAGCTGAGTCCCACTCCCGGCCTGTGGATCTACAAGGGCTTACTCCCTGCCCCAAGCCCCAGCGGTAGTTCCCAGCTGAGCCCCAAGAAGGGTCGCAAGAAAACTGCTGAGCCGCCCCCAGAGAAATGGGGGGACAGAGAGCAGAGATGTTAACAGACGCCGCCGTGTAGCTGAAGCTTGATCCCTGCCTATGGAGCTGTGGGGGTTTGGGTTTATTCCCTGCTCAGAACACGCGGCGCGGCTGCGGCTGCGGCTGTGCCTTGAAAAAGCCCTTGCGCAGCCCTCCAAGGCTGTGTGGGAATATAAAGCAGAGACGCAAACAGAAGCAACAATGTAGATGAATCCCGATCCCTGCCGGCAAGAGTCCTGTTCCTGCCCTGAGGCAGATAGGGAAAAACTGTGGCTGTGCTGAGACCAAGCCCTGCTACAGGCTCCAAATGGTCCCGGCTTGGGCAGATCCGGCAACAGGACTAGGGTCGAGCCCCAGCCGGCTTCCACTGAGGTAAGCCAAAAGCCCCCAGCCCCTCAAAACCCCGTGGATCTGTGCCTACTTATCTTTATGATGCACCTCCTGCGATCCAGTGGCGTTGAATTTCACTCTGAGCAACTCTCCTGGGCTGGATTCTGCGGAGTCCGGTGTTTTTTTTATTTATATCTTCTGGATTAACCTTCTATCAGCTCTGGGAAGTGCACATGTTTCCTATTCTATTTGTTGTCTTTACACTCATTTTTTGGCAACCCTTGACCTACAAAGTTTTAAATTTTTGATAAAGTATAATTTAAGTATGTTTTATATAGTGTTTATGCTCTTAATAGCATCCTTAAGAATTTATTGCCACATTTAAGTTATGAAGTTTCCCCCCTATGTTTTTTTTCTATGTGGTAGCTTCTCATTTGTATGTAAGCCATTTATTAGAAAGTAGTTAGCCTTACAGGTTGGGTAATTACTCCTACAGGAAACTCTCCTCACAATATTAATTTGTTTAGCAAGCTCATTATTTTTAGATATTAGAAGTTGACTTTTGAATTCAGAGGATGAAGTCTGATCTGAAGCAGGTTTGTTGAGTTCTTACTGTTAGAAACTATGAACTCATGAGCCTGTATGTGATTGAGAGAAAGACCTTGCTTACATCAAAGTACCCCTTTGAAATGAGGCAGACTTAAGTATCTTTTATTCTGTTGGCTTTGAGACATTACACAGATGATACCAACACACCATCTACTTATCTAAACTAGTATTCACTTTATAGTGTTTAGAGTCATAATATGGGATAATTTATTTCCCGAATCATTTCAGGAAGTCAAAATTTGGCATCCATTGAAGTTCATATAGAGTTTTAGTATGAAAAATTGGAAACTAACAGTGAATGGCAGTATATGTACAGTCTTTTTCAGTCAATAAAAGGGTTTATAGAGCCCTCAAGCCCCATATTGTCTGGTCACAGCAGACCTTTTTATGATACATCTCATATTCCATTTTCCTTTGCTCTCTGATGTATTGTCAGCCCGACTCCCTGTCACTCTTGAGTTTGCTTGCCATGCTGAGTCCTAATTCAAGATCTTAAGCCCCACCCCCCACTTCCACCTTGTGTTATTCTGGGTTCTCTAGAGAAGCAAACTAACTAGCGAAGCTTTTATGAGTATGTATGTACAATAAGATTTCTACGCAGAAATGTCCCATACAGTAGTAGAATCAGGTGGATCTAATCTGGTTAAAGTCTGTGGGCTGTGGGTCATATCAGGAGAAGCCTGACTCTGGAAGCTATAGGGATGGACGTACCAGGAAGCAAGAAGGTAAAGCAGAAACACAACAGGCTGGTGGATGCGATTGAAAGAAACAACGGGCCGCAGCCTGCTGATGGTTCCGGGGATTGGCGAGCACTATCACAAGAGGTAGACAAACCAGAAGCAGCATCCAGACCCAGATCAAGTTCTAGTAGACGGAAAGCTTGCCCAGAGTCTGCTTAAAACGGAGCAGGTTCCAAACTCAGGAGTCTTTCTTCCAATTACATCAAGACTTTGACCTAATCACAGTCCTGCCTTCCACCTCAGCTGCTGGCTACTCACAGCTATGATTACATTATGCTTGATCCTATGATGGGAGAATTACTGCCAAAATATTGAGAACGTGGGCCAAGCAAGTTGACACAAAGCCTACCTATCAACACAAGTGCTTCACCTACTTACAAATTCCTACTGATTCATCTCATCACAGTTTAAAATCATAACTAGTTAGGGAAAGTTTCCCTGAATGCTGTGTTCTCCTTACATTTTGATTTCTTTTCTTTGAGCTTATTGTATTCAAGCAAACAGACATGGAGTCAGTTCTGACTCGTAGTGACCTATAGGCTTTTTGAGACCATAAATGTTATGGAGCAGACAGCCTTGTATTTCATCCAAGAAGCAGCTATTAGTTTTGAACTGCCGACCTTGTAGTTAGCAGTTCAATCCCTAACCCACAGTGGCACCAGGGCTAACAAAGTGTGTATCATACTTGACCAATATTTGTGTGACTATTTGATTATTGTTTCCTTCACAAGAGTACAGGCTCCATGAGGTCACAGTTAATGTTTGTCCAATTCCACGTTGCAGTCTTTACCCTTAACCCACTGTTTACCTAAGCTGGTGCTTAATAAACATTTGTTGAATGGATATGCGACAATAGGTAATCTGCCTAAAATTACATACCTAACACTTGGTAGAGCCGTGATTGCAAATCATGCTGATAATCATCCAAAGAACAGAGATCAGGTAGAAAAACAATCATATTTGCTATTGAATCTTAGAAGCGATACAAGAGTGCTTTGTAAGTACAGTGAAATCGGAATTCCACAAGAATCTTGTCCTGAGCTCTCAGATTTTTTGCCTTTAGACAGGGTGTAACATTACCGTTTGTCTGTTGCTTTCAACTAGCACAACATCTTTGAATTGTTCTCTTACAGGTGTGCTCTTTACATGACTTCAAGCTTTTGTGGGATTAAGTATAATTACTGTAGGGAAACTATTCTTCTCAAACACTAATGTGTGTGTGTGTGCAGATTCACACACTAGTGGTAGCTGAACTTACAAGAAAGAAATCAGTCATAATAGAATTGTTCCAGAACACACATTGTGCTCAGGAGGACCTTGTACATGGATCACTAGACAGTTGTGTGAACAGAACAAGGGAGTACTGCATGGTTTGTAGTCAGGAAGGGTGTATGTCAGGATTACATCCTCTCACCATACTTATTCAAACTGTTTGCTGAGAAAATCATCAGAGAAGCTAGATTATATGAAAAACAATGTTGTATCGGGATTGGAGGGGAGCTTATTAACAATGTTAGATATTCAGATAACATAACTGTGCTTGCTGAAAGTGAGGATGGATTGAAGCCCTTGCTGTGAAGATCAAGGATTCCAGCCGTCAATGTTGGATTGAGACTCAATGTACAGAAAACTGAAATCCTCACTATTGGGCCAATAAGTAACACCATGATAGATGTAGAAAAGGTTGACGTTGTCAAGGGGTTTGCCTTGCTTGGATCCACAATCAGTGCTCATAGAAGCAGCAGTAATGAAATCAAAAGATGTGTTGCATTAGGTAAATCTACTACACAAGATCTCTTCAGAGTATATTAAAAAGCTAGGATGTTACTTTGCGGACTAAGGTACACCTGACACAAGCCATGGTTTTTCAGTGGCTTCATATGCTTGTGAAAGTTGGACATTGAATAAAGAAGAACAAAGAAAAATCGATACATTTACATTGTTCTGGAGAAGAATGTTGCAAGTGCCAGGGACTGTTAAAAGGACACACATGTCTGTCTGGTGTCTGGGAGGGTGAGACTGCGTCTGACATACTTGGGACGTGTTGTCAGGAGAGACCAGTCCCTGGCGAAGGACATCGTACTTGGTGCCGTGGAGGAGCGGTGCAAACGAGGAAGATGCTTACGGAGATGGATTTGAAAGCACGTCTTCAACAATGGTGTCACAGGAAGAATTATGAGGATGTAGCAGGACCAGACAGTCTTTTGTTCTGTTGTGCACAGGGTCACTGGGGGTCTGGCACCCACAATCACAGCAACAATTGTACCTAATCCCTCTAAAGCAGGGGGAGGGGGTGTTTTTCCTGCCAAAGGCCCTTTGGATATTTGTAACATTAGTTGCAGGCCATACAAAATATCAACTTAAAAAACAGCCTCCTGTATTTGGTCAAACATTTCATGAACTGGACCTTAGTACCTGGAACTGTTTCTCTTTGGTGAGGCATGTGATGTTAGTTGGTATTAATGATGTCAAAGCCTTTTATAAGTGGCTTATATGGCCTGTGGGCCAGACATTCCCCTCCCCTGCTCAAAGGGTTTCTTCAGGGGTCCTCAAACTAAGGCCCCCGGGCAGCCCGCTGAGGATATTTATCCGGCCTGCCCGGTGGTTTTTCCCCGTTTTGATTTTTTACTTCAAAATAAGATATGTGCAGTGTGCATAGGAATTTGTTCATAGTTTTTTTTTAAACTATAGTCCAGCCCTCCAATGGGTTTGAGGGACAGTGAACTGGCCCCCTGTTTAAAAAGTTCGAGGATCCCTGCTTAGACTTATTTTTTCTTGGGCTCAAAACTGGTTTTAATTACTGTATATACTCAAATATAAGCCAACTCAAATATCAGCCGAGGCACCTAATTTCACCACAAAAACTGCATTTAAAATGTGCTGAAAAAGTTCAGCTCATACAGGAGTATATATGGTATTTTCCCATAAATGTTCCATGGGACATTTCAGGTACAACATACATTTATGTTCATTTAACATATAATAATTGAATACCTATTCAATGCCAGCATTGGTATGTGTTTTCAAAAATGAGCAATAAACATTGCACATGAAAGGTATTTCATTATCATCAGATTTTCTATAAGGATTCATGTTCTCAGAGATTTCTGTTTTGTGAATGAATAAAATATATTTTCTCAATTACTTCCCAGAGAGCCCCTAATTTCTTGATTAAAAGCCTGCTTCCATTCTTTCTTCTTACACAGTAGATGTTATCTTTGGCATTTATGGTGAAGATTTATCACAGAAATGGAAATTTCCAAACTAAATAGAAACAACCCAGTAGGCAAACAAATGAGTAAGATGTAATATTCTTCTATAATAAAACTCTTACTGTGCTCAATATCCAGTCCCTCCTCATTTTACAATTTAAATGCATGCTTGTAATTTAGAGCCCAGTCTAAGCATATGCTCTTTTGAATTTCCTTTTTGTTACCAGTAATATGTTTAATTTCCCACAGTTTTAATCCTATAGCTTAAGGATGGAAATTTCAGTACACAAATCTGGATTTGCCATGTGTGTCTGAGATGCTGTGTCTGCTTTAATGCTTGGATGTTTATGTTTCACAGTTGCCTTTTGAAACGAGGCAAGCGATTCTTCAAAACCTATTGTTGTCCTTCAGCAGCACAATTTACAAGACAGAACTTATATTTCACACATGAAAAAGTGCTATTCCTTGCTCTCTAGTTTTGGGTTACTTTGCTCGTATAAATCAGGCATTTTCACACTTGGTCTAGTTTTATACAAATAAGGACATAGTACCATTGTATGTGACCACAGAAATATTTCTATTTTGGGAGTAAAATGCTAAGAAAAAAACAAAACCATAAAACATATTTTATAGAATTCCAAATTTTCTAATTATTTATATATTTACTAGATTATAATCCTCATCATAACCCCATAAGGAAAGTTGAACATTTAATTGAACAATTTATTGTTGAAATTTAGGACAGTCAGCAATTTGGGATAATTATTCTGACATCAAGCCTATAGTAAATAAAGTGGGGGGTTAACATACAGGCACATGTATGGGGGAGAGAATTAGCAAAAGAGGAGGGAAAAACACAATTCTCATTGAGGGTCGTCCTCTTGCTGACCTTCTGCTTCCCAGTTTCTCCTCCAGAAACTGTCAGCTGATGAAAACATAGCTAATGCCCAATGGACAAAAATCTCATCTTCCTCAATCCTAAAGAACATTCTGACTGCACTTTTCCAGGATCAACTTGTTCATTCTTTGGGGAGTATGAGGTACAATCAGTCTCCAACACTGGACTTCAAATGCATACATTCCTCTGCAGTCCTTATTTTTTCTGTTCTCCCTCGCTCAACTGCCATTAAGGTAATCCCACCTCAAAGGACTACAGGACAGTGAAGAACTGCTTCTGGGGCTTTTGAAGACACTTCACGGAGTAGAGAGCCTCTTCTTTCTCCCAAGGAGGAGCTGGAGGTTTCAAACTGCTGACCTTACTGTTAGCAGCCCAATGGATTATGCCATTACGCCATCAGGGCTTTTCATCTTTCTGTAGTATACTATGCCAATTGACTTGGATACCTCTGAGATTGTGATTCTAAATTCTCCAGCCCAGTGATTGATGTCCTCCATGTGTTTGGTTGTGATGAAGACATTTCCATAACTTTGTCCCGTGTATGCGCTATAATATATTCATGAATATATTTACATCACATGAACAAAATACTCTGCCCATTCTGTGTGTATGTGGGTGTGGTCCTCTACCTTCTCACATCTGTCCAGCTTGCAAGTCTGCATATGTATCCACTCAAAATTATTGTTTATTTTGTAATTGCTATCGCAGGATTGTTTGTACGAGTGTTTACCTTTATTGCCTTTACCTTTTGTGATCCTCCTAGTTTCTTCCTTTGCCTACATTATGTTTTGCTTAACTCCCCTTTTTTACTTCCTTTCTGTCACACATGGTAATATATCTCTGCTCACTAGGCAGTGTTCTCTCCTCACTCCACTTTTCTCCTCCCATCCTTGATAACTCTTGACTTTTTATAGCCGTAATCTCATATAACATTTATACCAAGTCAATACTTGGTAATTGACTTTTTTCACTTAGCCTAAAGTCTTCCATGATTATCCATGTTATGTTTTTGTTTGTGTGTTTGTTTTTGCGGTGCTTACAGATGCATTCTTATTCTTTAACATTAAGTAGCTTTCCATTATATGTACAAGGGGGCACACCCCCCCCCCACCCAAAAAAAAAACAACAGAAAAAAGCTCCGCTAGGCAGAGCATCAAGAAACTCACTCTGAGTCAGTGCACTCAGTGGCGTCGCCTGGAAAGGTCCTCTCTGGTCACAGTAAATTTTATTTTATAAGTAGTTTCGCTCAAACTTTTTTTTTTTTGTATGATGGCTGATTTCAAAGAATTATGTGTGGTTGTGAAATTTTGCTTCCTGCATGGGAAAATGCTGCAGAGACTGTTGTGATGTTGAGCAGAGCTTAAAAGGTGAACAAGCGGCCATCTAGCTCAGAAGCAAATAAGCCCACATGGAAGAAGCACACCGGCCAGTGCGATCACAAGGTGCCCAAGGGACCAGGTATAAGGCATCATGCAAAAAAAAAAGAGAGATATAAGTGTGTGTATGTATGTGTATATGTATATATGTATGTGTATGTATGTATATATATATATCATATTAAATGAAGGAAGTGCAGAGTGGAGACCCAAGGCCCAAGTGTCGACCAATGGAGATCCCCTCATAGAGGGGTTTAGGAGAGGAGATGGGTTAATTAGGGTGTGAGGTAGTATCGATGAAGAACACAGCTTTCCCCCAGATCCTGGATGCTTCCTCCCCCCAACTACCATGATCCGAATTCTGCCTTGCAGGGCTGGATAGGACAGAGGCTGTACACTGGTGCATATGAGGGTTGGAGGTACAGGGAATCCAGGGTGGATGATACCTTCAGGACCAAGAGTGTGAGGGACGATGCTGGGAGAGTGGAGGGTGAGTAGGTTGGAAAGGGGGAACTGATTACAAGGATCCACATGTGACCTCTTCCCTGGGAGAGGGACAGCAGAGAAGGGGGGAAGGGAGACTCCGGATAGGGCAAGATATGACAAAATAACGAGGTATAAATTACCAAGGGCATATGAGGGAGGGGGGAATGGGGAGGGAGGGGGAAAAAAAAGAGGACCTGATGCAAGGGGCTTAAGTGGAGAGCAAATGCCTTGAGAATGATTGGAGCAGGGAATGTATGGATGTGCTTTATACAATTGATGTATGTATATGTATGGATTGTGGTAAGAGTTGTATGAGTCCCTAATAAAATGTAAAAGAAGAAAAGAGAAAAAAATGATTAGGGCAAAGACTGTACAGATGTGCTTTATACAATTGATGTATGTATATGTATGAACTGTGAAAAGAATTGTATGAGCCCCAATAAATTGTTAAAAAAAAAAAGACAGGGCTGTGGGGAAGTGTAAGAGTGGTTTTCTCATTTCAAAAGAGGTGAAATATCTATTGATGACAAGCCTTGTTCCAGGCATTTGTCAGCTTCCAGGACCAGGTGAAAATGTTGACAAAATTCATGCACTTGTGCTGGAAGACCAACGACGGATCATTGATGAGCTGGGATGTTATTTGGACTATCTTGGCACTAGGTTCAGTGAATTTTAATGGAAGATTTGGGAATGAGAAGAGTCATTGTACAATTTGTGCCTTGGGTTTTGACTGACTAGCAAAAAGAGTGAGAAGTGGAAGCATGCCGGGCTTTGAAAGAACAGCTCTGAAGGGACACAGGCTTTTTCCAAGGTAACAAGACTTGGTGCTATTCTTATGACCTCAAAACCAAACCAGTGGAAGACACCATCCTCGCCCCCCCCCAAAAAAAAGCTCATCAAGTGAAATCAAAGAGCAAGATGATGCTCACTTGTTTTTCTTAATGTGAGGGGGTAGTGCATTTGGAATTATTTCCACCAGGTCAGACTGTGTAATCAAGTTTTCTTTTATAAGTTCTGAAAAGAGTGCATAACAGTGTGCAACAAAAGAGGCCTGATTTGTGGCAGGTGGGGCACTGGTTTCACCACCACAACAATGCACCTGCTCACACAGCCATCTCAGTGTGCCAGTTTGGGGCAAAACACAGCACTCATCTCTTGCTCCACTCATCTTATTCACCTGGCCTTGCTATGTGCAATGTCTTTTTCCTTCCATGAATGAAGAGAGACATGAAAGCACAGTGATTTGATGATGTAGAAGAGGCGAAGACAAAGATGAGGAAGGTGCTGTCAGCCATTCAAACAGATGAGATTTAAAACAGTGTTTCCAAAAATGGAATTACAAATTTGACAAAGGTATTAAATGTAATGGAGAGTACTTTGAAAGTGATAAGATTGTTTTGTAAAAAAAATAAATACATAGCTTTGGAAAAATATCCATTGAGAGGTTTGGGTACACCCTCATGTACCATAGTTTGTTTACCTATTCATTCATTGATCAGAATTTTGATTGCCTTCTTCCTTTTGCTAAAATGAATTGCTGGGATAAGACTTTAAAGAGTTGTTTGTATTATTTCCTGGTAAAAAAATAAAATTTTAAGAGGTATTTTTCAGGAGATTTGCCCAATGAGATGTACAGCCTTGGAAACACTGAGGAAGCAATTCTACTCTGCCCGATGGTGTCCTATGAGTTAGAATAAATGACTCTGATAGCAAGTGAATGATTGGGTTCTTGCTTCTTACTCCGTTGTGGGGAATGAGTTTTGTTTATGTTGAGGTGCAATCCATACTGAAGGCTCTAATCTGCCGAACTTCATTAGTCGCCATGCCCTTTCCACTTCCAACCAGGAAGTATGTTGTCATCTGAAATTAGCAGCTGGAAACCACACTTGCTTTCTGGGATTGCGGTTGGTACTCAAAGTAGAAGGTTTACCCTCATTTTGGAATGCATTTATCAGCTACTCTTGTAATCTGGTGGGTGTTTTAAAAAGTATTTTCAACAAGAGTTTATGTGTATGAGTAAGATATAACTGCTTGGGCGGGGAATCATAGTGTTAATTAAAAATAAATATAATACCAAATAAAATATCTGACATAAAAATATTAATGTCTCAACATGAGGTTATAGAACGTGAGGCACAAGACTCGTAAAGGATTCAAATAATAAAACCAGTCAGTGTGATAATCATGAGAAGCACGAGGACATGCTCTTGGTGCCACACTCGCTTTCTGCTGGAGCTGCCAGAGGTTTATATAATTTCTTCTTAAGTACTTAAATTAGGTCCTGTGCCAGAGATGGTCTTTAACTAAAGGTTAACTGAACAAAAAGGTAATGTCCATTAATGCGTGCCCAGTCTTGCTATATTTGATGAAGGTTTTCTTCCTTGTTAACAGGACTAATTCTAGTCATGTCCTTTTGCCTGTTCTTGTACGTTACCCCCAAAGCACAGTTTTCACAGGTCACCCCCATTCTCCTCGAATCTGATCCTGCTCACACTCTCCTCTCTGCATTGGCCACCACTCTCCTAACACACGGCTTATTTCTGCCATGCCAACTGTTACTCATGTCCCCTGCCTCCGCTTACTACTTACTATACATTCTTATCCCTCCCTTTTATAAGAAAATCTTCCCATTTTCTTTTGAACCTACTCCAAACACGCATTTGTTATTACCATGCCACCCAAAGTGCTCTTGTCAACCTTACGAGAGCAGCATGCCACGTCATTAAATCCATTAGTTCTGAGCTCAAATTTTACTAGTCCAATCAAAGCCCATTTGATATAGAAGGTCACTCATTCTTAATGGAAACATTTTTTTCGACTTGGTTTTCTGGATACTTTTTACTCCTCCTCCTGGTTGTGCCCTGTCAGTCCAACCTATTAACCTTGGACTCCTCTCTGTGCCTAAATCACTTTGCTTTTTCTGTGTACTCACTTTCTCTTTGATCTCATCCTCTTTCGTGACTTTACTGCCATTTATAGACTAATGATTCCAGGATTTATATCTTCAGCCCAGACCTCTCCCTTGGACTCCAGACTAATCTGTTTAGCTTTCTGTTTGGTATCTCCACTTAGAGAAACATGCTGAGCTGATCGTCCAAAACTGAACCCTTAATCTTCCTTCTCCATTTTTGCTTCTCAAAGTCCTCCCCATTATAATAACTTCATTCTTTCCTGTTGCATAATTCACTTTCAACTGATAGTACTCGGGCCAAAGTCATCACAGTGAGCACTATCCTATAAATTTTTTATTTATTCTTCCCCTTTGGTGCACTTTAAACTCAGCAACCAATGTTATGCCATCAAAACACCAGTGAGACCAGAATATTCTATGTAGCACTCCTCCTCCGCTCCTTCAAGTCTTTATTCAGACTTCGTCTGAAGACTCCCCCAGATACTTATGATTGTAATCCAGGGGTTTTCTGCAAGGGGCTAGATGGTGACTATTTTAGGTTTGGGTGGCAGTAAGATCTCTGGTCACAACTACTCCGCTGTGCTGGGACAGTCCCCAAACAGCCATAGACAATACTTACACGAGTGAGCATGACCGGTTTCGATGAAATCTTATAGTTGCAATTTGAATTTTATAAAATTTTCATACATTCTAAATAGCCCTCTTTTGATTTGTTTCAGTGTGTTCAAGTGCTGAATAGTTTTAAAGTCATATAAAAATCGACGGTGGGTTATAGGGGACCCAGAGACTGCCTTACTTTCCTCCCCACGTGTGCATTGCTTACCACCTTTCTTTGCTGTTGTCATTGGGTTCATTTTTCAGTTTATCATGAAATGTAATATGCTTTGTATTTTATTTATGTATTGTGTTTATTATTTATACCCTACAAATTAAATATACTTACCCTGGAATCAGAGAATTTTGTCCATTTGGGGTATTGCTAAATTCCAAATGCCGAAATAGATTGTCAGTTTACAGACGTTGACTGAGTAAATGAGTGAGTGAATGGATATAGAATATATAAAAAAGAAAGTAAAGAGAATTAGCTATAATGGAGAGAGCAGTTGAACAAGTCTAAAAGCATTTTAAAAATTATAATCAGAAAAATGCAGGCATAGTATAATTTTCACTCCATACTCATGCATCTAATGAAAGGCTTCTTCAGTGACTATGCCAAGTATCATATTTCACTGCTTCTGTCTTGCAAACACCACTTTTTTTAATAAGTTAGCTATCTCTGTGTCTGGGTACCCACCTGGCTTCTCAGAAGGCCTGTGCTTCCTGACCTTCCATAAAGCGGTTTTAGATTTGAATAGATTCACAGACTAGCGACAAACATTCTCACTTCCTGGGAGAGCTGACTGTTCACTGGGTTAGTGTAAGTGACCATTTCATTTACATCTAAGACTCCCTTTCCTAAGAATTTCATCCATTATAATTAGCATTTAATCCCTGCCCCCTTTGGATGCGCCCAAGAAGTTAGCAAAGTTCCAGTTTTGCAGTCTTTGATTAAAATAAATAAAAATGTCACATTGTAAGCTTACCTTAATTTCTATGAGCTGACAATAGCCATTTGAATGTACTTAAATGGGATTTAATTATTATATGCAGTGGAAATTAAAAATTTATGAGACAAATGGCCTTAATTTAATTAGCGAGAGAACGATTCAAATGGTACTTCATTTTAAGAACAACTAATATTTTGTAACAGAAAAGGCCCGTGCCTTTGGTTTATGCATAAAAACATGGCAAAGATGTGCCTTCTTTTAGTTCCATGAAAGCCCTTTCTTTTCTGCTTGGTAAAATATTAATCATAGGTAGAGGTGTTATGAGGATAAAATTTAATGTAGTCAAGTATTAGATCACTATTTCAAGGTGGCCAATATAAATTTTGAATATTTTTGACTAGGTGAAAGTCACATTTTGATTTTGTAAACATATTTGACAACCCAGTATTGAAGATGAGCTCTAAATAAACCAGACTTGACATCTGATTGTTAAACATTGGGTCCAAAGTAATTTATATCACAACGCTTCCCTTTCAAGTCTTCTTCTGGTTATTTAGGAGCATTGATGAAAAAGTAGCCAATACATATATCTCAGGATAGCAACTGCATGAAGATGAAGTCTGTTTACTTGCTTCGTGTATGACATATTTTCCTCCTGGCCAGTTTTTCATAGTGTAACAGAGTGAAAAAAGAGGAGAAGCAAGAAGATGACAGGATAGGGTTTTCAATAATAGAGTTTCTGAAAGGAGAGGCAAGAACATTGGTAGAGTAAGCAAAGGCAATACAAATTATGTAGTATAGAAAATTTAAGACTATTACTCAGAAAAAATGTCATCAAGCCAGGCATTAAGATATTCTTGTAGCTATAAAAATAAAAACCATGTTGACTGAACTACGTAGGATATGACCGGTGTAGTGTGAATGTGGCCATTGCAGGTATGAGCACTTCAGACAGAGGCAAAATATGTAATTGAGTGTAGCTGTCCTGAGACCAATGTATGATATTTTTATGTAAGGGGCAGAAGTTCTGCCCTCACACCTCCCCTAATTTGCCACGAGTTTAGACACACACAGACACATGTATTTATTTTGCATTTCCAGCCGGGGTGACCCCTTGGCAAGTGTAATGGATGGGAGTCCAGCAAAGCGTCACCGTGGTTGGTGTCTTGATGGCATGCTCTCTGAAATGGTGTGTGAAGAGCTTGCATCCGTATTTTCCAAGCACGTTGCCACGAAGTCTTGGCCCTTTCAAAGTGCAACTAGAATGCCATGCATCAGGCAGGGTGTTTACCTTTTCTTTTTAGTCCCTAGAGAGATTTATAGTTTGGGGAGAAATTGCTTTGCTCCTGCCTGTTATGTTTGATCTGGTCACCTTAGAGCATTCACAATACTTTCCACACGCTGCGTGCCTGAAGGCTGTGATAAATTCTTTCAGGGAGACGTGTGTCTTCATATTCATTCTGCAAGTGAGCAGTTGCTGCCTTCAAATACCGTTGAAATGTGAGTGTTCTGATTGACGCTGTCTCCTCTGCACCTGTCCTGCTCGCCTGCACTACTGTGTCTGTCCACTGTGTGTGTGTGTGTGTGTGTGTGTGTCGGGGGCGGGGGGGATCAGAAGGTATAGAATAAGGTGGATTTTATCATAATTCGCTGTTCTGTGGTGTCTGCTACAAAATTGTTGCCATAATATTTAAAGATTAAGAGTGTCATTAAGTCCTACTTAGGAACAAGTGTACGTTTTCTACGTTATAAAAGTCTAGTTTCTCTCAGCAGACCAATGAAAGCTACTTAGTGGGAAATTAGGTGTAAGCATAGAATAACAAGGTTCTCTTGAATTGGATGCTTATGTTCAGGGGCATCTCTTGAGCTTTGACTGTGTAAGAGAGATATGGCTACACGTTTGCAGCTGTGCTTCAATTTTTATTTTCTTACGTCTGGTAAGATGGTTGGCTAATATGCAAAGTAAAGCAACCACCTACCACCTCCACCATCCCCTCAAAAAGTAATTGTGTCTCTGCATCTTTTATCCATAAAAAATAGGCTTTAGCTCTGAAGAGCCACAAAATAGGCTTCAGACTAGAAGTAGTTCCCCAGACCCCTTCAGGACCAGTGGGGAGATAGTCATAAAGGTCAGTGGACAGACCTGGAATTATGTATGCTTTTTCGGATGTATAGATAGACAGAAAGATAGATATTTTTCTATTTCTTTTTCCCCTATTTTTATTCAATTTTTCGTGTTCTTTTTGTATTGTCTACATTATTGTTGGTTTGCCCACCTATATAAGACAGAAGTGGGAAACAAGTCCAAGGAAAAAGCAACAGGATCAAAGGTTCCAGAGAGACTTAGGGGGAGGAGGAGGAGGCAGGGGAAGGAGTAGTGAGCAAACAACACCATAGGCAGGGGAACAACTAGGGAATTAAAACCAACAACAAGGAAGACATAGAGATCCTGGGGGTGTTGAGCAAGAGCACTCTAGCTGAGAGAAATTACTAAGAGGCAGAAGAAGGGTGAGTGTGGTGGTGGGAAAGGAGGAAGGTAAAAGGAAACAGAGGAAAGAGCTAGGAAGCAAAGCTATGGGTAGAGGGATAAACATAGGTGTGCATTTATGTAAATATATTGATTCATAAAAATAGAGGTATTGGCATAAGTACATATATTTATATGGCAATACATTGAGGAAATGGGCCGATTTGGGGCCTCAGCTCATGCTCTTCCTCAACGCCAGAACACTTTGTTCTATCAAACTTGCATTCTGTGATCCTCACCCAGCATGATTGCTGAAGACAAAATGGGTGCACATGCAAATGTGATGAAGAAAACTGATGGTACCCAGCGATCAAAAGATATAACATCAAGGTCTTAAAAGCTTGAAGTTAAATAAGCAGTCATCTAGCAGAGAAGCAACAAGACCACCTGGAAGAAACACACTAGCCTGTGTGATCATGAAGTGTCGACGGGATCAGGTGACAGGCATCAGCAGACCCAAAACAAACAAACAAAAACCATATTGTTGAGAAATCATCAGAGTGGAGACCCAAAACCCAGCTAGAGATAACTGGTCATCCCCTCACAGAAGGGTTGTAAGGAAAGAGTGAGTCCACCAGGATGAAGTATAGCACCAAAGAAACACCATTCACCTGGGTCCCTAGGTTTCCTTTCCTTCCACTATCATGACCCCAATCCTGCCTTTCACAGCAGACTAGGCTGGAGCATGTACACAGGCACAGATAAGAGGTCAGGTCAGGACACACGGAATCCAGGTCAGATAAACAGAAGTGGGAGTAGCAATACCACGAGGGTAGGGAGCAGGTGAGGAGAGGATAGGGGAAGAACCACAGGGGAAGGGAGACAGTGGCCAGTGTAAGTTATGAAAATAACAATAATTTATCAAAGAGTCACGAGGGGAGGAAGGAGGGTAAAAACAGGAGCTGACACCACAGGCTTCAATAGAATGTAAATGTTTAGATGACAATTAAATTTATAATGTAAATAACAATGGCAACACATGTACAAATTTACTTGATACAATTGATGTATGGATTGTTATAAGAGCTGTAAGAGCCCCCAATAAAATGATGTTTAATTTTTAAAAGGCTTTAAAATATATTTGCCTAAATCTCAATTTCCAACATAATTCTGGAAAACATATTTAAAACAACATGATTATTTCAGTGGCATATTTCAACAGCCTGGAATGAACTATCATTTTATGACATGTGTTCAAACTCACTCCTTACACTCACATACTTGAATGCTCTGTCCAGCTGGAAGCTCCTGTAACATGATTATGATTGAGAATGCATCCACAGGTTCCTCCTTTCCTGTCACGCTGAAAAGGAGTGAATGGAGTGTAGAATGAATTATGAGGCTTTAGCTATATTTGAAATAGAAGCAGGCAAGGAATTTAGTTCAAAGAAATGGAAAATAAGATGATGGCGGTTTTTGAAACAGCTATCGAGAGCAGTTAGGACAGATGACTGGCTCTAAGTCTTTCAGAGCGATAGCTACTTATTGAACACACCCCCAATGCTCTCTCCTTAGATGCTTTGCACCTTTTAAAAATTCGGCTTATTTTCATTCCTTTTCCAGTCTGCTTGTCCTTTGAATCATCAGATAGTTTCTCCCCAAAGTAGAGTTTTTATTTAGTAGTTTTACCGCAAGTGATGAGCTGTATGCTTGTCACAAATCAAGACAGACAGGGTTCTGATTGCATTTTATAAAAGTGCAGAGTGAAATTTATGTGCCTCATACCTGGATTTACCATTTGAAATTGGATGAGAGAAGTTACTGTGAAATTAAGGGAATCAAGAACCCCCGCTTTGAAATAGAATCTTCAGTGAAGAGCAATTCCTGAGGTCAGATGCTTAAGTTGGTTGATGCCCTTTAAAGCCCTGTTCAAAAGGACCACCTCTGGAATTATTCGGCTGGAGTCACTCTTTGCTACCCTCGTAGCTGCAGCTCTGCGCATTTTGATCGCCATGGAAATGACTAGCACTCTGCATTGTGGCGATCAGCCCCATCATAAAAGTTAAATGAACATTCATGCATCGCCTCTGGGATGCGGCCGATGGAGAGGGAAAGGATTGAACACAGGATAAAATGTGTCACCGACAAATTGAAACTACTCCCTAATACAGCTTTGCATTTTGCTTGTCACCTGTATCTGCTTTGTTTTATTCAAAGCTATTTCAGAAAGCACAGATACTGTGTTGAAACTGAGAATCAAAATGAATCATTTCTATGATCTGCCAGTATTTGCTGTGCCGCTGCTGGATTCGTGGTTACTTTCCCATGTCGTATCAACGATTTGGCATACCTCTTTGCAGAGTTGCTTTACTCAAACTATGGCTGCAGTTAAATGTGAATACTGAGAGCTGCCATTTCAGAATTGAGAGTATTGCTTTGCTTGTGAGTTATTGGTTCATCAGAATTTCATAAAAGAGTCTTGAGTTTAATGTTGCATCTTAATAAGACTTTTTCTTCCGTTGGGTTCAATCCCACAAGAGTTAACATCCCCGGCATTATTGACATCTTAATAATAAACTAATGAAATTTCAGGCTTTTCTATTATTGGACTAGTCTTCAGTTTTGATTCTGTTTTGAGTAGTCTGCTAAAAATAACAAATTTGTAAATTTTTAAAATAAACAAATTCTTTTTAAAATAACAAATTCATTTTGATGCGACCCACCAATTTCAGACTCTCTCTAATGTTGTCATTCTGGAAATATATAAGATTTTAAACAACCTAATAATTCATCTCATCTAAAGCTTTATACCCTGAAGGCAGTAACTTCATCACTGACTCACTACTCAGTCTTAGTATCTTTGTTGTAAATAAACCTAAAGCTACTTTGGAATAAAATAATTGTATTCATACACTGAGCTTAACATTGCATGGGGGCAATGGATCCTTGATCTGTGCAATCCACTATAGTGCTTAGGAGAATGCCTGGACAACAGTTTCACCTACAGTATAGGTTCATGGGGCAGAAGTGTATATATGTATATACATCATGTATAGTCACCACCTTAAAGTTTGTGACAAATGCTAAGTGTTAGTAAAAATCCCAAACAGAATAATGAACACACTGTATTTGTTCACTGCTTATCAAAAATGCCAGAGACTGGCACATATGTTAGGTGCTCCCTCTATGTTGGTTAAATTTCATTGTATTAGGGGTAGAATTTACTTCCTTCTATCAGCTATTACTACTGACCCAAGCAAATCACTACTCTTTCAGCAGAAATATTTATTGGGCATTTCTTTCAAATTCTAGAGCCTGAAAACAACAGTGTAAAGATAGTTAGAATATATTCACTGTACATTTCACCATTTAGCAAAGTGAAAGCAAAAAATTAACTATCATTCACTGTGAAAGTGTTACAATTAATGCATTTAAATAGTCTATGTGAACAGAATGAAATAAACTCTGAATATTTTAAGCTCCTTTTGAATGACTCAACAGGAGTTTGTCAACAGGAAAGGCGAAGGATCGCAGGAGCAGGATGTTATAAGGACGCATGCCCATGTGCACTGAGGGATGTTTTTAGGTGTCAGGTTGGACGGGCAGACGTTTCTGTGGGCACACAGATGATCCTTCCCAGAGGCTTGCTCTGGCTGTTGGGTGCCATCAAGTCAATTTCGATTCCTGATGACCCTGAATGTGCATCGGGGACCTGTGCATCACGGTGTCATAAATGCATTTCTTGTCCCCAAGGAAAGAAGGGGAACGGAAACCAGAGTAAAAAGATCAATGCAAAGGCAGAAATGGAGGGATACAGTCAGGTTCACCCTGCATGCTGACTGGCTGGATACTGTCATTCTTCTCCTACCTACAGTCATCTAGAATTTCCCATCAAACCAACCCCACTGCCATCGAGTCAATGGAGACTCGTGCTGTTGTCGGTATTGTTAGGTGTCATCTAATCAGGTGCAACTCATAAACGCCATGCCTAGCAGAAGGAAACATCGTCTGCACCCCCCGCCAATTGTTGTTATGTGTGAGCCCAGCAATACAGCCACTGTCACTCCATCTTGTTGAGAGTCTTCCTTGTACCAACCATGATGCTCTTGCAGACGCTAGTCTCTCCTGCCAGCAGCATGCCCAATGTACTTGGGATAAAGTCAGGTCGTCCTTGCTTCTAAGGAGCATTGTGGAGGTACTGTCTTGTTCAAGGCAGATTTGCTTGTTCTTTTGGCAGTCTGTGGTACTCTCAATCATCTTCCCCAGCAGCACAATTCAAATACAGCAATTCTTTAATTCTTCCTTATTCAGTATCCAATTTTCACCTGCACATGAAGCCATTGAAAATACCATGGCTTGAGTATGGCACATTTTAATCCCTAATGTAACATCCTTACCTTTCCACAATTTAAAGTTGCTTGACTTTTGAAGCAACCTTTAAAAAAAAAGGGAAGAAGAAATAGTACACTTGCTGTCCAAAATAGTGTGTCTTCGGATCACTTGGTGCTGCTTCCATGATCTAATGATAGATCCAAGCAAGGTGAAATATTTGAAAATTTCCGTGTTTTCTCAGTCATTTATCATGGTGTCACCTATTGATCCATTCATGAGAATTTCGGTTTTTCTTTACATTGAGTTTTAATCCATAATGAAGGCTGAAATCCTTGACCCTCATCAGCAATTGCTTCTAGTCAGCCTCACTTTCAACAAGCAAGATTCGGTCTTCTGGAGTTCACAGATCCTTGGTAATCCTGGTGCTGCGTTCTTCCTATAATCCAGCTTCTCTGATGGTTTGTTCCACCTGCAGATTGAGCGTGTAGAACCCTGATGTACACCTTTCCGCATTTTCGTCTATGCAGTATCCCCTCTTCTTCTCATTGTGTAATCAATGAAACAAGTAATTGTTTTTCTGGTACTGTCTGCTTTTAGCCCAGATTCACTTGACACCAGCAGTGATATACCTGTCCCCAGTCCTCTTTTGACTTCTGGCCGCTCCCTGTCCGTGGGCTGCTGCAACCGTTGTTGAGTGACCTCAGCAACATTCTATGTGTACATGCTATCAGTGATATTTGTGTGCTCTGTGTTGGGTCTGTGGAATGAGCACACATATGGATCTCCTCCAGTCAGTGGGCCGGGTACCTCTTCTCCATGCTTCCAGTGTTGCGTCAGCTCGTTGAAACATTTCAATCATTTCAAATGGTATTCCGTCAGTTCCTGAAGCCTTGTTTTTGGCTAATGCTTTCAGTGAAAGCTTAGATTTCTTCCTTCGGTGTCATTGGTTCTTGTTCACATGCTGCCTCTTGAAATGGTTGACTATGAACTAGTCCTCTTTCGTACACTGACTCTGTTATTTTTTTATATAGTGTTGCCTATGCTATAAATCACTGAGGCAGTAGACAGCCTTATTTTTCTCCCAGAGAGCGACTACTCAATACCCCAGTGCTTAGCCTGCAGGGCCACTAGGCCCCCTTTCTGGTAAACAACTATGAAACCCCCATGTGGAGCTTGCAGTCCCTCTCCACTGATCACTTCTCCCAGCTTCCCACATTTACGACATCACCCTCTCAGCCTCATTGAAACTGGATCTGTAGCAAGGTTACTCTGTTTTGTGAGCAACATCTTATTAGTTTTCGATATCGTGTTTACCATTTTGTCTTGAGAGAGGAGTTTTGATCAGAAAAACAGCAAAGAGGGCAGTTCTGTGTAGGAGGGGGTATTTCATAGACAAACTCTGTGCTTAATACTTTTCAACTATCACCAGCCAGGTAGAAACTTTGATAAAATTTCCACCACTCCTCTAATTGTTAAGACAGGGAGAAATGCAAATTGCAAATAAACTTAATAAATAAAAATTCATATGACTTTCTAAAGTTAATGAATTCATATCATTAATCTAGTTAGTAGTCAGGAAAATGAATATGTATTGACTAAGAGACATTTCTACAGCTTTTAATCTTGCAAAACATTAAAAATCAGACTATATCAAGTGGTATTACTGACAGAATAAGGGGACCCCTATTGTATGTTGCTTCGAATGTATTTTATTGGAAGAGCAAAGTGGAAGGTACCCTCTAGTCCAATTCTACTCAAAAAAATTTCACCTGGAAATAGGAATATCCTTTCACATGGAATGCATGAGTAATGGATACATATCTGCCTTATTAAAATAGCCAATAAATATCCATTGGATTTAAAACAAAGGGACCGATCCTACATGCATCAAAATGGATCAATTTTAGTAACAAGTAATCTTAAAACTTTCACTCAATAAATCTTGTTAAATATATGCCAGGCAGAACGTATAAAAACACTACAAGATCCCTTACAATGATGCATACATATTCTTTGTTATCAACAGATTTCTTAAAATGACCATGCCACCCATTCGTGAGCAGCATGGCGCCATCACTGCTCCCGTAAATGCAATTGGGCGAGGAGTGTTAGCTGAGGACAGTTGAGCGGCAATACCCAGTCTCCATTAAGTTATTTGGTAACGACTTCGAAAAGAGTGAGAATCCATTAAAAACCTCAAAGTCTGCAAACGTATTTAAGTCGGCAGATTATACGCAGAAGGCAAGCTAAGGGTGGTCATCTTGAACATACCCCGGTCTGTGCACTGTAGTAACTGCATGGAGGCTGATTGTTAAGAATAACTTAAGGAATTCTTTATTAAAACCATTTCACTCCTATAATAATAATTATCTTGCTGATAATTTCAGCAGAAGAAATATATCCCTTAAATGGAAATAAGTCTACTTATAAAATTAGGGTACGCCAGCTCTACTTCTCTTACATAGCTTCTTTTGACCATTGATTATCCTAAAATTCATTTGTCATTTCTCATGTATAATCAGGAATAGTTTCATATTCATAAAAGGAGAAGGGATGAGGGCTAAAAGGGTAGGGTGATTTACAGAGCCCACCCTACTGTGAGGGGTTCGAACTTCAACCTAACCAGAACATTTCTACCAAGTTCTTATTTTTCTGGGCATTACCCCATAGAAACATGATTCTCCAAACCTAAATCCCCATATGGTTTTTGAGATTTCTCCTCAGAATGCTTCTATCCAAGAATATATACTAGACAGAGGCCAAGAAAATGAGTTGCTGTTATCCAATCCCATATAGGCAAGCTGTCCTATGAGCTCAGCTGGGTTCCTTGAGAGCTTCAAAGACATTGTCCTAGAATTGGACCCCTATAATCTTTCCTTTACCCTGCCTCTTATAGAGCCGTTATTGTAGGGTTGCCTCTTTCTCCCATGCTGAAGAAATAAGTCAAAGACCACAGTAAAAGACAAACAAAGGCAGAATTCCCTCATGACTTAAAGGAGGCGTCATTTTCTGCCTCATTGTGGCTGCCAGTTAGCCCTTTTGATGTGAAGCGTCTGTCATCAAGGAAACAAGACGAGTCTGGCTCTCCTTTCCAATCTGGGAAGAAGGAGGCAGTGCCATGTGTCCTGGGGAGCTGTAAACCCTGTGTTTCTGCGCCAAAAGCTGCTAACGGCCTTTGGTAACATTCTGAAGACTTCTTTAAAGCTGTCTTTTATAATGGGCTGTGCTTGGAAGAGCAGCGGGTCTCTGTCTCCCAGCCCTAGAGTTACAATGGGTAGAGAGCATTGGCGATGACATGTACCTACCAATCACCTGCACTTGGTGCCTTTTGTGTATATATTGACGTAGTCTTAAAGTTTGTCTGGAACGTTTTGCATGCTCTTATTTGGTTATTATAAAGTTTTCTTTACCATCTCCTGTCTTATAGCACATCTTCATGTGTGGCTTCCTTGAACAAATTAGCCTTTCCGCATTTATTAACTTAAATAATCGCATAGCTAAGAAAATCATTCGACTTTCCCAGAGGATAGACATTTGTTCTGACCTATTTTGTTATATATGTCGTAACCTCTTATAGTAAATTTCACTGTAAAAGCTATAAAATGATATAATCTCTGATCTGGAAATGACCTCTAAAACAGAGCTTCTCAAATTTTAATGGGCCTATGAAGCACCTGGGCTCTTGTTAATGTTCAGATTCTAATGCACTGTATTCTAATTCAGTGTATGGTAAATTCTGAATTTCTCTAAGGGTCCTGGGTGATGATACTGCTCCTGAACCTCAGCTCCTATCGAAAGGCCACAGAACCTGGTGTGTTCCATCCGAAGAGCATCGGCTGTGCTCTCTGCTGCTGCTGCCGTAGAGCGGGGAGAGCATGACAGACTACAGACCCTCAGCCTTTCTGCTTGAGCAGAGAAAACACCCCCTCTGAAAAACCCAAAGAAACCTTCTTTATCAACTTACATTTGTACATCTTAAAGTGAACACATGAGGTTCTGTATATGGAAATAACTGTTGCGTTCAGTTACTTACCAACCTAGGGAGATATTACTAATCCAACAGCGATACTTTGCCATTATTCTCTAAAATTCAAGAAAAATACTTGTAGCTTTTTCTCTTTTATTTCTTGTAGTGGTTACCTCTAATTTATCTGGTTTTGCTACCAATTTTGAATTGATAGTTTGTTGATAGTATCTATCTATTGATTTCCTGTTAGGTAGGTGAAGAATGAGCTGGCTTAATACCACCAGTTTCCACTCAGTCCCTATCCTAAAATAAATATATCACTTTGAGGGTCCTTGGCTGGTCATTTTTCATGTCTAAGTAATGCAGCAGGATTTCTATTTCTAATGTCATCAATTACAGATAACCATATGTTTAATCACCTAGAGGTTTTTTTGGGGGGGTGCTAAAGAGTTTATTTACTAACTACTGTACTTAAGCCCTTATAAAATGTTGCTATGTGTAAGATAAAAAATGGACTACTAGGTCAAAGACAGCATACACAGTCTTTCTGATATGTCTGTCTTACTGTCGTAGCACGTTGTAGATTATCAGAACCTTTTACAAAAACCACTTGTCTGTGTAGATCTTTTAGGTGAACTCACTGTCTAGAGTCAGTCTGCGTGTTTGATGGGCCACTTGTGGATGGGTTTCTCCTGTACTGTTTGGTATATCTGCAATCTGCATTGGAGTCCCTGGCTGGTGTAATTCATGCTCTCAACTGAAAATGCAAAGACTGGAGTTTTAATTCCCTCTGGTGCTTGGTCATCCAAGTCCAAAAGATCAGCCTTTGAAAACTTCCTGGAGCAGAGTTCTACGCTGAAAACATGGAGTCGCTCTCAGAAGGAATGGATATGGGGCAGCTGTTTTCCTGTTGTCTACAGTTTTTGCTACATTGCTAGCTGTACTACTGGAACCCGCTAACTGGAGAGGGACTGATACGCAGGCGTGTCTCCTATTCACCCCACAAGGGGCGGGACTGCCGCTGGCTCCCCCCATGCTTCTCTTGAATTCTCATGTTGCAAGGCTCCCTCTGATTGCTTTTGAAGAAGAGGACACAGGGCAGCCAGTCTCAGAGCCTTTGTGTGCCTCCAGCTGTATTTATTACTTACTGTGCTTATAACATTGGACTGGAGAATTTGGAATTAAGTTCTCACTGAATTTACTCTCAACATTTCTCCAGAGAAAAACTCTCCAACCTGCCACCTGGGAAAATGTAGTTATTGGCAGAAGACAGAGAACAAGACCCATCTCTCATATTGAAGAATTGCACCTCATCTGGCCAAAGTCTATCTATCTATCTATCTATCTATCCCCACACACCACTTTATATCATATTGCCTCTGCGAGCTCGTAAGCTCTAACGCCTTCCATACGACTCAGACTTCCAGACCTCCATTTTTAAAATATCTGCTAGAATTTCTTGTCCACTGATTCCTTCTCTTCCACTTTTGTCATTGGTGCCTGGTATCTTTTTATTCGTGGCAGCATTGGGATTCATGAGATATGCTCTCTATTAAATTTTTAATGAGTGATATAAATCAGAATCTGATGAAAGTACTAGGCCAGGGCTGATGAAAGACTAGGGGAGCAGATGGTGTAAGCAGAGCAAGAGGAAGTTCAATATCGTGGCAGGAGAAAGGAAGCATTCATGGGAGTGAGGAGAATTTGACACATTGGAGTGACCTTTGAAAGGGTGTAATGAAGAAAGAGAGAAAGAGGTCCCAAGCTAAAAAAGAAAGGAGTCTTTGGCTTGCTGGCTTGAAAAGTAGTTGATTTTCTACAAATGAAAAAAAAATACAACACTGGATTTTTTTAAACATAGTTTGTTGAAAATAATGCTGTGCTTGTGTTTAAAACTGACTGGAAGTGAAAGAGACATGCAGTTTCCAGATTAGCTCCTCAGAAATTTTGCCTGACTCTGATTTTACTTCCACTTACTATGTGTTGTCTCCTCCATTGAATTATAGTTCTCAATTATTTCCTCTGCGTGTTTCCGTTCTTGTTCTTACCTGTTTTCTCAACTAGAATGTAAGCTTTAACAGGGGAGACCCCGTGTTGATCTTCACTATGCTAATCCACAGAAGTGATTTCGTGACTTCCTGGTTATTGATGGGAATACATTTAAGTGGCTAGATGTCAAGTGGATGAACCCGAAATAAAGTAGAGAATGTGGGCCTTGAGAGAATAAGTCAAATTCAAGAAACCTAGCCGGCAATGCACTAGCAAAAATGATTTCCTTAGTGGGCGTGACATGGGGAAGAAAGACAACAGCAGTCTCCAAAGTAAATCCTTCAAGTTGAAAATCATGCGCTTCTGTTTGTTTGTTGTGTACTTGCTGGCTTTGGAGAATCCATTATCTGTATGTTTACATAGTGATGTCACATTTAGTATACCTGTGCATAGATTGAATCAATTCCTATTCATTCAAATAAGAGAATACACTGACATTTTACTCATTATCTATTTACAGTTTTTTTAAGAAAATCATTTTCTGCTTTTAATAGATACATATTTACATTCAAGCCAATAAATTAACTCTATAGTTGCTGTTAAATTGACTAATGTATTTGAATATTTACATTTTCAATTTACGTGGATTTTTACTTTATAGGAAAGCAGTTAATGACTATAATGTTTCCATGAAATCTGTTATCCCACATTAACTTTGTAATGCCAATTTTGTATTACTTTAGTTTAATGAGTAACACACTAACAGACATGATGTGCCATTAAGTTCATTCAAAAAACGCCATTGTAATTAGCAGGGACAACTCTTTTCTGACAATAGACATAACGTTCTAATTGTGTTTTCTTAGAATAATATGAAAATTGTTTCTCCTTGTTTGATGATCTTGAATCCTTCTAAACACAGCAGCAGCACATCAGGCTGCAATTTAATCAGACAAATGAAACTTATTTATGTGGCTTGCTCTACTTGACCATGTAATTCGTGTTGGTTTGCCGTAAGCAGGTCTATACAGTGAGTAAAGATCAGACTAGTTCACGGTCCCTAGCATTTGGATGCAGTGAGCTCTTAGCCGCATGGCACTGACCGTCCAGCTGAGCTGCTCTTGCTTTGTTGAAGGGAAGGGAAGGGGTTGTTCGAGAAAGGGGACTCTCGGAACAAGTATTGTTGTCACCCATGAGAGACGCACACGTCTCTGCAGTGGAGCGGCCAGATGGACCTAGACAGTTTGACTTCATCACCTCTGAATGTTTTTAATAATCCCCTCAAGTTGCCATTAGAGTTAAGTTCAGATACTTGGATAATAATGTGATTCAAGAAATAACGACTATCCCACAGAGCCATCTGTTTTCTCTCAGCCCCATCACTAAGCATCTTCTATTCTGGTTAGAAAGGAATGTTCTCCAACCGTGGTTCTCCCTCCCTGTTTCCTTTCTTCCCCCTTAGGATAACAGGAAGTCTGAACATTTTATCTATTTAGCATCTCTAGTACTTCAGGCTGTGAACAAACTTCGCCCTCAGTTTCCTAGCTGTTTATTGATGGTTGTCCTAGCACTGTGAGGGAAGGGTAATTCAGACATGTCTGCAGACATCACAGACCTCACAGATAATAACGGGTAATGCAATAACAAAATTCTTTGCAGGCAGACAGAGGAGGTGGTGGTATTTTTGTTCTGCACCGTGAAGCACATATAATTTAGAGAAATGTTTATTTGGATTGGTGTTTAAAATTAGAAATTGACCATCTGCATTTTTCTTGATAAGCATGGAGTCATCCTCACCAAAGGGTTTTTGAAGGTCACACATAGCTTATATTAACAACATTATTTTCGGAAAAGAAAAAGTAGAAAAAAATTGGAAAGAATGCCCCATGATGGAGGGCTTATGATCATGTTGGTATGCATCCAGGGACATAGCCTCCGTCCATTACATCAGAATGACAAAGGCTGTGTAGCCACACGGAAAGCCCAAGCACGTGTGAGCTAGATCACAAGCAAAAGGAGAAGGAGAGGTGAACTTGACATCAGAGAAGTGTCTGCTGTACACATGCCCTGCCCTTATTTATTTTCTCAATTTTCTTTCTACCAACCTGCACAAAATCGATGTTATTGTAATATTTTTTCAGAAAAATCGGAGCACTGGTATGATAGCAAAATTCCTCAAGGTCACACTTGGTTGTTGAGCAAGAAAACAAACCCAGGGTTTGTGATAGTCCAGGTCTTAGCGCTTTCCCTCTGCTGCTTTGTTCTGAGTGATTCTAGCAGTCTCCTGGCTTCTCTTCTGGTTTAAAAAACAATACTTTTTAGAGTTAAAGTACGAGGTCCCTAACTTTTGCTGGAAACCGCATGCATTGTGAAGTGTAGGTAGTAAAAATATTGTATATTTTTTCACAGAATTATGGGGACAATTAATAGTTGACATCTTTAAAATGAAAGCATCATTATGCATTAAATTTTTTTATTTTATCTAATATGTGAATTATTGATGTATCTACCAAAATGTTGGCAGTTCTGTGTCAGCCTTTAACATTTAACGAGGGAAGCAAGACAGAGCCACTATTCCCAGATAGCTAGCAGAAAGATCTGTTTTGTGCAGAGAACTTTTGATGTTTACTCATGCCTTAAGAATCGAGGATGGAAACTTTTATATTACACTAGAGGTATGTGTTACTTTTTCGTTTTAACCTAATGCTCTTCATGTGATAATTTTGTACTGTGATACTCCCTACTTACTAAAACATTCCTCTGTTTAAGAGTTACTTAGCAATATTTTGACAAGTAATATCAAATGTTATAAGGTTACACTTTTATACATTTTTTCTAGTTTGCTATGTTTTATCTTTGCTATATTTATGGCCAGGATTCACAATAATTTAACACTGATTTTGTTTTAATAGGTACTTTTCCTTGTCACGCTCTTCAGGCTAGTTTAGGAGAACATTTTAGTCATTACATTTGGGTTCTCCAGGAGTTTTCTACAGGGAACATCAGTGAAGTTGGACAGTGGTTCTATATTTTAAAGGCCTGCCTAGTGATAAGGTGAAAGCCGAGTGAGCGCACAGAATATATCAAACTTTCTCACTGAACGTCTAATTTCTGGGCATAGAATTGAAAAAGAAATCAATTATTTCCATTTGTAGTTATATCATTTTTAACATTTTTCTCAGAAAAATATAGTCAGATTTGGTGACTAGGCCTTCACATGTTCTTTCTTTTTAACAGGAAAAGAACTAGGTCTGTGTACACATATATATGTATAAACATGTATAACTATGCCCATATATATTTAATGATTTCTCTATCCACCTGCCTTATATAAAGCACAGAGTACACAGCAACTGTTTGAAAACTTCTTTTCCCGGTTATCTTGGTCTATTTGTATAAACTGCTCAATTGCTTCCATAAAGTGCCTCTAGCCATAAGGGACTCATTTGCATAAACGGATGCAGATTTTTGTCTTCCGTGAAGGAAAACTTGAAGCGTCTCTTAATAGTTTTCCCTCCTTTCCCTTGTTGCAGTATCCAGCTGCGCTGATGAACCTGGGAGCCATCCTGCACCTCAACGGCAGACTCCACAAGGCTGAGGCCAACTACCTGCGGGCCCTGCGGCTCAAGCCCGATGACGTCATCACGCAGTCCAATCTTCGGAAACTGTGGAATATCATGGAAAAGCAAGGCCTAAAGACTTCTAAGACCTGATCGGAGGCCATTGCCGCGTCCTCCGTTTTTAAAAGCTGGTTTCGTTAACAAACAAAACTTCCCAGCAGGGCTATGATGACTCGTGTTAGACTTCAAGACCATAGACCAAGGTCACCGAGGGCAACTGCCACTTCTGGGAGATTCCACTCTGTTGTTGGCGCAGCTGTTAACACCAAAAAAGGGAAGCATTGAACATTCTTGATGGATATAGTTGTCACCCATAGACTGTAAACCCAAGCCCTTAAGACCGGATCTGTTGGCATTCTTAAAAAACACACACACACAAACGGGGAGAGTCTGAGTTACAGATTTTGTTCACCTTCAAAAGCTGGTTTTAACATGATTTTGTTCCTTAATCACTGTGAGAGGGAGTGAGGCGTCCATTCAGCCACGGCAAGCATAGCAGGTCAAGGGTTCCTAGAGAGCGGGGGCGGGGGGAGGGGGGGAGAGCTGGACTGCCAGTGACGGCCTGCTTTCCTCAGGCTGCAGCTTTCCTCTGTTTACCCATTTCTAAAGCTTCTTAGAAAACGTTTTTGTTGTTGTCGCTGTTTCGGTAAATACTGTCTTTCAGCATCTGTAGTAATTTCCTGACCTCCACAGCATTTGATGACTTGGGAGCATCGTTGGATTTTGGGGTTCTAAAAAGAGTACGGAGAGAGAGCAGGGCTACCCACACTTCACATGGGTTTTAGAAGCGGGACTTCCACGGGCCCTTTTATTTCAAAGTCACAGCCCGACTGCCTAGTCGGATTCACTGTCATTGTTCCTACTGTTACTCTTCCGTCCATTCTGGCTCCTGGTGACTCGTGTGTTCGAGAGCAGGACCGTTTCATAGGGTTTGCTAGCCAGGCCTTCGGCAGCGCCGCTGGTTACTACCAAACTGCCATCCTTTGGGTTAGCAATTTTCTGCAACCTGCACGAGCCCCCCGGGGACTTCTGAACACGGAGCTTCATTCTGAGGCTTCTGAAATGACCTTATCAAATGGATGTTCTGGGCTAAACTGTATGCTTTCATAAGGATTAACTCCAGGGAAGTTTCTAAACTTTCCAACTGCAGTGACTAAGCAGCAGTGTAGCCAAAAGGGAAGCTTCTTGGTGCTTCCCAAATACTGCTGTTTGAAAACCAAGGCGGCCCAAGAGGAGCGGAGCATGTCATGATGGTTGCCCATGAGTTTGCATTTTGCAAAGAGTTAGTGTGGAATGCTAACCACTTTCTCATGTATTCCTAAATAGAGATGCTAATAGATTGTCAAGTAATTATTTTTATCATATTCTTATTTTGTTCTCACAAATATGTCAAAGGGCTTATTTCAAGGCAGAGTAGAGTGTAGCATAAGCCCACCTGTTTCTAGGCTTTCTGTCAAGTGTTGTTCTCACTTGAAAGCTACTCTTCCTAGCTAGTGTGGTATTTATTTTATGGCTTGTATTAGTCCCTTTAGTGATCGTATCATGAGAGTGAAACTAGGGCAGAATGCATACAGAAACATTTTGAGTCATAATCCAACTCTGTTAATAAAACTTAACTTGTAGGTCACGATTCCATTATTACGTCATCGTAGAAAGAAGCTTTCTCATACCCTGCATATTTATTTATTTATTATTCTACCGTAGCCAACTAACAAAACAGAACTTAATTCATTAAGCAAGTTCTTTGCAACATAAGTTAGTTTTCCTTGATCTTTCTCTCTCTCTCCTTTCTTTTCATATTCCACATATGTTCATCGGATAAGCAGCCCCACTGAAGCGTCGCTGGGCATGCAAATAATCTCAGTACCTTCGCTCCGTATCGTTCGTGTCTTACTATGTGTCTGAATACAGTGGGATAGCAGGTTTAAAGTAGTGTGCCTACGGCGTCAATGGTTCTGTGATGAGAGCAAATGTAGGGGGAAGGAAAAAGGATGGTCTTAATAAAAAGGTCCTCTGAAATATGCTGTTTTGTAAACATTTCATTAAAGGGCCAAAAGTACATTAAAACACTTTGTTTCCAGAGTAGTCACAACAACAACAACAACCTGTCATCAAACCAAAATAGTGGGCTAAGTCTATTTTACATTCTCTGCTGCATTGGAAATTACAAATCTAAAACAGAAATTTAATATAAATATATAAAGATAATTCAAGGTCTAACATTTATATTTATTTAAATAGTTATTGACTTAAGATGGGTCCCTGATCTTAACCTTATTTGTTGTTGTTGTTTTAATTATTTCTCTTTTCCCCCCAAATGCTTGGTTCTTCATGTGTTCACTGAGTGCTCAGTCGAGGCACTCCGTAATGGTCCAGTTCCCAAGCAGCAACGACTCCTGTGCCTGTGTCATAACATACGTGGGTCTTTACTAGCTAATTGTCCCTGACATTTTTCAATGCAAGGCCAGGCTTAGTGGCTGGCCGACTAAGGAGGGTGGACTGGGGCAGGGAGGGTTATTAAAACATGATCAAAATGTCTCCGCTCAGGGATTTATGGTGGATTATTGCAGACAGTGCTAAAAGTACAGAGCACAACACAAGTTTACTAAATTAAAATTTTATTTTTTGAGAAACTGTTATTTGTATAAATTATCAAGATTTGTAGGCTTTCCTTTTGTAGAAATAATTGTTTTATGTGCCAGAGAATTTCAATTTTGTTTTCAACAATAAAGCATTGATAACAAATATATTGTGTATGCTTTTTAAAAAAATTTTTTGCTAATGCAACAGTAATTCAGCTCTCCTAGATTCAAGCAAAATGTGAGACAGATACGCCATATTGAGAGACATTCGGGCTAATAATATGAAATCAATAATAATCATTCATTAATAACAAATAATGAGGGTTACAGATATTACTGGATATTTGATATAGAGAATTAGTGACCGCATGGTTCCTTTTGATTTTGAGATATGGGAAATTCATCTAAGAAATGCTTCATATAGGGTCATTATTGCTTCTGGAAGCTATATTATTGAGGAACCCTGGTGGCATACTGATTATGGTGGGTTGCTAGCCACGGAATCCACAGTTCAAAACCACCGACCTCTCAGAGAGAGGAAAATGAGGCTTTCTACTCCAGTAAGAGTTACAGTTTCAGGAACCCAGCAGGGAAGTTCTACCCTGCCCTATAGGGTCACTAAACGTCAAATCAACTTGATGGCAGTGAGTCGGTTTTAATAGGCTATATAGTAATGGTTAGGACGCTCTGACTCTCGGAGTCTTGTCCTAAATGAAAGCCCCGCCCAGGCCTGCTGAGAAACATAGGCGTAGCACGTTCAGCTGTCTGTTGTAGGGCGCTCGCAGACTAGGTAGTGACTAGCGAGTGGAGAAGTTTATAGTCTTGGTAAACGTATTAAATCATGATATGACTATATGAGGTTGCCTAATTTTTTTTTTTAATTATTTTTTATTTTTTAACAAATTATTGGGGCTGATACAATTCTTTTCACAGTTCATACATATACATACATCAATTGTATAAAGCACATCTGTACAGTCTTTGCCCTAATCATTTTTTTCTCCTCTTTTCTTCATTTACATTTTATTAGGGACTCCAACAACTCTTACCACAATCCATACATATACATACATCAATTGTATAAAGCACACCCATACATTCCCTGTCCCAATCATTCTCAAGGCATTTGCTCTTCACTTAAGCCCCTTGCATCAGGTCCTCTTTTTTTCCCCCCCCCTCCCTCCCTTTTCCCCCCTCCCTCATATGCCCTTGGTAATTTATACCTCGTTATTTTGTCATATCTTGCCCTATTCGGGGTCTCCCTTCCCCCCTTCTCTGCTGTCCCTCTCCCAGGGAAGAGGTCACATGTGGCTCCTTGTAATCAGTTCCCCCTTTCCAACCCACTCACCCTCCACTCTCCCAGCATCGTCCCTCACGCCCTTGGTCCTGGAGGTATCATCCACCCTGGATTCCCTGTATCTCCAACCCTCATATGTACCAGTGCACAGCCTCTGTCCTATCCAGCCCTGCAAGGTAGAATTCGGATCATGGTAGTTGGGGGGAGGAAGCATCCAGGATCTGGGGGAAAGCTGTGTTCTTCATCGATACTACCTCACACCCTAATTAACCCATCTCCTTTCCTAAGCCCCTCTATGAGGGGATCTCCATTGGCCGACACTTGGGCCTTGGGTCTCCACTCTGCACTTCCCCCTTCATTTAATAGGTTGCCTAATTACTGAAGACTGATCAAATTTACCTATGAGACTTCAAAGGCTAAACATTCTATGATGGTGTGAGTTTATGTTGTATGTTTGTACCACTTAGGAAGCCAAGACACAGAGGGGTAAATAACTTTTTCAGGTCACTGAGACCCGGCTAAGTGCATGCATCGGTGGCTACTGGGGCACCAAAAGTCTGAAGAGCAGGTTTCTAGGTCTCTTCACCTTCCCCTACCTGTTCTATCTTCCACAAATTGTTTAACTTCTATACCTCACATTTACTAGAGACAACTATAATTATTAAGGAGGCAATGTACGAAAAATAAAGTATACATCCTGAGAATTGAAAATGAGCTGAGTGGTCCTAGAGCTAAATCCTAAGTTAATTTGAGAAACATTGGGTGATTGAATGAGGACCCCAGAGGTAGTTAGTTCCAGTTGTACAAAAAAGGACTATAGAAATGTTGGTTATTAATAGGCCTTGCTGTATAGTGTGATTGCATAATTTATTTTAATTTTAAATCAAGGCAAAGTAGACTTGGACTGCACTCTGAGGCCAATCAAGCCAGGCCATATCTTTCTAGTAGGCATCTCTAGCATGTTTTGTTGAGTAGAAAACCAACAAATCTTTTAAAAAATGAAAATTGCCTTTACTATTTGCTCATATTCAACTTGGATAATGGTTTAAAATATCACTTTTTAAAAAGTGGATACTTAAAGGAGCCAAGGACTTTATCATTTGACATTTTCACTTACATAGCGGCAGCTTTCAGAGTTCTCGCTTTCAGAAAAAGAAGAGAAATGCATCTAACTTTTGGTGATTCTATTAACCAAGAAACCCAGTCCCTGAGAATAATTTAAGAGCAAAAATAATTCCAATTCATTTATATATACCTTTGGAAAGTGACTTTATACTTAATTTAATTATATCCAATACAATCAAATTGGCTTCCTACTAATTAAAACAATTTAATAAAGGGATCACTAGAAAATTTGGCTTATGCATTGGAACAACTCTGCTGTAAGAAGAACGCAAGCTACAGTGGCAATATAATTATGCTAACTCTGTTAAACCTAGCTGTAGAGTGGAGAAGGATGGATGTGTACCAGGAACGTTAGCCTTCTTGCTCTCTCGTGTTGGGTGGTCTCCCTGTAGTGTGCAATCAGAGAGGCCTTTGAGTTGCTTTCATTACATCTGGCGCTGCCCCACATACTGGCTTTTTTTTTTCTAAATGTAGAGATTTGAGATGTATTTTTCCTCCTGGAGTACTGCTGGGAGTTGAAGTTTCTTACTAATTGAAATTCCTGTGAAGTTTTTCCTGTATTTTCTCCAACATGTGCCTCAAATTCTTACATCTGCTGACTGATGTTTTTGTGTGATTTAATTTTCTGCTTCCAAAGTGTGTAGAGAAGAGCTTTTTTTTTTTAAAAAAAAAAAAAAAAAGCAAGAAAAACCTATGGATCACAGGGGAAAGATACAAACACAAAGATAGTTCAGTGAGACTATACAAAAATACCTACAAGAATCTAAGAATTCGATGTAGCATGTAAGCTGGTGTTTCGTAAAAGTTTCTGGAGATGCCAAAAAGCAATGTTGTGATAAAGAGAGACCGGTTATACCTGCAGGGGTTTGACTGTGATAGACTATTTTATCATTGAACCTTGAACGATGCATGGGTTAGGCACCAACCCTATCCTGACCTGCAAAATTGAATATCCATGTATAACTTTTTACTCCCTTAAAAGTTAGCTACTTATACCTTGCTGTTGACTGGAAGTCTTTCCAGTAAGATCAACAGCCAACTGCCACAGAGTTTGTATGTTATGTGCAGTGGTGATGCTGGAGAGCCAGAACAGGGACTTAGGGGGTTGTCTCCCCAATGCCTGCATAGAGCCACAACAAAGGGGCTGGAAAGAAATCAGGCACAATAATTAAACACTTATGGAAAGATCCAAATGGAGCAAGTGCAGGCTAGGACCACCTAAGCGCACGTGAAGCTAAGCTTGGCCACAACCCATGCACATGACATCACCCAGGTGGGCTTCAACTCAGCCAATAAAATCAACCAGTTCCCTCAACCACACCTCCCCAGCCAGTGTGGGTAAAAGTAGTTCTCTGGCAGGCCAGGCCACTTCTCTTTCAGGTGAGCTTGGTAGGCAGAGGGTGGGACTCTCTCTCGGGCATGGGCGCACATTGGTCGTTCGGTCCTGAGGTCCATCCTCAGACCTCCCCTCCCTCTTGGGCCTGGGATTTCCTGGTTCCACAAGTGTGCATCTGTGCTCCTGCTCTTGTGTTCTTTCCACGTGATTTTTCACGTGCAGCTGTGAGCTCCAGCACAGCTTCCACGCAGCCTTGTACACATTCCTGGAAAAGCCTGCTTTTGGAGACTGTAATAGCAGAAACTTTCCTTTTCCTCATAAAAATCACTTGGATTTTAACTGAGCTTCTGCCACATGAATTCTCTCAGCACCACGAAGCAAGAACCGAGGTATCCAAATCCAGAAACCTAACAGTGGGATTCAAATAATTTAACAACCAGTTCAATGCCCTAAGACTGCTTAAAGTATTTTGAAAAATGATGTACTGAAAGGTAGTTTAATATTACATAGTCAATACTTACCGCACATACTCGAGCATAAGCCTGACTACTGAAAGGCAGTTTACTCTTTCATGCAGTTAATACTTACCGTACATACTCGAGGAGAAGCCGACCAGAATATCAGCTGAGGCACCTAATGTTACCACAAAACAATGCATTAAAAATGTGCTGAAAAACCCAGCTTATAACGAGTGTATATGGTAAATATGAACAATAAAAAATGGACAGAAAACTCGATTAGAAGAATTTACAAATAATGAAAATATATCAATAACTAAAAAAGCAAAACTGTTATTTGAGATATTTCCCTATTGATTCTTGAATGGCATCCTCACTTGCGCATTTGCTTTTATCCAGTTTTCCACTGAGATTTATCCTTGGCCGGCTCTTCCTGGTGGGTGTAGGAGCTCGTGCCTTTAGAGCAGTGGTTCGCAACCTGTAGGTTGTGACCCCTCGGGGTCGAACGACCCTTTCACAGGGGTCACCCGATTCACGACAGTAGCGAAATTACAGTGATGAAGTAACAACAAAAATAATTTTCTGGTTGGGGGTCACCACCACACGAGGGACTGTACGAAAGGGTCGTGGCATGAGGAAAGCTGGGAACCGCTGCTCCAGGGGCAGGCTGTGTTTGCTATCTTAGAGACAGGAGACTTCGCCTCTCTGAACGTATGACGCTCATCTTGGGAAAACCCCTGTCCACTTCTGCCGAACTCACAGCTATCATTGTGACGCTATGTTTAGCTCTGTGAACACGTTCAGGTTTGGGGTGTCACACAAATCTGCAGTGAAATGACACCATGCCATCTTCTGGTTGTGTGGAACATTGTGGGTTATGTGTTTGCGAATGTAAATACAAGGGAATAAGAATATAGTATTTCATCAAAGGTACAACAAGTTTTATGAAATGAATAAATATGGCAAATATGGTGCCATTTAATTTGTGTACTTATGACAGGACGAACACTACGACTGGCGCTTAAAATAGACTTTTTTGCAGATGAACCTTTAAAAAGCATGCTGAATGGAAATGTGTGATTTCCACAATAGTAGCTGCCCAGACGCCCACCTTCGAGAGAACCCTGAAAACAAGTGCCCTTTGAGCCACCGCTCTCTGAACTCTGGAAAAAGTAGGTATTGTTCTCTTGAACCAGTTTACACCAGCTGAATCTCACCGCTGGTAATAGATGTATATTATAGCCCCACAGAAGCTACATTTCAATACAAAATAAAGGGTCTCTTCCACCCAACACAGAGAACGTGCCAGGGCTTCTCACCTGCTGCCATAGTAGTAGCCTCAAATTCACGCACAAAAAATAACTTTTGGTTTTTTCAAAATGATCCTTGTACTGGATTCATTTTTATTGAAATTTTAGATCACTGCATATCTCAATTTAGGGTACATATCAAGCAATCAAACATTTTCTCATCATCTTATTCATTTTCTCTGCTTCTTGAGAACACTCCCAACATTACTAGTGGCAATCTGTATGGATCCTATGGATTTATTCAAGGTTAACAACATTAAACATGCTAAAAAATACACAAGAGCTTTCAGTGATCTCATTTTACTATGAGACAGTTGTCTGGACGGATGAACTGCTCATGAAATGTTAGCCTTACATGGTGCTTTAACAAGTCACATGAAAGAAGAAAAATAAAAATCACATGTAAGGACCTACACAGTTCAAACTTGTATTGTTCAAAGATTAACTATAATTTCTGGAGTTGAAGTGGGGGATTTGATTAGGACAGAGACTGACTATCTTCAGTGATGTAATAATCAGGCAAGGCTGGACCCATATTTTATAAGTGAATAAAGAGTTAAGTAAGAGAGACTGGAAAAATATTCAACCAATTTGAAGTCTAATCAAGAAGTAGCTTTCTATGCTGATGTTGAGTGTTGAAATTTTCTCGGGCCTCCTTTGGGTATGACAGGCATGTCATGTATTTAAAAGACTCTTACCAGCCATTCTCTAAGGCAGATGGAGACAATAGATTTCGTCTCTAGTTCATTTTATAACCACTTTAAAAAATAATTTGCCATCATGTCTCCTTTACTTTAGAAGCCACAAAGCAAAATAACTCTGCTGAGACCCGGCTCTGGGTAACATAATTGAGCAGCTATATACTATAATACACATTCTCAAAAATATATTGAAAGAGAAATCAAGCAATTTAATTTGCTTCTAAAAACACTAAAGGAATTATAAAGGAATAAAGTGTTACCGTTTTCCTAGCCAGATAGGGTAGAGATGAGTTATTACCAGGAATGAGGGACTTAAAAATGTGGAAATATCCTGCTATATTTTAGTTCCAGTGTTCCATGAACTTTTTTCTAGGTGGTCACATGTGTCTGAGGCTATTGCTTTGGATTTTATGTGTTTCCCCTCCCTTGTCTCATTTAGTAAATAATGACCTTATTGCCTCTAATTTCAATTAGCATTTTAATTCTACAGACATCAATTTACTAAATTACATAAAACCAATGAATAATGTCAATAGGGTTCATTTATTTTTATGTTGCTTTAAATTAGTTATGCTGAATGACTAGACATTTTGTGTTTCCTTTATTATAGACTACTGTGCTTTAAATAGGATTTTGCCTATAATTAGGAGCTCTGGTGTCACAAAAGAGTATATATTGGACTGCTAATCATAAGGTTCACAGTTCAAACCCACTAGCTTCTTTGTTGGAGAAAGATGAGGCTTTCCATTAAGACTGACAGCCTCGCAAACACACACAGGCAGTTCCACTCTGTCCTATAGGGTCAGTGTGAGTTGGAATCAATTTGTTGACGGGTTGTTTGGTTTTGCCTCTATTATGTTGGCAAACTAAGACCTCTCACTGGAATTATATCTTTAAAGTTTGTTTTAAAAATCTTTCATAATATACCAACAAATATTCTCTGTTGCTATATAATATGTAAAATTCAATAATTTCCATCACCTTCTGAGAGAGTGCATCAAGATTACATTTCACCATAGGCCATCAAGACTCTCCAGCTTCCCTTAGCGTGTTGACCTTGGTTTTGAAGGTGTATGTCCCAGCTAAGTGGATATGCCATCTCTTCCTCTAAAACGAACCAAGGAGCTTCATTGGAGAAACTATTGTCATTTCCATTTATAGAATCACCAATTGTTTTGACAAGTACTGTATTGATTCAAGAACTTTGATTTTAAAGTGATGCTGATGATAAATGAATCTGATGGCACTGATCAAGCCGTCCCATTGTGACACCCTTCGGAGAGTAGAAGGGAATCGTAGATTGGCCGCTGCACTTCACAAGTGAGGCAGCTGTGGTTTGGGAAAGGTAAGTGACATAACTAGCTTTATACATTCACAGAGGAGCCAATGAAGCTTGTAAAATATTGAGGTGTTTGCTTGAGGTTATATCTATGAAGACTACAATACAAACCTGCTCACGTTTGTGCGGACACTATTTACAGTAGACAGCTCAACACATTTAATGCTGGGTTTTTGTATGTGTTGCACTTGTGGAAGATATCACTAATAGAACTGCTATCTGACTGAGTTCAGCCTGGAACTCTGGTTTAAGACCTGACATCTTTGTTTTATGCTACGTTCCTGGATTGTACCTCCCCTGCCACCGTTGATTTAAGTAAACTAGTACACAGCAGCATTAAAATTAATTAAACCACTTCTATAGATTCATTCCTCTCATCTGGCAACACTGCTTGGTTATTTTTTCTGGCTTAAGTACTGCGATTAAGTCAACTAAAGTTTATTTTTCTACCGCAGATCAGCACCACCTGTGAAATAGCAGCAGACCAGACCAAATTGGACACGATCCTTTCTAAAGAAATGTAGTGACGTCTTCATTTATCACCATTTACTCTCAAGTTAGTTCCCTCTCGTGGTGATCTCATGCGTGTCAGAGTATAACTGTGTCCTGTAGGGCTTTTCAACAGCTGATTTTTTAAAAGTAGAGCACTGGGTCTCTCTTTCAAAGCAGCACTGGGTGGACTGGAACTTCTGTCCTCTGGTCAGCACTTGAGTGCACTAACCATTTGTACCCCAGGACTCCCGTCTTATTTATCTGAGGGCATCCTTGGTGAAGGAGTCCTGATTGACTAGACAGTAAAGTATCCAGCTGCTTGCAGAAAGATGTGCAGCCTTGGAAACCCATGGGGGCAGGTCTGCTCTGCCGGTTGCTTTGCTGTGAGACAGTGTCTCCGTGTTTTGGTTTAACCTACATGAAATTGGAGTGTTCGGAGCGCTCTAGCTAGATGAAAGCTTTTTACAGACTGAAGAATAATTATAAAATGTGGGTCGGATGCCATTTTTTTTACAAGGTAAATACATTTGCTAAATGTTTTTGATGATTATCAGCTAATGTGTTTGTCTATCTCTCACCAACCTACTCACCTCCTCTCCCTGCTATAGACACATGCAAACACACACCCTGGAAAATTCAGCCAAAAATAGTTTGTCCATTCATTTGAACCTCTATAAGAGGAAGCCATTATGAGGAACCAGGCATGATTGTGATTAGTAGAGGAAACAAAGGGAGGCTACACTTAGTGAGTGATTTAAATCCAGACAAGGAAGAGTCACAAGCAGAGGACAGGCATTTTTAAAGACAGCATTATAAACACCTTGACATATCTCTTTTCACACTTTCCTCCGTCTGTCACAAGCAAGCTGCTGCTGAAAGTCTCCGAATCAATCCTTGTTAGAGGGCACCTTCCCGACCTTGTTCTGGGAAAGTAGCACCCCCAGAGAAAGAACAGATCTGACAAGTGGATATTTGTGACTATCCATGTTCCGCACAAGAGGAATGACCAAGTGGACATGAAGTGTCTTGATTTTAAATGTATTTTCGTCTGAAGACATCACAGTGACCAGACGATGTTGATTCCCTTCATTGAGTTCAGATGAGGTGATCACGGAACGCTCCAAGCATCCTGGCTTTCTTCTAGGGCTTTCTCTTGAATCTCTCCAGGGGATGTGGAGCCAGGCCCTGGCAGCCCTATTCACAGTACTCTTTATAGAAGTGTTTCAGCGAAGAGCTGGGTCCAGCTCTTAGATTTAAATCTTTATGGAGAATTTCAATGACTCTGTTCTTTCAATTCCAGGGAGATTTTGTTCCTGTCATAATTACTGTTTGTTGTGGTTGTTGCATATAGAGCAAATAACATTTTCCAAAATGCTTCACATCTTTTTAATTTTGTGGTTAAAAAAAACAACAACCAGTAAAATAGCTAGTAGAAACACGATGATGCTCATAGTTGAAATTCCAGAAGAGAATTCAGAGCCTCCGAATGGCCTTTGGCTTCCTCCAGATTGCATTCTGGTGTAGCCTTGATATCTGTAAGCCCAGGGCCGACACTGAGTACACGCATAGTCGCATAGTCCTTTACCCTACCCCCTTTTCATTCCACACAAGAGTTAGAAGTGTTCCCATTTGAAAAACTTCCATTCAGCACTGGAGAATGATTTCAGCTCCTTCACAATGTGGTGAGTCTCAGGGAACAGCAGAGGAGAGGCTCATTAGAGTGGAAGGCTACACGGGGTAACCAAATTAGTTATAATTCAGCACTTTGCCATTCTCCCTGTCCCCATTTACCATTCCTGAGCATTTAGCGTTAATTATTTCCATTTTAAATGATTGGAACTTTATGTTGTTGTCCAGGTGTCAGCCCAGCCCAGCCCAATTTTCCACCACCCTGTGCTGTCCCCCAGACTGGGTGAAGGCCAGGCTCCTGCAGCCTAAGGCTCTAGCCCCTGACACTGGTGTTCTTGTGTGTCCTCCCAAATCATTTATACCAAGTCTCTGTGCGGATAGCGCACTTTAAAGGTTAGATGGCAGAGTGGTTTTAATCAAATAACTTAAAATTAATATCAAACACCCCCTCCTTGTTCTTCAATTGCCCCTAGCAGAAGCTGCGAAGGGGAATTCCTCATTGATGACCTGTGTCCATGGGCTTTGCTTTAGGTGCACCACTCCCACACCCCCACCCCACCCATCCCTGCCTCCCTCCCAGAGCAGACATATGTCAACTTAGTGAAGTAGCTAGCAGAAGCATTATTATGCTCCTGTCTTGACATTCCCGTTCACCTTCATTTTCCAAGGCCTCCAGACCTTTTCCGCAGCTTGCCGAGTGGATTATCCAGGTGTTTCCCATAAAGAATGATGGTAAATTGACGGCCCCCAAACTCTGCACCACACACCACACCCCGCACCCACATGTTTTAAATCTGTGGGCAAATATCTAAAAGTGAGGAGCTTTTCAATAAAATCTGTGTTTCTGATTTTTCTTGAACAAAACATCTGGAGACCTGGGAGTACCTCTCAGCATGGCCACAGCCTAGTAGATGCTGCTCCACTGAAGTGGAGCGTCACACTCCCGAGTGGGGCCATCCCAGCCTTCCGGCTGACACTCTGTCATGGCTTCCCAGCCTCCGGAGCCATCAGGGGGACATCTCCTGCTCTCACCACAGGCCGGCCCTCCTCCAACAGGGGACTTGTTGCAGCTGCTGTGTGTGTGTGTGTATACCTGTGTATGTATCATGTCTATATTTGTGTATATGTTTTTCCTGCTATATTATCTCATAGAAACATGGGAAGTATGCAACGATATATAAATATTAAATAAATTTGCATGTTAATTTCCACAAATAAAAAGGCAGTTATACCACCTCCACCCCCAACAATAAAGCTGATAAATGAATGTATCAACAGAGGCAACACTGGGGAATATTTCCTTCCCTCTCAAGTACTTTTAACATTTTAACCCTTTCAAATAATGCCAGGTTTCTAACACGTAACTATGGGTGTTTGCCTAATGACTTTTTGCAATTCATCATGCAAAGGAAAAAAAAAGACTTCTTCCTCCTCCGCATACATTACATTCCCAGAACAAAGTTATTTTTCATATCCCTTATCTTGCAACCTTATACACTTCAGCTACATTTATACAAACAGTTTTAAATGCCACCTACCACGGAATTTAATTCTGATTGATAGAGACTGGGTCTCAACCTACAAAGATTGTGCAGCTGCTGTGGTAACAACAGAAAAAGAGATGGATGTGTTAGATCACATATTTAATCTTTAAACTCTCACTGCAGATAAATGGACACCAAAAAATGATCTATGTGCAAGAATTTTAGCCCTGAATTTTTTGTATTCAGTTGGGCATTTTCCCTCCAATAATAATATATGCAAAACTTTGAAACCATAAATAATTTGTAAGTTTGTATATATATATATAATTTCTTAAATTGATAAATATAGTTTGTATGGTGATTTAAATGAGTATACTTCATCCTTTCTGTGCCAACATCTTTGTCCAAGCCTATTAAAAATTCTATCAGTTTAGGAGTTTCTTAATTGATGGGTCTGTGTGCCCCATTGTTTCCCATAATTGTCTTCAGTAGAGTGAACTTTATTAATGGATTTTTTCATATTTCAGGATAGAAAGGACATTTTTCTTTTCCTAGCAACACTAGCAAATTACTTGATTAATATCCAAAAGCTCTCGTTCACACATAACCTTTGAATAAACACGTTGTGATACTTTTGGCAACATGCTAAGAAGTATTCCTGTAAGGAAACGATCAAGGAAATAGCCTTTGTAATTAAGCGTATAGAGAAGGAGCCTGTGTGTGCTGGCTGTAATTCCCCGCCCCCGCCCCCCCCCCCCTTTGAAGAGGAGAGCGCACAACCTGATCAGGCCAGAGCAGTGGGGAGAGTATCTTATTTCCAAGCCAGGTTCTACTTGCATTTCCCTCACTACTGGACATCTAGAAAGAAAACTGAGCTGTTTATGAAACTCAGACAAAGTTTCTGATTCATGATTCTAAGGCTCTCCAGCTTTCTTCACAAGTGTGTCCACAGGAGGTAATCAATTCCATGTTGATTGAAAAGCAGATGCCCCTCCACAGGACTTTGCTGAGCTGACCGGACGGACGCAGCCAGGGTGTAGATGACAGCTCCTCCAAGGGAGCACAGAACAGGCCTTGCAAATCAGAGAAGAAGCCAGACTAGCATGGAGGGAGGGAAAGGAATTAAAATATTAGGCTCTGACTATATGCCAAATGCTTTCTGGGAGTCATAAGCTATATAGAAAATTAAAATTAAATTTGAAAGAAAATATGAAAGTCTCCTTATGGCAGCATTGTTATTCGCTTACCTCGTACTCAGTGCTTCTGTAGAGCCAATGTTGTAGACACAGAGACTGTCAGCAACTTTCCTGAGATAGCACAGTGCAAAGTGACAGATTGGGCCTGGGACCCGTACCCAGCAGGCCGGAGTCCAACATCATTCTTTTGAGACGCTATTCTGATGCTCCCAGTGCATACTGTGTGAGCGCCGTGTGCAGTACAGCACCAGCGCTGCGGAATTCCAAGTCAGAGTAAGACGCGGTGCTGTGGGCTTACGGAGAAGAGGTCAGATTCTAGAGGTGCCCAGTGTGACCTGCCCTATAGTAGTAACTTCTTTGGGTCTGTTTCCCTATTACTAATTTGAGATAATAATATCTAATTCAGGGTGATAATAATAGTTTATTAATATACATAAAATAATTAAAGCAGTGCCTGCTGTATGTTAATAACATTAAAGTGGAGAATTATTACTGTTGTCCTGAACAACTCTCACTGTACACTCACTGCCATCAAGTGTATTCCCAGTGACAGCAAAGGACTGGTGGAACTGCTCCTGTGGGTTTCGGAGACAGCAACTCTTTACTGGAGTAGAAAGTGTCTTCTTTCTCCCACGGAGCAGCTGGTGGTTTTGAACTGCTGAGTTTGGGGTTAGCAGCCTAATGCATAACCCACTACGCAACTAGGGCTCCTTCTCGATACGCTTAGAGGACATGTAAAGTCATTAAAACCAAACCCATTGCATTGCCATTGATCAGCTTTCCTGCCATCCTATCTGATGCAAAAGGTAAGAGTTTTCTTGACTGGAATCTTTATGGAAGCCATTACCAGACCTTTTCTCCATAGCCCTACTGGGTTGATTTAAACCACCTTTATTTTAGTAGTCAAATACAAAAATTGTATGCCTGACGATATGATAGAACTTTAGGATATGCAGTCAAATCACAAATGGTTGCGCAAATAATTGTGTAATGACAGTGACAACATACACACTATAATAACTATTCTTCCGCCATTGATTCAAGGTGGGCTCTGTGTTGAATGATCAAGTGATGAGCCGCTGTCTGTGCTCCCTTATCAAGTTATTAATTCTAGAAATGAGACTTTTCTTTCATTTTGTATCAACCTTCCTCATCCTCTGACCTCCTGGGTTTTTCAAATCTTTTCTTTTGTGCTGTAGTCAACCCTGCTGGTCACAAGGAGAACATTTGATGGTAGGGACACAAGAATAAAATCCTAACTGTCATGGGCCAATGTCCCTGGTTAATGAGGGAAATTCTCTTGGTGTTTGTCCGTCTCTCACTGGAAACAAAATTGGAATTTGAGTCCTAAGTACTAGAAAGAGAACCAAGGGGGAGAATGGATCCTGAAGGACAAAGAGTGGGAGCTTCAACAAAGGAACAACTGGGGAACTTGGCCGAAGGAGTCAACTTCACTCAGCCATCAAGTCCATTCACTGTAAGTGAAATGAAAAAAATAATAAAACCAACAAGCAAAATCAGAAAAAAGACCCTCGAATCAGAACCTAGCTCCATCCTATGAGCGGGCATACCTGCTGGAGCAAATTAAAGTGGCCCAACCAATTACTTCAAAAGTACTTGGAGTGTCCCTAGGTGGTCCTTGAAGGGCTCAGCCTCTAGGTTATTCAGTAGGATATGTTGAACTCTAGATGGGTGTGAAATGTACACTAGACAAGTAGAATTATCTGATAGTTGAAACACTGTGCTTTCTATAACGCTGAACCATTTCAGGTGGAGAGTATTTTCATTTCATTAGAGAGCTATCTGCCTATTGATTGCCTATCTATAAGGAATGGATGATGTTTATTGGGTTCTGTGTAATGAAAAGATTTGAAATATTATAAATACAAATGGAAACTAAGATCAAGAAAACAAGAATGGAAATTTTGAAGATAGAAAAGCGGCCATCTAGCTGAGAAGCAACAAAGCCCACATGGAAGAAGCACACCAGCCTGTGTGATTATGAGGTGTTGATGGGATCAGGTGCACCCAGAACAAAATCATACCCACTGTGAATGGGGGGAGGGAAGCATAGAGTGGAGACCCAATGCCCATCTGTAGACAATTGGACATCCCCTCACAGAGGGGTCACAGGGAAGAGATGAGCCAGTAAGGGTGCAATATAGCACCGATGAAACACACAATTTTCCTCTAGTTTGGTGCTTCCTTCACCCCACCTATTATGACCTCAATTCTACCTTACAAATCAGATTAGACCAGAACATGCACACTGCTACAGATAAGAGACCACAACACAGGGAATCCAGGATAGATAAACCCCTCAGGGCAAACCTGGAGAGTAGAGATATCAGGAGGATTAGGGGAAGGTAGGGGGAGAAAAGGGAAATCGATAACAAGGATCAACTTATACTCCTGAGGTAGTTAGCTTATTATGCTAGCCTGGCCAATAAACACATGTGGGATTAATTGAAGGGTGGAGAGCTAAATGGCTTGGCGAGCCTCGCCTTTCTTATCTTTTGCTCTTTGATTATCGAACAAGTGTGCGTCTGCCTTGCTTGTTCTGTGCCTTAATTTGCAAGCCACACTACCTGTGGGACACCTAACCTGTGGACTGTGTCACTGTAATTTGAGGTTCCTTCAAGATCTGCTTCAACATACCATTGGAATTTACATCTCTTGAGCTGGGGACAGTCGGACCCTGTCATCTGGCTGACTGCTGGAGACCTGCCTTGCTGTTTCTGCCTGTGGCCGGATAGCCTGAATTGCTCTACAGAGGACTACCTGGCAGCCCTCAAGACTTGAAGGATTGCCAGTGTATCGCAACTGTCTCACAGGAGTGAGTTGTAACGAGCCATTTTTACTGCTTTATAATTTAATTAACTGTTGATTTCTTATATTATATATCTATCTATCTGTATAAATATATATATAATTATTAGCATTCTGGTTTTGTTACTCTAGAGAACCCTGTCTAACACAAACCCCCTCCCAGGGGGATGAACAACAGAAAAGTGGGTGAGGGGCGATGGAGGATGATGTAAGATATGAACTTATCAAGGGTGCATGAGGGACGGTGGGCCGGGGAGGGGTGGGAAAGAAATGGGGAGCTGATAGCAGGGGCTCGAGTGAGAAGAGAATGCTTTGCAAATGAGGATGGCAGCATACGTGTAAATGCGCTTGACACACTGGATTGTATGGATTGTGATAAGAGATGTAAGAGCTCCCAATCAAAATACTGAAAAGGAAAAAAATGAATATGGGGATCCATAGTATTCTTTGAGTTCCTCTACATGAAATGAACAAGGTCAAGGAAAATATGAACTAAGTCATCTTATAATATTTTAATATGTGAAAGTGTCAATAAAGATTGAACTTGTTTTTCAGATGCCCAGATATCTCATTCCAGCTCAGTCATTACTAGGTTTCTACCTTCTTCAAATAAGTTATAAGCCTCTGGTCTCAATTTCTTTTTTTATAAAATAATGAGCATTGCTTAATGTAAAAAGCCAAAGTTAAAGATTGTCTTTCTCTGCCATTTGTATTTAACCCTTTAGAAAGGAAGCAATTATTTGGAAAATTGATGCTTGTAAGGCATTTAAAAATGTCCTTTAAAAATGTATGGCACTTTAAAATGTCTTTTAATATAAGCTGTTTTATTTATTTGTTTTTTTTCCTGATTTTTTTATTAATCATTTTGTTGCTGACCTCTTAAAAATCTTATAACACTCCATCATTCAATTGTATTAAGCACACTTGTACATATGTTGCCATCATTTCCAAAACATTTTCTTTCTACTTGAGTCCTTGGTATCAGCTCCTCTTTTCCCTCTCCCTTCCATGCTCATGAATCATTGATCAATATATATATTATTGTTGTTATATAGTGTCTTACACTGTGTGTTGTCTCCCTTCACTCACACTTCTGTTGTCCGTCCCCATGGGGGGGAGGCTTTATATCCATCTTTGTGATGGGTTCCCCTCTCTCTTTCTCCTCTTACCCTGCCATCCTCCCACCCCCATGATATTGCTTCTCCCACTATGGTTCCTGAGGGTTTTATCTGTCCTGAATTCCTTGTGCTGAGAGCTCTTATTTGTATGAACGTGTGTACTCTGGTCTAGCTAGATTTGTAAGGTAGAACTGGGTCTTTGTAGTGGGGGGAAGGGTGCATTCAGGAGCTAGAGGAAGGATGTGTGTTTCTTCTGTACTATGCTGCACCCTGGTTGAATCGTCCCTTCCTTGTAATGCTTCTGTGAGGGGGGTTGTCCAATTATCTACAGATGGGCTTTGGATCTCCACACCAACACCCCATCTTTCACATCAATATAATTCCTTTGGAACTTTTGATACCTGATACCTGACCCTGTCGACACCTCATGATTGCACAAGATGGTGTGCTTCTTCCAGGTGGGTTTATTTGCTTCCTTGAAATAACAGGTGTTTTAAAAGATGATTTTACAACTATTTTTAAGGATTTTATAACCTTGCAAAAATGAGAAATTCTATAACACTTATTTTACTCCTGTGGAATCTGTACATAAATTAAGAGGCCACCATTTGAACAGAAGAAATGATATTGGATGGTTTAAAATCAAGAAAGGTGTGTGTCATATAGTTATTCATTCTGCATGCTGACAAAATAATGTAAGAAACTGGACTATATGAGAAGAAAGCAGCATGGATATTGTAGGAAGGCATGTTCACAACTTGCAATATGCAGATGGCACACTTTGCTTGCTGGAAGCCAACAGGACGTAGAGCGGAAAGCCAATAGGACATACTGATGAGGAATAAGATTAGAATCTTCAGAAGGAACTACAACGCAACAAAAATAAAAGAAAATTTCTCACAATAAATAACCTTTTCATACATTTTAAAAAAATTAAAATGATCAAGGATTTCATTTTACTTGATTCCACAATCAACCCTCACAAAAGCAGCAATCAATAAATCAAAGAATGCATTGCTTTCAGCAACACTGCGGAACAAGCTCTCCTTCAAGTGTTACAGAGAAAAGAGATACCACTTGGAGGACTCGGGTGCACCCACTAGTGGCCTCGTGAGTGGTCTCTTGTGGTTCTACCAGGTAAGCATCAGACCACCAGCAGCAAGATGGGTGGTTCACACGCTATATACTCAATGGGAGAAAGATGCATTTATCTGCTACCTAGAGGCTTTCACAGCCTCAGAAAACGACCTTGGGTTACTATGGGTCTGTTCAATGGGTTTTTTGTTTTGTTTTAGTATTTATCATATGCATGTGAGTTCTGAGCAGTGAATAAGGAAGGCTACAGACAGTTCATGCATTTGAATACAGTATTGGTAATATACAAGAACCTTTAGAAGAACAATCAAATCTACCTTTGAAGAAGCATAGCCAGAATGTTCCTGAGAAACCAGGATGGAGAGATTTCATCTCAATACTTTGGGCATATTATAGAAGGCCATCATGCTTGCTAAAGTGGAAGCTCAATCAAAAACAAGATTCTCAATGAGACAGATTGGTAGTGGTGGCAGCAATGGACTCACATCTGGCCAGAAGCATGAGGCTGGCACAGCACCCAGCACTGCTCCATGCTCTGGTACGTAGAGTGGCTGTGAACTGGACCGGACTCCACAGCACCTATCAACACAGTCGCTTACAGGATCCAATTCTTTGAATTGATCCAATTGAATGTTAATCACGATTACCTTTTTTATCAGTGTTTGCTAAAATAATTTGTCTGAGTCATACAACTGCTTGTGGGCACATAATCACTAAGGAACATAAAATAATACATACACTAAATAAATAACACATAAAATAAATTCAACCTGATAGCAAAGTTGATTGCAAATGTTTATAAGTCCTTATACAAGAACATATTACAGATGAAAATATTTGCTTGCTTTAATTTGACCCTAAAGACAAACTTCAACCAAATTCTGCTTTATCAAGGAAAAGTACATAAGATTCCCCTAACTTTTCCTCCAGATCTATATAAAACACGAATGCCATTCTACAGTAAGACTTTAATTGGACAATTACTTTGAATCCAAAGAACATGCAACCAAATGGGGGTCATTGATGTTTTGACGTGGGAAGGTAGAACATACTTACTTGGGCGATGTTGTCTTTGATTGGTTGGTTATTTTGTTTGAGGGGAAGGGAGTCAGGATGCACTTTCAGAGGGTCTATTTTCTACAATGAAGTATCCTGATAGTTGCTACAAACAGGATGGAACAAAAAGTGGGAATGATGCTAAAAAGAGGAAACGCTCATTGTTGAAATCTATCAAAACCTTAAGCATGGTTTCTTACTTAACCTTTAAAACATCCAGAACTCACTCACTCACTCACACACTCACTCACTCACTCACTCACTGCCTTTGAATCAATGCCAACTCATAGCCACCCTATAGACAGGGTAGAACTTCTGTGAGCTTCTGAGACTGTAATGCTTTTGTGTAATTAATAACTCATTCTATTGGGGGCTCATAGACTTTATAACAATCCATAAATCAGTTGTATCAATGTTGTACATGTATTGTACATATGTTGCCATCATCCTTTTCAAAACATTTTCTTTCTGCTTGAGCCCTTGGTGTTAGCTCTTCTTTTTTCTCCTCCCTCCCCCACCTTCTACCCCCATGGACCCCTGATACATTATAAAGTATTATTTTCTTATCTTACACCATCTGCTGTGTGCTTTCACCCACATCTCTGTTGTTTTTCCCCCTGAATGGGTAGGGTCATGCATTGTCCATTATAGTCGATTCCCCATTTCTCTCTCTTCTCCCCCCACCTTCCCCTACCTGGAGTCATTATTCCCATTACTGTTCATGAGGGGCTCCTCTGTCCTGGGTTCCATGTGTTGAAAGCTCTTATCTGTACCAGTGTACATGCTGTGGTCTAGCTGGATTGTAAGGTAGAACTTGGGCCATGATAGTGGTGGTTGGGTGAGTGGGGTGAATTCAAGAACTAGAGGGATGTTGTGTGTTTTGTAGGTGCTATGCTGCACAGAATTGACTGGTTCCTTCCTTGTGACCCTTCTGTGAGGGCTTGTCAAGTTCTGTACTTGTGGGCTTTGGGTCTCCTCTCCAGCCCCCATCATTTGCATCTATATTTGTTTGTTTTTGGTTTTCTGATGCCTGATATCTGATCCCATTGACACCTCATGATCATGCAGGCTGGTGTGCTTCTTCCATGTGGGCATTGTTGCATCTCAGCTAGATGGCCACTTGTTTAACTTCAACCCTTTAAGACCCCAGATGCCATAACTTGTAAGTGCCAGACACCATCAGCTTTTTTCACCAAATTTGCTTATGCACCCATTTTGACTCCAGCAATTGTGTCAGGAAGGTAAGCATCACAGAATGGAAGGTTATTAGAACAAAGTGTTCTTACATTGAGGGAGTACTTGAATAGAAACCCAATGCCCATCTGCTACACTAATACTTAACATTTAGATATATGTACATAGACCTATATCCCTATAAATATATATATTCACACATATGTGCATGCCTATATCTGCACCTCTGTAAATGTCTTTTGCCTCCTAGTTCTTTATTCTATTTCCTTTTACTTCTTGTTCCACTATCATGTTTGACCTTCATTACTCAATACTCTTCTTCAAATCTCAATACTCTCTCTTGGCTACATTGCACTTGATCAATCCCCACCCGGCATTCTACACCCTCCTCACCATCAATTTTAGATCTCTTATTTTTCCCTTGTCCCTGGGTTTGTTGTCCCTTCCTTTCTCCAACTTCCTCCTCTCCTTTGTTCTCCTGGACCCATCGAACCCGTTATTTTCTCCTCAGGATTGATTATCCTGCCTCTCTTATATGGATAAACATGAAAAAAGAAAAGAGAAGAAACAAGGAGAAAAAAACCAACTTCAACAGACTGATCTCTCTAATGAACATCAATGCAATAATCCTTAACAAAATACTGGCCAATAGAATACAAAAATTTATAAAAAGAATAATTCATCATTACCAAATGGAGTTCATTTCAGGTATGCAGGGATGGTTCAACATCCAAAATTCCATCAGCATTATTTGTCACGTTGATAAGAAAAAGGATAGGAACCACATGATAATATCAATAGATGCAGAAAAAGCATTTGATAACATACAACACCCAGTCCTGTTTAAGATATTCAAGAAGATAGGAATGGAAGAAAAAATCCTCAATATAATATAAGCTATATATGAAAAGCCAACAGACAACATGGCAGTCAATGGAGAAAAGACGAAAACAATCCCACTGAAATAGGGACCTGAAAAGGATGCCCCTTGTCCCTACTTCTAGTCAGCATCGTACTGAAGGTCCTGGTTAACAACATAATGTAAAAGAAAGACAACAGAGGTGTTCATTTGGGGGAAGAAGAGGTGAAATTATTGTTATTCACAGGTGATATGATTTTATATATGGAAAACCTCCAAAACTCCTCAAGAGGAATACTGAAATGATAGAGGAATATGGCAGAGTGGCAGGACACAAGATCAACAAAAAGTCTATTGGACTTCTACACACATCGGAAGACTCCATGGAAGAGGAGATAAAGCAGGCAGTACCCTTCACAATGGCTAAGCACAAATTGAAATATCTAGGGATATACCTAACGAAAAAACCAAAAGATTTGTATGAAGAGAATTATAGAACTGTATTCTAAGAAACCAAGAGCGACCTCCATAAATGAAGGATATCCCATGCTCGTGGATTAGAAGACTTAATATAGTAAAGATATTAAGTCCTGCCCAAGGTTCTATGCAAGTTTAATGCTATCCTGATGCAAATACCAATGTCATTCTTCAAAGAATTGGAAAAACTGACTACAAACTGCATATGGAAAAGGAAAGAATTCCAGAATTAACAGAGAGCTCTTCAAGAAGAAGACAAAGTCAGAGGACTTGCTTTACTTGACCTTAGCACCTACTACACAGCCACGGTGGTCAAAACAGCATAGTACTGGTATATAACAGATACTCAGACCAATGGAAAAGAACTGAAAACCCAGAAATGAAATCATTAGCATGAAGACAGTTACTCTTTGATAAGGGTCCCCAAATATCCAATGGGAAGTGGATGCCCTCTTCCATAGCTGATGCTGGAACAAATGGATATCTCCCTCCAGAAAAATGAATCAAGACCCTTACCTCACTCCATGCACAAGAATAAACTCAAGGTGGATCGAGGGCCATCAATGAGGGAATTGGGACAAACCAAACTGTTGCATAGGCTATCAGAAATAGGAAAAGACAGAAATATCAAGGAAGCAGCAACTGACAAATGGAATATACTGAAGATAGAATACCTGTGTACATCAAAAGACTTCATCAAGAGATTGCTAAGAAAGCCCACAGACTGGGAAAACATCTTTAACAATGACACATCAGAAAAAAAGGCCTTATTACTAAAATCGACAATACTGTGCTAGCCTACAATAAGGAAAATAATAACCCACTGAAGAGATGGGCAAAAGACATGATCAGTAGTTTCACAGGGTGGAAATACAAATGGCCAACAAACATAGGAGAACATTTTCCTGATCATTGGCCATAAGGGAAATGCAAATCAAAACAATGATGAAATACCACCTAGCACCCTTAATGATAGCCCAATTCCCCAAATCAGAAAGCAGCAGGTGTTGGAGGGGAGCTGGTGAGATAGGAACCCTCAGGTGGTCCTGTAGGTATGTGCAGCCATTATGGAAATTGATATGGTGATACTAAATCAAATGGAAACTGAGCTGTCATATGATCCAGCAATCCCCCTACTGGGCAGATTCCCAGAGAAGTACGAGACTGCAACACTTTATGGGAGTAGAAAGTCCTGTTTTTATCCCACAGAGTGGCTGGAATGTTCAACTTGCTGACCTTGCAGTTAGCAGACCAATGTGTCCCCATTATGCCACCAGGGCTCCTAAAGAGCATCTGGCAAGGTAGTTCAATTCACTATAATTAATGAGGGAGGAATTATTACAGAAATTACAAGGAACGAGTTACTTTTCAAGATTAAACTGCTGATCAAATATCCAGAAAAATTACTGCTGTCAAATCTATTCTGACACCTGGTGACTCTATGGGACTCATTAAAATGGCCTCTGTGGGGTTTTGAGCCTGCAAATCTTTATAGAATCAGGAAGCCTGATCTGTCTCCAGGGGGTGGCTGGTGGACTCGAACTACTAATCTCCAGGTTACCCACCCAATATGTAAGTCACCACCCTGCTAAGATTCCCTCAATTGCTGATAGGAGAAGCGAATACATGTGATTAAAAAATCCGTTTGTGAGCAGGCTTGTAATTTTTTTTTTCTCTACCAAGCTGCTGAAGCCTTTTCTCTGCGGAAGCCAGCTATAAGCCTCTTTCAGCTGGGTTTGCCTGCTATTTATCACCGCTGCTGTAGCTGCCAGCATCAGGATGGGGGACCAAGGCATTCAGCTGACCAGGCACAAGAAGGCGCATCCATCTGTTTCTTTATCTCCTCAGAGGAGCAGCAAGGTGGGAAGTTGCAGTGGTGGAAGCCGTCTGGGGGGTCACGGGGTGCTGGAGGATGGCATCATCACTCCGTTCTCAGCTTCATTGCAGAGGGCAGAGGCTATTGATGATAACAATAAATTGAAGAACCTTTGTATGCAGTAGAATTGTATCGTGTGGATATATACACAGACCTTGTACCAGGGGTTTCGGCGATGACACTCCGTGCTTGTGAAGAGGATACTAAAGCGGAGGGATCTACAGTGCTGGCCATTGGGGACACTAATCCACACTCATGTTCCCTAACTCTTCTCCATTATAATCCTGACACGGTCCAGGAGATGCCTGTCAGTTTTAATGTAATTTTCAAGTTTCATGGGGGAATTTAAAATCTTCCTTCTTATTTGAAATTAAGATCCTCTACTTCCTCAGAAGAAAGTTTCTATATATACAATATTATGACACGGTAATGAGCTTTCCTGACTAAATCAAACATCTATGAATACTGAAAAATAGTCCTCTCCTTTAGCTTCCTGCGGTGTCCACAGCGAAGTTCAACAGGGACACTAGGAGGCTTGACTGGGGGTGGGGGGAATGAAAGTTTAAGTTCAAAAAGGCTGGAAATGCCCTTATGAGCAGTGAAGCTACCTTTCTTGGAAGTGCCCTTGCAGTGGAAAGAAGTGACCATGTTATTTAGAGACTGATCTGGAATTATGAACAATCTCTCCCTTTTTAGTTTCCTGTCTTTCAAAATGTGTGATTCTGCTAAAATGGTCCTTCACCGAAGAATACCACTGAACAAAGCGTCATGATGTCCCTCTAAGTAGCTTAGAGATTCGGAGAATGTATCAGACGGGGCTTCTCTGTCTCTTCCTGATGATGTTTGATCACCAGTATCTTGAGAGCAGCACAGGTATTCATCAGGTATTCATCAGAGGAAGAAGCTACATGGAGCAGCTGTTTGCTATAAGAAATCATTTCCATCCACCTTGTATTTGCTGACAACAGATGAGAAACACTGCTGTACAAATATAGTAGAAAAGGCTCTTCTTGGGGATCCTGATGAATTATTTGGCAAAGATAGGGATTTTTATACAATGATTTACTCATTTTCATTCAAGAATATTAAGAGCTAACAAAATTTAAAAGCAATCCCTGCACATCGCAGATATTCAAATATTGAGAGCTGGAAACAAGAAAGCATTTATGGCAGCAATCTTGAACAAACACTGAAACGGAAACATTGCTTGATCTCGAATTGCTTCTTTTAAATCAACTTGGGAAATGACATAACCATGTTTAATTCCTTTGAGAAGAATTGTGTAGTTCCAACCATCTGCTAAATTAAGCAGCAGTGAGTATAATGAACACTTACAACAGACCTGAAACAAAAGGGGATAATAATTTTGTGCATAATACAAAGTCCTGGGAGACTGTCGCAATCTCAAAGATGAAGATCAAAATTAGGATAACAGATTTTTCAGAGTACTCAAACTGAATGGGTGGTGAAAGTCAAAGTGCAATAGCACATTTCCTCAAACTTTCCTGTCTTTCTTGGAAAAATAGTCAGTAAAGTTTATTCATGTTTTGTTTCCATGTTGTTTTTTTGTTTGGGGGTTGTTTTTTTTCGATGATGTCTCATAAAATCCCTAGTTTTATCCCTAACCCAGCCTAACCACCACCCTAACCCGTCCTGAATGGTAATTTAAATTCTGTTTCCTATACCTTTGTTCTTCTACACGCTCTACCTCTGAAGGTGACCCAGTAGTGCTGAGAAAGAGGAGACTGCCTGCTCCTTTAATTATTTACAGCATGGAAACCCTCGATAGGGCACCTGGGAGTTGGGATTGACAGCATGGAGTAGCTGGGTGCCAGTGAAAGAATATTTAACCTAACTGCAACACAGGAGAAGACCAATCAAATTGAACTAGCCACTCTACAAAGTACCAGGAAGCTGCTATCATTAGTCTGATGGTTTTCTATTTTGGTCCATAAATGAATGTTCAGTGTAGCCACAGAGCCCAAGGATGGTTTTCATATGTGTGCATAGATTCATACACACTTTCCATTGAACCAGTTGCTGCAGATACTATTGCTGGGGTAAAATAATAACAACAACAACTACCATAATGACTGCCCTGGTTTATCCAGGAGGGCTATTTTCAACAACACACACACACATAATTTTTATTGGGGGCTCTTACACTCTTATCACAATCCATCCATCCATCCATCCATCCATCCATCCATCCATCCATCCATCCATCCATCCATTCATTGTGTCAGGCACATTTGTACATGTGTTGCCATCATCATTTTAAAAACATTTTCATTCTATTTGAGCCCTTGATATCAGTTACTCATTTCCCCCATCCTCCCTCCCTCATGAGCCCTTGACAATTTATAAATTGCTACCACCTCCCTCCCATGTATTACAGTAACCACTGTCTCCCTTCACCCACTTTTGTTGTCCATCCCCCTAGGAAGGGATTTCATGTAGATAACTGTGATTGTTTCTCCCTTTCTTCCCCCACCTTACCCTGATCCTCCTGGTATCTCTATGTTCATTATTGTTCCTGAGGGGTTTATCTGCCCTGGATTCCCTGTGTTTCCAGCTCTGATCTATAGCAGTGTACATGCTTTGGTCTAGTCCGTTTTGTAAGGTAGAATTGAGGAAAGTTGTATCTTTCATTGGTCAGATATTGCGCCCTGACTGGCTTGTACCTTCCTTGTGACCCTTCTGTGAAGGAACATCCAATTATATACAGATAGGCTTTGGGTCTCCACTCCACACACCCTCATCCTCCACATCAGTCCTGTTGTTTTCTCCTTTAAATTATTTATCGTGTGCATCTTATCTAGCTAGACATGCAGAAACAATAATAAGCACAAAACCAAGACAAAGCCAAACAAAACAACAAAGGAAGACAAAGCATACCCAATGCCCCAAATAACAACAAATAAACCAACAACAAAAAAGGAAAAGCCTATAAATAGTTCCAGGTCTTTTTTTTTTTTTTAAACTTTTAGGAGTGTTTTCCAGTTGAGTCTGATAGCTGTCACGCCTTGGCCCCACAGTCTATTTTGGTATTCCCTGGGGACTTCATTGCTGCGCTCCCCTTGCTGCTCTGTTGCACACCAAGAGTGAGTGTTTCCCCCAGTGCAGTGGGGTCCGATCAGGCACAATGCCCGCACTGTGTCTCCAGTGTTGTCCTCGTCGTGCTGTGGGTCAGTGAGGGACATTGTGTCTAGTGGTGGGGCCGGCCCTATGGTCCTCTCTGTGGGTTGGCTGCCAAACAAAGTTATATTATCAAATATCAGCAGGTACTCCTCCCCATAAACAACATGTTTACATATAACCCTAGGCTCATAGGAAATAAAATGTCTTAGAGATCATTTTCCCATAATTGCCAACAGAGATGGCATGACTGTGGCACTACGGCATCGGAGAGAGAACCAGCTTGCATTTTCGATTTTCCATTGGATTTTGATGTTAGATACCATTGAGTTGGCTCTGAAGCATGACAACTTTGTGTATAACAATAAAACACTGTCCAGCCATTTACTATTCTCATAATCGTTATGTTTGAGCCTATTGTTGTGGTCCTTTGTCGATCCATTTGTTAACTGCCTTCCTATTTTTTATTGACCTTCTACTTTTCCAAGCATGGTCTCCTTTCCCAGGGCCTGGTCTTTCCTGATAACACGTCTAAAGGCTATAAGACAAAATCTCACCATCCTCCTTGTAAGATTCATTTTGGCTGTACTTCCTGCAAGACTGCTTCGGCTGTCCTTGGAGGCCAATGATCTATTCAATGTTCTTAGCCAACACTGCTTCGATTGTACTTCAACTTTCCTGAGTCACTGTACAGATTTCATGTGACGATCGGGTCTTTGAAAACACCAGGACTTGGGTCAGGGGCACCTGAATCCTCAAAGTGCTGTCTCTACTGCTCTCCAAAATGCAAAGCAGTCTCGTGGAGCAGATCTGCACCATGACAAATGTGCTCAGACTTTTCGACAGCTGCTTCCTGTATTGAACGTCGGCTGAGCAAACGGAAATCCTTGGAAACGTCAATATTTCCTCCATGTATTGAGTTGGCTTTTGGTCTGGTTCTAAGGTGTTCATTTCCTTTACGTGGAGCTGTGATCCACACTGAAGGCTGTCTAGACTTTGGTCTTCAGCAGTGGCTCTACCCAGCCTCTCCATTGTCAGATGGCAAGCTTGTGCCACTCGTGTATGTCAGTCCTGGTGCCTAACTCTCCTTCACATAGTCCAGCTTCTCCACTTATTTGCTCACTATATAGTTTTAATACGTATGGTGAATGGATACAGCATTTCTCCACACCTTTCCTAATTTTAAACCACGCAGTATTTCCTTGTTCTTTTTGAATGACTGCATTTTGGTCTGTCTACATGTTCCACATGTGCATAATGCAGTATTCTACAATTCTGATTCTTTGCAATGTGTGTTAATTTATTGTGCCAACCTGACCGATAAACACATATGGGGTTAATTGAAGGGCGGAGGGATAAATGGCTTAGTGAGCCTCACCTTTCTAGTTCTCAGGTCTCTTGCTTTCTGATGGTTGGAACAGGATGCAGCTGCCTTAGCAGTTTCCTGCTTCAGCTGGCAAGGCATCCCTGAGGAGAAGTCACATGGAACTACCCCAATGCAGCTCTGGGTGCTGGAGCTGGGTGCTGGGTACAGGCATCATAGTGTCTGTTTTGTGAGCTGGAGGAGGACTTTGTGGATTGGTGTTGACATATGGGTTAATGGGTTAATGTTGGGCTTGTGGGATTGGGTAGCACTGGGTTGGGAGGTTTTCTTGATGTGCACTTACCCTTTATATAAAACTCTCTCATACATGAGTTTCTGTGGATTTGTTTCTCTAAAGTACCCAGACTAACTCACATTGTTACCTATAGTTTGTTATGATGTGCACAGTCAAATGTCTTGGCACAGTCAATAAAACACATATAAGCATCTTTCTTCTATACTTTGCTTTTATCCAAGATACATCTGAAGTCAGAAATAATATTCCTCATTTCATATCATCTTCTGAAACAGCTTGAATTTCTGGCAGCTCACTGTCAGTATACTGTTGTAGACTAATTGTCAGCAAAATTTTACTTGCACATAATATTAATGTTCAATATTTTTCCCACATTCTGCTGGGTCACCTTTCTTTGCAGTTGGGAACAAATATTGATCTCTTCCAATGAGTTTCCCACATAGCTGTCCTCCAGGTCTCCTGGCATAGACTGGTGAGTGCTTTCCACACTGTATTCGTTTGTTGACACATTCTAATTGAGCATCCATCTAAGTGAGATGTTGACTAATCCCATGTTGTAGAAGTACACTAGCCTGTGTGATCCAAGGATTTTAAATAATAAAGTCAAAATCTGAAGGAGGGAATAGCATGAGAGCTCACATCGTGACTACCCACTTTGCAGAAGGCTTTGGCTACCAGTGAGAGTCCCAATTCCATCTTCAGAGTCCATACCCCATAGCCCAGTGATGTGAACAGCCTTGCTATCATGCAGGACTCAGCGGTTGGTTGGTTGGTTCATTTGTCTTGGGGTTTTAGTATGTCGTTTTCTATATGAAATCTAGGAGAGGCAGTTTCCTGGGGGAGGAGGAGGGGGTTTGAGGGGAATGGGGAGCTGATAGCAATGAGGACAAGAGAAAAGGAACTATTTTAAAAGTGACTGTGGAGATGATTGCACAACACTTTTCAATATGATCAAACTATTAAAATGTATGTTATGTGAGTGATAAGCCAATAAAACTGTTTTAGCAAGATGAAAGATTTCATTTGTTACGCCAATGATTCCTGGAGCCTTGTTTGTTCCAATGTCTGGAGTTCAGCTTGGATTTCAACATTTCATTCCATCATTTCTTGATTAAACGCTACCTCGTGAAATAGTTGAGTGACCATCTTTTTTGTACATTGTGTATTCTTTTCATGCTTCATGCATTTTTCAATATTTTGCCCAAAGAACCTTTGAATATTGCAACTAGAGTCCTTTTTTCACTTCTTTTAGCTTGAGACACGCTGAGTGTGTTAATTCTGTCTAGTTTTCTAATCTCAGATTCATGTATATTTCATCATAGTACTTTAATCTGTCTTCTTGACCTGCCCTTCGACAGTTTCTTACTCTTCAGCTATTTTAATTAATCCATTCTTCATTTCTCTTTGCTACTACATTCAAGAGAAAATCTCAGACTCTCTTCTGCAATACCCTTAGGTCTTGTAAATTAAATTGTGCTGTCCTCATGTGTGATGATCTTTGTGTCACCTCACACCTCATCTAGTCTTCCACCGCTGTGGTCAAGGCATCAGTTCTCTGCTTGAGATGGTCTAAAATCAGGTGGATATAGACAAGATCATACGACAGAACTCATATACTCGTTTAATTTTCCTCAACGTCACCTTGAGCAATTGATGAGCAATATGATAGTTATTTTTCCAGTTTGCCCTGATACTTTGTTATTAAGCTTCTCCATTGTCTTCTCCCACAGATGCAGTTAATTTGATTCTGTGTATTCGTTTTGGTAAGATGTATGTGTGTAGCCACAATTTAGGTTGTTGAAAAATATTTACAATAAAAAAATCATAGGTCTTGCAAAATTCTGTCATGTTATCTGAAGCTTCCTGTCTATCACCAAGACCCTATTTTCTAACTACTGATTCTCTTTGTTTCCAACTTTCACATTCCAATCATAAGTAATTATTTGAAATACATGTCTGATAAATTTCAGAGTGAAGAACTTGGTAGAATCCTTCAGCGTTTGCATAGCTTTAGTGGATGCTATATGGTGTGTATGGTACTTTGGTTTTATGTCAAGTTGGCTGGTGCAGGAGTCCCAGTGGTTAGGGCTTAGTATTCTTCCATGATGAGACAATATAATCAACTCAATAATGGGAATTGCAATAAGAAGCAATCAGTTGTAAGAAAACCTAAAAACTAACTCATTGTCCTGCAGGTGATGCCAACACATAGTGACCCTATAGGATTCCTGTGAGTTTTGGAGACTGTAACTCTTTACAGGATTAGAAAGCCCTGTCTTTCTCCCAGTCGTAAGAAAATTAAGGTGAAATGCAACCCTTTTCCACAGATTGAAGCCTTATGCAATTGAAAGGAATTTTCCTCAGATGTGTGGCCAACTTCCTATATAAATAGATGCTGTGGAAAAGCTTGCTTACTTTTTCCTGGGTGTGGGTCCTGTGTCTGACTCACGGACTTGCCTAGGTCTGCTGGTCCCAAGAGCCGTAAGTGGCCTGACATCTGACCTGCTGACTTGGGTTCATTTGTCTCTCTGCTCACAAGCCTGGCTTGCTGACCTTGGATTCTTCTGCCTCTGCCACCACCAGCCTGTGGGGCTGGGATTGAACTTGCCCACATGTGCAGCTGTGCAGAAAATTTTCTAGTTATAAATTTCTCTATATATATTTGCCTATATATAGTTATAGGTGATATTGTTATAAATTATAGAATGAAAACATTAATATCACATCCAAGGATAATGTTGCTGAAGATCATGCAACAATGGCTGTAGTAGTACATTGACAGGAAGATGCTTGAGGTTCCAGTTGGATTCATAAGAGGACTTGGAATAAAGTCCAAATTGCGGATGTCAGCTGGACCTTGGCTGAAAGCAGAGAATACAAGAAAGATATTGGTTTGCATTTTATTTACTATGCAAAGACATTCGACTGTATGGATAGCCATGATCAGAATGGGAATCCCAGAAGACTACATTTGCTGAACCTGTGCATGGATCAAGAGACAGTTGAGCAAACAGAGCAAGAGATAACCACTAAGCCACCAGGGCTCCGGGTAAAGTAGAGGGATAATTAAGGAGAGGAAGGTCTTTAGCAAGATGGATTGACACAGTGGCTGAAACAATGGACTCAACCCGACGAACACTTGTGAGGAGTATAACAAAAACAGGGTTTGTTGTACAAAAGGTAGCTATGCCTCAGAACCAAATCAATGACACCTCACATCAACATATATGTCTGGTCTCTGCTCTAGAAGAGCCCAGCCTTGCACGGTTTTTAATTTGTGTTAGCTTGTCTTCCTCATAGACATAGAGATATTATCCTGTCACCGAAAGCATGGTATTTCAAGACAGTGCTTGAAAAGCTATTTTGGATGATGAATGCAACACAATTCCTCTTGAATTTGTCATTTGCAGCATAGAAAACCATATGACTATCTGATTAAAATGGCTAGTATCAGTCCATCGCAGCTCACTAATTAATGTCTATTATATTGATCTTTATGTGCTCCATTTTTTATTGATGTCATCTCATTTTCCCAGATTCATAATGTATACATTCCATATTCTGATTATTTTACAGCTGTTTCTTCTCATTGTGAGTCATGTCCATCAGCAAAAAAGGTTCTGAAATCTTTGCTCCATTCATACCATTAAATCGGGCTCTACTTTTCAGATGAACCTCTTCCCCAATTCTATTTTGAGTGCCTTCCAACCTGAGGGATTCATCTTCCACTATATTAGACAATATTTCCCTATGATTTGTAAGGTTCTCATTGACTAATCCTTCAGCAGTGACCACCTTTTCCTTCTCAGTTCATTCTTTGTCTGGACGTGCCTTGAAACCAGCGTCACATGAGGGACCCTAATGGTATTTGAAATACCAGTGGCAAAATTTCTAACAATAACACTTAAACCAACACGGCCAGACAAACTAGCAAACATAGTTCTCATTATGTAGTTGCTCTGCTGGCAGAATGTGAAAGCTTCGTAACAGAACGCGTTCCTCTCCTTCACTGTTCGCTAACCCACCACCAAAAAGGCATTATTTGTGAGAATTTTCTTCTTTAACTTCAATCATGAAACACTTATCTATACTTAACAGGCTGTGTTAAACAAATATCTGGAAATTCACTAAAAACACTCATTAGTTTAATTCTATTTATAGGAGAGTGAGCAAATCACAGTGAAATTCAAATAGTTCCTCCTACTACCTCAACATACATATTAATTTAATAGCATTAACATTTTTAAGATAACATACTATAAATACCTATAAATTTCAGGAATCCTAGGAGGTTCTTTAAAACTGAGTTCCTATGTGACTTTCCTTTCATCGCTATTACCAACTGTATCTAGTGGGAAAATGGGAGGTTTCGCAAGGAATCCTTCCTCCTCTTGAAGTTAATGTATGTATTTCTTTAATGCCATTTTGAAGAAGTTTTGTTATGAGTCATTTAAAATTACTTTGAAGCATGTGATGGCTAAAAAAAATCTACGAGTAAATGTCTACTTACTGCCCAACTATTCACACACCTGTGCACCCACCTGTCTGTCTATTTATCTATCTATAAATCATCTACATAATTTTCTATCTAACCATCCATTCACCCACTTATCAATCCATTAAATACTTGTTCCCTCTACAAACATTTATTAGACACTAATATATTTTGGACACAAAGGGAGCAAGAAAGATGTGGCTTGCTTCATCATTTGACTTCTTCAAAGTATACAATAGACTAGTATAAAGAATGACTGAGTGGGTCTTTTGAGACACACGGTGCTTGCTTCAGTAAAGAAGCAACAGCCTCAGTTGAGTGTTTCTTTCAGTGAGGTGGTGGTATCTTAGGCACGTGTCTCCCAGCCTTGCTAATGGTTTCTCCGCTCCAGCCAGGATTCCGAGTCCCTGAAGTTTCTAAACTGAAATGATCATGTGCACTGGGACAATGTATCTCTATGTGGTAATCAGGAAAAACATATGTCAGAACTTGGATGATGGGGTAGCAATGGCAAAGAGAGGGAATTGCTTAGTAAAAAACCTAGCATTATGCTGAAGCCGTAAAAGTGGCCATTATTTTTTGCTGTCAAGTATGGTTTTCTTCACATGAAAAAATTTTCAAATGAATACATTTTTGCTTGTTTAAATGACGCGGTGGTATCGTTACTTTTGCTTTTAATAAGCTACATGGAGCTTATGAATCTTCTCTAGAGAAGAAACAGGTGGAATAGAGATCCTAATAATACCTAAGATGTTTGCCCTTTCCCTGAACCACTGCTTGTAAAGCCCACAGAGACCTATTCCCTTCCCAGTCTGGAAACTCCCTCATTCTCCCTCCCTGTCATTGCAAACGTTGTTCTGGAATACAGCAGTGGATTTTCATGTGAACGGGAATGTAAAATCTAGCTCAATGTTTGTGTCCCCAAACTGTCTTTCTGCCTCAGTTTCCCTAATAGTTCATGCTCTACTGAAGCTTCAAATTTGAGGCAATATTTTCACTGCCTTCAAGAAACAAGTACATAGCTGAGCAGATACTCTGGAAATGAATGTATTCAAGGCATTATTTATAAACATGCTTGGGGATATAACTGCTGCAATTGACTGAATTATGGGGTCCAGGATACTGGCTCCAGGTAACGCGGCAGGAGGGAGTCAAAGCAATATGCCGTACAGCAGCAGCAGCGGAAGAGCAAAAGAATAGACAGTTTAAAAATTAAATTTAAAGAGATCCTTTTTCAGACAACATGCGTTTTCTCTACTGTGAAAGATGCTGGCAGCTAAATCATTAACAGAATTAAGAAATAAGATAGCTAAAATATGGGAATTCAGTCAATCAGGAGCAAGCACACAAGCTAACCCATTTTGCTAAAATCAATTTTTTAGGCAGAGATAGTTCTAGTTGTCTGTATCAGTGTTCAAATTGTGTAAATACATGAGGGTTATTCAAAAAATGTTCAGCAACTCCTAAGTGACGGATAAGTTTGAAAACAGGTGTTTTTATTAAAAGCCATAGATTGTTTGTAAAAGGTAGTCTCTCTCTGCCTCAGATCTGCCCTTGCTTAAAAATCTAACATAATTCAATTCTACATTGAGATGGCCATAGGAGAACTTGCCTATAATTCACAGCGCTGCCACTTCATCTGGAACTGGGTCAGTAGTGGATTTTTCCAGCCTTCACTTGAGCCCAGTTGAGAAAACAGTCAAGTGTCTGCATGAGCGAGTAGTGATGAGTAAACAAGTGGAAACAAACCCATCGTCATCGAGTTGATTCGGACTCATTGTCACCATGGCAACAATAGCACTAGGTTTCTGTGGTTGTCTATATTCACTCTGTGATCACGAGCCTCTCAAGAGTTTCTCAATGTGTATTCCTGGCTAAGATACGACATCCCACCATTTTGGTCTCCTTCGATGTCCCCTTCAGAGTCTAAGTTTGGATTCCAGGTCTAGTTGCCCCTGCTGGTGGTACAGATCCCGCAGTGCCAGTCTCTGCTCCATTGAGCACCGGCTGATACACTTGGTGTGGAAAGTTGACTTAACACCTACTCCGATTATATCCACTTAAAAGTGCCAGGAGGCTTTGATGCCTTATGTTCTTGGTAGCCTATATATCTGTGATAATGTGTCTAACTTAACTTTATTTTTAAATGTAATATCTCTTTCCCTGTATCTCCATGGGCTTGTTGGGGATTGGGAGCTGGACTAGATGATTCAGCACACCTAACCTAACATATTCACAACATTTTTGATACGTTGGTGGCAATTTAAAAAAATATATATGCACCAAACAAACAAAACATATTATTGAAAATTATGTGGGTCAGAGCAGAGAGACCCATAACTCATCCATAGACAATAGGCCATCCCCTCACAGGAGGGTCACAGGAAGGGATGAATCAATCAGGGTTCAGTATAGCACCAGTGAAACAGACAACATTCATCTAGTTCTTTGAGGCTTCCTCATTCCACACTATCATGACCCCAGTCTTGCCTTTCAGTTATAGCTAGACCACAGCATGAACACTGGTACAGATAAGAGCTCACAACACACAGAATCCAGGTCCGATAACCCCCTTGGGAACAGAAATGGGACTGGGGATACCAGGAGATGTGGGGAGGAAGGGAAGAAGGGAGACCCAATTGCAGTGATGGACACACTACCACCACCACCATCACCAGGTCATGGTGAACAACAGAAACACGGGTGAAAGGAGACAGCAGTCAGTGTAAGATATGAAAATAATAACATAATTTATCAAGGGGTCATGGTGGAGGAGCGTGATAGTTAAGTTTATTGTGCCAACCTGGCCAATAGGAACATGTGGGATCAATTAGGTTGCAGTTTGATTGATTGGAGGCAAAGAGATAAATGGCTCCGCAAGGCCCACACACCTCTCTCTTGCTCTCTGTGATGGGAGCATGCTGGAGCGGGCTACTGCTTTAGCTAGTTCTCTGCCTCAACCTGTGAGCTACTGCCTGTGGGCCAGGCCAACCCATGAATCATGCTGCTAGAGTTGGGGCTCCTTTGAGACCTGCTGCACCACACTGCTGGTGCATCTATCGCTTGAGCTTGTGGCTGGTGGATCCTGTCACCTTGCATTTTCTGGGCCTGTTTTGCTGAGCTCCAAAGATACTTACTGTTGGTGACTCACCCTGATGCTCGCCGCTTGCCTTGCCTGAGGGAGGACTCTGCTGTCTGCTTCCTTGATCTTGGACCCAGCAGCCCACGTGAGTTGAAGGACTTCCAGAATATTAGCTGTTCCACAGAAGTGAGTTGAACTGAGCGTTCTGTACTGCTGTGTGGATTAATTAGCTGTTATATTCCCTCTCACTGTATAAACCTGTCCTCATATATGTATATATACATATATGTGTGCATGTGTGTGAATGTGTATACACAATCATAAATATCCTGGCTTTGTTTCTCCAGAGAACCCTGCCTAACACATTGGCACCAGGACTTGGGTACTAGAGAGACAAATCATGAAGGTGGAGAATGGATGCTTGTTTGACCTCTGCCTCATTGTTGCTCTTCTGCTTTGGCTAGCCAGAGGTTGGATTTGGCCTTGCAGTTTACTGGGTTGTTTTTTGGAAAGGACATGGGAAGTTAAAGTTTTGATTCTTTTCTTTGGTTGTTGTCTTTGTGTATTTCTGTTTGAAATGGCAAAAATCAATGTGATTAATATATATTTTGAGCTCGGGCGGTGAAATTGCCCCTTGAATTTCACAGAGACCATGCTCCTTAGTAAAGATGCCTGACAGAAGGTCAAAATGACTGACAGAAAGCCTGCCCCTGGCTTGATTCAGTCAGAGACCTAAGCCATATTTCAGTGGAATAGTTTAGATAAGGATTAAGATAAAATAGATAAGGATTGAACTTAACCACTTTAAGAATTGAGTTTAGGATCTGGCTGTACTAGGTTTATGCTGATTTCTTCTGTTTATTGTTATTGATATTAATGACTGATAGAAATGATTATTGGGGAGTATGAAATTAGAGAGCTTATAAGTCTACTTGCCTTCAGCCATTAATTTGAATCTTTAAAGGGTTAGGACATACCTGAAAAGAAGGCTCTGAGAGCTAAGCACCACCCAATGTCTTGAGTGCTCAGGACATTTGAAGGTGAAGAGATTTGCCTATGGGGCTGTTGACAGACTGAAGGAAAAAAAGGAGCCCTGTGTTCATCTGGGCTGACTGGAGAAACAAATTCATGGATACTCATTTGTGTGTAAGAGAGCAAGTGGACATTAAGAAAACATCCTAGCCCAGTCCAGATCTAGTCCATGAGTCTGATATTAGTCCATATATCCAGTACCAGTCTATAAATTCCGCTTCAGACTCACCTAATACATGCAATGACACCAAGTGCATGAAGACCACAGGCCAGTGGGTGGAAGAGCTTGTGAATCCAGTGGTATGGAAGCATCTTAGTGCTGGCACGGGTCTCCATGTGGCTCCTCCAACTCCAAGGCTCTGGCTGCCATCATAATTGCTCCAGGTGTCTTATCAACAGGAATGTCTTGCAGGGAGTAAACATGTGTTCTGCCTCCAGTAAGCTATTTATCTTCTTTGAGCCTCCAAATGAGGTCATCAAACTGTGACCTGATTGACATGCTAAATTTCACCCCTTCACTCTTACTAGTCTCAAATTGACAACAGATTATGTAACTCACAAATCCTTTGGAGTTTTAAATTTTGAACTAGTGGTTGTGTCTGAAGCTGGAAGAGGAAAAATGTGTGATAAATATTTTTAAATGAGGAAGTATTCCAAAGGTTTGGAGTACTATCGAAAACAATGCATTAGACACATCTGACCTTACCCATGAGATGAGTGTGCTGCATTTTCTTCATATTTCTTGGATAAAATATTCTACTTTGCGTCTAACCCCCTACCTTCACGTCCCCTCTTTCTCTCTCTTTCTCAAGATAATTACCTCTCTAAAGCTGAATTATTATCCCCATACAAAGATTCATTATCTAGTGAAGCTCAAAATGTGCAATCTCTGTGACCTAAGAATGTGTCTTCTAGGTAACTTTTTGAAAGAAACTCCCACCTAGATGCATAAGAGACAATTTTAAGAAACGTTTATGTTGGATTGTTCATTTCAGTGAAGAAGTGGGACTAACATAATTGCTCTCAGTAGAGGGATGAATAAAGAAACCCTGCTGTACTCATACAATGGAAGGCGATGCAGCAGTGGATAAAAATGCTTTGGTCTGCATCGAAGAGGATAGCATTAAAAAGGATATGTGTAATGAAGAGAATTCTAAAGAACTCTATGTACTTTATGTATGTAAAATTTTAAAGCATAACCCAATCAGAATGTGTTATTTATGGAAACAAATATATATGGTAAAAGTACACAAATATTGAAGAATTTTAAGCAGGGAAATACATGGTTGAAATCACATTTTAAAAACTCAGCCAAGAATAAAAACAAATAAGCCAAACCCCCAAACCTCAGACTGGCTATAGTATAGAGAATTCAATCACAATGAGATATAGTCAATTAATATAGCCATAATTCCTTAGGTGCTATATTATAAGGCTAGGGACTATGCCTGCAACTCGAATCTCATTTGAGAGGGTGAACTCTGTTACCAGGTTAAGGTGGGATGCATCTTTGGACTCTTTGAGAAGGTGTGACTTAAGTCCCCACCCTTTGTTTCCTTGTTCTAATAAAAGACAAAACCACCCCTCCAGATACAGAGAGAACTCTGAGGACCATCAGAACCCCTTCCAGATCTCTGTCTGGAGTGCCAGAGGCTGAGCCCACAGGCGCCAGAGACTCCGGGGCACAGTCATGGGACCAGTGCCGAGAATTTGGGACTGAGATAGAGCGACAGAGCGCTTTCCTTGGCTATGGGACCGCATTGCCGAGAGGCTGAGGACCAGCAAGAGATTTGTTTGCTGGTTGAGAAGAGGTGTCGCTGGGGACCAATGACTGTGTCCTTGTTGTTAACTAAAATCGACTTGTAACCTGTTAACTTTTCCAGTCAACCACAAGATCAGCAGTTCAAAATCACCAGCCACCCTGCAGGAAACAGACAGGGCTTTCCATTCTCAGAAAAGAGTTACAGTCTCAGAAATCTAGTGGGCAGTTTTATCTTAGCTTATAGGGTTTCTATGACTCACAATCTACTCAGTGAAAGCGAGTTTGGATTAAACCCCCATAATTGTGAGTGCTGTCTCTGAGTTCTGTGTAGCCATTGCTACTATTTATTGAACCCAGTATAGAAATAGCATGCTAGGGGAGGAATGGTGGCTATCAGCATTGATAAAGCATGAAGCATGGAGGTTTGACTGACCCCTGCCTCTTTACAGTAGGGAAGCCAGAGAAGGTCAGTTATGGCCGCCACACCATTTACTGAACGCAAATAGCCTTGCTTTCTATGTAGGGCAGAAGGAAATACTTACCTGCCTATGCCATCCTCACCTTTATTGCTATATTTGAGTCCAAGGTTGCAGCCACAGTGTGTATGAAGGGGTCTCACTATGAATGGGTCTCACTATGGGTTTTCTTCTTCTGCTTCTTCTGCTACTGCTTCTGCTTCTGCTTCTCCTCCTCCTCCTTCTCATTTTCCCCCTCTTCCTCCTCCTCCTTTTTGCCAACATTCTGTTTTACTTTTCATATTATTTTCCAGGTACTTATCTCTCCAGATAACATGTCCAAAGTACAGGAGACAAAGTCTCTCCATCCTTGCTTCTAAAGAGCATTCAGAATGCACTTTCCAAGATGGATTTGTTTGTCCTTCTGGAAGTCCACAGCCCTTCCAAGAGTTGTCCAAACTGTCAAATCTTCTGCAACCTGCCTCATTCATTGTCCAATTTCACATGCGTATGATGTGATTGGCATTGCCATGTCTTGGTCCGAGCGCATTTCCGTTCTCAAAGTGACATATCTGCTGTTTAATTTTAAAAAGGTCTTGTACAACAGATTTGTACAATAAAATGTATGTTTTGATTGGTCGACTGCTGCTTCAATGAGTATTGATTATAAATCCAAGTAAAATGAAATTGGGTGGATTTCCCCAAATAATGTGAAATCCAAAGGATGAAACAAGTCATGATTGGATTAATAAAGGAATAAGAAGAGGGTAATCTTTCTCCTGAAACAGCGATAAAAGGCATAAAGGTGACTGTAGGTACCAATATTAATTTGGTAGTGGAAAGTTGATTATTTTCATATATAATTGTTTCTTTCATTGCTGTGAAGTGGGTGATAAAGCCATCTGCAGAGAGAAGGGAGAGGGGATGGGTTTCGAGAGTTTGGGAGAACGGCGTTTGCATAATAGTTGTCATGGTGAATTGGAATGAACTCTAGATACATAATCAACAAAGGATTTTTGTCTTTTTTTGTTCCAAGTTGAGGTTAAAATTTTTGAATTTATGATAGTGCTAATGTCTTTGGACCACACTTACATATTTCTATTCCCTTTAGATTAATTCTTTCACATGAGTCTCTTCATTTCCTCTAGAAACAGATACACTTCCAGATGTTTCACACATGCTTGAATTTACAGTCAGTGTAAAGTATATGTCAGTTTCAGGGAGCCCATGTTATTTCCTTAATCCAAGGACAGTGTGTTTAAAAGAAACCATATACAATCGTTCTAGTCTAAGATTTAGCCAACACTAAATATGTTCTCATATTTGGGATTCATTGACTTCCAAAATGGTCATGTTTGTAATCCTACCGGAAGAATTTTGTATTTTTATGCCCTCTGTGAACAACTATCTCACATTAAAGATATATATATATCTCTAGTGAAATATATATGTAGTCAATGTTCTTGATTCATATGTCACATGTTTAATCAATCTTATGCTGGAAAAAAGAGAGGTGTGGTATATCTCTTGAGTGTGGTAGCAGACAATGTATTGTACAAATTGGTATTGCTATTGTTTCATAGGCAGAAACTTAATAAGGAAAATATAATATATATTTAGATGTAAATCTATGAATATCGAGTCGTATTTTATGATGGCTATTATGGTCTGATTGACTCAGCAGCATATTGACACACATTTGCTTTCCCACATATTCAAAAGAATTGATGTTTTCTTTTAAAAAGGCACTTCATCTTTTATCATGAATGTCTCTCCTCTGAGGCCTGGTAGAGATTTCCTGGGAAACCCGGGAACATTTAGTCATTTTATGTGTGTGTGTGTGTGTGTGTGTTTCTCTTCATTTTATGAAGGCCTTTGAGAAAATAAACTATAAGATGGTATGTTAGGATACTACAAATTATTATTTTTATGAGAATTTTTTCATAAACAAATTTAAACTTTAAACATTGTGACCTCCTGTGAAATTTTCAGTTCTATCTATGCGATGCTAAATAGTTGAAATAATTGTAGTTGTATTGATAAGAAAGATATAATGCAATAGAATGATCACTACCCTTAGAGTAAGGTACTCTGAGTACTCTTAGAGTAAGGTACTCTGAGTACTCTTAGAGTAAGGTACTCTGAGTACTCTTAGAGTAAGGTACTCTGAGTACTCTTAGAGTAAGGTACTCTTGAGTACTCTTAGAGTAAGATAACTTGCATAGTAGTGCTAAGTATGACATGTACAACTCTAGTCTTGAGAAACTATTTGTCTGAGTCCCAGTTTGTTAACCTGTAAAAAGAGGAATTTTATTAGATGATTCCTAAAATAGTTTCTTGACCTTACTTTCTATTTTAGAAGCTCATGCAGCTGTTTATCAACATGAACTGAATCTAAACATTTCAAGATTATCAATTTCTATACACTTGAAAATGTGCACACTCAAGTCTGAGGTTTAAATTCATAGTATGTATTCATTCACATATACTTTCATTCGATCATGGGTATGAGAAGTTGGAGAAGCAACAATGAATAAGGAAATATTCCATGCCTCAAATGACTCACATTGCAATAAGGAGGACAACCATGCCAGGAAATTATTATAATAAATATAAGTGATCCTGCAGTTATATCTACATCTCAAATCCCTTTGCTGAGTTCTAAATTTCTACATCTAACTACCTTGTGAAATCTCTGCTTGGTTGTCTTTTCTCTTTCCAAACTCCACTTACCTTAGGTTGAACAACTGGATCCAACATTGTTCTCAAAACTTACTCTTCAAAACTTTTGTTAATGACATCACTGTTCACACACTTGCTCAGATTCGAAATCTAAGAATAATTTCTGATTTCTCTATCTTTTCCCTCTCCTCAATTTTTAATTCATCAGTAAACCCTGAATTTTAAATTTAGGTCTAGAAATTTTGTCTACAAATTTATCTTGTAATTAGTTAACATTTATTAATAATAATTAAAATTAATTAAACCTAGCATTAATATTAATAATTACTATGTAATTATATATAATTAATCATTATATCTAGCCATTTTGGTTCCCATGTCTTTCACTCTGTCCAAGTCACCATGATATCTTGCCTAGACCCTAGAGTTCTCTATACTTTCATTCTTGCCCTATCCAACCAATTTATATAAAGTAGATTACTATTTATATGAAAGAGTAATCTTTGAAAGATATAAATTCAACCCTACTGTAGTCCTTCTTTAGGACCTTCACTGGTTTCTAATTGTATAGTTGAAGATCCAGATGCGGGCATAATCTGCCCCGCTCTCAATCTCCAAACCTCATCAAGACAGTCTGCCTGCTGGTCAAAGGGCTTGGGTCGCAATAGATCAACTCTTGTTTTAGGCTCGTTGTGCATATCTTTCCATTGCTTATACATGCTCATTGTTTAATTTTATCAAAGCTACCTTCTTTCCCATCTTTAGGGCCAATTCAGCTTTCTCTTCCTCAGAGAAGGCTTCTCTTACTTACTTTTTTGTTTTAGGATTAAGGGTACTTATTAGTGAAGTTAATATGCTAGCACAAATCAAGATCAGTATACAGTCAAAATACAGTCATTGATCCACAGCCAAGCCTGTTCTTTCTGGTCCTCAGTCTCTAAACCGCATGGTTTCTTGGTCTCTGTAATCCCTGGGCATCTGTGGTTCTGAAAGAAAACCCGCTGCTCTGCTTTGTGATTTCAGTCCCTACATTGCTTTTCTGCTTTGTCTCGGGGGCCTCTGGTCTCAGCCTCCTCCACTGCTGACAGACTTCATGAATGTGCTCCTCTCAGGGGTCTTCAGATGGTCCTGAGCTTTCTCTCTGTCTCTCTCTCTGTCTCTACCTGCTTCTGAGATGACTCATTCTTCTAAGGTTTTTGTTTTTCAGCAGACTACGTCATGTCTTGCATGACACCCTCTACTCAGGTTGAGACTCAGAATACATCCCACATTAATCCTGTAACAGAGAGCAGCTTCTAAAATGGGATCATAACCAGAGGCATAGAGGCTGGGATTTAAAAAAGGGATTATGGCTAGAAGGCTCATATATTAAGTGGTTGACTACATTTCAAGCTGATTTACATCTTTTCTTGACTAAAGCATAAATATAGTTGTTTTAGGTGTAGGGTTATAGGTGGATTTATTACTCTGTTTTCAGTTATTCTAGAGTATTGTTATGTCCTCTCACTTTCTAAGTAGATTATAATTTCCCAATTACTTTTTCTGCTTCACTACATTTGGCTCCTTTTTGGTCATATTAATTATAACTACATTTAATTGTTTCTAATTAAATTGACATCTCCAGTATAGCAGAAAAAATTGTGAAACTTACTCATCAAAATGCAAAAAATATAAGCCTATCACTATTTTTTCCTATTTCACAGTCTAAAATACTAAGGAAATTGAAAAAAAGTCATTTACTTACATTCCTTATCAATGGTGTGTCTAAACCACTGAGCAATTATACAAAGACTGGAATATTTAAGGCAATAATTTTAAATTTGTAGTCTTATCACATAAGTCCTGTGTGCTACAAATAGTTAATGAGTTTAACTATTAACAAAATCTTTAGTGGTTTGATTCCACTCAAAGGTAACTCAGAAGAAAAGTGGTGATCTATCTACTTTTGAAAAGTCAGTGATTGAAAATCCTATGAAATTCAGCTTTGCTCTAACACACAGTAACCATGATTCAAAATCTATTTGGCAATAACTGATATTGAAAGTATTATTATATCGTTTGTACTTTAAAACTGTGTCTATGAAGAATTGTAGAAAGAGAAAAATGTTATCAGGCTATGTTCAAGTCTATTTCAGAATTTATTCATATAAAAAGTTTTAAAATAATTATCATTAGCAATGCACTCAATGCCTGTCAAACAATTTTTACACAATGAGAAATAGTTCACACTTTACATTGCACTCTTTATAAAAGCAATAATAATAAGCTGTTCACTCTGATTACTGTATCACTCATGAAGAAATGTGAAGTACCAATTGTCTTCCATTTTGGGGTGAACCGATATACTTTTTTGGTGTTTTTAATACAGTCTCACATCATTAGGAAACCAAAAGGGCAACGTGTGCTCCAAAGAAATACAAAACAGTAGAACTCAAACACCCACAGACAGACAGACAGACAGGCAGATAGAGAGAACCAATGCCATAGAGTTCATTCCAACTCATAGTGACTCCACAGGACAGGGTAGAACCGCTCCCATGGTTTTCCATGACTGTCCATTTTTATAGGAGCAGAAAGCTTCATTTCCCTCACAAATCGACTGTTGAGTTTGAACTGCTAACCTCACGGTTTGTTTCCCCAGATCATGATACATGGCACCAGCAGAGTTCCAGAGAAGGCAGAAAGGGGCAAGGAAACCTGCAGAGTAGAAATGGGGACCCCTGAATGGAAATGGAAAGAAAGCTGACACATGGTAGAAACTGCAGCCAGTATCGTGAAACAATTTGTGTGGAAACTATTGAGTGGAAAAGGAACTTGAAGTTTTCTCAAAATCTGGTAGTTGCTCTATCACAAATCCTACTTCTCCTCCTCATTACTAGTGTTTTCCTATAAGTCCTTCTGCCATTTCAAAATATTTTTATTTGTGTGTTTCTAATATATTTATCTGTGTATGTGAACTTTATGTAGGATTTCTGATACACAAAATCAACTCAATGGAAATGGTTTGGAGCTGTAATTATGTAACAAAAACAAATTTTAGAAAATTTCCAGGCTGTAGTCTTTTTTTAAAAAATAATTTTGTTTGGGGCTCTTAACTCTTGTTACAATCAATTGTATCTGAAACATTCGTACATATATTCCATCGTTTTTTTCTAGACATTTATTTCCATTGAGCCCTTGGGATCAGCTCCTCTTTTTTATCCTCCCTCTCCCCCCCCCCACCCCCAACCCTTGTGGTCCCTTGATAGATTGTAGATTGTTAAATCTTTTCAAATCTCACACTGACCGCTTTGCTGTCTCCCTTCCCCTCTGGTCTCTGTTGTTCTTCCCCCTGGATGAGGGTGTGTGGTTTTGTGACATTCTTTGCAATTTGGTGCCCCCCTCCCTTCTCACCTCTCGCCCCCTTCCCCCTACCCTTTTGGTATCTCTGTTTCAATTCCTATTCCTGCGGTTACGTGTGTTGTGCGTTGTATCTCTTGCCTATACCTATGTACATGCTCCCGTCTAGTCTAGATTGGGAAGCAACACTGGGGTCATGATAGTGGGGGGAGGGGCTCGGGGATAAGGAGGCCTCAAGGGATCAGAAGTACATTGTGTGATCCCTTAGTCCTCTACTGCACCCTGCTTGACTCATCTCCTCCCTGCAACCCCAGTACGATGGGATATTCCATTGTCCATAGATGGGCTTTGGGGCTCCACTCCAAACCCCTCCATTCTCACCAATGCATTTTTGTTTGTTTGTTTACTGTTTGTTGTGAGTCTTCTGATGCCTGTTGCCCAGTCTCAATGGGTGTATAAGCAGATGTGGTGAAGACAAAGGATGGTGCCCAGCTATTAAAAGATAGAGTGTCTGGGGTCTTAAAGGCCTGGAGCTCAACAAGCGGTAATCCAACAGAGAAGCAACAAGCCCACGTGGAGAAAGCACACAAGTTGGTGTGATTGCGTGTTTCTAGTATTTTTTTCAAGACTTTGAGGGACACAAAAAGCTAAGCTCTTGACTATTAATTATCCTGCTGAGGAAGATAGGCCTGGTTTCATTTTGAAAGGTCACAGCCTTGAAAAGCCTGTGAAATCTCATGGGGTTAGCCTAAATCTGAATCAACTCAATGACAGTATTTTCATTAAAACTTTAGCTATAGGATTAACCACTTTGAAACAGGATGTTTTACACAGCATGCTTTTAAAAGTGTAAATAATTTTTTTAAATCTTCATTTTCTTCCCTTTTATTTGGGGTATGCTATCTACTCTGATGATTTATCCCACCATTCTCCACTTTATCACTGACTGACCTACAGGGATGTTATCATCTGAAGGAAATTAATCTGAGACCTTGGAATACGAGAATTTTAATGGAACAAAGTATAGTAACTGCCCACATTTAACTACATATACGTGTTCCAGAGAAAAGGGATAACATTTCTCAGCGTTCCCTTCTAGCAATGAAGTCATAGGGCATTGTCACCTTCCACAGGTTGAGAAATAATGGACTGCTTGCCTTGTAACGTGGTTCTAGGTGATGCTTTGTATTTTTTGTTGTTGTCCTTCCCCACTCCTGGCAAGTCTATGGTTGCTAATCAGTAGTGCCCAATTCACCTGGTTTGTTCGTTTTATGCAATGTTGATTACTCCAGACTACTAAGGAAGCACAGTTAAGTCTGTGCATATCTTGCTTGCTGCACACTGGTGCCAACCATGATTAATTTGCCTCTCCTCTTAGTTATGTGCACTACCCAGGAACATGGCAGCCTCCTTGAGAGTGCTTAAATGCAGATCTAAGAAGCCGTTGGGTTGGGGTTGGAAAGTGGACAAGTCCCGTTCCTGGGGACCACAGGAGGCAAGTTCCTAGCAGCTTGCTCTAGTGATGCTGCCAATGTTTCCCACTTCCCTGGAGCAAATGCTCCACGCTTGTTTTCCTCTTTTCTCTGAAATAGCCTCGCTTTTCTGGGAGGACGCTGCAGACTGGGAGGACGCTGCAGACTGGGAGGACACTGCAGACTGGGCGGAACCCTCACCTTCTCCAGTGACTTGTTAGCTCATACATTGCTCATGTTGACTTTCTGCAGCTAGTTTCTACTCTTAATTATTTATAAATTAGCAAGGGTTCAGGGGGAGGGGGAGCAGGGAGGAAGTGAGAAAATGAGGAGCTGATACCAAGGGCTCAAGTAGAAAGCAGATGTTTTGAGAATGATGATGGCAACATATGTACGAATGTGCTTGGTCACAAATGATGTACGTACGGATTGTAAAAAGAGTTGTATGAGCCCCTAAGAAAATGATTTTAAAAAGAATCAGATTATATTTGATTACATTTGGTTTGCTATTTGAGTTTTCTTGGGTCATGTTTTATCAGTCTAATTTAATAAAACAGATCTTCTAAAAAAAAGAATCAGAAAGCAATCTCCCATATATGTGTATATTTTCTGGTTTTCAGTGTAATATATCTAAATATACCTAAAATACATAGTTGCCCTAGTGAAAATCCCTTAGCAGCAAGCCAATTCCATCTCACAGCAAATCCCACTCTACTGGGTAAATCGGCTCCACCTCGTTTTCTTGCCTATCATCTTTAGGGAACTAGATCCCTAGGTTTTTCTTCCTCAACACCACCGGGTGAGTTTGAACTTTCAGACTTGAGGTTGGTAGGTCAGCATTGGATCACCTGGGCACCTTTTTCTCGCCAATAAAATCGTCAGTTGCGGCTAGCTGTTGCAGTTGCTATTGCATTATTTCCGACTCCTGCCAATCTCTGTGTGTCAGTGATAAGTGTGTGCCACCAGTTTTTGATGTCTGGGCCTTTAAATGTAAATCCCCAGCTGTCTCTTATGATAAGAAACAGGGAGAGTGTCTGCGCTGGACACTGACTCCAGGGGATCACTTTTAAGGGGATGAAGTCAAGATGGTCAAACTCGGAGGGGTTCAAACATTTAAGCCCCATACGCTGTGGTGTGCTAGAGCTGCGTGTATTGATGCCAGAGATATGAGTGGACGCAGTTCGGTCTTCATAATTTCATATTGGTAGGTTAAAATTCAACATACTTGAGTGTTTACACCACCGACACTGGTAAGCATTTGGCATATTAAGACCTTTTTCCCTGTGCACTTGTGTTTTTGTTTTACTTTGTTTTTATCAGCAATAAAAACAATCTAATTGAACAATCTAATTCACTGAGACGCACCATGTCCAGAGAGAGTAAACAAATCTCCATGTCTTAGTCTTGAATATCACACGTGTTCTCTTGGACCCTTGGATTAGGGTAAACGGTTACAGTACTTTGCCCATCTGCCTCTCTACGAAAAATGCCAGCCTTGAATGCCGCCTTAACGCCCTCGCGCATCACAGCAGAGTTAGTGAGTAGAACTGCCACAACTGTTTCTAAACTTGACGTGGCCATTCGCCACAGTGCCTGGCAGTTCCACAACCGCTGACTGCCCTTGATGGTCATTGTGGAAATGTAAGTTTGACTTGATTCTAGAATGATAATTCAAACTGAGTTTCAGATGGACCCACATTTTAATCTCAAAGTTTACACTCAAAAATCCATCATGGGCTAATTTGAATATGCTGGGACTTGCTTAGGATCCCCTTCTTTGATTTGACCTGTGCTGAGATCAATCTTCCAAAGAGGCAAAGGACAACACACAAAATGAAAGAGCACCTTGTTTCATTGTGTTTTTTCCTTTAATCCTCTTCACAGATATTTGAAATTTGAAGGCCGGTGGCTGTCCCGTGTTGGGCAAAACTATGGGTGCTATTTTTTAATAGCATGAGCTTATTTAGTAACTCTTTTACAGTTTTGTCGTTCTCAAAATTATTTCAAATTTTCCATAATGCTATTATAGACTGAATTGACTATTATACAATGTAACTATTACTTCATATGCACTGGGAAAGAAAAAGGCATGGCTTAATAGCTTTATTGCAATATTCATTTCTTGCAATAGTCTATCACTGAACCCACAATATCTCTGAGGTATGACAAGAATGAGAACACTTACACACATATAGATAAGGAAAAAAATTGGGGATTAGATAGTTCTGAGCTGTGGATAATTTTGAATCTCAAGAGATATTTTGTAATCTGAAAATATCTTTGTCACAATTAGTGCATACATGCTACTATCTCTGGTGGGTACCAGATACTCAATCTCACTAAACGCACAGGAAGATCCCCCACTGTGCTGTTCAGTCATAAATTCCAACAGTGTGGAAGTTGAAACCACCGAGATCAACTTATAAGATCCATCACATTAGCAAAACTTCTTGAGAATCCATCTTAATGATTTCTACTCATCGTCTTTGCATATAAGTCTATTTGCGCAAGGCCAAACTTGTAGATGCCCTGCTCTTCATCTCATCTTCTATCCTTCCTTTGCTTATTTGCAATAATTTAGCAATTAGCCATTCTTTCTTTGCCTGCTTTCCCCGCTACATTACCCAAAAACACCCTTACTTGCTACTCTACCCAGCATGGAGAGAGAGGGTCCTTAAAGTCTATCACCTCCCGAGTCAGTAATGGAGGGGTAGGAAATGGCTGTAACTTCAAAGACTTGTTTGTGCTCTCCCATCTATGGCAGAGTTAAGTTCATCTTAAATATATTTGAGTAAAATATTTCTTAGGTTTAAATCCTTGTCTTTTTTCCCCTTTTCAAGTTTGTCATGCTTTCTGCTCTGTTCTTTATTTAGGTAATTAAGAGGTAGTAACTCAGTAGGTGAATTTTCCCCAGCTGTCAGAATTCTTGCTAAAATATAATTTAGAATACCTTGACTCAAAAGGGACCTGACAATTAAAGTGGTTTTTTGAAGAATTGCACAATGAAATGCTTCTTTGGAAAGTTTATTTTCTATCCATTACCTTACTTTGAAGTGGGATTACTAATTGTTATTCAACTATATTTCATTATAGTTAATTGGCTTCCAACATTTGAAAATGATTTACTCCCACTACTTCAGAAGCTCCTAATAGCAGCCCCTAAATCACAATCTTGACAGGACAGCTTCATTTGTTTCCTGATTACAATGTCTTTGCATTTCCAAATTAACAAGGTGATTACACCTTTGAATTTCCATACCTTGTGTGTTTTAGGAGGAGTGCTTTTAAACTGAAATCTAAAATTTCCCAACCCCCAAAGTGGTGCTCCCAGATTTTAGCATTCAAAGAAAGAAAGGTTAGTTGGCCTCTGAGAAAACTCGGTCAGTGTTCTACAAGGGCCTTTTTACATGATCATGTGTGTGCTTATAGAAGCACTCCAAAGATAGGTTCGCTTCCTCCAGAAAATGTTGCCTACAACTCACGGGACTCAACACTACTGGAAACATCTGGTGTCTTCTAGGGAGTATGTGGCAGACATTGGGAATGGCGGAGTGTGGGAAAGACAGAGTGAAAGTAGAACTTTTATGAATAGAAACCAGATAAAGTTATGTTTTTGTGAAGTTCATTCTTTTCTTGAATATTTACTGGAAACTTGATGTGTAATTGGCACTATAGTTATAGTGATCTGTGTGATTTCACAAATATGGCGGTAAGCATAAGACTCAAAGGCTTTGCTCTTGTGTGGCTTTACCTATCTAGCATCCTGATAGCTCAAAGGTTTCCTGTACACTGGTAGCGCTGGTATCCACTGGGAGCTGATTAAAATCCACAATCTCAAACCCTGCATCTTAGACTTCCAAACCGGAATATGTATTTTAACATGATCTTTACTATAAAGTTTATATGTGATTAAACTTTGATATGCATTAAGAGAGAGTATATTATGACAACAAATTCTGTTAGCCAAGTATTATGCAAATACCTTTTAAAAAAACTGTCATTATAAAACCAAAAAGATAAGAGTTGTATTTACTTTTTCAAAAATTATGCACATATCTGTTCTTCAACCAGATAATTTCTTCTGAAACAACAGGAAAAAATGATAAAGTGTAATGATCATGAATACTCTCAGACACATGCAATTCAAGAGTAATGTCAGGAAACGATATGGGATCTCCAGAGGAAATGAGCCATTGAAGCTCATATAAAAGAAGACAAGGATAATGGAGCTACCTGGTTCAAATCAGTTTAATGATGGAATCATCCTTAGGTCATTCTCGGAAAATATTATCTCATCGTGCTTTCTCATTGTCAAGTCACCAAAAAAAACACAGAGGATTTTTTTCCTTTTAAGAATAAAGTACAGTTAAGCCAGAGAATATGAGACAGAAAGAGGAGAACAAAAATAACAGAGATGACTTGAGACAAGAAGGGAATCTGTAAGGGAAAGAATAAGTTAGAAAGTATATAAAATGTCTCTGCACATGCTCCAATTGTCAGAAAAGAGGAAGACAATGTATTTTCGGGTTGGATGTTCCAATAGCCACAAACTACTGTCAGTAATTTAGCAAAAGCACTATGTCAAGGACAAGGTCACACCACAACCTTGTACTCAACCAAATTGTATGCAATTGCCTGTGACCAGTCCTTGCTGGAATCCTCTTATCACGGCAAACAGTCTCAGTGCCCTGAACAGTGAATGCAGGAATAAACAGAATGCTGAGCTTTGAGCACAAACTTTCTGTGACACCAACAAGAAACAAATTGAATGGCTCCATAGGAAACTATTGTTCATGTGCAAAGTTGGTTGGAAATGGTATACACACTATATTTTCACCTAAGAATAAACACTACCATGCATAATTTCCTAAATGTGAAATGAATAAATAGATAAAGTTGGTTTTCATTGTTACAAAACAGCGAGATTCACTTTAGGGTCTGGGAAGATTCTAGAAAGGGCCATTCTATTATTTCCTTTGAGCCTGCTAGAAGAACGCAATTACTGGGGATAAAGCAAAGCAAAACAAAACATGTGCCAACAATGCACGATTAAGCACTTTTGCAAATTCTGCTACCTGACAGCATAGTCTTCAGTGATGGAATGCTTCATAATAGAAGAGAACTATATTTATAGAATGGTAGGAGTAGAGTTTCTTTCTATCTATGCCACAAATATTTGAAAAAATATCTATGTCGTTCAACTAAATGAATGGCAATCTTCCACATGGATAGCATCCCTAAATGTATCTACAGCCCATAACTGACCTCTGGGACATTCTCATCCACCATACTATTGCCTGGGTGTTGCCAATGGTGAGGCCAGTTAGCTCTGGGTCTATCATATGATGTTGTATTGTACAAACAAAGTTGAGATAGGGTGTGGAGGTGTGAGCCAACTCAAATAGGAAGGGTAAAGAATGTTTAATAATACTGAAACTCAAGTATGGTTGTGCTGAGTAAAATGATAGTCATTACTGTTCGTTCCTAGAGTTGTGAAACTGCCAGCCTTTGTATCTCTGCCCTCAGAAAAAAGAATGTTCACAAGTAGAGAAAAGGGCATTGCACCTTGAATTCTGTTTATCCTACATGACTTGGCATGTTTATTACAAAATAATGTCCTGATACCACCTATCTTCTCAGCTATAAACTCCCTGAAAGTGGGAGTTCTATTCACCCTACTCACCAGTCTATCTGTAGCAAACAGCATAATGCTTCCAATTCATTCATGCTGAATTTTAATTAAGTTTGTATTTTATGACATCATGTCCTGTAACTGGAGGATTGTCCAAGTTGTGACTGAAAAAAATAAGATATTAGATATTGTAAATTTATAAATGCATAGGGTCGTGAGTGTTTTTTCTGTTGTCTATAGAGTCACTATGGGTCAGAACTTACTCTATGGAACTTAATAACAATATCACACCTTCAGAGGACCTGATCCTAAAAGCTAAAGTCTTTATGACTCTCAGATCAAAAATGAAAACAAGGCCACAAGAGCCAAAATATGACCATACATCTATCCCGCCTGAATTAATTAAAAACATCAAGAACACATTTGATGTATGGAACACCAATGACAAAATACCCGATGAGCTTTTGGGGGACATCAAGACGATCATTCATAAAGAAGCAAAAGATTATTAAAAAGACAAGAAAGAAAGAAAAGATCAAAGTGGAAGTCAGAAGAGACTCTGGAACTTGCTCTTAATCGTCGAGTAGCTAAATGGAAGAAAGGCTGAAGTTAAAGAGTTGAATAGAAAAACTCAAAGGGCAACTCAAGAAGACAAAGCCAACTATTATAATGAAATGTCCAAAGACCTAAAATTGGAAAAAGTAGAGAATAGGCTCAGCATATCTCAACTGAAAGAATTCAAGTAAAAGTCAAGGCTTGAGTTGATCAATTTCTGACTTAAGAAGTTGGTAGAATTGTTCAATTTCTTCAATCACTATCTTTCGTGGTTGGTGCATAAATTTGAATAATAGTTGTATTAATTGGATTTCCTTAAAGGCAGATTAATATAATCCTATAACAGACAGCTGTACTTTATGATGGATTTTGCAATGTGTTTTGACAATGTCACACGATTCCAATTGAGTGTGTTATTCTTGGCATATAGTAAATCCTATGATTTTGATTCAAAATGGCCAGTAATAGACTGTTTCAGCTCAATAAGGTCAATGATATATAACTTTACCCAGTCCATTTCATTCTTATCAACTTCCAATTTCATACTTCACACATTCAAAATTCATTAGAAGATTTTTGCAGCTCTTTCTTCCTTCCCTTGAGTTGTGCCCAATCAGCAAATGAAAATCCTGAAGGCTTCACTCCCGCCCCCCTACTCAGTCACCGTATTTGGCAACTCTCTGAGAAATCAACTCCTCCCCCATTACAATTCAAGTGCCCTCTGACCTGAAGAGTCCATATTCTGGCACTGTCTCCAGCAAAGTTCTGCTTCCATTCTTTAAGCCATGTCAGTCTCTGACAATGTTTCAAAGGGATGTACAACATGTTCAGTGACTCTTCCCTCTCAGTTAGGGTGTCCAGTCCTTCTTCATTGCCTGTTCTTGGTCTGGAAGCTCCGCTGAAACCTGTTCACTTTGCGTGACCCAGCTGGCATTTGAAATACCAGTGACATAGCCTCCAACATCACAGCAACATGCCAGCCACCACAGTAGGACAAACTGACAGTCAAATGGTGAATTTTAAGGTCCAATACAGCTTAAAGGAGGGAATTAGTCTAATACAATTTGCCTTTAAAAAGAGATGATCCATTTAGTTGTAGTACAAATAATGGGCTCTCGGATAATTAACTGAATAGGGCAGCCTTAGTTAAAAGAATTGCAGAGCTCAAAGTAAGAGAGGATTGTGATTTGGACAAAGGAGGTGACATTGCAAATGGAAAAGTTCAAATGGACAAATTAATGAGAAGTTTAGTAAATATGATATGCAGGATATATTCAATGATGAGAAGGACTTAAGGAAAAATGTCATGTCATAGCTTTCTCAAGAGTCAAGCTGAGCAACTGAGAAGGGTGGCTGTTGAGAACTATTTTGAGACTTCCGGTTCTTGAAATAGGAAGTACTGTTGGTGCTGTTGGGTAAACACTAGACCGCTGGCTGTGAGGTCAGTCAGCGGTCCAAACCGACCAGCTATTCCAGAAGTGAACAGTATGGCTTTTCTGTTTCCTAACACCCCCAAAGTCCTGGGTACAATACAATAGAAATTTTGCTAAACACGTGAATGAACTGATGGGGAAATGAAGAATTCATGGATAATTAAGAGAAGTTATGGATAGAATGAAAGTATAAACCCACCAAGTTTAAAATTTGGCAATTTACCTGGCATTGACCGATCCTTAGAGATTTAGACTATGCACGTAGGCCTTCAAAAAAAGTTTTATTATGAATTAGGTGGGAGTTTAGATTTCAGCTGATTATTGTATTCAATAATTTAAACAATTTATCAAATCTCCCGACAACTTGCCCTGTCACACCCCCATCACACACACACTTTTTGCTTTTTCTCTCATAGAATACTGTTTTCCCCTCTGCCCTTGTTAACCCCTGTCTTCCCTCTAGCCCAGTGGTTCTCAGCCTGTGGGTCACAATCCATTTGGGGGTTGAATGACTCTTTCACTGGGATCACCTAAGACCATCGGAAAACACGTATTTCTGATGGCCTTAGGAATTGAGACACGGCTCTTCTCTGTCTCCAGGTGGGTCCACCCACAATCAGATACACCCACATAGGAGTACCGGGCATGATGATAGCATCACGCCAACCCCATCACGTACATCTGGCACAAGTATATTATGGGTTTGTACTTATGCAGACCAGTCACACATGTGTAAAGAGCAGCTACTGTGTAGAAAGCTGCTGTGTTGAAAGCAGCTACACTGTTAAAATCAGCTACTGTGTTGAAAGCAGCAGTATTGGAGGTAAAATGACACTTCATGAATTATAATTACTGTGTAAATGTAAAATCATGTACTGTGAAATCATCAACTACGTCAAAAAATATATATATCTGTATCATGGGAACTTAACCTGGATGCTAATCAGTCTTTTTATACTCACCTGTGATTGATGTGAACACTGCCCCCTTGTGATAGTAACAGGTATCTAAAAAATACCAGAGAATGGTATATCATAGAAAACCTGAATATACATGTATTATCTTTAGTATTATTAAAATTATTGTTATGTATTATTTTAATTAGCATACCATCCCATTACAATGGATCATGTAGGGAAGAATGTTAAGAAAAGAAACTATAGTGAGGGTTTTTTACAGTATGGATTTACCCCAATAATTACAGCAGCAATTGAGAAACCACAGTCTGCTATTTGTTGTGAAGGTCTATCAGCCAAATCTATGAAGCCAAATGAACGAAAACACCATTTTGATAGCAAGCATCTGAGCTTTGCTGGCAACTATTTTAGAAGCAAAGCTGATGGACTCAAGAAAGCCCGACTTGACACTGGTGGCAAGTGCCACAAACAAAACCTAGCAGCCGTTGAAGCTTCATATTTGATGGCACTCAGAATCGCCAGAGATATGAAATCTCACACCATTGCTGAGGATTGACTGTTGCCAGTGGCCGAAGACATTGTTTGAATTATGCTCAGAGACGAATTTGTTACGAAATTGAGTGCAATTTCCTTATCTAACGACGCTGTCTGCAGAAGAATAGATGACATGTCTGCTAATATTCTTGATCAGGCAATCCAGGAAATTAAATCTGCTCCACTTCCAATTTAGCATCCAGCTTGATGAATCTACAGACGTTGTGAACTCTTTACAGGTACTGGCTTACGTGAGGTCTATTAATGATGGCGACTTTAAAGATGAGTTTCTTTTTTGCAAACCTCTTGAAATGACAGCTACTGCGTGTGATGTATTTGACACAGTTGGTTCATTTCTGAAAGAGCATAAGATCTCTTGGGAAAAGATTTGTGGTGTTTGCACAGATGGTGATCCAGCTATCTAGGTTGTCGATCTGGATTTCAGTGTTTGGTACTGAATGAATGATCAGAAGTCATTGGAACTCACTGTTTGATTCATCAGCAAATATTAGCAATGAAGACACTGCCACAAGAGTTACAAAAAGTAATGAAAAGCGTCATAAGTTCTGTCAATTTTCTAAAGGCGAGCACTTTAAACAGCCGACTGTTTTCACAACTGTGCAATGAGTTGGATGTGCTGAATAATGCTCTGCTATTTCACACTGAAGTGAGATGGTTATTGAGAGGAAAAGTTTTAAAACACGTTTATGAGCTTCGTGATGAACTCAAAATAATTTTAATTAAAAGCAAGACTGCAGTTCGAAGCACTTTTCAGTGATAAAAGTGAACTGCAGAAAATAGGTTTCATACTTGGTTGACATCTTTGTCATCTTGAATGAGTTCAATTTATCACTGCAAGGACCAAATGCAACATGCCTTGTTTTTTTCTGAAAAGATCTGATCATTCCAAAGTAAACTTCTGCTTTGGCAAAAAAAAAAATTGCATAAGAATGAAATGTACGTGTTGCCTACCTTATCTGCTTTCTTTGAGGAACATGACATCGAACCAGACAAAAGAATGATGATGAACATTTCTGTGGAAGAACACTTGCACATGCTTGCAGATGAAATTTCATCATACTTTCTAAATCTACTTGACACCCATTTGCACTTGCCAGAAGCCATTTGCAGTCAAATTTGAAAATGTTCCTGAGACAGCACAAGGGGAGTTCATTGAACTTATTAACAGCGATGCAGTGAGAACTGGTTTCTCTATAATGCCAGTTACAAAATTCTGGATCAAGTGTTTGTAGTCATGTCCTGTTCTGTCTGAGACTGTGTTGCACCTTCTTCTTCCATTTCCAATAACGTATTATTGTGAAACAGGGTTTTTGAGGTTGTTGGTTATCAAGTCTAAAGAGTGGTCCTGTTGCGAAAGATGATGTTCATCATGCTCTTGCAAAGACTGCCCGGAGACTTTCCAATCAGGGGAGTAAGACTATCGCAACCTTTGCACTGACAGTTGGCTTTTTACGCATGCTGTCGTAAAATGTAGCAATGTAGTTTACTGTTGTTATATTACGACTGTTACCCATGTTATACCAGGCTTCAAGACAAAATTTCATTTATTTGTCATTAGAAATAAATATTTCACAATATATAATTGCATATTGTTTTTGTGATTAATCACTACGCTTTAATTATGTTCAATTTGTAACAATGAAAATACACCCTGCATATCAGATATTTACATTTTGATTCATAACAGTAGCAAAATTACAGTTATGAAGCAGCAATGAAAATAACTTTATGATTGGGGGTCACCACAGCATGAGGAACTGTATGGAAGGGTCGCGGCTTTAGGAAGGTGGAGAGCCATTGCTCTAGCCTATTGCACCCAGTCTCTTTTTCTTCTCTCCCACCTAAAGTAACCCTCAAAATCCCTTTATTTGGTACAAAATGCCATTATCATGATATATTCTTTTGTAACAAGGCCCTAATAGAGTATCTGTCTTTTGGGGACTGATTCATTTTATTTCTTTCTTACTTCTATCCGTAGCCATCTTAAAGTTCAGTGCCATTGCCGGCCTTAATTTCTCAATTCAACAAATATCCAGTCATTGTTAAACTTTTCTCCATGACTGATTTGGAGGTTTTGCTTTGGCTTTCTTGTTTTGTTTGCTTGCTTGTTTGCGATTGAAAAAAAAAATCAAGATTACCATTGCTTGATTTATTTTATAATAAGGAAACACTATCCCCATCTTTTTCTTAAAATTTATTTGTTAATAAAAAGCACATGGTTTGTTTTGGAGGGTCCCTCAAATTTGAGTGGGAATAGTTTGGCCTTAAAGGGCCGTTCCTTTAACAGAGATGAATCCCGAGTAAAGAGGGAAGACAATGGGATCAGACATATTTGTGAGAGAAAGGGGACAGCAGCAGGAACAGTGGGGGGGAGGCAGTGGTGGGAGGGGCGGGGAGAGGGGAGGCGCATCAAGTGACACTTTCAGTAAAAACCAAACCAAACCTCTTGCATAGAGTTGATTCTTACTAGTGGAAACGTCCTATGTTAGGGTAGAAGTACCTCACATGGTTTCTTAAGTCCTAATTACTATAGAAGCAATTCGACAGGCCATTGTTTTCCCTGAGAGGGATTAAATATCCACTTTTAGATTAGGAATTGAACACAATCTATTTTTGCCACCCAAGGACCTTGGTAACACTGTAAGTAGAGGGATTTTAAAAATGTACTTAACTCTAAAGAAGATGCTTGCCTGTCTTCTGTTGCTGTGAATAAAAGGCGCAGGCACCAGAACAGATCATGCTCTGACAGAGGCACTTGCACTCGGTTTACAAGGTCTACACATTCCAAAGATGTTATTCAGAAAAATTCATAGGAAATTATTTAAGGAAATACAAGACTGCAACTAATGATATATCTTTATTTCTTTAGCTAGGTGGTGGAATATGCGTAGTTTATTAATATTGTACTTCATTATACTGCATATACTTCTATATAATCCTCTGTTATACTTTCTCCCCTATCTTAAACTATGTGTTGAATGAGTGAGGGTATGCTTAGTATATCTACTGTGCTAAATTTACATGTTGTATATCAGAATTGTCTAATTTTGATGAGCATACATTAATTATGTACATATCTTTCATGGGCTCAAAAGTTTTTCTCTTAAGACCCACTGATCAAGGTTCTATTTTTTCTAATATTAAAATTTTTTATTTTGATTTAGGGGAAGGTTTACAGAGAGGACCATCAGTTTCACAGTCCATGGTTCTTACACATGTTGTTTCCACCCATCCATTTCAATCTCATCAACGTGTCTGTGTCCTAGGTTAGTTCAGTTTCTCCCCTTGTTTCCTACTTCTGTTCCTCCTTTCCTAACCCTCTGTCCTTGGGTAAATGCTGCAAGCCACACCCCTCCCTTTAAAGAGAACGTTTATTCAGTTTTAAATGGAGCAAGGACAAAACAACCATAGAGAGATATCATCTGGATGAGGGAGACCATTAGCCCCAGTTACTAATGGGGTTCAAGTGGTTTCTGAGGCACAGAGCTTTAAAAAGGACAAGGGAGGTCAAAGAAAGTGTCAGTAAAGCATGGTTGGCAGCAGATCAATACTTCATAGTTAACTTGTGGGACTCCTGAGTTGGATCAGGGCCTTGGTTAGAACACTTACATTATGTTAGACAGAAGAGCTTACAAAATTTTCCCAGAGACTTCCTCAAGGCATTCAGGGCAATCTCCATCACAAGTAAGACCCTAATGGAGATTGACCCTCCTCTGGTAGACAGAGGTGGGGATGGGGGTGGGTGGGGGGGAGGTAAATCACTTTCCAACGCACTCTGTCAGAATTAAGATGATTCAAATCCTTGATCAATGTTCAGTGGGAAGTTAGTGGAGGGTTAATTCAGGTGGAGATTCTGCAAGTAACTATATTTCTAAAAACAAAGAAATCTAAAGCCAAAATTATTGTACTCATGGATCTTATTACTTATCAAGTAGAATAGAGCAGATAATAAATATATAGTTGAAAACATAATTTTACATACTGATCATTTTCTGCAGGGAAAATGGTGTGTTTTTTTTTTTGTTTGCTTTTAAACTCAGTGAGAGGATGACTGCTTAAAGGAGAGTGCTTTGCATTAGGGGGAAAAAACTTAACTACTCGTATCTGAAAACTGAGGACAGACTGAGGTACTGATGGTTTATGAATTGCATTATTTGACTGCCCATCTTTGGAAAACAAGGCAGCATCTCTCTCTCTAACAACATTAAAGGAATAGTGGATATCAGAGGATTCAAAATCACAGCAAACGGACCTATTAATCTAAATGATAGTACTAGATTGGCATTTGGGAGCCCTAAATTGGACAAGTGAAAGCCATTTTACCCATTTTTAGTGTTGTCGTTTACAAATGACAGAGTCAGATTATTGTATTAGGGTCTTTCTAGCTCTAAGAGTACATGCTGAAAAAGAGGCCAAGTTTAAGCAAACATATCTTGAGAAACTTCTCAAAGTAGATAAAATGCGTATATCTTTACGTACAAATGTTCTAAACTAGCTGTGGGCACCTGCCAATTGTTAAAGCCATTAATAAACAGTATTTTTTTTCTTGCTCAAATATAAAACCAGTTTATCTTTAAGATAATGTTATTCTCATTAGAATATTCGGCATAATCAATTAGTGGCTCCATTTGGTGTGATATACTATCAACCCTAGCCGTTATGCCTATGGTTCTGGTTCCATTTTGGAGTGAATTTTTGCTATGTTAATGAGGTAGAGTTAAGGTAGTGTCTTGAGTTCCTGAGGGTGTGACGCAAATTATTCCCCTTAGTTTTCTTCGGGGTGTGCTTTGCGAATTAGACATATTTTCTGATATCTGGGTTAAAACAAAAGCTAGCTGCCATTTATAAGCTTTTCCTTTATTCCAACCACTGGCATCAAGTCAATTCCAATGTATATGACTCCCATGAGTCATTTGGCTCCATGTTGGGTTTCTGAAGCTGTGCAGCTTTCTGGAAGCCGATGGCCTCATTCTTCGCCCACAGAGTAACCGGTGGGGTTGGACCTCTGATCTAGTGCTTAACAGCCCAATGCGTAACCAACAGCACCTACAGGGTCTCTTTATTGCTTTTGTTGTCAAATGCCGTCAAGTTAATTCGAACTCATAACAATTGCTGTATACAACAGAAACAAACACTGCCATCCTCACAATTGTTAAGTTAGAGCCCGTTTTGTAGTTACTTTTTCATTCCAAATTGTTGTGGGTCTTTTTCAGTGTCCTGCTGCTTTACAAAGCATGATGCTCTCTTCCAGGGACAGATCTCTCCTGGTAATACATCCAAAGAATGCGAGGTCTTGCCAACCTCACTTTGGAGGAGCATTTTGGTTGTATTTCTTACAAGATAGATTTGTCTGTTCCATTGGCAGTCCATGGTATTTTCAATATTCTTCTCCAGCACTATAGTTTGAGTGCATCAATCATTTTTCAGTCTTCCTTATGCAATGTTCTACTTTCACATGCAAATAAAGCAATTGAGAATGTCATGGCTTGGGTCAGACACATCTTAGTCAGACACATCCATCAACACTTTAAAAGGTTTTGTGCAACAGATTTACACAATGCAATGCACAGTTTCATCTCTTAACTGCTGCTTCCATGAGTATTGATTGTGTTCAAGCAAAATGAACGCCTGACAATTTCAATCTTTTCTCCATTTATCATGATGTTATCGACTCTGTCCTGTAGTGCCTTGAGAGTCCTGTCCTACTCTGTGCTCCACCTAGTTTGTTATAATTAACGTAGCCGGATGCTTTTGTGGTTAGCAGTCTAACACTTACCCAGACGCATCAACAGGCTATCTTTATATGACCCACATAATGCAGAATAATGACCATCCTATTTTCAATTTGACCTTTGGACATTACAAGGCTGAAAACACACGTACATGGCACTCCAGACCTCTGAAAAATGTCGTCATTCAACTCTCTCACCAAAAGACGGTGTACAAAAAACTAGTTCTCTGATAAATGCACACCAACCAGACACCAGCTCCCACCCCAGAGAACTTGAGGGAGCCATGGTGGTGATGTGAGTCCTGCTGTGCTCCTTTGCTTGGGTAACCAAATGACACCTTCTGCTTTGGCTTTCGGCCATGTCCCATCTCTGTAACTGTGCAGCGCAACACCGACAATGTTCACTCTCTTACTGTAGACGCTGCATTTGGCTTGCCTCCACTGACCTCCATTTCTTGAAACTTGGGCTGATGGCCTGCCTGTTGCCTGACCCAATGTGCCAGATTCTGCAGCCTGGCGATTAAACAGTCTGTGTTCTGACCTGCCAATTTGAAGTGAATGAGGAGAATGCTCTGGAGTGATGTCTGAACTATAGATTCAGAATTTCCCAGACTTCACGACCACTGTGTTCTTTAGTGGTGTGTGTCCTGTGAGGCCTTGCAGTGAATTGTGCCCTGGTAGCTGAGTAATCATGTGTTTCAGTTTGAAGCCACTACTCAGTCCTTTGAAGAAAGATGGGGCTAGGAGTTAGTCTTGGGAACTCATAGGCACGGTTTTACTCTGTCCTATGGAGTCACGGTGCATTTGTATCACCTTGATGGCCGTGTTTTTGTTTTTGTTTCTTTGTTCATTTTTCTGGCTGCATAAGGAAAAGTAGTGAAAGGAATAATGGTGTTTGATACCAGAGACTATGGAGTGGTGTAGTATTTGGGGGAAGTTGGATATTTGGTTCATCTTTATGTCATCTTTATAAATACCAGCTGACCCTTCCAAAAGAAGTTATTCATACAGGTAGACACACTATGCCACCCTCTATAGCAAAGACCTGAGAACACAGGTAAAACAGATGCCGATGATAGTCCTTGAACTGTGAACAGCAAATGGAAGGATAGAATAGGATAGCAAGAGGAAGGGGGATTTAAAAGAAGACAGCAAATAAGGAGTGATATGGAGGAGAGGTGCTTATCTGGCTGTCCCCTCATTTATCTTGAGATAAATTCAATGAGAGACCAGAAGAGTCAACTCCATGGCAGTCATAATAAAAGAAAGAGAAACTACATAGGCACACATGGAAGGAAGCAAGTGGAGCAGAACATGATTTGGAAATGAGGGAAATTACAGGAAGGAGGACTTGAGTACAAGGGATCTTGGCATGCAGAGAATAAATAGGGAGTCAAGATCCAGCAGTTATACTGACCACTGGTGATCCCCGGCCATGGAGGGGGGTGGCAGGTGCAGAGCAATAGATTTACAGTGGCAACTACAGGTCCTTCACCTTACGGAATTCTCGGTGTCCCTTGCTCTTTGTTTATGGGTAGATCGCATGTGCTCATTCAATTGCCAAGCAACCGCTCTGGACTCAGCAACAAGTGGTGCATTTTCTCTAGCAAGTCCCCATACTTGCTACCTAATCCCACCCAGTGACTTGGCAACTGAGCTTTCACATGTTCTCCTGCATACTGTCCACCCCTGAGACTCAGTGCGCGGTGATGTCTGTACTCCTGCACATTTGCCTGCTATTTCCCACTCTTCTAACGTGGTGAGCAGTGGTGAATGCTTGCTCCCATGTGCTCAAACTCCTGATTCCTACGACTCTTACCTGCTGATCCCTGGTTGTTGAGATCCTTCATCCTTGCACACACATCTCTCATCCAGCCTGCTCAGTGGTCCAGAGGACCCAATTCCAGATCCCTTTGCCTGCAAGAGGTAGTATCTGATGCGAGTCCATCACTCATCCATCCACCACGGCACGGTGAATAGCAGAAACTGTGCTCCCCAGCACTTGCCTTCTTAGGATCCACCCCTCCCTCTAGCCAGGGAACAGGGATCACCATGCTCCTATGTACACTACCCACTTCTCCCCACAATGTAACTTCACACATCATGTTTCTATGGGGTTTTCACCCACACCCCTGACCTAGCTCAGTGGAGAATGCAGTCTTGAACCCCTTTGGCCTGCCCTGTCAAGCCAATTAGCAGTAAAGAGAGTTCTCATCACACTAACCTAAAGAGTGGAAGACAGCATGCATTCCTGTCTCTATACATACCACCCACCTCTGCCCACTGACTCAGAAAGCACTGAACAACTCTCTTCCATGTCGAAGCTTTCCCACCACACCCACCACAGCAACTAATCTGCCTGCTAAGTAAGCAATAGCACATGCCTTCATGCCACTAGACTGATGGCAGATCATGGCAACACCTCAGAGCCACCCATCAACCAACCCATACAACTAGGAACGCAGACCACAGCTCACATGGCCCTGCCCAACCAGAAACATGTCATGACCACCAGTGTCACTAGACTACTAATCTGTATCATATATATACCCCAAAAGATATATAAAAACAAAAGAAAATGAAGGATCTAGAAACAAACATATAAATAATTATTTTAAAATAAAATGATACTTTAATACCTTGCAAACAATAGACAATGTTAAATCATATAATAAAGCAAAACAAGATGGCTTAATCAACTGACCAAATTAAAAAGCCAGAAATCCTTCATGGGTTAGAAATGACCGTAGAACTATCTTATTAAGAATTCTGAAGAATACTGAAATATACAAAACTGGAATTTTTTCCCCCAAAAGCTATGTATTCAATTTTTTTTTTTTAGAAAACAACCTCATCACTTTTAAAGTACTCTCTATTATACTTACTATATTTGTCAAATCTGCAATTCCATTTTTGGAAATATTTTTCAAACTCATTTGTTTGAATGGCTGGCAGTACCCCCCCTCATTTTCTCTTCACCTCTTCTCCATCGTCAAATCACTGTCCCTTCATATTCCTCTGAATTCGTGCAAACAAAAAGAAGTAGCACTGAGTGAGGCCAGGTGAGTCAGGTGCATGGGGCAAGAGAGGCATACTGGTTTTTTTTTTTGCCAAAAACTGGCACACTGAGATGGCTGCATGAGCAGGTACATTGGCATGGTGGCAAAATCAGTCCCCTTTCTGCGACAAATTAGACAAATTAGGCCTTTTTGGTCACATACTGTTAATCTTTTCAGAATATCTCGATAGAAAGCTTGATTAATAGTCTGACCTGGTGGAACAAACTCCAAATGCACTACAAATCAACATTTTTGTCCATTCAGGAAGTTGACAGTGGCCCAGAATTATGTATGTCATCAATCAGCATTGCACTTGTTTTGAAATGAGAACACCACTGGTACATTTGCGTTTTCCCCAAAGCGCCCGTGTTCAACATTACTTCTGTGGCATTTTTCTCTGGAAACAAAATTTCACAGCCTCCTGTGCTGTTCTCTTCCATCAGCCATCACAAAAAACGAGGTTTAAGCGAAACTACTTTTATGGAAAAAAAACCCCCCACTGTGACCAGAGAGAATCTTCCTGGGTGACTCCACAGGGTGCCCTAACTCTGAGTGAGTTGCTCAATGCTGACCTAGTGGGGAAAACGTGAGCTACAAAAGCCCTGCCTAGTGGAGCTCTTTTCAGTTGTTGTTTTTTTTTCTGGTAGCTACTTCATGTTCCCAACCTGATCCCTCCTCCTGTCTGTCCCCTAACATCATTGCAAATGATTTTCTTTTGTGTAAGCCTTTCCAATGCTGCAGGCTATGCGCAGGGAATGGACTAAACCCTACTTCAAAGAAAGTACTGGGCCCTGGAGTGGCTATACTGCAGAGAACTCTGTGTCTCAACTCCATCTACCTGTTGTTTTTTAAACATTTTATTAGGGGCTCATACAACTCTTATCACAATCCATACATATACATACATCAATTGTATAAAGCACATCTGTACATTCTTTGCCCTAATCATTTTATTTTTTTTTTCCTTTTCTTTTTTTTTACATTTTATTAGGGGCTCATACAACTCTTATCACAATCCATACATATACATACATCAATTGTATAAAGCACATCCACACATTCCCTGCCCCAATCATTCTCAAAGCATTTGCTCTCCACTTAAGCCCTTTGCATCAGGTCCTCTTTTTTTTCCCCCTCCCTCCCCTCTCCCCCCTCCCTCATGTGCCCTTGGTAATTTATACATTGTTATTTTGTCATATCTTGCCCTATCCGGAGTCTCCCTCCCTCCCCCCCACACCTGTTTTTCTCTTACCTGTAAGTTTTCTTATTGCAGATCATACTCGATCAAACCTGTTTGATTTGTAATATAAGAAGGAATCTCTATATTACCTTACCCCATACTCTCCCACTGGTATAGCCTTTGGATTACATTGTGCCCCTCGAAAGCCCAGGGTTCAATGTCCCAGTATTCAATGCCACATGGTCTGGGTCCCCAGGGGCTGCACAGAAACTCGTTCCAATGTGTCCTATTAGAAGAATAGTACCAGGCAGATTCTTCCTGTGGCTTCTGTATAAGGATTATGAGTCATGTTTCCTCACTGGGAGGTTGGTCTGCCTTATTTTTCTACTAACATAGACAAGCTTGTCTTCTCCGACCTTCTCTCTCTTGACTTGATCACTATCCTTAATCATTCTGGTAGGGAATGTCTGTTGGTTTGGGGGACCTCAGCACATAAGTTCTGTGGCATCAACTAAATCTTCCTTTATCCACCTTGAAAATCTAATCCTGGTTGCAATGAGGGCTCCACTGTCAAAGTGGTTCTCAAGATAGACCTGTAGAGAGCGGTATATGGTTTATGGGCACTAGCCGAGCTCTCTACTGTGTTTCGTGGAGATTTGGTTAGAGGAGTGCATATCCTGGAAGCTTACGTTTGCTTCATTTTGATGTTTCTCCTTATAACAGTAGGCTCATAAACTATTTGTCCTTTTGCGTTTGACCAACTTCACTCAGCCTAATGATTTCCAGATTCTTCCATGTTTTGAGGTGTTTCATGATTTTATCACTGTTTATTTTTTGTAGAGATGAGTAGTATTCCTTTGTGTGTATATACCAAAATATTTTTATCCAGTCTTTTTCTGGGAAACATTTTTATCCAGTCTTCTACTGATGGACATTTGGGCTGTTTGCAACTTCTTCCTATTGTGACCTGTCCTGCAATGAACAAGAGAGGGCATACTTCTGCTCGTGATCTACCTCTTTTTTGGGGGGCTGCGGGGATTAGATACTATATGCCCAGCACTGGTTTTGCTGGGTTGTATGGTATTTCTATGGTCAGTTCTTTTAAGAATCACCATCTCACTTTCTACAGTGAATGTATGTGTTTACAGCACACCAGCAGTGTATAAGAGTTTCAATTTCTCTACCTCCTCTCTAGCATTTGTTATTCTTCCCCCCACCCTCCAATTAGGCGATGTTTGTGGGTGTAAGATGGTATCTCATCATTGTTTTGATTTGCATTTCCTGGATGACTAATGAATGAAAGCATTTCTGCATGTGTCTGGTGTTGCCGGTGAATTATCTATTTAGGTCCTTTGTCTAACTTTTAAGAGGGTTATTTGTTGTTGTTGTTTTGCTTATTGTGGTGTTGCAGAATTGTGTACATATTAGTAACAAGTCCCTAATCCCATGTCTGTTATGCCATTGTTAGATATCTTTTCCTAATCTATGGGCTCTTATTTTACTCTTTTGATAAAATCTTTTATGTACTTCCATGTGGGCTTTGCTGTTTCTCAGTTAGATGGCTGTGTATTTATCTTCAAGCCTATAGGACCCCAGACTCTATATCTTTTGTTAGCTGGACCCCCCCACCAAAAAAATCTTTTATGTACATAAACATTTTATTTTTAATAGGTCACCAGCATCTACTTTGTCTTCTACTCTGTGAGTTTCTTTTGTTGTATCTGATAGTCCATGTGTTCCCTGAACTAGAGTCCTTAGGTTTGTTACGATTTTCTCATTGATGATCCTGATAAGTTTGGGTTTTGCATTTAGTTCTCTCATCACCTTGAATTTGTTCTTGTGCATGGGGTAAGGTATGGACTCTGTTTCATTCTTCTGCAGATGGATATCTCATTTTTCCAGCACCATTTATTGAAGCACCATTTCCAGCACATCCCCTTCCCATTTAAAGTTTATTGGCCCTTTGCTGAAAATCAGTTATTTGCGGGCAGATGCTTTTATATCTAGGTTTTATGTCCTGTTATGTTGGTCTATGTATCTATCATTAGACCAGTTCTAGATTATTTTGACAACTGTGACTGTGTAGTACATTTTGAAGTCAGGTAGTGCAAGACAACCTATTGTATTCTTCTTTCCCATTTTTTTAAAGAATGATGGTGAGCTTTGGATTGATATTTCGTTGATTTGTAGATTGCTTTAGGTGGCATCAACATTTTCTCAATAATGAGTCTTCCTATCTATGAGCATGGGATAGTTTTCCATTTGTGTATGCCTCTTTCGGTTTCTTGTATTAATGTTCTGTAGGGTTTTTTTTATGTCTTTTGTTTCTCTGCTTAGGTTTGTCCCTAGGAATTTCAACTTTTGTGTGACTATTGTGAATGGAATTGATTTCTTGAGTCTTTTTTAGAGCTCTTGTCTCTGGTAACAGAAGTCCAATTGATTTCTTGTTAATCTTATATCTTGCTATTTTACTCAATTTCTCAGTTGTTTCCAACCATCTTTTTCTTTGGAAAACTTGGGGCTCTCTCTATATAAAATCATATCTTCTGCAAATATACTCTAATTTCTTGCTGTTGTCTTATGGTTCTAGTTTGGACTTCCAGGACAATATTGAATAAGAGTGGTGGTAAGGAGTATTCTGGTCTCATTCATGTTTCAGTGGGAAAGTTTTCAGTTGCTCCACATTGAGCATTATATTGTCTGTTGTTTTTTCATATATGGCCTTTATTATGTTGAGGAATTTCCCTTCTATTTCTATCTTATTGAGTACTTTTATTAGGAATGGGTGTTGGGCATTGTCAAATGCTTTTTCTGCATTGATTCATATGATCATGTAGTTCTTATTCTTTATCTTCTTTGTGTTGTGGGATGCATTAATTATCTTTTGAATGTTGAATCATCTTTGCATCATTGGCATGAAGCACACTTGATCATCATGTATGTTTTATATATGTATTTAATATGCTGTTGAATTTCTTGGGCAGGATTTTGTTGAGGATTTTTGCATCAAAGATCAAGAGGGATTTTGATCTCTAGTTTTCTATCTTTGTGGGGTCTTTGTTAGGTTTGGGTGTTAGGATTATGCTAGCTTCATATAATGAGTTTGGATATTTGCTATTCCTTTCTATTTTGTGGAATAGTTTGTGCAGAATTGATGTTAGCTCTTCTCTGACTAGTTGCTAGTATTCATATCTGAAGGCAGCTGGCCATGGGCTTTCTTAGTAGTAGTATTTTGATGACCTTGTCCTTTTTTTTGCTATGGGTCAGTTTATATTTTTTAATTCCATCTGCATTAATTTGGGTAGAGGGTGCATTTTCTAGGTATTGGTCCATGTCATCTACATTATACATTTTTTTTGGAATACAGTCTTTCTTAATACTATGTTATTCATTTTATAGTTTGGGAATACTTTCAGTTCTTCATCATATTTGATGGGTACCTTCACTGGATATTGGTTTCTTGGTTGGCAGTTTTTTTCCTTCAAAGTTTGGTATTTTTTACTCCATTGTCTACTTTCCTGCATAGTTTTTGCTGAAGGTCTGAGCTTATCCTTATTTACCTTGGTAAGTGGCTGTTTTTCCCCCCTATATAGATATTTTTTAACATTCCCTCCTTTCCCTTGAAGTTGGATAATTTGACTATGATGTCTTATTGTTTTCTAGGCTCTAACCTATTGGTAGTTTTCTCTATTTCATGGATGGTTATTGTCTCCTCCTTTGTGATATCATGGAAAATTTCCTCCAGTAATTCTCTTACTCTTCTACCTGTAAATTTGTTTGTTCCTTCCTGTTCTGGTATTCCATTGACACCTATAGCGTTTTCCTTTATGGTGTCTCACATCATCCATAGACTTTCTTCAGATTCTTTTTCTTTTTGTTTGATTGTCTTGTTTGCTGAAGTCTGTATGATTTGCCTTCTAATTCACTAATTCCATTTATTCCATTCTATTGATTCTTCTTGTACTGTTTTTTTGTTTTGTTTTAATTTCTGTCATCACATTGCCTAGCTTCTGAGTTTCTTTGGGGTGTGAGCTTTTCAATATCTCAATTTCTTCTTTTGTTTTCAGGATTGATCCCCAGATCTCTTGTATAGTCATAAACACTATTCTCCTGTATTCTGTTCTGGTAGTTTCTGGGGCTTATTTTTTGTGTGTTACACTAGGTTTGAGTAATCTTCAATTGTTGACTTTTGTTTATATTAGTTTCTTATGGTTAAGCTGCTGATTGCTTTTTGCGAGGTATGATGATCTGGCTGTAAACAGTGTGCAGGTTTTTGGGTGTGTAGTGGGGATCTTGATCTATCGTCTACCAAAGAAAAATAGAGTAGGGGCTGGAAATTGTATTGTGTGGAGTTGAAGAAGGAGTGATAGAGTTGAGTTTCTAGCATGGATGGGGATAAGAGCTTGAGTGTTGGGTTTAAATAATGGTATTATTAATAGGGTGGCATTTTTGTTATATATAATGTTTTTTTTAATAAATTAGAAAACATTTTAAGATGTTTGCTAGTACTTGTTAGATTATATGGAAGTGTATCTCACTAAGAAAAGGGGAGCAGGGTCTTGGAGTAGTGGTGGATGGAGTAGGTGGAGAACATATCTAGTAGTCTACCAGTGTCATCTATTGACCCACTATTTAATATAGGGAGAGAGCAGCAGACAGAAGATTCTGTATATATGACAAAGTGCCCCTGGCTTGTCAGCTTCCCAGCTTCAAGGGAGATATCAGATAGTGTAGAAACTGAGTTCCTACAAAGAGAGAGGGGGTCTCCAAGGGACAGGGGAGAGGTAACCTAGTTATCTAAAAAAGTCAGAAGTTATACTATCTATATTGTGAGGAAATTCTGTGTCATAACCCGCAAACCGACCTCCACTTAGGGTACCTTGGGACAGAGGCATAGGAGGATGGGAGCTCAAGATGAGAAGGGGTTTCTGATCAGGAGGAAGTTGTCTAGCATACTACTGGTCACTGAGCTTGGGAAGAAGGAGGCAGAGAGACTCACTGATATACTGAGCCCTGGGTTCTTTTGAAAGGGTGGAGGAGAGGAGGGAGGAGCTTAAAAATAAATAACAATCTCGGAGTAACTAGATTTCAGGCCTTACATCTACTTTCTCAGGGCATGGGTCCCTTAACTGTTAGTTTCTGGCTGAGATTTGCAGAGTTTCCAATAGTTGCTGCTATCTGGCCCAATCTGATTTTATTTTTAACTTAATTTCTATGTCTTATTTTACATCAAATCTAAGGAACTAGTCTGCTATTCCCTAATTATACCATCAAAAAAAGTAGGGAATCAATTTTATTAATCTTCTAACCTGAAAAATGCAGTATAAAAGTTTTTCTATCCTTATAAACATTTTAGAAAGATAACACTTAATTCTTAAAAATGTTGCTTTTGTTTAAGGTCAATTTATTGTGATTTTTAAATAAAATGTACCAAAACAACTATAATACTTTTTCTTTGCTTTCCCTTAGTTGAACTAAGAAGCAGTGGAAATATTTTTCTTCCTTATCATTGAAAAATAAGCTTTTAAATTTATATATTTTTGAGGAGAGTTACTGTAATGAGCATATTCAAGTAAATTTTAACTGTGGATTAAAAAATGTAAGAGCTAATTTGTGACCAGGAATAACTTCTACGATAAATATTAGTATGCTTTATTTAAAAATATTAAATTGTTTTTCTCAGTACTCCTATTTAAAGGTAGTATATGTTGCTAAATAAATAGCATGAAGTATGATAGGTATGAATTAATTATGGGAATTAATAAAGTAAGACTGTCTTGGCAACTAGTAATTGACATCCTTCACATTTTGGGGAAAAGAACAATGATGAACAGGATGAATGACAATGACGTGTATAAGAGAAAAGATGAATAGGCAATCGTGTGCTAATTAAGTAGAGTGAGGTTAATTTTTCATATAATTATTTGATTTAATAAATGTATTTAAGCTGACTCTACCTACCGTAAAGAGATTATGTGTTCTACATTATGAAATGTTTTGTACTTGTGTGGCATTTTCCTCTTGGCTTAATTGTATACTCTTCCTGTGAGATGTTCTGCTGAAAATATAATTTCATTAAACTATTTTTAATTTTTTCAAACTATCCACATCTATCAGGGAGTAACAAGACGCAATCTCATACAAAAGGTTCCAGGAATAATTTCCACCAGTGAGGAATTTCTTTACCTCTGTTTAACTGAAATTTCCTAACCATGGTTGTCTCTGGATCTCTTTGTATTATGGTTGTTTTGTTCATAGAGTGTCTCTGAATATTTTATGAAGCCAGGGATTTGAGAGATTACACTAACAATATTTCTATTACTACCACAATTGCTATAATAGCAACTACTCCTATAACAACAAGTGGCAATTACTGACACATGGTCAGAGTCTATTCTGATTTCACAGTGATCCTAGAGCAAAAGGGAGAATGCTCCCTGTTGGTGTCCCGAACAGTAAACCTTCACGGAGTAGAAAGTCTCATCTTTCACCGCTGGAGCAGATAGTAAGTAGTACCTTAGGAAGCCACGACACCAACAGGTTTCCTTCCAAGGATCAATGGTTACCATTTACTCATGTAATGATGACTTGAGTTGCTACTCCAACATCCATTCTATGATATATCATCTAGGTAACAAATGGTAACCAATTTACCCTTGAAAATGATTTATTCTGAAATGGTTGTGGCCATTCTGATGCATGAAAGATAAGGTTTGCTGAAGGGCTTCCGGGTGGTTTATCTAGCTCCTCAAATTGGACTGGACGAGACATTCTCCCTTTGTCCTTGGTATGCTGTTGGGTTTGTATTTCACATTTGGAACTGAATCAGCCATCTTTATGACAGCTCAAACCTTAAGACAACATGATCTTTGAATAATTAAACTGTACTCCCGAATTAACTTATTTTGGGGTTGTTTCTTACAGATGTCATTTTATGTGCTATCATACATACTGTAATTGTTTAAGCTAATTCTAATGTATATGTTTTGGGAAAGTTTGGCTATCTTAAAATCTTTAAGATTGGAAAATACCTGCGTGTAGTCTACCTAAGCTAGAATACCAAAGATGTCCATTGGCTAGAAGCCTAAAGAAACTGACACTTTTTGATATATGTATCATTTCACATGTACCTTTGTAAGCACACTACATGCTGCCATAGTTCTGCCATATATCACCTGGACATGAATCTTAACTATATTCTATCAAGTAATAAACTCAGTCAACTATCCAAGTGTATCCAAGTGTAATATATATTGACCTCTCAAAATATCCAGGAGACAGTACTCACCACCACTATGAGTTTCTGGCATAGGGAAATCATGACCTCAAATTTGACCTTCACAAAAACAACATATCTCTCTAGACAGCTCAAATTTTCTCTCCAGTAGTTCACCATTTCTAAACTTTTACTTATCAAATTCCTCTACACAGACAGAAACACACACACACACACACACACACACACCTTAAAAACACTACACACCATAGATTTAAAGTTCATGCTTAGCTTTAGCTTCGAAATAAGGAGAATTTTAACTTTTAAGTGGATAAAAGGTTAATTGCCTAATTTTAATTTCTTCTCCAAGAAAGATAGTATTCTTTTGACCTATACAGTGTTCTATCTGGATGATAGGAAACTTTTGAACTACATTTAAATGAGTTAATTTTATCTCAAAGTTAACTGCTTTTACGTAATGTTTCCAAAGTTAGTATCTTGACAACTGATATATTTTATATAGTTGTTTTTGGAAAAAAAATCTCTACTTTTTCATGCTATTGTGTTTAGGAGATTAGGATCGCTCAGCTTTCTTCCTGCTAAATATTTTGAGAGAATTATTCTGGAAAATGTTAGAAACATTTGAATATGCTTTTTACTACCTCTCTGCTCTTGAGATACTTGCAGTCTAACAATAAGTAAATCTATCTAAAATATTCAGGACTCTTCTACGCCCCACATTTATTAAGTATCTATAGTGACAGTGTGGCCCTCCAAGGAGTAAGAAAAACACAGGACTTGCCGCAGCTCATAACAAAGCCTTTGATAGGCTCCAGTATAATTCTCAGAAGTGCGGGTGAGATCTTGCAATTATTCCAAGCATAACATTAACATTTAAGCATCTCACTTTTAGTAATGGTAACTTGAAATATTTCATGTTTCAAATTTCCCCCATGTGTTATTTGCTTGAAATTTCACACTTCACTTACGTGATAAAAATAAAGCAAGTATTGACTTTATTTGGCTCGATTCCCTGGGTTTCATCCTCAATAACCGTGCTTTAATTTCTACGTGTTTGAGATCTTTGATTTGGATTCAGAAATATATAAAATACAGAGGGACATCAAAGTACTAGACTGAAAGATGTGGCATTTGCGAGCTTATTATTGATCCCATGGGTATATACTATATAGAAATTGAAGTAGAAAAAAGCCTGCGGTAAGGTTGTCAGAATTAATGTCTTCATTAAATGAAATTATTATTATGTTTTTCTTACCTAGACCAGGTTCTTAGGTATGGAATTTTAATTCTGTTTTTCTTTATAAATACTCATAGTAGTTTCAAAAGAGATTGAAATGGATGTTTTGGCATTTCTATGAAAGAAATAGACTGTGGTGGGGGTGGGGAGTACTGAAAGATGTTGTCAAGAAAGAAAGAAGAAAAAAGGTGGAGTGATAGAGGCAAAAGCAGGGGGCAGTGAAACAATCAGAGAAATGACATGCCTAGAGAAATAGTAGCACAAAGAAACATGCCCATATTTCTCTTGCATGACATTTGGAATTCATTCACAGATGTGGCGGTGATTAAAAAAGAAAGAGCAAACCGAGTTGACTGAGTTAGGCTGGGAACAGTTATTACCTCAATGAGAACATTTTATGTGTCTGTCTTGAAAGGCTAATCAGCCAACGCATGACCTGTCTGACATGAAGCACTGAAACAAAGTGGGTCAGCACGTCACAGCTAGGCTAGGGGGGGCATCGCTTCACTTCTGATCCCTTTGGTCTTTGAATATTTCAGAATATAAAAAATCAATACAAGAGATGATATTAACCATGCAAAGATATGTTTCTCAAACTCTAGTATGCATTAGAAATGCTTGAAAAACTTTCAGAAATAATGATTCTCATACACCTCAACAAAATTAAATTTGTGGGTAAACAAATTTGTAGTTCCTTAGAAGAGTCGTAGAAATGAGTTGAGGTTGTTGTTAGTTGGTGAAAGTTCATTCTGACTCATGGCTTTTATGCGTGTGAAATAGATCTGACCTACTGTAGAGGGCTTTTAAGGTTGAGCTCTTTTGGATGTAAGTCACTATATCTATCTTCCAAGGTACCTTTGAGTGGGTTTGAAGCACCAACTTTTTAACCTCTAGCTCGGTGCTTAACCATTTACACCACCAAGGACTCCTCCAGGATTGTAAGCTAGTTATAAAAAGAGTGATCATAAAATGACTAGTCATACAAACTTCACAAGCACGAGAAACATAACATGATCAACTGTGGGATACTAGCCCTGAGGGAAATAAAACGGACTTATTTCCTGACTGGCCCAGAGGGAATCTGGAAGACTAGTATCCCACGGCTGGAAGGCCGCCACTCTGGTAGTCGGAGATATAGTCCGAGTACATGTTCCTGCGGTTGTCTGTCATTCCCACAGATTCTCCCTTAAAGCTGTGCTGCCTTAAAGTGAGCACATGGTTAATCCAATCTCCCTATAGAAGCAGAATCTATTGGTTCCATTTCCTCCCACCTTGGCACCCAATTCCTCTCATTCCTTCCTCCAATAGCAGATGGGCATAGGGGGACTTTATCCCCAGTGACTGGATTCTAAATGTTTGCTATAAGCCTGAATTTGTGGCTACATTAATTGGATCATGAAGTTTTGCTTTGACAACTTTCACTGTATAGAAACTAACCATGTCATGTATATGGCTCTTTTGAATATTATATATAGAATAGAAGGGGAAATTGTGGGGGGAGGTCAGATGCTTACAGACATCCTCCCTGAAGACAGTCAGTGACCAGACTGCAGTGGGCCCCCCACTCCCTGCTGTTAATGACAATAGACGTCTCCCTAAAGACCTGCAGTCATTGATTTGGTTTCTGTAGGTGGAGTTTATACTCTATTGATAATGGTTCCTATGGAGATCCAGAGAACAGATCCAAGCTCCTCAGTGAATATAAGATCTGCCCATCTTGTCACAGGTATCCCTAGATTGTACCCCTCTCATTGCTCTATAACCTAAAGAGTAACCCCTTCCTGTGATGTATGTCTTTACCTGCAATTAGTGGGCTTGCACACCCCCAAAGGTATATAGGCCTGGGTTAGCAATATAAAGAGACCTCGTTCTCTCAGCTCCTCCATTGACCTCTCCTCGGTTCCTCCTCTCCTCTCCCTTCCTCATTTCCCTGTTCCCTTTCCCCTTGTCCTCCTTCCCTTCCCCCTCTCTCCATGTGCACCATCATGTGGGGCTGAGGTGAGCATGCTACCATGAAATGTGTCTGACTCCATTATTTCAATATCTTCTATCTATCATGCTCTTGATGACTTTAATATAATATTTATATATCTCAATCATAGAATTGTGCTAATTAAACCCACGATTAGTGGTGGGGGACTGGCTCCCCCCTCAAACCAAAATCAACTCATTCAAAGCCCTCGATTTCCCAAATAAAATTATTTGTTCTTTTCACCTACCCAAACATACAAGGTGTGCATATACTACATTTTGCATGAATTGTGTGTTATTCAGGGTAGACTAGAGAAACAAATTCATAGACACTCATATGTGTATAAGAAAGAGCTTTATATAAAAGAGCAATTGTGTATTGAGAAAACATCCCAACCCAGTCCAGAGCAAGCCCATAAGTCTAATATTAGTGCATATGTCTGATACTAGTCCATACATTTCTATTAAGACTCATGCAGCACATGCAATGATACCGAATTAAGGAAGTCACAAGACAGTCAATAGAAGGTCTTGTGGATCCAGGGGCAGTGTAAGCATTTCAGCTATGGCGTGGGTCTCCATGTGGCTCCTGGAGCTCCAGGGCTCTGACTCCATTAGCATAACTCCATGTGGCTTGTCAGCAGGAAGATGAAGCAGAAAGTGTGCCTTGCTTCCAGAGAGGAAGACAGGAGTTCCCAGAATCCTCAGGAGAAGGCCATGCCCACACAGAGGTCTCACTGGCTATGATCTAATTGAGAGGCTAGACTCCACCTCTTTTCTCAGGTTGACAGGAGATTATGTGACTGCCACAAACTGTTTCTGTTTTTCTATTATATTTCTCTAAATATTTAGTTTGGTGTTATTGTTATTGTAGTTTGACCGTAATATAAATGAAATAACATTGGATGTATTCTTTAGCAATGAAATGTTTTACTGAACACTGCTTTTGAGATGCCTCTATTTGGAGAATATAGTTATTGTTTGTTCATTTTCATTGTTGAATAGTATTTTGTTGTTTAAACACAAACCTTTTACTGTGATGTCTTCCAGAAACTTTTGTAAAGCAGTTTTAGTGTTTTCCCCTCATTGTCAGTTGATTATAGGAAAATCCCTATGTGGCCCTAATTATGGATGGAGGGGGGAAAGCAAAGTTAGATCCTACAGATAGCTGAGCCAACTGATTAGTCTGTGAATTGAAGGCCTGCTTTATTCCATTTTCACGTGGCTGAGAATTGCTGTTTGGCATGCCTAAGCTGTGCCTCAGCATATCAAATTGCAAAGCAATCATGACAAGTTTAATGATTACCTGACGCACCATGGTCAGATGTTTAGTCTTTTCCAGAGCTCAGTGACAAGCAGAAGTTGTTTTTCAATGCGAATAGTTGCTTGCAGAAGAGAATATTGTTTTGTTTGTATTCTTTGGGAGTTTACACTATCTCCAATAAAGGCTAACCAAAGATTGCCTACTTCTAATGGAAGGTTGCTTCATCATGAAGATCTCAGGGGAAAGCAAATACAACTGCAGTCAGACTTGCTTCAGGGTCTTTGCTTCCTTTGGGTCCCCACAAAAATTTAAGATTATAGTTACATGTTTACTGGTTCAGAACAGAACACTCAAATATCAATTTTGCTTCCAAAATTCAAGGAAACAATACATTTTGTAAGTTTTCTTTAGTAAGTAGACAGAGCAAGGTGTAAGAGGTAGTCCCATAGCAATGGTTAGACCATTGAACCTCTAAAAATTTCATGCTAAGATTCGGGGGTCTCAAAAATTCTATGGAGTTTATCTCATTGGGGGATGAATGATCTCTTAAGGTATTTGCTACATCTTGCTAATTATGTTCAATTGACATGATATCATCAATTTAGTCAACCCACATAAAATGGTAACAACTTTTGGTGAACCGATTATAGCGGAAAGTATAAAAATTAAAATAGCTTTAAGAGAGTGTGGTAAAGTTGTACTTGTTTTCGCTCTTACAAGGTGAAAGTAAGTTGCTTTTAGTCTTTGTATGTTGGTGTGGAGAAGGGATTTGATAGATAATAATTGCATACTAAGTATAGGTTACACATTTGGAATGAAAACTGCAATTGAAATTACCTGAATTTATTTCTGATAGTCTAGTCATCTTTTAATTTCTATTAATTGAACAGCATAAATTGGTTTTATAAATAATGTGATAGAAAATGAAAACCCAAATATTTAAAATCTATTTTGGTCTGCATAAGTTTCAGACTTTCCCAGTCATGCGGTGTTTCTTTTAGTTCATAATATTTGACGTGAAGAAAATTCTCCCCTTTCCTATTATAATACTTCTCACTGCATTCAACAGAGTGAATGGAAGTATTCTGTCAGTTTCAAGGTGTTTCCATTTCTGCCACTCATTGTTCTGTGTATTCCCATTTGTCTCTGGAGTTTAATACTATCGATTAGCCTATGTCACTTTGGGGTTCTGTCATCCCAGGTGTGTTTCTGTGACTCATATCAATGGCACAGTCTTTTTCTGTCATCTTCTGCCTGCAGACAATAACAAACATAGCATTTTGAAGATTGCTGCTTCTCCCCTAAGTAATGTTTTCCTTACTAATTTAGAATAGGAAGTATGTTCTCTTGGGAAATATGAGGGTTAGTGGGCATGCTGCATAAGTTCACACTAACATTCATAAATTGCTTAGCTGTTGAACTCCTCCCTCTATTATACCAGGAAAGTTGAGACGAAGTTTGAGTAAACCAACCAAACTTTTTGACTCTTTGTCTGTCTACTCTTTGTCTGACTCTTTGTCTGTCAGTGAGATTCCAGATTACTTGTCAAAGAGATCCAGTAGAAAAATGGGGTGGAAGTCACCACTTACCTTTTCTGGTGCCCAAGGTCAGTTTCCATAGGTCAAATATCAGACCCTACCCTCCATCTTTTAAAATGAAAAACTAAACAAAACCAATGCTTTTTATTGTGTATTAGGTGGTGTGTTAGGCCAGGTCACTTAGAGAAAAAAAAATTCAGTGACACTAATCTCTCTTAAAAAAAAAAAAGAAAGAGTTTTATAGCAGGAAGAAATTATATCCGAAGAAAGCATACCAGACCAGTCCAACTCAAGTCCATGAGTCCAAAAATAGTCCACAAGTTACTCTTTGGGCTACCATGGCCACATGCAGAGTGCAGGAAGGTCACAGGGCAGTGGGTGCAGAGTAGCGTGGACCCAAGGTCAGTGGAAACATGCTAAGACACCAGCAGCTCTCTGGGTCAGTGCAGCATCTCAGCAATCAGGAGGGAGGGTCTCAGTTCCGTTGGGTATAAGAAGGCCACACCCCAATAAGGATCATCAGCTGCCACCTGATTCACAGTTTCTATTCCACCCCTACACTTTCAAACATCTTCAAGTTGGCATAAATCATCTAACCACTACAGGTGGGGTTTATATATCAGATAATCATTTGTGTATTCCACAATATAAACCACTTATCAAACCTCCTGATAGTTTGTCCTGCCCCTCACCCCGATTCCTTTCTCCTGGTAGAATACTATCTGCCTCTTCCCCTTAGCTAATACCTGGCTACTCTTTAGCCAATTGCTCCTCCTCGTTCTCTTCCCCACCCACACCTGGTAACCGTGTAAGTCTGTTTCTTTTGGTATGAACAACCTTACCTTCATTTTTACTTTTGTAACAATGGTCTGATGCAGTATTGGTCCTTTTGTGATTCACTTTACTCAGCATAATGTCATCCAAACCTGAACATGTCATGTAGTGCTTCACAGTTTTCATCATTATTCTTTAGCAAGGTGTACCATTCCATTGTGTGTACACACCAAGATTTACTTATTCATTCTTCCATTGATGGGCACTTAGGTTGTTTCCATCTTCTTATGAATAGTGCGGCTCTTTTGTGTTTGCATATATCTGTTCATGCTATGGTTTTTATTTCCTTAGGGTATATACTGAGTTAAGAGATTGTTGATTCAATGGTATTTCTTTTATGGGTGGTTTTGAAGAAGTGCCATCCCACTTTCCAGCGTGGTTGTAGACTTTCGTAGCACCTTCAGCAGTATATGAGGGTCTCAATCTCTGTTCCCCTCTAGGGAATTTGTTAGTTTCTGTTTTTTTTTAACTTTATTATCAAATGGCTAGAGATTGTGAGCATGGATCTCTTTGGTGAACTCTCTGCCCATTTAAAATTAGATTTTTTATCCTTTATTGCTATTATAGTTTTTAAAAATAAATTTTAGGGATTGATTCTTTGTGTGATATATCATTATCCCCCCAACTTTCCCATTCGGTGGGTTCTTTTTACTCTAGATGCACAAAGGTGTCTTCTTTTTAGGGATTCCCAGTCATCTATTTTTTCCCTCGTGTTGTGTGTGTGTGTGTGTGTGTGTGTGCTTTGTTTAAGTTTGCTTGTGTGTTTCCATTGTGTTTTAGGATCCTTAAGTTAGTTTTTCTATTTTCCCATGAATGAATTTTTTTAGTTCTAGGGTTTACATTTAGGTGTTTGATTTATTGTCAGTTCATTTTTACATATGTTGTAAGGTATGGGTCCTGTTTCATTCTTCTTTTTCAGAAACAGATTTCTAATCTTGCCAATTTTGTTTAAGAGACTATCTCTACCACATTTAATGATTTTCAAACCTTTGTAAAATCAACTTTCGATAGGTGGATGGATTTGTTCCTGGGTTCTCTATTTCTGGATCTCTATTCTGTTCCATTAGTCTACATGTCTGTTATGGTTTCAGCACCAGGATGTTTTGAGGACCATGAATGTATAGTAGGTTTTGAAGACAAGATGTGAGAGACCTCCAATTGTGTTCTTTTTTTCAGTAGTTCTTTTGTTATCCTGAATTTCTTTCTTCTTCATGTAAAGTTAGTGATTAGTTTTTGATGTGAGGCTCTGGACCAGAGTTGCATTATTTTTATAGTTTACTTGGGTAATATTCACATTTTCACCAATCTTAATGCTTTCTATTCATGATCATAGTATTTATTTCCATTTATGAATTCTCAATTGGCTTTTAATAGTAGTATTTTGTAGTTTTCTTTGTCAAAATCTTTTGTTTTTCTTTTAGATTTATTTATAAGTATTTCATCTATTGGGTAGCTATTTTGAATGATATTTTTCTTAATTTCCATGTTAGAGACCTCTTTGATAACATACAGGGATCTGGTTGATTTGTGAATGTTGATATTGTACCCTATCAAAGTGCCAAAGCTTTCCATTATTTACAATAATTTTCTTGGGTTTTTTATTTTGAACATTCCTTATATAAAATCAAATCACCTGAGAGCAGAGAGACTTTTATTCTTCTTTGCTACTTTAGATACTCTTAGGTTCTTTTTGTTATATAACAGAGCTAGCTATACTTTGTGTTAGGCCAGATTGACTAGAGAAACAAATCCAGTGATACTCACATATGTGTAGGAAAGAGCTTTATATCAAGAAGCAATTGTATATCCAAAAAACACTCAGCCCAGTCCAACTCATAAGGCTGGTACTAGTTCATATGTCCCTCATCAGCCTCACATGACAACATGCAATGAGAATGTAGTAGGATCACAGGTCTGTTTTTACACATTCCAGTGGTTCTGAGGTTGGTGGAAAGCAACAGGGTTCCAGCAGCTCTCAGAGTGGCCAGCAAGTGGAACGGTGGAGGCAGAAGAGAGAGACAGAGAGGTTGGCCTCCTGAGAGCTATATCTCAGTGGCACCTCCAAGTGATGTCATTACACTGCGACCTGATGGCTTAACTCCACGCCCACATTTTTATATATCCTCAAGTTGACATGAAATTGTGCAATGACCACAGGCTTCTAGCATACTATTGAATATTGGATAATCATGTGAGAAGCATGGGAAGTTTAGCACATTTCATTGTGATCATGTGAAACTTGCACATGGATCAAGAGGCAGTTATGTTAACAGAATAAGGGAATACTGCATGGTTTAATATCAGAAAAGTATGCATCAGGGTTGTTTCTGAAGAAGAATGTGACATCAGGATTGGTGAAAGGCTTGGCAACAAATGTAATATAAAGATGAGACAACCAGGATTGCTTCAAGTGAGGAGGGCTTTAATTACTTGTTGATGAAGCCTAAGGATTACAGCCTTCAGTATGCATGATGACTCAATTAGAGACTCAAATTCTTACAACTAAATCAACAGTAGTCATCAAGGTAATTCAAGAAAAGACCGAAGTTGTCAAGGATTTTGTCTTGCTTGGATCCACAATCAGTTCTCATGCAAACAGCAGTCAGGAGATTAAAAGACATGTTCCTTTACATAAATCTGCTGCACATGACCTCTTTAGAGTACTGAAAAGCAAGGATATTGCCTTGAGGACTATGGTACACCTGACCCAAGTCATGGTGTCTTCAACTGCCTCATAGCAAATGAAAGTTGGATATTGAATAAGGAAGACTGAAGAAGAATCGATACATTTGAATTGTGGTGAAGAAGAATATTGGAAGTACAATGACTGATAACGTGAAAACCTTTTCTGTTTAAGAAAATGTACAGAGTACTGCTTAAAGACAAGGATGGCGAGACTCCATCTTCCGTACATTGAGCATGTATGTTGTCAGGAGAGACCAGTCCCTGGAGAAGGAAATCATGTTTGGTAAAGTGGAAGATCTGCAAAAAAAGAGCCAAGCCTCCAACGAAAGGGACTGACATGGTGGCTACAGCAATGGGCTTGGGCATAGGAACCATTGTGAGGATGGCAAACATCAAAATCAGATCCTACGGATTCAACAGGACCAGGCAGTGGTACTTGCTGTTTTGCATTGGGTTGCTATAGATTGAAGCAGTTTGATGGCACCAAAAACAAAAATTGGATAAGAAGAATGATATAGGGCATCCTATGGTACTTATTTTTAGGGGCATTCCTTTCAATTTTCCCCTTTATAGTTTTGTATATAGGTTCTTTATTACACTGGGTAATTCCTTTCTAGTTTTATTTTACTGAGAATTTTTATCAGTACTAGATGTTGGATTTTCTCACGTCTTTTCTGCATCACTTGGTATGATAATGTTCTTATGATAATGGTATGATAATGTTCTTTTCCTTTGTTTTATTTATAAGGTGGATTATAATGCTTGTTTTTTTAAGGTTGAACCTTCATGTAAACTTGGTTTGAATTCCACATAATCATGATATTAAAAAAATTATTTTGGATTGTAATTGGCTATGATTTTGCTGAGATTCTGCATCTATGGCTGATATTGGTTTTTAGTTTTCTATTCTGGCAATATCTTTCCCTGGTTTTGGTATCAGGATTTAGCATACTTCATTAAATATTTTCATAAATATATTGTCCTTTTTATCATTTAGAATAATTTCTGTAGAATTGGTATCAATTCTTCTCTTAATGCTTGGTAGAAATCGCCAGTGAAGTTATCTGGTTCTTCACTTTTTTGAGTGATTTTAAATAATCTGATCTAGTTCTTCTTTGGTGACGGGTTTGTTGAGGGTTTCTACACTAATCTGCTAATTTAGGTAAGTAATTTGTTTCTAGAAAATTTTCCATTTCTTCTCGACTATCAGATTTGTTGGAGTACAGTCCTTCATAGTATTGTTATTATCTTTTGTTTTGTGGCTATGTCAGCCTTTTATTTATTATTTGTGTTCTTCACTTCACCCTTTTATTTCTGCTCTGTGTATTGCTTCTGCTTCTCTATTGATGTAAATTAATTTTGTTATTCTTCTACTTGTTAGGGAAAGTAGTTAAATTTATTTTTCCTCTTTGATGCTTGCATTTATTGCTCTAAATTGCCTTCTGAATACTGCTTTTCCTGGGTACCAAAATCTTGGTGTAGTGTATTTTCATTCTCATACTTTTCAAGAAATTATCAAATTTCATTCTTTATTTTCTCAATTACCCAGTTTTAAAGCAGAGTGTTGTTCCATTTACATGTACTTAATCTTCAATTTGAACTTCTTATTTTTGATTTCTAATTTTATGGCAGTGCGATCAGGGAAATGGCTTGTAATATACCAATGTTTTCCAGTTTATTAAGGCTAGCTTTGTGGGCTCACATATGGTCTATTCAGGAATATATTCCATATGAACTAGTAAAGAATATATATTGAGCTGTTGTATGCATGTCTAATTTGTCTAAAAGGTCAAGTGGATTAATTTTGCTATTTACTTTTCTGTGTTTTTATTGAATTTTACAGTTCTATACCCTCCATTCAAATATTTTATATTGATATGATTTCCTTTATTACTTTTTAATTGTCTTCATTGTGAAATATGACTGGCGCTCCTTTTTATAGGGTAATTTTCTTTTAAATAGAATATTGTTTTCAGTGGCTTGATTTCTGGTTGGTGGTGTCTTGTATGTTGATCTGGGGTTAATGGTGGCTGCTATTGTTTGTTGCTTTTCTGGCCAAATAACTCCCCTTAATATGTTTTGTAAGTTTGGTTTTGTCTTTATGAACTTTTTTTTCAGGAGGGGAAAAATCAAGGAGAAGGGGAAAATAAAACTTCTCCTCAAGTCACAGATAATCTTGCTCCAGGTTAAGTCCTCAAATTGGAAGCTTTATGAGACTGGGTGGGAAGTGGGGCTGAGTTTTAAATTGTAACCTCTGCCTGGAGCCTCTCTAGGCCTCCTGTTGTTAGGGAAACTTGTAATGATTTAGGCTCCCTTGCCTTTGTCTCCTATATTGTGCTTATGTTCTCCCCATCCCCTCTCCTCCAAGAGACAGACACACACACACACACACACACACACACACACACACACGCAAACACGCACACCCACTCAGCAGGAGGGCAATTGAAGTGAACTCAGCAATAATTCACAGCTGCATCATAGACTACATTCAGTATATTTACCTGCTTCCTTTGCCAGACTTATCTAGGAAAAGCCTTTGGTGGGAGTAGCAAAAATTATGGACAGAAGAGTCATAAATTATTCACTGTATTGCAACCCATGTTAGCCATTCAGCTTTACCTAAAGTCATATTCCAACTTGTCTGCCTGGCATCCATATTTCTGTTGACATAAATTAGTAGTAGCCCACAATTACTTTTTCCTCCTATATTGATTGTTTACCTAGAACATGCTAAAATCATAAACTTTTTGAGGAATAAATACCATAAAAGAGAGTAGGATAAGACCCCAGACGCTATATCTTTTGGTAGCTGGGCACCATCAGCTTTCTTTGCCACATTTGCTTATGCACACATTTGTCTTCAGTGGTCATATCAGGGAGGAGAGCACAAAATGGTATGATTTTTTTTGTTCCTTGATGCCTGATAACTGATCCCTTCAGCACCTCATGGTCACACAGGCTGGTGTGCTCCTTCCATGTGGGCTTTGTTGCTTCTGAGCCAGATGACCGCTTGTTTACCTTCAAGCCTTTAAGACCCCAGACACTATCTCTTTTGATAGCTAGGCATCATCAGCTTTCTTCACCATATTTAGTTGGTTACCCACTTTGTCTTCAGCTGTTGTGTCGGGAAGGTGAGCATCATAGAATGCCAATTTAAAGGTCTTAAAGGCTTGAAGGTAAACAAGCGGTCATCTAGCTCTGAAGCAACAAAGCCCACATGGAAGAAGTAAACCAGCCTGTATGATCACAAGGTGTCAAGAGATCAGGTATCAGGCATCATCAGAACAAAAAATTTTACCATAGCAGGGGAGTGCGGAGTGGACACCCAAAGCCCATTTGTAGGCCACTAGACATCCCCTTACAGAAGGGTCTTGGGGAGGAGACAAGCCAGTCAGGGTGCAATGTAGCAGGATGAAAAATACAACTTTCCTCTAGTTCCTAAATGCTTCCTCCCCCTTGTCCCACTGTCATAATCCGAATCCTACCTTGCAAGCCTGACTAGACCAGAGTCTGTACACTGGTACAGATGGGAACTGGAAACACAGGGAAGCCAGGGCGGATGATCCCTCAGGACCAGTGGTGAGAGTGGCGATACTGGGAGGGCATAGCGAAGGTGGGTTGGAAAAGGGGAACCTATTTCAAGGATCTACATGTGACTTCTTCCCTGGGGGACAGACATCAGAAAAGTGGGTGAAGGGAGACGTTGGACAGAGCAAGATATGATAAAATAATAATTTATAAATTATCAAGGGTTCGTGAGGGAGAGAGGATTGGGGAAGGAGGGGAAAAATGAGGACCTGATGCCAGGGGCTTGGGTGGAGAGCAAATGTTTTGAGAATGATGAGGGCAACTAATGTACAAATGTGCTTGACACAATTGATGTATGTATGGATTGTGATAGGAGGTGTATGAGCCCCTAATAAAATGAGTTAAAAAATGATGAATGCAATGAACGTACGGATTGTGATAAGAGTTGTATGAACCCCTAGTAAAACATTAAAAACAAGAGCGTAGGATAGACTTTGATAAAAATTCATATTTATTTGAAAGAAGAAAATTATAGAATATTCAACAAAGACAAGCTCAGTCTACTTAAAAACACAAGAGAAGATTTTCCCTATTTTTTTTCCACTGAAGACAAATCTCAGAGAGATGCAGAGGTTGAATATCTTCAGATAGCTAAATCTATCTAAATCTAATTGAGACAGCTTCCTTTAATGAGAGAGCCAATCAATGGCTTGGAATTCACTTATGAGGATTTCACTTAGTAAATTTGAGAAGTAGTTGATTGCAGTTTGGTTTTGCTTTACCACGTGAGATTCTGAGACTATAAAATTAAGTGATTCTATTAGAGTGTCTACAGAAACTCTGCTACTCTGACCAGGACTAAATCTGAAATACCTAAAAGTTTGCATTTAAAAATTTGTTCTCTTTGTACGTTCCCTTGTGCCATCTCACGTAGTCAGAAAACGCCGGAGCACTTTCTTTATGCATTGCTCGCTTAGTGGACACGTACACCAGCCAAGAGTTCTCCACAGTGATTGCTCCAGTCGACATTTCTACCAAAGTGAGTGTAGCAACAATTAAATGAAACAGATGTGAATTAATTTTTATGAAAAATTTCCTGTGTAAAATTATTTTTAATAGCAAGCTTATCGGTGTATTTTTCATATGTCATACAAGTTCATCATCCAATCGTATTCAGCAGCTTTGTACAAGCAGCACCACAAGGAGTTTCAGGCACTGTCCTCCACACTCATCATCCTTGGCTCCCCTTTTCTCCTCCCTCCCTGCCGTGCCCCAGGGCACTTATCAACCTAGCTCCTGTCTGTCCCAGGTCTCATCTACTGGAAATGATAGAAAACAAAACCACCAGCAAGGACAGGACACGTCATGGTAAAACCTTACAAACAAAGAAATCAGAGAATATTAAAAATGGAAACAACTTTAAAATGGGTCAACAAGCAGATCAAAGAGTAAGGCATTACCTTTTAAACTACACCTGCCATCATCAACTTTACAGTCCCCTCTGACTGAGAGCGAGGCTATTCAGCAACCTCTGCTCCAGTCAGAGGGCAGTCGCGAGAGGCTTAAGTGACATGGGGACACTGAAAATGGATTTTGATGTGCTTCCTCCATGTGGACTCAAGCCTTGTAGATGACAGATGATCTTCTTTCTGACAGCCACCTGCTTTTCCCATTACACTTTGTTAGAGCACCCGTATTTCAGTGATAGCTTCATGAGGGAGAGCAGCAAGTGGGGCCATGCCATTAGAACTGATTATTCTTCTACTGGGACTAGAAGTAAAGGGGATCCCCAAATGCATTACTATATCTATGTCTGCGTCTCTGGTTCACTTTAGAGACAGCATTATCATTTTATAATAGTGAACAGTATGTATCATAGCCCTGGCAAAAATTTTTTATTGCATGTAAAAATTTACCACAAATGAATTTAGTAGCTTAAAGCAATTATATCATTTCTTACATCATAGTTCTGTGCACTGGCATCGAAGCCCGTCAAGGCATGAATGAATTTCCTGCCAATGCTAGCTCACAGCTGATTGGGTGCTACGGTCCTTACTGGCAGCTCTGGGGAATGTCTGCGTCTAAGATCACTCAAACTGGTGGCAGCCCTTTGTCCATATCAGTTGTAGGGCTGACGCTGCGATCTCGATGATGTGTGGCTGCTTCACCTTCAAGTCAGTGCTGGCCACTGAAGCTTTCTGATGCTTCTGCCCTCTTCTAATTTAAGGATTCCTATGATTACATTGAACTCACCCCCATGTTGCCGCCTAGCCTCTCTATGGTAAAATCAGTTCACTAGTAACCTCAATTACATTTCCAAAGTCCCTTTTGCCTGTTCTGTAATATAACTATTGAAGGCAGACAAAGAGGGCAGAGATCATTGGGACTAAGATTCTGCTTATCATACAAAAATTTCATGAATTGTTAATATTGCTTTTTTCCCACTTGAAATGAGCATGTTGTTCCACTTAGTTCCAAGAACTTCACCAAACAAACCTGAATCTATTTTTTAGACCTGTGTTCTAGCATCAATCTGGATAACAAATACCAAATTAGGGCCCAGTAAGCAAAATGGAAACATGACTAGGTTTTGCAAGAGAGCTAGAAGGTTGAAAGAAAAAGACATCACATCAAAGGAAGATAGCTCTTTGGAGGAGCAACTCCTACTGTCAGAGATAGGAGAACAAACAGGAGAGGTGCGCACTACCAGACCCGACGGGAAGACACACAATGGTAGGCTCTCGGGGGAAGGGCACACTTTCCAAGCATTGATTCCCTCTGCAGATACATGTAAGGGCAGATCTTTCCATTATTTTCTTTTTATTTTGACAGGAAATAACTTTATTTTTGTTAATTCAAATAATTATATCACAACAGCTAGATTAAGGGGGCCACACAAACCCTGCCCCAAATGTGACATCATCTCAATACAGAACAATGCCTTTTTCCAAGGTGATTCTGAAAGTAAGGAAGTGATTAATGATGGAAAAGAGGTGTAACTTGTACACGTTACATAGCTACTATCAGTTACCGATTTATACTAAATTAACTTGGTCATGAGAGATGTAGGTCCCAGTTCCTCGATCTGAATGTGATTAGGCCAATCCGTTTGCAAATTTGCACTGCTTCAGCACCTCACTGAAACCCTCGCAGAGCTTGAGGTCGCCCTGGTTCTGGGCACATTCCAAAAACTGCTTCATCTCATAGTGGCAAGGACCAAACTGCTGCTGCTGCTGGTATACCGGCTGGGCTCCCTGAGGCTCCTGGTAAGTGATGTCAGGCCTGGCGGGCTCAGTGCCACTCCCCCCACCGAAGCCTCCAGTGATGGCATGGCCCAGTGTGTGCCCAACAGCAGAGCCCACAGCCACACCGGCTGCCGTGGTCGCCATCTGTGCCATCAGACCGGGTTGTCGGGGTGCAGCAGCAGGTGAGCCGACCGCAGTTGGTGGGGCTGCAGCTGGTGGGTGGGCAGCTGGGGCTGGCCTGGGGGCAGCTCTCATCTGAGGGGCTCGGCTGGCCAGAGTGGCCACGCAGGAAGTAAGGCTCTGGCTTCTGCGTGGCATCGTAACTCCGCGGGGAGGCGGCTTCTCGGTGCGGGAAACGCGGAGGGCAGACCCATTATTTTCTTTCCAGGAACGCAATCTATTATTTCATTGATTCCACTATTGTCATAATCAAGATAAAATGAACCACGCCCATAAGATCAAACAATTTCTGACTCATAGTTATCTCATAGGCCAGAGCAGAACTCTGATCTCTGAAGCTGTATGTTTTTATGAAAGCCCTGTCTCTCTAAGGGCTGGTTTCAATTAGTATTCCTATAGTGGCAATGGTGTAGGTCACTTCAGCCGCATCCTATTGCCTGAGTGCAGTCACACAAAGTACAATCCAAATGTGGGGCTGGGAAAGGTATTCTCCCTGCATGCTGTGTCCTCACAGTTCTTAATGAATACACTGACATAGTATGAACTTGATCACGTCCATCCAGACTGAGCTCCTCTGAGCTTCCTGCCAGTATGTGAGGTCTTCATGCTAACCTTCCACTAGCACAGGTCCTAGACATCAAGAAACAAACAAGAAACACTCTCTAAAGTCAGCCAGTGGTTAGGGAAAACCAAACCCTTGGACACACCAGCTTTAGTGATTCGGTGCAGAATGGGTTTGTTTCTTATGGACATTGATGGCTTCTTAATCCTCCCTTATTTTTCTGCCTCCTTATCAATGAGGTTATTTTCTAAACTTATTTTTAAAATCCTTATTCTTAGGTGTTTAATAGCATGAAAGTTTCTCAAACAACTGGTCGGCCCTAGTGAAATCTACTTAAGTCTTTATACGAGAGAATTCTCATCCCAAGGGGTAGCTGAACATATTGATGTCACAGTAAAAACTTGCTTTTTCATGTCAAAAGGGACTAATTATTAGGGCCACTTGATGGTTGTTCCTTTTCCCAAGTAGTACATGTTTCTTTCAATTTTATCTTCAAACTTGAGCTTACTGCCACTGGGTTGATTCTCACTCATAATGATCCTCCCTATCAGACTGGGGAGAATTGCCTTTGTGGGTTCCAGAGACTATAAATCTCTGTGGGAGTTGAAAGCCTCCTCTCTCACGTACAGCAAAGCTTGTGGCTTCAAACTACTGACCTTGTAGTTAGCAGTCCAACGTGTAACCCTCTTAGTTACGTGAAAGTCAAGTTACCCGTAGAGCAAGTTACTTCTTGAATTAAGTTTCTAAAATGCTCAAGTTACTAAATTTTCATTTACCGTACATACTCGAATATAAGCCGACCCGAGTATAAGATGAGGTACCTAATTATTACCTGGGAAACCAGAAAAACTGATTGACTCGAGTATAAGCCTAGGGTGGAAAATGCAGGATGTGAATTAACACAGAGACCAGAGGGGAGAGATGGAGCACAGCCACAGACACACCCTTACCAGTTCAGCTGGCAGCGTATGTGAATCACTATGGGTGCTTCTGTGAATTGGAGCCGTCCATGTCATAAGACGGCTCTGATTGGTTAGATGTGAGTAAACAAACATTCAAAGGCCTGCAGTTTCAGCGGGGCTTTGAATGAACAGCGGAGGAATGGCAATCACCCTCTAGATGTTACACCTCGCTGGGGTACCACTGACCCGTGTATCAGCCAAACCCCAGTTTTTCAGCACATTTTTTTTTGTGCTGAAAAACTCGGCTTATACACGAGCATATATGGTAGCTCAATAGTATATCAATTTCCTTTTGTTGTCCTTTCTAGTTTTCTTTTAGGGATTTATAGAGGCATTCAATTTGTAAGGAAGAGGAACTGATTTGATAACAAAAGATATTCATTATTCATTCACATTACAATTAAAACCAGGTAATATAAGGACATCAAATATTGAATTATTGTCAGGGTATTACCTTTTGCTTTTTTGATAAAAAAATCAAAGTTCATTGCCATAAAAGTGACAGAAATCTTAAGATTCAAGATAAATGGCGGTCCAGTCTAAGATTATTTATTGTTAGTTGTGATAAACATACATTATGACCAGACCAAAATGAAATGCTTCATTACTTTCATAAATCACTTTTTATTTTTCCAGATATACGGTTTTATATAATTTGTTTAAATCCAATGAGTATTACAAGCTATAACTATATATTATCACAGAGTATTGAACAACTTTCTATTGTAAAACAATGAATTAAATTTCTTTTAGAAAGCATTGCACACCGTAAAAGGAAATATGTAACATGTATTTGACATTTCAAAACTAAATAAACTTTAATTAATTCATGGTCTTCATAGATATATTATTGTTATATTTTTTTAAAAATAACCCAATTTGGAAAAATTCTTTGAATCACATTTTCTTTCTCTTTTAAGAAACGATGTCTGGAATTTGGCCTGGTTGTTTGTTAGAGCACATTATCAGTAAAACATGCACGAGGCAGACTGTGCACCTTCTCAGATTTGTTTTCCTCAAATCGTGGCATTCAATTCTTCAAATGAACTAATTGTTAACCCTTGTTTATTTTATTGCTTCATTTACATCTCCTACCTTTCATTCAATGACTATAAACAGCTGATTTCATGAGTCTAGTTTACTTGAACTTGGACTGTCTTTACGAATCAAAATTGACCATCTAGGCAATGGTATCATAGTCTCAAATGATAACATTCATAAATATATCAATGCCATAGCCAGTTTGATAATATAGCGGATACTTATGCTTTTCAAATATTACCATTCCTTGAAATTATTTTTCTGTCTTTTAGATTTGATGGGACCTATTCTTGTCTCACTTTTTTGCCCATGACAGTGTTGGTTGTTGCATGTATATAAGACAGGTTTTGTTTATTGATAGTGCTTTTGAGTTAATAGAGAACATCTTTTAAACAATAACTTAATGAAGTCATTATATCGGTTTCTCTCAAAGACTGCTTTCAGGTTTTTTATTTTTTCATATTCGAGCCAGGTTTCCAACCTGCATCATGTATTCACAGCTTATGTGAAAGGGAAAACAATATTTTCTAAAAATAAAAGTATATAATTACTAAATAGAGTGGATTATAGCAATGAGTATAGATCAAAGGTATAAACTTGACTTGGATGGTTAAAATCTTGTCAGTTGATCCCCACTCTGATGCACAGTGGACCTGATCTGGTTTTCAACATGTTCTGTATTTTTGTTTGTTTGTTTGTTAGGATTTATTTCAGAGGTGTTGTGCCACTGGGGGTCACCATCCTGAGTTTGTGTTATATATTTTCCTGTTTTTCGGTATATGAAACCCAGGATGGATGAACCTATAGGGGCTGGCAAGCAGATTAAGGATTTTTGGGGTGGTGGTGGTGCAGTGATGATGGAGTGAGAGGGAGATGACGTCAAGGAGTTCAGGAAGGGAAAGAATGTTTGGAAATGGATGGTGTTAGAACTTGTGCAATTCTGCTTGACATTATTGAAATATGGAATGATGTGATGTATATTTTAACTCCCAATTAAAGATAAATAACTAAGTTGTAAAAAGCCAAAGATTTCTGCTTTCAATTTTTCAAAATAGTATTTGGACCCCAAAATAAAAAGAAACGAAGTGTAGCTCGAGGAAGAGTTAAAGCCCCAGGAGGGCAGCTTAGGCAGAGGGTTCAAGAAAGAGGAGGGGCACATGGGTTGGGCACTCAGAGAAGACCTCGGAGGATGGAGGAGTTGAAATTGTGTGTTATAGTTACTCGATTTTTTTTTCTTCACAAAAAGTCCTAATATTCCAAATATTTTAAGATTTTTTTCTTTCTTTATGAGTAGTATTTTTTTAATTGGGGTAGATTATAAAATAAATTCATTTACATATAAAGCTACATATTAAACTGTATGATATTTTTGTATCATAGAAAATTTATGTCAATGACTCCAGTGAGTTCCTTTCACCAGAGAAATTCCTAGATAACAAAATTGCACACCTGACATTTTGGAATCCTTGGAACTTATTCATTGACCCTGGGGTAAGAACCTCTGCTCAATAAAAACAAAAAACAAACTCACTGCCAATGAAGTACAGTGGTGTAAATCACACTATTTTGAAGTCTACATCTACTGCTGCTCCCACTGGAAATCTAATTTTATTCAATAAATCTCTACCATCATGCAAATATTATTTTTTTAAGGAAAAGGTGACAGGGCTTCAGAGAACAAAAATGTCAATGTTGTTGTTAGTTGCCGTTGAGTGAGCTCTGGCTAATTGTGATTGTATTAGTAAGAGAATAAAACACAGCCTGGTTTTGCTCCATCTCGTAATCGTTATGTTTTAGCCCATTATTGCAGCCGCGGTGTCAATCATGTCTTCAAGGATTTTTTTTTCGCTGACCTTCTACTTTACCGAACATGATGTCCTTTCTAGGGATTGCTCTTTTCTGATAACACGTCCAACATACATCAGGCCAAGTGGAGGTATTCTGACTTTTAGGAACATTCTGACTGTACTTCTTTCCAAACAAATTTATTTGTCCATTGTACTTTCAATATTCTTTTCCAATGTCATAATTCAAGTACATCAATTCTTCTTTATTCACTGTCCAACTTTCACATGGCGTATGTACCAAAGTTGAAAATGCCAACATGTCCTAGGTCAGGTCCATCTCAGTGACAGCAAAATTTTGTCTCTAACATTTTTTTCTTTTATTTTTTTACATTTTATTAGGGGCTCATACAACTCTTATCACAATCCACACATATACATACATCAATTGTATAAAGGACATCCATATATTCTTTGTCCTAATCACTCTCAAAGCATTTGCTCTCCACTTAAGCACTCTGCATCAGATCCTCTTTTTTTCCCCCCTCCCTCCCCACTCCCCACTCCCTCATGAGCCCTTGATAATCCACAGATTGTTATTTTGTCATATCTTTCCCTATCCGGAGTCTCCCTTTCCCCCCTTCTCTGCCGTCCATCTCCCAGGGAGGAGGTCACATGTGGATCCTTTTAATCAGGTCCCCATTTCCAACCCACTCACCCTCCACTCTCCCAGCATCGCCCCTCACACCCCTGGTCCTGAAGGTATCGTCCACCCTGGATTCCCTGTGCCTCCAGCTCCCATATGCACCAGTGTACAATCTCTGCCCTATCCAGTACTGCAAGGTAGAATTCGGATCATGGTAGTTGGGGGAGGAAGCATCCAGGATCTGGGGGAAAGCTGTGTTCCTCATCAGTACTACATCGCACCCTGACTGACCCATCTCCTCTCCTAAACCCCTCTGTGAGGGGATCTCCAGTGGCCGACACTTGAGCCTTGGGTCTCCACACTGTACGTCCCCCTTCATTCACTACACGGTATATATATATATATATATATATACACACACACACACACACACACACACACACTCACACACACACATATATACATACACACACACATAAATATATTCTTTTTGTGTGTGCATGATGCCTTATACCTGGTCCCTTTAACATTTTAAAGTAGTCTTCCATAGTAAAAGTTAAAAGATAACCAGTTACGACTAGTTTGCACCAGAGAGACTTGTGCTGAGGATGATTAACATTGGACAGGACTTGGGATCTACTTGATAGCTGTGTCCCCGGGCGGCTCCTATGGTTAAGTGCGTGGTGCCACTGCAGTGGTTCTCAACATATGGGTCGCGACCCCTTTGGGGGTCAAATGACCCTTTCACAGGGGTCGCCCGATTCATAACAGTAGCAAAATGATAATTATGAAGTGAAGAACTGTCTTAAAGGGTCGAAGCATCAGGATGGTTGAGAACCACTGTGCTAATGGGTCAAACCTACGCAAAGACTTTTCAGAGGAAATGCCTGGTCTGAGCTGCTTCTAGGAACACATTTGGAGCTCACCTCAACCCTTTGAGTCAGTGTGTGTTGGAATCTACTTGACAGCAGTATTTTTCTTGTTATCGTTTGATATATATGTTTGGGAGCCTAATGCATTCTCTTTCAAATAGTGTAAATATAGTTATATCCTAGTAATGAAAGATGGTGTTCTTGCTGTGAAGTTTAGCAATATCCTTAACTTGATCAAGAGCTTTTGGGCCTCCTTTAAGTGGGAGGAATGCTATGGTTTTTGTTTTGCTTACCTATAACAACTGATATAGAGTCTAAGGGATAACACAAAAGAAATTGCTGAAAAAATTTAAGAGGTAATGTTTTTTTTTCATTTTATAAAAATATCACTATGTAATTAAAAATGAAACTTTTCTCTTAATTAGAAATATTTATTTAAAATTGCCAACTTCAAATGAGGGGAATTAAACGGAAGCCAGGAGTTCCCTGGTGAATTGGCTGTCGCACTGTGGGATGCCGGGGGCAAAAGCAAAGCAAGAGAGAGTGCTCAGCGACAGCCAGACTGTTTCTTCTTGACCGACTGTGCAGAGTGGGCCGGCACCACTGCAGTAGCTTAGAGATCTCAAGAGCTGTTAGGAAAACAAGCCAAGCCCTCCAGATAGAATAAAATGATGGAAAGACATGCAAGGAGGAAGATGAAGACTAACAATAGAGCAATATATTTGCTGATAGACTTGAGGAAACTACTCTGTGAGGAGACAATGCACTCTGGAAATTTCTTTCATCTATTTGGCTTGTCTTTGTTCCAGACCTTAGCATTAACTGCTTTTTTAATTGGCAATGAATTCATTTAAATGCAGAGTTTAAGACCTAAAAACTTACAAGTTTCATAAGGACATTGACTTTATCAGTTCACATATCGATTTGAAGCTTTTCCAGGTGATGTTTTCTCATAAGGTTTTAGTGTGAAAACTGAGTAGATGAAAGATTTGTCCCCTGTGTCAGTTAACTAGCTGGAAGCGCTTTACCTGGTCCGTGCTGCAAGACAAACCTTCCCCCACTTCTCCCTACTCCCTTGATCGCAGAAAGTTCCCTTTCAGAGTCCTTGGAATCAATCAGTCAGGTAGTGTCTACCTGAGATCAATGCAAACACAGGTTTAAATTGTTAAACATTTTCTATTCTCAGTAACCAGGGGCCTAAAAGTTTCCCAAATATGGAGTCAATTAACCAGTTTTACTGAAACTGTATGTTATTTGACTGAAAGGATCAAAATGGCCATCTTTATTTAATATTTTCTGGTTGCTTTTCTGTGTTTCTTTGTTTTCTGTACCGTTAAATAGAAACACTGAAGGATTCACTTGCTGTAGGCCAGGCTGCATCCGGAACCAGTTCAAAGTCATTTCAGAGAGCTGGCTTCGTTTGAAAAGGCTGTTTCTCTCAACAAAGAGACCTGCAAATCGGCTCTCAGAATGAGTAGCTTATCACATCTTGTCATCACACCTGAAAACTAGAGAAAAGGGAAGGATTCATATTATCAGGGCAGATTAATTGTAAGTACCTGCAACAAATATTTTTGATGGTAAAATATTTTTGTTAAATAATTGTGTGCTCATATTAAAGAGCTTCAGTAATCAGTGCATGCAATTCAGACTGTGCTTATATTTCTACACTATTTAGACTTAAAACATTCTTATAAACTGATCAAAGTAGAGAAGGAAAAAAATGGAGATATTAGTATAAAATGATTTTTCTTAGTAATAGTCACTTGCATACCAATCCTGATTATGTTCCCTCAAGTGAAATGCCTTTAGTTTAATGATCTTATAAAAGTTGTATAATTAGATTTTCTATTAATACATGCATACTTCCCAATTCTTTCTGATCCCAAAATTAATCCCGTGACAATAAGGTGGCCTTTGAGTTACACATTGGGTTGATCAACTCAAGGTCAGAAGTTCAAAACCATGAGTAGCTGAGAAAAAAAAAAAGATGAAGCTTTCTACTGGTGTAAATGTCCAGGCTTCAATACCCATGGAGTCAATTCCACTCTTCCCTATAAGGTCGCTATGAGTTAGTATTGAGTCAGGGCAGTGAATTTTGTTTTGGTTTTATTGGAGCTACATAAACAGATAGCTTTACATAATTTTATAACCTAACATGAATGAATACTCATTAAAGTCCTTCCTTTATAATCTTGTTGAAAATGCTTGGCCATATACTATAGCAAACCTTTAACACCTAAACACTTGCTGTATTTTTCTCCCAGTATGCATCACTGTACATATATTTAACATATATGTATATATATTATAATACCTTTATTTCTTTCTTGAGAAGGCTCGTTCTTGGAGGTCAGAAGTTTGTTTGTTTTTCCATTCCTGTTCTTAAGTGCCCAGCTTCTATAGCAGTACACAAAACAGAGTGAACATTTGATGATATCTATAGAATGAATGAGTGAATAATGTAGGTGCGGGGGCTGGGGAGTTCCTCCGTGTTTCTAAAGAAACCGTTTTATATCATATTAGCAGTTATCTTTCCATCATATCCACATCTGTGCTTGCTGGAATGAAGTAGCTTCAGGCTCATGCTCTATGTCTATGGTGGGATTGTTTCATCATGTGAGGGTTTCCCAATGATTTCTGAGACATATGCACACTGTTGGAGGAGTGTTTGTTTTAGGGCATGCTTACAAATAGGAACTGCAGTAAATTGGGGAGATTGTCTTTTACCATCCAGGAGCACTTGTGAAAATTCCTGGATAATTACTAGTCATCTTCAGCAGGAACAATACAAACGTTAAAGATTCAAAAGAACAACAGATTTAGTTCATTGCAACTAAAAGAAAGAGTTGGGAAAGATGTCTATGTTAAGGAAACTTTTGGACCAAAGCCTCTATAAACAATATAGGAAACCGCTTTCACATTTCACCCAGAAACAAGAGCTCTCTGCTGCATTTAGTCGGGGTCATCCGAGTAGGTTGATTAATATCCTTTCCTTCCCATAAGAGGAAGCGATTCTACTTAAAAGCACAACTCCTGTTGTAAAATGAGAAGTAAGCCATGATGCGAGCTTGCAGTTGGTGTTTGTATTCTTCATTTGTAAAAGTATTGTACAATGTAGTTGAGAGCTCTGGAATGTTGGGGATAACATTTTATTAATCATCGGGTCTCCTCAAAATCAAAACAGTATGCCTAACATTTGTTAGGTCATACCTACTTATGAAAGGATCAAGCAAATTTTAATGTTTGAGATCCATCAGTTAATAAGAATTTGAATTCACTTCCTCAAAATGAGTTTTTTCTTTTGTTATTATTATTAGTTCTATGATGAATTATCACAATGTCTTTTTTGAGAAAACATGCTAAAAAACAGAATTTTAGAGAACCCTCTTTGACTATCTTGTTTTAAATCCTATTTGATAAAGCCACTTACCGATTAGATTCTGAGTTGATTTCATTTTGATTCTTGTTTTCAGCTCATCAGAAGCAGTCCAGCTTTTTAGTGTTAGAGATGGATGAAGCGGCGTTGAGATGTGAGTTGACTTACCTGGATGTTTACAGCTCTGAAAGTGGACTAGAGTGTAGGAGGATCAGTGCTGGGCCCTTCCATTATATTAGATTGTTGTACACCATAATTCACACAGAAAATCATAAACCACTGGTGTGCACCATTGATTAAGACCTTGATCCTCAAATATTTGTGATGACACTCTGTAATGAAGGAGAAATTGTAAAATATTCTTATTATGTATAAAATCATTCATTGGTAAATTACCCACTGAAGCTCTAGAGATGAGAGACTCCAAAAAGTTTGTAGAAAAATTCTAATTTCTTTTAATTAAATTTTGACATAAAACCTTTTAAAGTTCCCTACATATATATGTATACAATATATATAATTTTTATAATAGAAATTTAAAGATTAGTAATAGTCTTAATTTTATTAATTGAATAAAATACATGTTGGCTTAATGAAAATTATAATTAGTAAAACTGTAGTGACTGTAGTATATTTGATTATAATTTTTTCTGTGAGTTTGGCTGCCAACCTTGAGATCAGCAATTGGAAACCACCGGCCACTCCAAGGGAGAAAGACAAGGCTTTCTACACATAAACAGCTGTAACCCTGGGAACAAAGGCAGTTCTACTCTGTCCTATAGGGTCCGCATGAGTCAGAATCAACTTGCTGGCAGTTAGTGGTTGTTGTTTTTGGTTTTTCTTAGAGCACTTTAAAAATATATATCATTTGATAATGTCATTTAACAATTAGATCTTGAGTTCATTTGATTTCAATTCTTGGTTTTAATACTTTCCTAAAGAGTGGATTTAAACATAAGAAATTCCATGGGATTCTGTAAAAAATTACTTTTTATTCCATTCCCTAATTATATGTAGGGTTGGGGATACAATTCGTTTTATAAGATCCTGCTCATCTGGGAAAAAATATCATTACAAAATCTGGATTAAAAAGTGGATTAAGACCTACTAAATCCTTCTTTTGATTATTTTCAGTTTGCAGGTTTTTTTTTTTAATGGACACACATTCACACTCATGGTAAGCTCACACGGAGTTTCTGAGACTAAGAATCCTTTGCAGGAGTAGACAGCCTCCTTTCTTCTGGTGGAGAGGCTGCGGTGAAGTCGCCATGCTAACAGTTAGCAACCGCTGCCTGCACCACAGTACCGCCAGGCTCCTTCTTGGGAAGGCAGAACGGTGTCTGCTGAAGTTTCTATGCAAAATTGTTAGCCATCATCACAGAGAACAGACTAGTTTCTGAATTTTGAGTACTGTTCTTCTTTACAATTCTTAAATAACATGAAGCTCTATGAAAAGAAATTATTGTCTCATTCATGGTTAAAATACTATTTTGTAAAAAGACTTGTTACAAATAATATTAATTCCAATTTCACCCCCCCGCCCCCAAATCTTCCAGATAATTCAGGAGCCCTGCTTTCTAGAGAGTTCTGTTTGGGCAACTAACTGCCAGGCCAGCAGGAACAATAGAATGATGCGGTTTTCTGATAGTCTCCGAATCCCAAGGGACGGTTCTCCTTTGTCCAACAGGTTGCTATGAATTAGAATCTGCTGGATGGCAGCGAGTTGGGTCTGCACAGAAATGCAGCAGTTTGGACCACATGATCCTTGTTGGTGAGAAGCTGGTACTAGAGAGCTGAAGAGCAATGCAGATTGCCATCATGGTCTTGTTCTATGTTGCCCTGAGATGCTGTAGCTGATGGCTACACCTTGGACTGCGGGACTTTGGTGGTTCAAACCCACCAGCCACTCTTGGGGAGAGAGGGAAAGCTGCCTACTCCTATAGAAACACATTTACAAAGCCTCCGAAATCCTTCATAAGGTCACTGTGAGTCGAAATTGACTCAATGGCAAAAACTTTTTTTCATTGTCCACGATTAACTCTATATTCAAGATGCAAAAAAGAATTTTATAGTTATTTGCCCATTAAATATGAATTAGTTTACTTAGATATGATTAATGCATAAACCTTTTCCAGTTACATATTACATGGAATTTAATGCTCTATACTGGAAACAAATGAATGAAATTAGTATTGTCAAACTCTCTATGTTGTAGTAATTCTTCTACACGACATGGAATTATATGATAAATATGCTGAGCGAGGGCATCCATATGAAGTCATGTTAATATATACCATGATATATATGTATATATTTATTCATTTGTCAGGTTAAAAGAAAATCTGTATAGTGATTTTATACTTTCTTTTTTCTGCATCCAAATAAATACTTTTGCATCTTTATTCAAATCTATACATTATTTTGTTTCCTTGAGCTGCTTTCTGAAATTTTCTCTTTAGCTCTTGTCCTTCATTGTTTCTTCCATTTGCTGTAGCCACTCTACATTCAAGTAGCAGAGCTCTTTGACATTCATTTTGGCCGTTTTTCATTTTTGTTTAATAATTGTTTTCATTATACATTCCATTCCTGATATTATCATAATTCATTAAATTCTCTGTCATTAGTGCTCTATGAGCCAAATCTATTCTTGAATTGTTCTGGAAATTCAGAAAGGATATAATCAAGGTCATATTTTGACTCTTGTGGGCTTCTTCTAATTTTCTCCAGCTTAAACTTGAACATATATATGAACAATTGATGGCCTGTTCCACATTCAGCTCCTGGCCACCTTTTGTTTGGTGATTTTGAACTTCTCCATCATCTCTTCCCAATAATGCAGTCACAGTGATCATGTTGGGAACGTGAGTGTCACAGAATCCCAGATTATTAGAAGAAAATGTTTTTTGCATTGATGGAATACTTGAGTAGTGTCCATCAGCTACCATAATTCTTAACATAAAAATATATGTACATAGATCTATATCCCTATCATTATATATAAATATATTTATAGATATATGTGCCTGTATTTTTAAAAAACAATTTATTAGGGGCTCATACAACTCTTATCACAATCCATACATATACATACATCAATTGTATAAAGCACATCTGTACATTCTTTGCCCTAATCATTTTCTTTTTTTTTCCTTTTCTTTTTTTACATTTTATTAGGGACTCATACAACTCTTATCACAATCCATACATATACATACATCAATTGTATTAAGCACATCCATACATTCCCTGCCCCAATCATTCTCAAAGCATTTGCTCTCCACTTAAGCCCTTTGCATCAGGTCCTCTTTTTTTTTTCCCCTCCCTCCCCACTCCCCCCTCCCTCATGTGCCCTTGGTAATTTATACATCGTTATTTGGTCATATCTTGCTCTACCCGGAGTCTCCTTTCCCCCTCGTCTCTGCCATCCATCTCCCAGGGAGGAGGTCACATGTGGATCCTTGTAATCAGTTCCCCCTTCCCAACCCACTCACCCTCCACTCTCCCAGCATCGCCCCTCACACCCTTGCTCCTGAAGGTATCATCCACCCTGGGTTCCCTGTGCCTCTAGCCCTCATATGTACCAGTGTACAACCTCTGCCTTATCCAGCCCTGCAAGGTAGAATTCGGATCATGGTAGTTGGGAGGAGGAAGCATCCAGGATCTGGGGGAAAGCTGTGTTCTTCATCGGTACTACCTCACACCCTGACTGACCCATCTCCTCTCCTAAACCCCTCTATGAGGGGATCTCCAGTGGCCGACACTTGGGCCTTGGGTCTCCACTCTGCATTTCCCCCTTCATTCAATATGGTATATATATATATATATATATATATATATATATATATATATATATATACACACATACATATATTCTTTTTTTTTTTGCATGATGCCTTATACCTGGTCCCTTGGGCACCTCGTGATCACACTGGCTGGTGTGCTTCTTCCATGTGGGCTTTTTTGCTTCTGAGCTAGATGGCTGCTTGTTCACCTTCAAGCCTTTAGGACCCCAGACACTATCTCTTTTGATAGCCGGGCACCATCACCTTTCTTCGCCACATTTGCTTATGCACCCATTTGTCTTCAGCGATCCTATCATGGAGGTGTACAGCCAATGATATGATGATTTTTTGATGCCTGATAACTGATCCCTTTGGGACCACTTGATCACCCAGGCTGGTGTGTTCTTCCATGTGGGCTTTGTTGCTTCTGAGCTATATGGCCGCTTGTTTACCTTCAAGCCTTTAAGACCCCAGTCACTAACTCTTTTGATAGCCGGGCACCATCAACTTTCTTCACCACATTTACTTGTTTACCCACTTTGGCTTCAGCAGTTGTGTCGGGAGAGTGAGCATCATAGAGTGCCAATTTAATAAACGAAAGTATTCATGAATTGAGGGAGTGCTTGAGTAGAGGCCCAAGGTCCTTCCGCCACCTTAATATTAAACCTATAAATGTAGACACTTAGATCTATTTCCCCATCCTCATATATATGTTTGCATGTACATGTCTTTGTCTAGACCTCCATAAATGCCCCTTGACTCCCAGCTCCTTCCTCCCTCTCCCTTGGCTTTCCTCCTGCCCCACTACCATGCTCCGTCCCCACCTGGGCTACAATTATACCTCTTCTCTACGCAACCTTACCCTTGATCGTTCCCCATCAGGCTTGCCACTCCCCCCTCACTACCATTTTGGGTCCCATGTTGTTCCCTTGTTCCTGTGTTTATTAACACCACTTCCTTACCCTCCTCCCCCTCCCCAACCCGGAACTATCTGTCCCATTGTTTTTCCTCCAGATAGTTCATCCAGCCTGTCCTATTCAGACAGACCTGTGGAGACACTAACATGCACGAAAACAAGACCGAGGAAAACAAAGCAACAGTATACAACCAGACAACAAAACTACAAAAACAAACCACTGACAAAGAACAAAACAAAACACTTCACAAAAGAAAGGCTTGTAGTTCGTTCAAGGATCATTTGCTGGCCCTTAGGAGCCTTTTCCAATCTAGTCTGTTGGGGCACCACGCCCTGGCCTCAAAGTCCACTTTCAGCATTCCCTAGGGACCTTGCCACTCCATTCCCTTGCTGTTCCACTGCACTCCCCCAGTGCTTTGCCTCGGTGTGGTGGGATCAGGTCAGGTGCAATTCCCACACTGTGTCTCCGGTGCTGTCCCTTGTATCGCCCTTAGTCACTGAGGGACATCATGTCTCTATAAATGCCCTTTGGCTGCCATTTCCCCCCCTATTTCCCTTTACTTTCCTCTTGTCCAACTATCATGTTCTACCTTCATTTGGCTTTCAGTAATTCCTCTCAGCTACATTGCCCTTGATCAAGCCCCACCTGGCATCCTATGCCTTCCTTGTCATGATTTCAGATCACTTTTTGTTCCCTTGTCCCTGAGTTTGTTGGCTTCCTCCTTCCTTTCTCCCACCCCCACCCTCTCCCATGTGCCCCCTGGAACTGTCTGTCCCGTTGTTTTCTCCCTGGGATCCTGTCTATCTTACATAGATTGGCATGAAAAAAAAAAAAGCCTATAAATAGTTCCAAGTCTGTCTGTTGACTTTTATGAATGTTTTCCGATCAAGTATGATGAGGTGCCAAGCCCTGCCGCTGAAATTTATTTTTTGGATTCCTTGGGGACTGTATTGCTTTGCTCCCCTTGCTGCTCTGTTGCACACCCTTCCTGTTTTGCTCCAGTTGGCGGGGAGTGAGGGTAGGGGGTGTCAGACGGGCACAATTCCCACACTGTGTCTCCAGTATTGTTCCTCATAACACTGTGGGTAAGTGAGGGGCACCGTGTCTCGTGATGGGGTCAGCCCTATGGTCCTATGTGTGCATTGGCTGCTCTGAGCAGAAATATCATCCTTGGGGTTTAGTGGGCCAGGTTAGGGTCCTCTTTCTCTCTCTGTGTCTCTCTCCTTCCCACTTAGTTTGCTTCCCTGTGTTCTGAGCAGACCTGCCCCTCCAGTCAGCTGTATTTTCAGCGCTGTCCTTTGCAGTACATTCTTCTGGGGAGGGGTCCCCATAGCTGGGATTGGGGCCGGCCCATGGACCTCTCTGTAGGTTCGCTGCTTCTTGCTGGCATGTTGCCTTCAAATCACCGGGTTGAGATCTGGTCACTCTCTGCCTTTCCTGTGGAGACATAAGCAATGCCCTCCCCATGGGTGGGCTAGTGCCCTGTTGCCCCCTATGCATGTCCTCCTTTTTTTCTTTTTCTCTTCCCCTCCTTTTCAGTTGGTTGCCATCTGCATCCCTGGGGTGGGTCTGACCCCTGCCAGAGTGCCTCGACCTTGCCAGGCAACTTTGTGTATTTAGTAGCTTTTCCTGTAGTCTCTTTGTGCTTCATACGCTTACCTCAATGGACTCGTGTTGTACTTGTCCTTTTGTACTTGGCTTACTTTGCTTAACATAACTTCCCTGAACTCTTCCCATGTGATGATGTGCTTCATGCATTTGTAAGGGATGTGTATTACTCCATTGTATGTACGTACCAGAGTTTTTTAATCCATTCTTCTGTGGATGGAAATTTAGGTTGTTTCTAACTCTTTGTGATTGGGAGCTGTGCCGTGATGAACACTGGAGCAAAGATGCCTGGCTGTGGTCTGTTTCTTGCCTCTTCTGGGGGCCCAATAGGGGGATTGCTGGGTCATATAGTAGCTCAATTTCCATTTGTTTTAGGTATTGCTATATTGATTTCCATAATGACCGCACATACCTACAGTACCACCAGCAGTGGATGAGAGTTCCTGTCTCACTAAATCCCCTCCAACACTTGCTGCTTTCTGAGTTTTGAATTGGGCTATCTTTGAGGATGTTAGGTGGTATCTCCTGGTTGTTTAATTTGCATTTCTCTTATGGCTAATGATCAGGAACATTTTCTCATATGTTTATAGGCCATTTGGATTTCCACACTTGTGAATCTTCTGTTCAAGCCCTTTGCCCACTTCCTCAATGGACTGTTTTTTTCTTATTGTAAGCTAGCAGAGTATTGTAGATTTTAGTAATAAGGTCTTTATCTGATGTGTCATTGCTAAAGATGTTTTCCCGGCCAGTGGGCTCTCTTGTTTCTATCTTGGTGAATTCTTTTGATGTATACAGGTGCTTTATTTTCAGTATATCCAAATTGTCAATTTGTGCTTCCTCAGTGTTAGTGGCTCTCCATATTTCTGATAGCCTATGTATTCCCTGTACCAAAGTTGTGAGGATTGTCCCAATTCCCTCATTAATGGCCTTAAGAGTTTGGGGTTTTACCCCGATGTCTGTGATCCACCTTGAGTTTATTCTTGTGCATGGAGTGAAGTAAGGGGCTTGCTTCACTTTTCTGCAGACAGATATCCATTTTTTCGAGTACTGTTTGTTGAAGAGAGCACCCGCTTCCAAGGAAACCAAGAGTGACCTCCAAAAATGGAATACTATCCAATGCTTGTAAATTGGACGTCTCAATATAGTGAAGATGTCAGTTCTACCCAAGGCACGATATAAGCTTAATGCTACCCCGATACAAAATCCATCACCTTTCTTCAGTGAATGGGAAAAACTGACTACCGACTTCATATAGAGAGAGAAGAATCCCAGAATTAGCACAGAACTCCTCAAGAAGAAGAAAAGTGGGAGGGCTCGCTGTACCCGACTGTAGCACCTATTATACAGTCACAGTGGTCAAAACAGTGTGGTGCTGATAGAATCACAGCTATTAGACCAAGGGAAAATAACTGAGAACCCAGAAACGAAATCATCGGCATACAGACAACTCCCCTTGTACAATTCTAGCAGGTGGTCTTTAGCTTCATCTCTGTAACCAAGGTCTTATTTTCCAACTTCTGTTCATTCAACTTTGTTTCCAACTTCTGCATTTCAATTGCTAAAATTATCAATATATCTTGATTTCATGTTTGATCAATTTCAGAAGAATTTTTAGGCTTCTTCAATATCGTCATCACTAGCTTCAGTGGTTGGTGTGTAAATTTGAATCATGTAGGTATGTAAATATTATCTTATCAAAGACAATATTTATTGTAGTTTAAAATTGGTCTTCACCTATCTTTTTGATGATGACTGTGATACTAGTCTCAAAGGATTTGTTATTTTATGTATGGAAAATGATAAGATTGCTTGACTTTGGATTGTGATGAGTTTTAAGTGTCCCTAATAAAATGTTAATAAAAATTTTACACTTCAAAAAAAAGATAAGTCAGTATTTAATTTTTCTCACTTCCTTTATAATTATCATACTTAGAAATAAAGAATCTTTTCATAAGTTATGTAGTTCATTATTATTGCACATTGTGTCTTTAAAGGCATATAACTTTGTTTTGGAAGGATACTGATTGTTGTTTCATTTAGTTTCCTTGAGTTTAGATGAACTTGGGTGGACTGAATTAGGTAAGACCAATATGAACTTGGGTGGACTGAATTAGGGAAGACCAAACCCACCAGGTAGAGGAATCTCCTTAAAATACAGACAGATCACTTCTTCAAATAATTATTTGTTGAGAGATATGTTTAATATCAGTTATATTGATAACTTGTTAAGGGCATAATATTAAAAAGGTAAAGTTTAAAAAAAAAACGATTGCCTGACTTAAAATGGCTAATACCAGTCCATTTCAACTCACTAATTCCTAACATGTTGATCTTTATATGTTCCATTTTACTTTTTCTTACTTCCAATTTTCCTAGATTCATACTTCATACATGAAACATTCTGATTATTAGCTGTATTTCCAGCTGTTTCTTCTCATTATGAGTCATACTCCATCACTAAGGGAAGAGCCTGAAAACTTGACTCCATCCACATCATTGTGATCAATTCCACTTTGAGAAGGCAGCTCCTCCTGAGTCTGATTCTGTGAATATCCCAGCCGTCGTGGCTCACCACCCAGCATGATATCTGGCAATGTTCCCTTGCTGTTCAGAAAGTTTTCTGAATATCTACGAATCTTCAGCTGCTACTCAGAAAGTTTTCATGACTAATTCTTTAGAAATGGACCGTCTATTCATTTCCTATAACCCGTCTTATTCTGGAAAATCCGGTCTGTTCACCATGGATGGCCTTGCTGGTATTTCAAATACACTTGCATACATTCCAGCACCATAGCAACAGGGAAGCCACTACCATAGTACATACTGACAGACCAATGGGGGCCCCAAAAGTCACGGCCTATGAAATTCTATGGGGAAGTTCTACCCTTTCCTATAGGCTCTCTATGAGTGGAAATGAATGTAATGACACAAAACAGTAATTGCTCATTAGTCCAGATATTGCTTTCCTTTATTTATGTTATCCTAAAGCCATTATCTGTGTCTGCTGTGAATATTCTGTGAACTTCACTTATCTGCTGAGTTCAGCTTCAGTTAAGAAATTGGAAGGTTGCTTTAAACCAGCTCAAATTGGATGGAATCCTAATTGCATGGCATTCCACATACAACTGGGCTAAATACACCTCGTCTTGACGTTTAGACATTTTTTTACCACTTAATTCTTATAAAAATTATATATTTTCTCAATTTTCCTTTCTATAAATCTGGAAGGTATATATGAAGTTGATGGACATCCAGAACAAGGTTTGTCATCAATCTATATTTCACCTATTTTGAAATGAGAAGACTATTCTTACACTTGAGTTTTCCCCATAGCATTGTCTTTATAAGCTCTGTTCAACATCACAGTAGTTTCTGCGGCATTTTTCCTGAGCAGGAAACAAAATTTCAAAATTTAAGGTTGACTGTTCAAGAACATCAGTTGATCCCTGGAAGAAAGATGAGGTTGTCTGCACCTATAAAGTTTGATAGTTTTATAGTCTCAAATACCATATATTTGGTCACTATGAGACAATCAACTCAATGGCAGTCCAAACACCAAACTCACTGACATTGTGTTGATTAAGACTCAGAGAGACCCTATGGGACAGAGCAGAACTGCCCCTGTGGGTTTCTGAGACTATAAGTCTTTGTGTAAGACTCTATTCCTTTGTGGGACTATAGGTAGTTATGGGAGTAGAAAGCGCCATCTTTCTCATGAGGAAAAGCTCATGGGCTTGAACTGCTAACCGTGCAGTTAGCAGTCCAACATAGAATCCACTTCACCACCAGGGATCCTGTCTCAATGGCAGTAGGTGGGTTTTTAGAAGGAGGAGTTAACTAAATGGCGATGTGTTTGCTTTGGGAGCATTTTACATGCAAAATAGGGGTAAAAAATCAGCCCGCTAACTTCACAAATGAATTGTGAACGTTATAACATGGACATGGTATTGCAATGGAAATGAGCTGTTCTTGTTATCCTTTCAAGCTAATTTAGCTATTAACCAGCTTATAAGAATTATAGTAGTTATTTCAGATTTCTAGATACAAGTACTTTAGCCAAATATATGAAATGATTTTATAAACTGTAGCAGATTGTTCTTTTAATTTTCACACAAGCTCTTACTGTTATTATTCTAATTTAATTAAAATGTGTGTCTGTATGATTTTTAGAGTTAAGGAATTATTATTAAAATGTACTTAGCAATTGTAGGAGAAAACATTGACTCTTGTTTTTTACTAAAATAAATTGATTTCTAGTTTCAAGATACTGAAAATCAGGGGAGTGGTGGATTCAAAATAAAAATGGAAGTTACTGTTTTGTTGATCAAATTTATTCTTCCACAACAAGCACAAGAGGGCCGATGTAAAAGAATTAACTAATAAATTCAAAGGAATATCAATTGCTGTAGAATATATTTATAAAATAAAATCAAAGTTTAAACAGCTACTCTCATACAGTGAAAACTTCTAGGTGAAATTTGCCTTAGCTAAGGTTTTTGTGCCATATTTACTTGGGTTTCATAATGCATGATTGAGGAGGCAAAATATCTCTAGCTGGAAAATTGCATCCTCTCTATAAATATACTAATGTAATAAAAAGAAAGAGTGAACATATCCCCACATTAAATGTATTTCCCTTACTAACTGTTCAGAAGTGCTCTAGAAGTCACATTGTGCCTAAGCATGCATGCTGTCGCTGACGGTAGGATCACAGGGTTGCAAATGGAGAAAGGTGTCTTCAGATCATTGAAGAGCATGGTCAAGAAGGGGTCCTGGGTAAATAAGCAAGTGGGGAAATGAGAAGAAAGAATAGAAAAAAAAGAGAGAGATCAGAGGCATCATAGTCTCTGCTTAGGTAGTAAATTGTATCATACATAGCAATTAAGAGAAAAGTATAGTATAGCAATTTTATAAGCATAGCCATTTTCTGGTATGTTTCATTTGCAAAAGGAAAAGTGTCTCCAGTTGTTTGCCTTATTTTTTTATGAAGGAAAACTTAAATGCAGTGCCCTTTCTCTTTGTTTATTTGTTAAACTACTATTTACAATTCAGGACAAAACTTTAGCTTTACTTTCTCCCCAGTATGAGTCCCTTTGCCTCTAGACTTGATCAGTGCCCCTTTATGCTTCCACACTATTGTGCATGTGTCTGCTGAATAGCATGTGTCACATCATGTCAGCAATCATTGTCTCACCTACAGGTTTCCTTGGAGCCCGACTGGGCTGCTAATTTCAAGGCCAGCAACTCAAAACTACTAATAGCCCTGGGGGAGAAAGATGATGTTGTCTTCAACCATAAAGATGCCCAACCTCATAAACCCAAGGGAATAGCTATTTTTTTGTCCTATAAGATTGCTATGAGTTGGAAATGACACAACAGTTTCTTCCAACTAAGTTTGAACTCCCAGAGAGAGGATCATGTTTATTTATCATGTTTACTATCTTCTAGCACAGAGTCTAACATATTGCATTCAATCAGCTTACTAAACAATAAAAAAATTAAGCCTCATGATGTCTAATTGTGCCCCATAATTTCACTGTCAGTTTGTCATATGGTTATGTGGATTCAGGGTGCTATAATATTGGTCTTTCAGCTGGACCATCCATCATGTACAGAATACAGTCGAGTTTCCAGACAAAGACAGACTGGGAAGAAGGATCCAGTAATCTGCTTCTAAAACAATGTGGGTTTGTAAACCTTGTGGAAAAACAAAAATACTGTGCAATACGGCATCAGAAGATGAGCCCCTAGGTTGAAAGGCCCTCACAAAACCCCTAGGGAAGACCTGCCTCCTCCAAGTAGAGTCCCACCTATGATAGGATGTTTTCAGAACTTGCATCTGCTGCTATTTCACAATTCCACATGGGAAGAACAGCTGGGAATATTCATTTTAATTAGAATGTGGATAAATGTAGGAAAATTGGAAGTCATCAAAAATGAAATGGAATGTATAAAGGCAATAGCCTTGGCATTAATGAGATGAAACAGATTGTTAGTGGCCCTTTTAAAGTGGACACACTTATGTTGTCATATACCTAAATGAAAAATGGAAGAGACATGATATCACATTCATTGTGAAAAAGAAAATTTCAGGATATATCCTGAAGGACAACACTGCCAGAGATAGGCTAATCACCTATAATAAAGGCCAGTTAATATTAAAATTCCATGTATGTAATAACCACTAATTCTAAAGATGAAAAGTTGAACATGCTTGAAAATGTTTGTCTGAAATTGATGAGCCATGCAATGAAGGTGAATTAATAATCACAAGTGATTGGAGTGCTGAACTTGGAAAAAGTAATCAATTGTTCTTGTTGCGTCATCAGGTTATTTCCAGCTCATAGTTTCCTGATGTCCATCAGAATGAAGCAGTGCCTGGGCTGGTGGCAGCCTCAGCATTATTGTCGTGTTTGATAACATATCATTGTTGTAGCCACTTGCTCAGTTCAGTTTTTGAGGCTTTTCCTCTTTTCGCTGACCTTCTGAGTTACCGATCATGGTTTTCTTTCTCAGGGACTGGTTTCTCCTGATGAGATGTCCAAAATAAGTGAGACAACGTGTTACCATCCTTACTTCTAAGGAGCAGTCTGGTGACACTTCTTCCAAGACAGATTTCTTTCTTCTCCTGGCAGTTTACACGGGACTTTTAGTATTCTCTGCCAACATCATAGTTCACACGCATCATTTCTTCCTCTATCAACATAATTAATCATCTAGCTTTCCCATAATACAATACAGTTGAAAAAAGCATGGCTTAGGTCAGGCACACCTTAGTCTTCCGAGAGATATATTTACTCTTTAACACTCTAAGGAGGTCTTTTACAGCAGGCTTGCTCAGTGTGAGATATTTGATCCTGTGGCTTTCATTAGCATTGGTTGTAGATACAGGCAAGATAAAATCCTTGACAACTTTAATATTTCTTTTAATTTATCATGATGGTGTCTATTGGTCCAGTGTGAGAATTTTTGTGTTCTTTACATTGAGTTATCATCCTTGCAAAGTATGAGAGTCTTTGATTTTCATTGGCAAGTATCCCAAGTCCTCCTCACTTTCAGCAGGCAAGACTGCATCCTTCGTGTCTAATAGGCCATTAGCAATATGCCTCCAATTAAGATGGCATGTTCTTAATATAATTCAGTTTTTAGATTATTTGCTTAGCATACAAATTGAATAAACCCGAAACACAACTTACTTGATTTTAAACCATTCAGTTTCCCTTGTGCCGTTCAAATGAGCGCTCCTTGGTGCACATGTGCACAATTAAATCCCCATTCTAATCAATATTTCCCGGGTTGTTATGTGTAAATTATGACTTTGGTGACAGAAAGAATGCTGGAGATGGTATTTCAGAATTTTTCAAGACACATGACTTTCCGTTGCAAAATCAAATTTTCAACTCCATCAATGATGAGCACACAAAAGGACCCCAATGGATAGAATGCACAGGAGTCAAATAGGCTACATCTGTGGAAAGATACTTTGGTGAAGCTCAATGTCATCAGTCAAAAAAATCCAGGCACTGACTGCTGAATAGGCGTTCAATCTCTAACATGCAAGTTCAATTTGAGTGTATCACACCTGGATTTAGAGACTATCTCAAGAATAGATTTTGCACATTCAACACTAATGATTGAACACCAAACAAGTTGAGAAAGACATCAAGTTCATCATAAATGAAGAAAGCAAAAGATCATTAAAAATAAGAAAGAAAGGACAGACTAAAATGAATGTCCCCAAAGACTTTGATACTTGACTTTGAAGGTAAAATAGCTTAAGCAAAGGAAAAATGAAGCAAAAGAACTCAATCAAATATTTCAAAGAATGACTCAAGGAGATAAAGTATTATAATGAAGTGCATAAAGAAAGGGAGTTAAAAAGCCAAAGAAAAAGAACACTCCTGGCATTTCTCATGCTGAAAGAACTCAATAAAATATTAAAGCCTCAAGTCCGGTACTGGAGAATTCCATGGGGAAAATACGGAACAACAGATGAAGCATCAAAGCAAGAAGAAAGGAATTCACAGAGATTCTATACCAAAAAGAATTGGTCAATGTTCAGTCATTTCAGGAAGTTACATATGATTAAGAAGTGATGGTTTTTATTCACAGTAGCCATGTAGAAACTGAAATACTTAGGAAAAAACCTACCCCCCCCAATTAAAGACCTGTATGAAGAAAACTATAGCACATTACTACAAGAAACCTGCAGGAATCTACACAAATGGAAGAACTTCCCATGTTCGTTGATTGGAAGACTCAATATTATGAAAACGTCAATATCCCCTAAAGCACTATACAGATTCAATGCAATCCCACTCCAAATTACAGCACCATTCTTCAAATATGGAAAAAAAGATGATTGACTTTATATGGACAGTGAAGAAGTCCAGGATAGGCAAAGAACTTCTCAGACAGATAAACAATGGAGGAGGTCTCGCTCTACCTGACCTAAAAACCTAGCATACAACTCCAGTTGTCAAACCATACACAGACCAATGCCCTCGTTACTTAAATCTACAGCATCTGACAAGTCTTCAGCAAGAAAAACACAAATAATTCCCTGAAGAGATGGGAAAAGGACCTGAACAGAAAATTCATAAAGAAAGATATTTGAATGGCTTTTAAAACATGAGGAAATGCTCCCATTTACTAGTCATTTGGGAAATGCAAGTCAAAACAATCATGAGACACCACCTAACACCCATAACTTTAGCCAAATTTAAAAACAAAACAAACAAAAAACGAAAACCCCTGAGAACAACAAATGCTGGAGAGGCTGTGGTGAGATAGGAACGCTTATCCATTGCTGGTGGTCTTGTAGACAGCATACAGCCACTGTGGATGGTGATATGGTGAAGGCTACAACAGATGATGCTTGAGATACCATATGGCCCAGCAAAACCATTACTGGGCATATACCCAAAGGAAGTAAGAAGCAGATTACAAGCAGACATTTGCACCCCAATGTTCATCGCAGCAGAGTTCACAATAGCAGAAGATGGAAACAACCTAAATTCCCTTAAGTAGATGATTGGATAAAGAAACTCTGGTATATACACACAATGGAATATTACACATCCTTAAAAAATAGCAATGAATCCAAGACACACCTCAAGATGTGGAGGGAGCTGAAAGTCATTATGCTGAGTGAAATTAGTCAAACACAAAACGACAAAAAATGTATGAGTGCATTGCTATAGAAGCAAGTGGTAAATTGGGCACAAGGCCAGGCTTATAGGGTACCCAGGCTATTGACTGGTGGGCCAGGAAGCCTGGCAGAATGCCTGAGCTATGCTAAGGAACCATACAACATTCGCTCCAGGTAAGTATTTTGAGTAGGTAAGTATTAGAAGCACACTAGGCTGGAGGGCGCCTCACACCACCTGGGATCAAATGATCAAGGGAGGAGAAAAGGGAGTATATGATATGAGGCTGACAATGTATATCTTTGATGAGGCTCCCCAGACAGGTGCACAGCCCTATGAAAGTGAAGAAGGATTTGGTTGGGAAGGACACGCAGGAGAGACAAATCGGAGCACCCATCTTTTGGGGAACACAATGGCATATCTGTTAGCAAAAAAAGAGTGGGAACTGACTTTCAGATTTAGGGAAGTATGGTTGAAAATGCTTTGGGGGACTCTAGTGGGAGGGGTGGTGGTCTTCAGGGGCTGCACTGGATGGACATCTGAATGCATCCTGGACTCTACCTCACCATGGACTTGAAGGCTTCAGCCAGAAAATACAAGGTGTGTGAGGAAGCAGAAGACAGTTATACCAATTTTGGAGAGTTATTAGTAGGCAGACAAACAATGCTCTATATGTTGTATTAAGATACGTATTATTCAGGCAAACCTGGCACAATCATTCTGATGTACTTGGGTTTTGTTTGCTCATATCACGGTTTAGCTCAGAAGTGCTGTGGAGCAGGGGATTACTCTTTTGAAGTTGTGAAGTAAGTTTTTCTGTTTTTCCGTAAATGAAATCCAGGATTTATGAATCTATGGGGATAACAAGTAGAACAAGGGTGTCAGGGAGGGAGTGCAGGTGAGGAAGTAGGGTTGATAAAAGGGGGATGATGTCAAGGTACCCAGGAAGAAATAGGATAGTTGGGAATTGACTATGGAAGCAATGGTACACTTCTGCTTGACAAGAAAGAATGAGACAATGACATGACATCTGGGCTATTTCCCAAGTAAGAATAAACTGAAAGACCAAGCGAACAAACAAACAAAGATCCCGGAATGGTTTGGAGGCTCACACGAAGTCTCAGTTCTCACTTAAGAAAAATTACTTTTCACATCATGGCCCTGTTTGATACTCGCCTCCAGGAAGGGAACACAGATGAAATTGGTGCTGTAGAAAAATGTGGTGAAGAAATTAGACGGTGCCTGGTCTGGAGTCTTAAAGGCTGAACAGGACACCATCTAAGTGAGAGGGTAACTAAGTCCACATGGAAGAAGCACACCATCATCAGTCACCAAAGGATTGTGAAACATATCATCCGAAGTGGAAGGAGGGATTAGAAACAGCCTAAATTCCGAGACTCCAGTCTGCAAAAGGCTATGGATGACAGTGGGAGGCCCACATTCACTGGTGGGGCTACACGGGAAACAAACCTCTCCGGTGAACATCCTCCATCCACAAACGGAGCTCATCGGTGAGTTCAGTGCAGGTTAAAGACATAAACTTGACTTGAACAGTTGAATTTGTCAGCAGATTCTTCCTATGTTGCATGCTGGACCTGCACTGGTATCCAAATCTTATGTATTTGGGGTTGTATTGTTTTCATGGTTATCTCAGGAGTGTTATGCCATTGGGCATCATCGTCTTGAAGTTGCATCAGTCATTTTTTCATTTTTTTGCGTGTCTGAAAACCAGGACTAATGAGTCTGTAGCGTCAACATGTGGTATAGGGTGTTTTGGGGGAGGGGCACACAGAGGTGGTGGCAGGGTGAAGGGGTGATGATGTCAAGAGGTCTATATAGAAAAAGAATATCTGGAAATAATTGTGGTGGTAAATATGCAATTCTTTTAGACGTGATTAAACTATGGAATGATTTGGTATATATATTAATCCCAAATAATAATAATAAAATATGACCCCACTCTCCCCCAAAAGAAATGAGGGCATTGAAGGAAGATGCTCAATTTGAAGTAAATCATGGTCACAAAAGAAAAGGTCCAGGAAATTATAGAATATCAACTGAGATATTTCAATACATGAATGCAATGCAGGAAATTCTCATTTGTCTATGCCAAGAATTTGGAAGACAGCTTACCTGACCAAAAATGGGAAGAAATACATGTTTTGTTCATTCTAAAGAGAGGTGATATAGCAAAATATGGAAATTATCAAACAATGTAATTAATATCGCATGCAAGCTATATTTTACTCAAGATAATTAAGAAATGTGTGTATCAGCGCAGCGACAGGAAACTACCAGACATTTGTATTAAGCGATCAGAAATATGTGCAGCAGTACATTGACAGAAAGTACCAGAAAAGGACGTGGAAGGATGGATACCATCCCTGATGGCAGATAACACTTAGTTGAAGGCAGAGACTACTAGAAAAACTTTTACCTGTGTTTTATTGAATATGCAATGACATTCAATTATGTTGTTGTTGTGTGCCATTGAATTTGTTCCAACTCATATTGACCCTACATACAACAGAACAAAACAATGACCGATCTTGTGCCGTCCTCAAAACCGGTTTTATGGTTTAGCCCATCCCTGCAGCCATGGGGTTAATCCATCTCATCAAAAGTCTACTCATTTTTGCTGCCCCTCTATTCCTCCCCTTCACAATCATGATGTCTTCATCCAGGGGCTGGATAACTTGTCCAAGTACATGCTGTCTATGAGACAATGTCTAAATACCCTTGTTTTAAGGAGCATTCTGGCTGTACTTCTTCTAAGACAGATTTGTTTCTTCTGAGTAGCGCATGGCACTTTTCAACATTATTTGCCAGCACTATAATTCACATGAGCTGATCTTTCTTGTGGCCTTCCTTATTCAATGTCCAGCATTCACAGGAATGTGAGGCAAATGAGAACACCCTGGCTCGGGGTAAAATGTATTTTAGCTCTCTAAGTAACATCCAATCTTTTCAACACTTTAAAAGTCCTTGTGCAGCATATTTACCCAATGCAGTGTGTAGTTTGATCTCTCAACTGCCTCTTCAATGAGCATTGATTGTGAAGCCAAGCAAGTCGAAATCATTGACAATTTCACATTTTCTTCATTTACCATGATGTTACCTACTGGTCCAGTTGTGAGAATACTTTTTAACTTGAGTTGTAATCAGTACTGAAAGCTGAAATTCTTGATCTTCAACAGCAAGGGTTTCAAACCTTTCTTACTTTCAGCAAGCAAGACTGTGTCATTTCAAGCCATAGGTTGTATTAAGTCATCCTCAAATTCTGATGTCTTGTTCTTCCTCTTATAGCCCAGCTTCTCTGATTATTTTCTCAGCATACATATTGAATAAGAATTGTGAGAGGATATAAATATTTTCTTGTTCTCTTCACAAAACTACTTGGTCTATGGACAGGTTCCACATGAGCATAAGGAAATGTTCTGGAATTCCAATCTCTCCTAAGGTGAACCAATATTGTTATAATTTACATAGTTGAATGCCTTGGCATAGTCAAGGACACAAGTAAACATCTTTCCCTTATTCTCTGCTTTCAGCCAAGATACCTACAATATCATCAATGATATTCCTTGTTTCACACCTCTTTTAAATCCAGCCTGAAACTGGCAGCACCCTATCAATGTACTGCTACAACTACTGATGGATAATATTCAGAAATGTTTCACTTGCATATGACATTAATAATATTGTCATTTTTTTGGGAAATGGGTACACCTATGGATGTCTTCCAGGCACTTGGCCACATAGCTTTCTTGCAAATTCCTGGCACAGACTAATAAATGTTGCCAGTACTTCATTAGCTGGTTGAAACATTTCAATTTGTATTTCCCCAATTCCTGAAATCTTGTTTTTGGCTAATGCTTTCAGAGCAACCTGAATTACTTCCTTCAGTAGCATTGGATCTTGATCATACGCTGCTTCCAGAAATGGTGAAATATCCACTAGCTCTTTTTGGTACAGTGATTCTGTGTATTCTCTCCAATTTTTTCCCCCACAGAACTTTTCAATTTTGCTTGAGGTTTGAAATTTTTTTCCGGTTCTTTCATTTTAAGACATTTTCTAACTCCAGGGCTATGAACATTTCATTATAATAGTTGACATTGTCTTCGTGAGTTGTCCTTTGAAATTTTATTGAGATCTTTGACTTTATTATTTCTTAGATTTCACTTAGCTACTCTATGATTAAGAGTGGTTTTGAATTTTTTTCTGACATGCACTTTGATCCTTTCTTCATTTTATGTATTTTAAAAATAATTTATTAGGGGCTCATACAACTCATCACAATCCGTACATACATCAATTGCGTAAAGCACATTTATACATTCATTGCCCTCATCATTCTCAAAACATTTTCTCTCCACCTAAGGCCCTGACATCAGCTCCTAATTTTCCCCTCCCTCCCCGCTTACCTCTCCCCCATGAACCATTAGTAATTTAGAAATTATTATTTTGTCATATCGTACCCTGTCCGACGTCTCCCTTCATCCTCTTTTCTGTTGTCTCTCCCCCAGGGAGGACGTCTTATGTAGATCATTGTAATCAGTTCCCCCTTTCCAACCAACCCTCCCTCTACCCTCCCAGTATTGCCACTCACACCACTGGTCCTAAAGGGATCATCCACCCTGGATTCCCTGTGTTTCCAGTTCCTATCTGTACCAGTGTACATGCTCTGGTCTAGCCAGACTTAAAAGGTAGAATTGGGATGATGATAGTGCGGTGGTGGTGGTGGTGACAGCGGAAGAATTTAGGAACTAGAAGAAAGTTGTATTTTTCATCGTTGCTACATCACACCCAGACTGGCTTGTCTCCTTGCTGAGACCCTTCTGTAAGGGGATGTCCAGTGGCCTACAAATGGGTCTCCACTCCACACTATCCTCCTCATTCACGATGGTAAGGTTTTTTGTTCTGATGTTGTCTGATACCCGATCCCTTCGACATCTCATGATCACATAGGCTGCTGTGCTTTTTCCATGTGGACTTTGTTGCTTCTGAGCTAGATGGCTGCTTCTTTACCTTCAAGCCTTTAAGACCCCAGATGCTATATCTTTTGATAGCCAGGCACCATCAGCTTTCCTCGCCACATTTGCTTATGTACCCATTTTTCTTCGTCGATCATATTGCCCTTTTGCTTCTTCATGAATAATATTGTTGAGGTCTTCACACAGTGTATTAGGTCTTCTCTCATTAGTATTAAATGTAGAAAATCTGTTCTTGAGGTGTGCGTGTGCGTGCGTGCGTGTGTGTGTGTGTGTGTGTGTGTGTAGCTGTTTGCTCCTTAGGCAAACAGGACAGAACCTCCACCTTACATGGTTCATGGCCCGTGGAAGAAAGTTGATGGCTCCGCCATGGGAAGCAATGGCTGATTCTTATGAAGCAAAGGCTGGCCTGTCTCTCTGCCTGAGATAAACAGACACTTGCCTCCTGTTCCATGACTAAAGCTGAAGAAGGCAGCAGTCTGTGAACATGTTACTTCATGTTCCCAGCCTTGCCCTCCTCTCCTTTCTATGAGTAAGTTGGCTGCCATGTTAATGCTTTTTTGTAAACCTTCAAATTGTGAACTGTCTCCTTATGTGTAGACCTGTCACATGTTGAAAGCTGCGTGCAGGGAAGGGATTTAAACCTGATCCTAATAAAGCTCTGGGCCCTGGAGTGTCTTATTGCAGGGAGCCCAGGGCCCTAACTTTTGTCTTTCTCCTTTGTATATAAGTTTTCTCATTGCATATCGTACTTTCTCGAACATAAGAAGCAGTCTCTACATTCTACATAATCTTACAGAGGTGGCCTCAGAATTCAGATGGGATGTACTTAAGGTCACGTTTTGACTCTCTTGGATTTGGTTTTCTTTTCCTCAGCTTTGACCTCTACTTACATCTGAGCAATTGGTGACCTGCCCCACAGTTCCACCTTCCCTCATCGTACCTGCTGATACTGAATGTCTCTGACGTCTCTTCTGACAGATGTAGCAAATTTTATTTCAGTGAGAAATCCAGGTGTGAATTCACCTTTTTTGTCGTTATCAAAGGTGTTTGCTATGAAAAAGTCTTGTGAAATTTTAACATGGAATCTCCAGATTTGTTTCTGTCACCCAGCCCATATTTCTCACCCCTCGTTCCTTCCTCTTTCCTCCACATTCTAACCTTCGCATTCCAACATCCGAGAATTATCAATGCATCTTCATTGCATGTTTGATCAATTTCAGGCTGAAGATGTTGATATAATGCTCTACTCCCTTCATTGCTAACCTCAGCAGTTAGTACATACATTTGAATAATAGTTGTATCCACTGGATTTCCTTGTATTCAGAAAAATATAATCAATCGCAGCCAGCATTATACTTCAAGGTAGATCTTGAAATGTCCTTCTGAACAATGAATGTGACATCATTCTCTTGATTATTACATTCACGTCACAGTAGACCATATGATTCTCTGATGCAAACTGACTAATCCCAGTCCGTTTCAGCTCACAACAACTTGGATATTGACCTTATGTGTACCACTTTGTTTTTGATGACTTCCAATTCATGTTCTTACATTTCAAGTTCTGGTTATTGCTGTAGTTTTACAATGATTCTTTTTCTTTTTTATTTGTGCCCCATCAACAAATGAAGGTCCCGAAGGCTTTACTCTCACACACTTTACTCCACTCATGTCCTTATGTTCAACTTTAGGGTGAATAGCTGGCTCTCCCTCAGTCATCGCCCGAGTGCCTTCTGATCTGACGGGCTCGTCTTCAGGCACTTTCTCTGGCAATATTTTGCTTCTGTTCAGCAGGTTTTTAGTATCTCACAATGTTTCTGTGCTAAACATAATGTTTTCAGCAGATAAATCCTCTGAAATGGTTAGCCAATTCTTTCTGCATAGTCCATTCCTACTCTGTAATTCCTATGGGAAGCTCCCCTGAACCCATTCACTTTGGGTGACTTCTCTGGCATTTGAAATGCTTGTGACAGTTTCCACTATCACGGCAACACACAAGCTACCACCGTATGACAACCTAACAGTTAAGTGGTGGATTTTGCCCATAATATTTTAAATATTGCAAATTTTTATTTGTTTTTCTTTAGTTCTTTCAGATTAAAATATGCTGTATGTTATTCTGTTTTGGCTTTTCAACAGTAGGTCTTTACACATTTTATTATACCATATTCAAATATATAGATATATAATATTGTGAAGAATTGGGATTTCATAAACAATAGAGACCCGGTGGAAACTGCATAAGCCAAGAGTCGGTATTTTAATAGAATGGTTTAAAGTAAGGAAAGTATCCTTTCACTATACTTAATGAATATTTGAACAAATAATCTAAGAGTTGGGACTATATGAAAAATAAGATGATTTCAGTATTAGAAGCATTAATTCCTCAAATAGCATAACCTTTAAGACTAAATAAACAGAAATCCTCACAATTGAACCAAGAAGCAATAGCATGGTAACCTGATAAATTTTGATGGTGTCAGGGTTTTTATTTTAGTTGCATACCACAAGAATGCTTAGAGACGCAGAGTTCAAGCAGTCAGGTTACAAGTTGCATAGAACACATCTTCTGTGAAAGATGTCTATACCGTGCTGGCCAAAGACGTCACCTTGAGGACGAAGGTGCACCTCGTATGCATGTGAAAGCTTCGCCACAGGAAAGGCAGACTGGAGAGCTGGTGACCTTGAATTATGACAGCGGTGAAGATTGATGACCATACTGTGGAAGAACACATCTATCTTGGAAGAAGGCTAGCTAGATAGCTCTGTATTGGGAGTTTGGGATATGTTACCAAGAAGGATCAGTATCTGGAAAATGACGCTACATTGGTAGAGGGTCTATAGGACACCAACCCCCTCAGTAAGATGAATTGACATAATTGCTGCAACAATGGACTCAACCATGGCAAAGTTTGTGTGTGTGAAGCAGGACTAGGCAGTATTTTGTTCTAGCGTACATATTGTTTCTAATGATTTAGATCTGACTGGATGACACCTAAAATTACATGTAAAATTTTAGGAACTACTATGTTGATTGTGACTTTATTGTTATTTATTCAAAATAATATTTTACACGAATTGTGCCGGGACCAAAATTCCAGGCCTTCTAGTTCTGAAACCTGCAAATGTCATCTTTTTTGGAAGCTGAAGTGGCTACTCTGTACTTCTAAGAAGATAACAGAATCTCTAAGTAGTTTTGAGAAAAGAATGGCTCCCCAAATGTATGGATTATACAATATTAAAACTATATGTTACATATAGTCTGATGAAACCAGTAGAATCTCAGCAATATTCAATGAGTATAGGCCTGGGAGGAGAAGGACTATCATACCCATTCTACTTTGGAATGAGTCTAATACTGTTTGACATGCCTAAGTTCTAAAAATGGGTCACTTGCTGTCTTTATTACCCCTACTGCTCTTTGGCTGCCTTCAATATCATGAAAAGTGGAGATGGGCTAGGAAACTTCACACACAGAGAAAGATTGATGTTGACCTAGGTCGGAGTGGTTCTTGTAGTTCAGAAACAATAAAACCAAATCATAGTAGAATGGAGCCTAGAGCTAATCAAAAGAAAGTGAAACGCTTTGCATTTGGGAACTTACTAACAAAGGATAAAAAGTACAGAAAAGCAGAATGGTTGTGTTAAGAAAATAATTTTCTTATTTAGTACTAAGGGAATTGTCTCAATTTTAAAGTCCCATGAGGGAACCCACATAGTCAGTAAAAAACACTGAGAAAGGAAATAATAAACTAAAATTAGGTTTGTAAGAATATATGTGAAAATATAAATTTCATGCTAGATAAAAGTGATACAATTCCTTTAGGGAATTCATCTTTTTCATAGTTAAAGATTACTTATACTCTATGATATATGAAACATTTATTTCTGAAAGCTAATTCCTGTAGCAGAAATTTTACATTTTATCAGTGGTATTTGTTTTATTTATCTATTCCTCAATTAATCTTATATCTTGAAAAACTATATACACCAATTACTAGGTTTATTCCTAATACTTTTCAATCAAATATAAGAAGACACTTAACTGTTAGTTAGATCTATCCAGCATGAGAATGAAATACAAAATGATACAGATTTTTTAAGTTGAAACAAAAATTAAGAAAATTTAAATTTTAGATACATTATTCATTGTGATCTTAGCTAAGCACTTTTTATTGATTTTTTTAAAAAAAGTTTTTGAAAATAGCTCACAAAATCCATTGCTTCTTCTTTTGCAAGGTTTTTTAACAGTGGCACTAAAGACATTTGGAACTGAATTATTGCTTTGATGGGGAAAGGGACACTAACGGTGGATTCTAAGGTGTTAAGCAGAATCCCTGTCTCTATCCAAATGATGCCAAGAACAGACCTACCTCACTCCTGCAGTTGTAATTATTCTCTCTCTCTCTCTCTCTCTCTCTCAATCACACACACACACACACACACACACACACACACACACACACACATGGAGGGAGAGAGAGAGAGTCAAAACTCACTCTTGGTTAGGATTTTATCAAATGATAACAGATAGGTTTGGAATTCTTGTTACAGGACGTATACCTAAAGGATACAGAGAAATAAATAAGATACAGAGAATAGATTCAAGAGGCAGAAGAGAGGAGATTTTAGACCCAACAATCCACCCAGAAACTCAGCACTGGATGGAAGAAGAATTGTGTAATGGGGTTATCATCATTCTGGTTTATGAAGAAGACATTATCCTGCCTGGCACCAAATGATCTAAATCCCAAGTAAACTCCCCACATAAGAAAATCAAAAGGATATCCTTTTGTTTGATTTCCGAGGCAAATAACTTAATTTAGAATGATGACAAAATGATTATGAAGTAAAAAACAAAAAAAGCAAACCATCTAGATTTATCATCATCCCTGAGTGGCACAACCAGGGAAGCACTTGACTCCTACCTTAAAGGTTCATGTTTAAAACCTGCCTAGTGATCTACTTGTGAAAGATCAAAGAGAAAAGGCAAACCCATTACCATCAAGTTGACTACACCTCGTAACATCAGGATATAGTTTCTGAGGCTTTGTAACGATTTATGGGGGGGGGGGTAGTCAGCCTCCTCTTTCTTCTGTAGAGAAGCTAGTTGGTTTGAGATTCCCATATTGTATATAGTAAGTCCAGCACTTAAGAAACCCAAACACCCTTTGGAGCACATTTTTTTCCCAACCAACACATGGCTCTCCCAAAGTCAAAATAAATAGATTTGAATGCTGTGGTAGTTACATAATCTGGTGTCAATTTGGGACTTGAGAGGACTAAGAGTGAAGGGGTGGAGTCTAGTCTGTGAACCGGGTCATAGCCAATGAGGCCTCTGTGTGGTCATGACCTTTTCCTGAGACTTCAGGGAACCCAAGGAGAGGGTTTTTCCTCCTTGAAGGAAGGAGACACATACTCTCTGTTAGCTCATTTCTCTGGATACTCTCTATTGACGAGGCTGACACCTGCAAGACATCCCTGAGGAGAAGCCACATGGACCTACTCTGATGCAGCCAGAACCCTGGACCTGGAGAAGCCACACGGAGACTCCTGCCAGTGCTAAGCATTCAGAATCATTGCATGTGTTTCATGAGGCTGAAGAGGACTTTATAAATTAGTGTTGGACATATGGGCTAATATCAGACTTATGGAGTTGATCTGGACTGGGCCGGGATGTTTTCTCAGTATTCAACTGCTCTTGTATATAAACCTCTTTCTTATACACAGATGCATATTTATGAATTTGTTTCTCTAGTCTACCCAGACTGACACTAATGCAAATGAGCTTGCTTCATTTTGTGTGTCTATTGGCCACATACCTCATATCTCAAGCTTATTAATGCTTAGCAATATTATCTTACAGATTATTCAACTTTGTGGTGACTTACATATCATTTAAATTTGAGTGAATAAGTGTCCATTACAGATTCCTTCAGATACTGTTTAAACTTATGGGTCAATGCTACACCACACATTAATTAGAAACAGAGAATTTGAACATTTTATTATGAGTGTTAAAATAAAAGGCTGGACCTTAATGGAAAATAAAAATTATTTTCAACCTATTTGCAAAATTCTGTTTTAAAAATACATTCTGGGTTACATTGCCCTTGCTGAATCCCTACCAGGTTGCTCACACCCTCCTTACCACTAATTTTTGATCAGTTGTTGCTCTCCTGTCCCTGAGCTGGTCAACACCACCCCTTTACCCCCAGCTCCCCCTCTCCTATGTCCCCCAGGACCATCGGTCCCATTGTTGTTGTTTTTCCTCCAGACTGATCATGCAGCCTATCTTATCTAGATAGATCTGTAGAGATAATAATGTGCACCGAAAAACAAGGCATAGCAAGACAAAGTGACAAAAGAGAACACACCAATTGCATCAAAAAAGAAAACTACTGACCCATAAGAGAATGAATTAATTAAAATAAAAGCAAAAGGAAAATTAAAAAAAATTAAAGTAGAAAAACCTGTAAATAGATCAATAGGTAAATAGATAAATAGGTCTGATTTTTGACCTCTAGTCATATCCTCCAGTCAAGTCTGTCCGATGGGGTGCCATGCTCTGGCCCCCAAGTCTATTCTTTGCACTCCCTCGGGAGCTCCCTGCTCTGCTCCCCCCATTGCTCTGCCGCCCGCCTTTGGTGTTTTACCTTGGTGTTGCGGGGTCAGACTGGGTCAGTCCTGTCACTGAGTCTCCAGTGTTGTGCCCTGTAGGGCCATGGGTCAGTAAGGGACATCATTTGGGATCAGCCATATTGTCCATTCTGTACATTGGCTGTTCGGAGCAGGGATAACATCCTCCAGGTCTGGTGGGCCAGGCTATGCTCCACTCTTTCTTCCTCCCCATTCATCTGTTCCTGTGTGCTTTGATCAGACATGCCCCTCTCCCCTAGCTGCAGCTTCAGTACCATCCTCTAAAGTAAATTCTTCTGGGGTGGGGGAAGTTGTCTACTAGCTGGTAAGGGGGCCAAGCCCTCGACCCTCCACAGGCTCCCTCTCCATCCTGGCACTCAGCATTTGCATCCCAGGACACTGGATTTAAGTCTGGTCTCTCTTTTCCTGTGGAGACACAAACAATAACCTCCCCTTGGGTAGGTCAGTGCGCTATTCCGCCACCACACCTCTTTTTTCCCCCTTTCCACCCTCCCCCCACTCCTTTTTAGTTGGCTACCATATATACCCCTGGATTTGGTCTGGCCCCTGCCATACTACCTAGACCTCACCTCCGAGTGTTTGTATACAGTAGTTTTTTCCCTGTGTCCCTTTTGCATTTTTCTTTTCTTTTTTCTTTTTAATAAACTTACCTCAGCGGATTCAAGGGCAATGTAACTGAGAGAAATTACTGAAACCTAAATGAAGGCTGAACATGATAATAGGACAAGAGGAAAAGAAAAGGAAATAGAAGAAAGAACTAGGAGGCAAAAGGTATTTATAGAGGTCTAAATACAGGCATGTACATGTGTAAATATATTTATATAGGATGAAGGGGAAATAGATCTATGTGCATATATTTATAGGTTTAGTATTAAGGCAGCAGATGGACATTGGACCTCCACTCAAGTACTTACTCAATGCAAGAACACTTTTTTCTATTAAATTGGCATTCCATGATGCACACCTTCCCGACATGATCGGTGAGGACAAATGTGTGCATAAGCAAATGTGGTGAAGAGAGCTGATGGTGCCCAGCTATCAAAAGATATAGCAACTGAGGTCTTAAAGGCTTGAGGGTAAACCAGCAGCCATTTAGCTCAGAAGCAACAAAGCCCACATGGCCTCGAGGTGTCGAAGGGATCAGGTAGCAGGCATCAAAGAACAAAAATCATAGCATTGTAAATGAGGGGAAGTGAGGAGTACAGGGAGGAGAGGAGCCAGTCAGGGTGCAGTGTAGCAATGATGAAAGACACAACTTTCCCCTAGTTCTTAAATGCTTCCTCTCCCCCACTATCATGATCCTGATTCCATCTTACAAATCCAGCTAGACCAGAGGATGTACATTGGTACAGATAGGAGCTGGAAACACAGCGAATCCAGGACAGATGATCCCTCCGGATCAGTGGTGAGAGTGGTGATACCAGGAGGGTGAAGGGAAGGTGGGGTAGAAATGAGGAACTGATCACAAGGATCTACATATAACCTCCTCCCTGGGGGATGGACAACAGAAAAGTAGGTGAAGGATGATGTCAGACAGTGTAAGATATGAAAAAATAATAATGATTAATAAATTATCAAAGGTTAATGAAGGAGGGGGGTAAGGAGGAGGCAGGGGGAAATGAGGAGCTGATATCAAGGTCTCAAGTAGAAAGCAAATTTTTTGAGAATGATGTTGGCAACAAATGTACAAATGTGCTTGACACAATGGATGGATGTATGGATTGTGATGAGAATTGCATAAGCACCCAAATAAAATGATTAAAAAAAAAACCTGTGGCTCACTACACATGGTGAACAAATTCTGAGTTTTAAGATATTAAAGGATTAAAGAACCATTTTCTGATTAATGTATTCCTCACTAACACAGAATTACCATCTAAATGATAAATCACACATGTAAGATTTATATGAAATTAGTCAAGAATGAGATCTTATGAAATAATTAACAATAAGTCTTTATTTTCCTCTTTTGTATTTGTATGCATGCCAATGTAGAAATCAAGGTCAGTTAAAAATTTTAAAAAATCTTTCACCTTAAATTTCTTTGTAGCTCTCAAGATGAGGCTATTGGTATAATCCTAAATACACACACATATATATTTTATGTTAATCAGTGATTTTATCCATGAAATATCAAAGTAGGTACCATATCAACATAGCAAAGAAGTATATGCCTTTGAATGCTCATATATCAGTTAACAACATGGACAAGGTGACAATGTCTAGGTACGGGCGTGCACAGAACAACAGGGCACATTGACTCCTGCCTTCATGGGGTGTCAGCTTGGAGACGGTGAACCCGACATGAACACTGGTTTGGATGGACTCTTTCCCATCCTGTCCTAGTATACTCACATGATTTATATTCTGAAATATTCTGAAAGAGCAGGGCATTTGATGTTGGACCAAAATTGTAAGGAAATATAATTAGTTCTCAGGTATCACTGAGCTTCACACTTGTCCCATTTTAAAATGGGATAAATTATACCTTTGTCCAAGGAAAGATTATATGAAATGCCATATGTAAAGAGCCTGCTTCATAATGCCTGAAAAAGAGAGCCCTATCACATTAGTTCGGAGTACCAAAATCTGTATTGCTGTCTAATATCTACTTCCCTGACATTGCCTAGTAGCCTCCCTGGATTTCTTGTTTATGAGGTCTTTGGCTATAAGAGTCTGTGAAGTCTATGAGTGCGATTGAGAGTCAAGGGCTTTGCATTAGGAAATTGGGAGGCTTGCCTCACAGCAGCTTGCATATCAGAATGAGTAGCATATGTCTAGGAGTGAAGAGGCCTTACTGATGCACTAGCAAAGTCAATGTTTTATGGAGGTGTCGTCTCCCATCAATGCTTCAAATGTATTAGTGAGTGAAAAGCAGCAACTAGCGAAATGATAGCTAATGAATAAAAGAAGGGAATAAATAAATAATACCATTAATTAAAGGAAGAGAATATAAAATATTATGTGACTACTATCTAGCAAACAAGTCTGTGAGAGCCAAAATACAACTTCGACTATGTGCACCCTGAATTTAATTATAGATCTTTGAACATTTCATTATGATATTTGGCTTTGTTTTCTTAAGCTGTCCTTTCAAATTTTCTATTTAACTCTTTGTCTTCGTAATTTCTTCCATTTGCTTTATCCATTTTACAATTAAGAGCAGGTTTCAGTCTCTTTTGATATTCACCTTGACCTTTTCTTTCTTTCCTGTCCTTTTAATGACCTTTTTGCTGTCATCATGAATGATGATGTTGACCTCCCACAACTCATCAGGTCTTCTGTTATTGGCATTCAATGTATTATGTTTAATGAAATGAACAAAGACCTTAGCATATCTGAAACCGAAAGAACTCCAGAAAAAATTCATGACTTCAGTTGCAATTTTTAAAGATTGTATAGGAAAATATTAAATGATGCAGGAAAAACACAAGAGAAGGCGAAAAGACTACAGAGTCACTGTACTAAAAAGTACTGTTCGACTGATTCATGAGGTAGCATTTGAGCAAGAACCGATGGAGCTATAGGAAGAAGTTCAAGTGGCACTGAATGTATTAGCCAAAAACAAGGCTCCAGGAATTGATGGACCACCAACAGAAATCTTTTAGCAAGCACTTGTCTAAGCCAGGAAATTTGGAAGACAGCTTCTTGGCCAGTTGACTGGAAGATGTCCATATTTGTGACCATTCCAAAGAAAGGTGAAAAAATAGAATGATTGAACTATATAACGACAATGATATCTCACATAAGTAAAATTTTGTATGAGTTCACCCAACAAGAGTCGCAACAATACACTGATAGGAAAGTTCAGATCAGATTCAGAAGAAGACGTGGAACAAGGGATATCATTGCTAACGACAGATGAATTGATTCAAAGCAGAGGATACTGGAAAGATGTTTACTCTTGTTTTATTTATTTAATTTATTTTTCCAAACTTTTTCCCCCAACCTGCTCTTCTTTTATCAACTATGCAAAAGCATTTGACTACATGGATCATAATAAACCATGGATAACTTTGAAAAGAATGAAAATTCCAGAACAATTCATAGTGTTTGTGGGAGAATTTGTACCTGGGTCAAGAGGTAGTTGTCAGAACAGAATAAGGGAATACTGCATGGTGTAAAATTAGGAAAGGTGTGAATCAGGGTTCTGTACTCTCACCACACTTGTTTATTCACTATGCTGAGCAAATAATTAGAAGTGTTTAAATCGAGAAAAATGCGGCATCGAGATTGGAGGAAGTCTTATTAAAAACCAGTGATATGCAGGCAGCATAGTGTTTCCTGCTGAAAGTGATTAGGACTTGAATCACTTGCTGATGAAAATCAAAGATCGCAACCTTCATTATGGATTATGATTCAATGTAAAGACTAAAATCCTCCCAACTGGACCAATGGGTAACAAGATAAATGCAGAAAAGTTTGATGTTGTCAAGATTTTGTCTTGTTTGGATCCACAATCAATGCTCAGGGACACAAAAGTCAAGAGCTCAAAAGAAGAGTTGCCTTAGTTAAATCTACTCACCAAGGGCTCCTTTTTAAAAAACATTTTATTAGGGACTCATACAACTCTTAATACAATCCATACATATACATACATCAATTGTATAAAGCACATCTGTACATTCTTTGCCCTAATCATTTTCTAAGCATTTGCACTCCACTTAAGCCCTTTGCATCAGGTCCTCTTTTTCCCCTTCCCTTCCCTCCCCGCTCTCCACTCCCCCCTCCCTCATGAGCCCTTATTATTATTTTGTCATATCTTGCCCTGTCCGATGCCTGATGACTGATATAGATATTTCCACTCCAACCTTTTCTGTTGTCCATCCCCCAGGGAGGAGGTCACATGTAGATCCTTATAATAGGTTCCCTCTTTCCAACCACTCACCCTCTACCCTCCCAGTATTGCCCCTCTCACCCCTGGTCCTAAAGGTATCAGCCACCCTGGTTTCCCTGTGCCTCCAGCTCCCCTCTGCACCCGTGTACAACCTCTGCTCTATCCAGATTGAAAAGCAAGAATGCTACTTTGAGGACTAAGGTGGGCCTGAGCTAAATCCTGGTATTTTCAATTGCTTCATTTCCATATGAAAGTTGTATATTGAATAAGGAAGACAAGAAGAATGAGACATTTGAATTATGGTACTGGCAAAGAATATTGAAAGCAGAGGACAACCCAATCTGTCTAGAAGTACGGCAGGGTGCACCTTAAATGTCGGAATGACAAGACTTCATCTTACATACTTTTGAAATATTGTCAGCAGAGACCAGTCCCGGAAGAAGGACATTGCGTTTGGTAGAGGGGCAGCGAAAATGAGGAAGGCTCTCAATGAGATGGAGTGACATAGGTACTACAACATTGGGTTTATGCATAGGAACAATTTCTCCATAGCCTGCATTACTTTCTCCTCACCCATTGGCATTTTTTTACTATTAAGCATACATTGTCAATGAGCAAAATAGATCATTGGAGTTTTAAGCATTGTCTTTGATATGAGATGTCAGCTAATCAGATAGATGATAAGTGAGCAGTAAGTGTAAATCAATTAATATGTCTACGTAAAAGCAAATCTTATGAACTAGATACATTACAAATATTTATTGATAAGGATTATGTTGTTCATGGCCTTATGTATATGTGTTTTGTTCTTTCTGGTGTTTTGTGTTTCTCATTTTAAAATTTATTTTTATATGCTAATATTTCCATTGATTTTACATTAAAAATAAATAAAAATAGCTGGGAAATTTGGTTATATCTATCAAACTATGAATGTTTGGGCTAGTCTCACTGCTATCTTAAGATAATTATGAAATTAATAAGAGTTTTTTGTTCATAAGAACACTGTCAAAGAATTGTAGATCCACTTCCAAGCTCTTTTTAAAATTATTATTAAATACGTTTGTTGGGGGCTCCTACATCTCTTATCACAATCCAAACAATTATCCATTGTGTCCAGCACATTTGTACATACGTTGTCATCATCATTTTCAAAGCGTTTTCTTTCTACTTGAGCCCTTGGCATTAGCTTCCTCCCCACCTCCCTCATGGCCCCTGATAAGTTATAGATTATTATTTTCATCTCTTACAGCGTCCTCTGTCACCCTTCATCCACTTTTCTGGTGTTCATCCCCCTGGGAGGGGGTTATATGTTGATCCTTGTGGTTGATTCCCCGTTTCTACCCCACCTTCCTGTTATCCTTCCGGTATCTCTATTCTCATTGTTGGCCCTGAGGGGTTTATCTATCCTGGACTACCTGTGTTTCTGGCTCTTATCTGTAGCAGTGTGCATGTTCTGGTCTAATCCAATTTGTAAGGTAGAATTGAGATTATGTTAGTGGGGGCGGGGGCAGGGAGGAAGCATTAAAGAACTAGAGGAAAGTTGTGTGTTTCATCATTGCTACACTGCTACACTGGGTCATCTCTGCCCTGTAACCCCTCTGTAAGGTGATGTCCAATTGTCTACAGATGAGCTTTGGGTCTCCACTCCTTGTCCTCCCCCCATTCACACTGATATGATTTTGTTCTGGGTCTTAGATGCCTGATACCTTATCCCATTGACATCTCATGATCACACAGGCTGGTATGCTTCTTCTATGTGGACTTGTTGCTTCTGAACTAGATGACCGCTTGTTTATCTTCAAACCTTTAAACCCCAGATGTTATATCTTTTGTTAATTGGACACCATCAGCTTTCTTCACCACATTTGATTATGCACACATTTTGTCTTCAGCAATCATTTCGGGAAGGTGAGCATCACAGAATGACGGATTATGAGAACAAAGTGTTCTTGTGTTGAGGGAATACATGAGTAGGGGCCCAATGTCCATTCCATCTGCTACCTTAATTCTTAACATATAGATGTATGTTAAGCTCTCATGTAACATATGAGTACATAAATCTATTTCCATCTCATTATATATATATATAATTACATATGTACATATCTGTATTTAGACCTCTATAAATGTCCTTTGCCTCCTGGTTCTTTCCTCTATTTCCTTTTGCTTTCCTCCTGCCCCACCATCACGGTTGACCTTCATTCGGGTTTAGTAATTCCTTGCTGTTACGTTGCCCTTGATTAAGCCCCACTAAGCATTGATTTTAGTTCACTTGTTCTCTTGTCCCTGGGTTGGTAGCCTGCCCCACCCCCTTCCTTTATCCCACCTCCCCTTCTCCCATATCCCCCAGAATATCTCTGTGCATTGTCTGCTCTGAGCAGGAGTATTGTCCTTGTTGCTTGGTGGGCCAGGATGTGTTCCACTCTCTCTCCTTCCCTCTTTGTTTCTCCTGGGTGCGCCAATCAGATGTGCTCCTATCCCCAAGCTGTAGCTTCAGTGCTGTCCTCTGAAGTGCATCCTTCAGGGGGTGGGGGGAGTGTGTGGTTCACATAGTTGGCATTGGGGCCAGTCCTGCAGACCCTCTATCGCTTCCCTGATCCATGCTGGTGTGTCGTATTCATGTCTTGGCACACAGGGTTGAAGCCTGGTCTCTCTCCTCTTCTGCGCCTGTGGAGATATAAACAATACCCTGTCCTTGGGTGCCTTAGTGCCCCTCCTGCCGCCCCCCACCTATATCTTTTCTCTTTTTATCTCTTTCTTTCCCCTCTGATTTAGTTGGTTGCAGTATGTGTCCCTGGATAGAGCTTGGCCCTGCCATAGCACCTGGACCTCACCCTAGGAATATATGTATAGAGTAGCTTTCCCCTCGGCCCCATTCTTTAAGCTCCCATCAGTGGACTCGTGTCGTCCTTGACCTTGTGTGCTTGGTTTACTTCCTTTTGTGTTGGGCTTACTTCCAATCCCAAGCTCTTAGTAAACTTAGTACTCACATCCAAATATGCGAGTTTCAAGAAAATTTGGAGGGATTATGCAAATTAAAATTTGGCAAAACAATTAATTGTATGAGTAATCATAGAATCTCTGATAGATTGACAAATACATGCTGTTTGATAAAATATAGATATTTGGCCTGCCCTTTTTCATCTAGCATGTTTTTTCATTTAAGGGTTAACAATGAATTTCCTTCTTGCTTTTCACTATTTGCCATGTGTGTAGTTGGGGAGAGAAACAAAGGGGGGAGGGTGGGGGGGGGAGGTAACAGGAACCATCATACTCTGAGGCCCAGGAATAAAGGGCCTTGCTTTGGTGAATGTATAGGTCTGATAGTTGCTTAATCTCCAATTTGCCTCACCTCCTCAGGAAATTAGATTGAACACCATTTTTACAGTTGACTCTATTATTTGAGAGGATGATTAAGGAAGATGACATTTCCGCTGACTGTTGTGCTCTTTAAAAAGATATTCTCCATGAAGAGCTAACATTTCTGGACACCAGGCGGAGATGCTATTCTTGGAAACCAGAGTTGAACTTTGTTTCACTTGCCATATTTTCAGGTACGGGGTCTATCATGTTGCTTGTTGTCAGACTCCCGAGAAGCAATACATTTTCTTTGAAGTGCACTACTTGTCAGTTCCCAAGGATTGAATTACATAACCTCCTCTCTCCTTTAAATTAAGTGGAATTGTTTGAAAAATTCCAGGAAACGGTTGTTGGAGAAGCTTCAAAGACTTGGGTTAGACTTCAGTTGATAATTCAGGATGTGAATGTCTAAAACCAGATACGGTTATATCCCACAAAGTTATATTTTGGGTCACACAAGCAGAAGGCGTAGCTTTGCAGAGAGTGTTTGACTACTTCTCTGACCCTTTGAAATGGCATTTCATAATTTTCCCAATCAATATCAAATATGAAAAACAGCTTGAATTTATTCTGGAGTTAAATTCTACGATGGGTGTGAATCGGTGCGAATCTCATATTGGCTCTGCTGCAGGGAGCTAGATGGCCTAGGATGAGGAGAACTTGCGGTCAGAATTTCTCCCCTCCAAAAGCAGGTAGTCTGAATTTTTATTCTGGACTCTGTTTATTTTTATTAATTAACTTTAATTATGAATCAAGGCCGTCTTCTACATTAGCCACTTGTTCGCACAGAATTTAATTTCAAGTGAGCTCCAGAGTCACTGTCTGAGCTCCCACTTAAGACAGATCCACAGAATTGGTTTGAAGACCACACACAAGAACAGTCCGTTTGATCACCAAAATAACTTCCAAATAACCAACAAACCAAAAACCGTTTCAAGGGGGTGAATTTGAAATTGACGGTACGTAGTCTGCTAGGAGGGAGCTGCCAGAGCGCTGAGCTGTCCAAGAAAGTCAGCTTCTCCTCAGTGCTGAGGAGTTCAGGGGCAGAGCCTCTGAACTCAAGGATGGTCTCAATTACAGAAAACTTTAACGAACTGGTTTTATTACTTTAAAGTAAGTCTGTATTGTAGCTTCTTAATTGCCCAGTAGTGACCCCTTAGGAATTGTCTTAATGAATAGATGTGTTATAATTAGAACATCATATGTTTTCATAATTATTATTGCATCTAAAGTAATTTGAAATAATTAGTGCCCACCACTTGGGTAAAATGTTTCCCTTGCAATTGCCTTTACACTATTGCTTAGGGAACCGGCTATTTGGACGGTCCTATAAATTATGTGGATGGTGGTGTGGGTGTTGGTGGGGGTCTTCCTCCCTGAAGGCTGTAATTACATGGTCTCAGATCTCAGGTTACTCTGGTTCATCATTATGAAACGTCTACATAAACATCTGTATTTTTTTTGCCTTAGGAGGAATTATAATTTTTTCTTTTGCAGTTTGTTTATTTTTATTTACTATCAGAACCTTATCTCATTGGAAAGAAGCTTTATGTATTAGCAAGAATTTGAAGAGTAACATAAATTTACAAATACCTTTTTCTGAGTTTTGTGGATCTTCTAAGAACATAAAGAAATTCAAAGAGAATGTTTATCTTTCTATGCAGATACATTTATTTTTTAAATACTTTTTTTCATATTTTAATACTTCTAAAACCTGGATGAATCTTAAAATTGATTACAAAGAATCTTCCTACCATCAATTAAAGTTTTCTTTCTACTTACAACTGTTTTTAATTGGTGATGTACTTTGCAATTAAAGTATAAGGAAACATGGCTTTTAACATTATTTGACATTTTCATATTCTGAAAATTCTTCTCTTTTGGATCTAATTTCATCAATTAAGTCTGATATTAACTTCCCTTTTACTCCTAATAAACTGATTTTATTTTTCTCTTCCTTTGTCCATTAAAAGTGAAACACTAACCAACAAAGAATTTTCACTTGGTAATTTTACTCCCCTTCAATTAAATTTCCTGTTCCTGAAAGAACAATGACCAGTTCTGGTAAGCTCTTCTTTATATTCCTGAAATTTTCCTGTCAAAAGAACTTTTGTCTTGATTGAGTAAAATAATTGTGCTCAAATTTTCTCCTCATCACCTCACCAGGACATTTTTGTTTCTTTCATTCCTGTCCAAGAATATTATCACTTTATCTACTCCCCTATTTTTTGGTATTTTGCCCTATGGACTATTTTTCTGACTAGACTATCTTCCATCTTCTCTGTATTTGTGCCTTCTCTGCAGAATTTGACCATAATTGATTCTATTTCATAACACAAAATTAAATATAATAAAGTTAAAAAGGAAAACCTTGGCCACATATTATTCACAAATTTGCTTTTCTTTCATTTAACACCGAGTTTAAATCCGTGATCACTGCTGACCACTGGTGTCCGTCAATCACTCCTCAAAAGCATGAGCTGCCTTTGATGAGAGTGTGCTCGGGGGTTCGAGGCTCTGTGCTGATGACAACGTCCAACAGTCTCTTCTCCGATTATCCCCTCCGGACACGCACAGGGCTGATCAGTCACCTCTCGCGAGACATTCCAGGTCCTGTCTTTGCTGCTTGTCCTTGTCGGCCTCCTTAAATGTCAGTTTGCTCAGGTTTCCAGTCCAGTTTTCTTCTCATCCTGCTTTACAATTTTTTTTCAGTCTAAAGTCTTCTTGCCTCTAAAACACTCCAGCTTGAGGGGCACTGTATAGGATTGTGTAGGGGAGCAGGAAGCCCCATCTTTCTTCCCTGAAGCAGCTAGTAGGTAGGAACTGTGACCCTGCTGTCTTCCGTCCAACGTGTAATCCACTCATCACGATATCAACTATGATATGCTGATATATTACAGATATATGTGATTAAGATTGTATTAGAATTTATGTTTATATTTTTTCTTGCTTCTTACATATCATGACTTTGGATCACTTCATTAAGCTGGAAATGCCCTGACTTACTCTAAAATCTGAATTTGTTCTATTTATACTGTAACCAAATTAGATGCTGCTTCTTGTAATAAATACCTCCATCACTACTACCCATTCAGTGTATCATATCAGTAGCAAATCCTTGTACTTATAACGTAGAAATGTCTTACCTCCTGTTCTTGCCCCTCTTTCCAACCTTACTTCTAAATTTAGTTCATTTTCTCATTGGCATTAAAAAAAAATCAAACTTAAGCAGTCTCCAAGCAGTTCAGCTCATATTTCTAACTGACCTTTTCCATGAATTCCCTGCTGCTTTTTCCTCCATTCCCTTTACCTTCTGTCCACCCAAGGCCGTACATCACTGCCCGAGGAACAGTCAAAGGAAGAAAATGTTGTGAAGCTGAAGGAAAAACCCGCTACTTTCATGTTTTGATCATTTTTGTCCCCTCTGTGCACTGTCTGTCCACCCTGCTAAGCCTGGTAAAATTCTACTCCCTCCATAACTCTTAGTGCACCAGTCCTCTTCATGAAAAGCGTCCCTCCTGATGGACAAATGATCTCTCTTTGCTCCAGGTCGGAGTCTGTCTCTTTTTTTAACTCCACAGAAACCTAATCACATTTGATTAGGTGAACAGACACTCATAGGACCAGAAAAGATAAAATATGCTTTGTGTATATTAACTATTTGTATTAGTTATTTCGTATTGAGATGCATTTCCCTCCAAATTTAATGACTGAGAACAATCTATTTTTAGGATCTTGCAATGTCAGGAAGTGAGGAATCTGGGTATGGTTTAGTGGGAACTTCTATTTCATAGTCCCTTAAAGGCTGGAATTAAAGAGTTAGCTAAGCTTCCGCCATCTGATCTGGAGGCCAGTCTTTGAAGCCTGTAAGAGAGAAGGTTTCTTCTTCTTCTTTATTTTAACTGGCTGCTGCCTGGGGAATTTCCCAGCTTCTTGCTATGGCAGCTCAGTTCACTGATGTAAACACACAAGTGTTAGCAAAACAGAAGTTAGAATATTTTGTCATATGATCATTGAAGTGCCATCTTGTGACTTGATCCATGTACTATTGGTAAAAATGTAAGCCACTGGTTTCCATTCACACTCACCTGGAGGGGGTTTCTTGTAGACATGACTAATAGAGAGAAAGTATTGGGCACTAGTTTAGAAAGTTGAGCTCTATATCATCCAGTCTTCAGAACAGCTGTACACATCAAGAGAGCAATGCTATTCTCATTTGCCAGATGAGGAAGGGTAGCATAAAGATCTTAACTAACTTGCTGTGAGTTTTCCAACTAATAGTTGAAAGAGCTGGGATTCAAACTCAGGCAACTTGTCCCAGGAATTCTTACATTTTAACATCATGACTTAACAGGAACGACAGAAACCAGTGTAAATTGGATTAGCAGAAGCAACTCAGTAAATATAGCAATAATAAAGGTGAATTTCACCAATAAAAATTATTCAGTTTCTAATTCTCTATGTCTATATCTTATTCTTTTTAAATTATTATTTTATTTTAAAAATAATTTTATTGAGGGTTCTTACAGCTCTTATAATAATCCATTATTCAATAGTATTAAGCATACTTGTACATAAGGTGCCATCATCATTTTCCAAAAATTTTCTTTCTTTATTAGCCCATGGTATCAGCTCCTCTTTTTTCCCTTCCTCCCTGAGATAGTTCAGTTTTATTGTGCCAACCTGGCCGATAAACACATGTGGGGTTAATTGAAGGGCAGAGGGGCAAATGGCTTGGTGAGCCTCACCTTTCAAGTTCTCAGGTCTATTGCTTTGTGATGGTCTGACCAGGGTACGGCTGCCTTAGCCAGGTCCCTGCTTCAGCTTGCAAGGCTTACATCCTGCAAGACGTCCCTGAAGAGAAGTCACAAGGACCTACCCCAATGCAGCCCTAGGTGCTGGAGCACCTGTGTGGAGACCCCTGTCAGTGCTGAGATGCTTACACGTTCACTGATTTGGCTTTCCTCCTGCAGTCGGCATCATTGTGTGTGTTTTGTGAGATGGAGGAGGACTTTGTAGATAGGTGTCGGACATATGGGCTAATGTTGGACTTATGGGATTGGGCAGCATTGGTTGGGATGTTTTCTTAATGTACACTTACCCTTTATATAAACCCCTATCTTATATACATATGAGTTTCTGTGGATTTGTTTCTCTAGTCTACCCAGACTAACACACTCCCCCACCCTCCCACCCTCATGAACCCTTGATAAATGATAAATTATTGTTATTTTCATATCGTACACATTCTGCTGTCTTCCTTCCCCCATGTTTCTGTTGTTCATCCCCCTGGAAGGGGTGTGTGTGTTTGTGTACACACGTGGGGGGGTATACATTGATCATTGTGATCGGTACCCCCTTTATCCCCCTTCGACTCCCACCTTCCCCTAACCGCATGGTATCACTGCTCCCATTATTGCTCCAAGGGGTTTGTCTGTCCTGGATTCCCTGCGTGGAGAGCTCTTATCTGTACTCATGGACATGCTCCAGACTAGCTGGATTTTTAAGGTAGAACTGGGTCACAATAGTGCAGGGAGGAAGCATTCAAGAACTAGAGGAATATTGTGTGTTTCCTCGGTGCTATACTGCACCCTGGCTGACTCATCCCTTCCTTGTGACTCTTCTGTGAGGGATATCCATTTTCTCTACATGGGCTTTGGGTCTCCACCCAGCCTTCCTTGTTTGCATCAATATGATTATTTGTTTGGGATCTTCTGATGCTTGATAGCAGATCCCTTTGACACCTCATGATCCTTCAGGCTGGTGTGCTTCCTCCATGTGGACTTTGCTGCTTCCCTGCTAAATGGCTGCTTGTTTAACTTTAAGCCTTTTTGCTTATGTACCCAGTTTTTCTTCAGTGATCGTGTCAGACAGGTGAGCATCGCACAATACCAGCTTATTAGAACAAAGAGTTCTGGCATTGAGGGAGGGCTTGAGTAGAGGCCCAGTGTCCATCTGCTACCTTGATAATTAAAATACAAATATATGTACATAGACCTATGTCCATATCGTTATATAGTTTTTGTCTTATTCTTATCTTATGTTTATGCTGCTTGCTAGCTAATGGTTAGACTCTTTTGGATTTGATCTCTGCTGTTAGTCTAACAAATTATATTCAAGAAGACAAATTTCTATAGCCCAGCAAGCCCTCTGGGTTTTCAGAAGAAACACATTTAACAAAGAAGTTGGATGTGGGCTTAGAAAATCAGTGTTGGTAATGCTTTTAAAATAACATTCATCATATCACATTGTATTACAATAAGTTGCTAAAATGCCTATATTCTCAAAGCTGTTTGAAAACAGGACTGACCATTTATTACTTATCACTTGAGCTGAAATGACTAATACATTGGGGCTGATCCTTATTAAGCTCTTCTGAGTAAGTTAATTTTATTCACAAAGTTTTTGATTATTATGGAATTGATAACTAAGTCAATAGAAACAATATAAACAACAATGCTCTGTACTATCACTTGTTTGTGGCAAGAAACTTCAGTGTCTGCTGTTAAACAGAATTGGTAGTGTTGTCGTTGATATATATGTGTATATTTTGACACCATTTTGTGTTGTTGGAAGTACTCAGAATGAGAAATAATAGAATCAGGGAAATAATAAACACTGCCACTGTCCCTCTAGCTTTGAAATTGTCCCTTGAGCATCATTTCTTGATCATATGCAATTTCCTGAAGTTGGTGAACATCAATCCATTCTTTTTGATACTTACTATCCTTTTAAAACTGATTAACTGGATTTCTTTAATAGATAGATAATTTTAACCAAATTAATAACTCTTTATGGATTATTTTAACCCTTTTAACATAGTCCATGACTATAGAATTGGATATGAATAGTCTTAAAATGTATATATTAGTTTAGTGAGATTGAGAGTTGGGCTTCCTAGTCTTTTAGGACTATATGTAGGCTTCTCGTCTATGAACTTGATTCTTAATTTTTCACTCTACTATCATGATCCCAATTCTACCTTAAAAACCTGGCTGCACCAGAGGATTTACACTGGTACAGATAGGAAGTGGAAACACAGGGAATCCAGGGCAGAAGAATCCCTCAGGAGCAGTGGTGAGAGTGGTGTTGACAAGGGTCTACATATAACCTCCTCCCTGGGGAGATGGGCAGCGGAGAAGTGGGTGAGGGGAGATGTCAGATGGTGTAAGATATGACAAAATAATAATAATTTATAAAATATCATGTGTTCTTGGGGGAGTGGGGACCAGGGAGGGAGGAGAAAAATGAGGAGCTGATAGCAAGGGCTCAAGTAGAAAGCAAATCTTTTGAGAATGATGAGGGAACCAAATTTACAAAATTGCTTGACACAATGGATATATGTGCGGATTGTGAGAAGAGTTGTACAAGCCCTCAATAAAATGATTTAATTATAAAAAAGTATTTATTTATTCTATCTATATATGTAGGTGCCTTAAAATAACAAAACTAAACAAAAATACTTTGATTGTATCAGTTATGACTTTGTATTTTAGAATGAAACCAAAGCTAATGATTAGTTCTGTACCTAAATCAAGGAGCTTGTACCACTTAAATTAGATATTTTATTAGTTTAGAAAATAGACCAAAAACTGCCCCTTATTTCTAAGTAAATGAATTGACAATCAACTTACTTGAGTGTTCTGTAGTTATTTTTATAATCGCTGCTATTGTTAATAGCCATTGAATTGATTTTAATTAAAGACATGACATAAAATGAAAATTGTTGCCTGGTCCTGTGCCTTCCTATGATATTGTATATATTAGAGCCTGTTGCTGAGGCTATTGTATTAATCTGTCTCATGAAAGGTTTATAATGATCCACTACTTTTATTTCCTCTTTTAAAATTAAGAATTTTTCAGAAGATCCCCCAACAAAAAACACATATTATTGAGAATTAAGGGGATCAGAGCAGAGACCCAAAACCCATCTGTAGACAAGAAGACATCAAGGATCACAAGGAAGGGATGAATCAACTAGGCACATCTAGCACCGACCAAGCACACATCAGCACTCTGGTTCTTTGAGGCTTCCAGCCCCCCACCGCGCCCCCTCACCATCATGACCCCAGTCCTGCCTTTCTGGCAGGACTAGAGCATGTATACTGGTACTGATAAAAGCTCACAGCACACAGGAACAGAAATAGGAGGAGTTTAGAGGGAAGGTGGGGGGAGGAGGGAAGAAAGGAGGAACTGATCTCAATGATCCACGCATATATGTGCCTCCACCACTCCACCCCGATCCCCGAGGGGACGAACAACAGAAACATGGGTGCAGGGAGACAACGGTCAGTGTAAGATATGAAAATAACAATAAGGGGTCATGAAATTGGGGAGGGAGAAGAGGGAAAAAAGAGGAGCTGGTACCATAGGCTCCAATAGAAAGCAAATATTTAGAAAATGATGATGCCAACATATGTGCAAATATGCTTGATATAATTGATGCATGAATTGGTATAAGGGGTATCAGGGCCCCCAATAAAATGATCTTTAAAAAAATTAAGAGCATCCTTATTGCTCATTACAAACCTGTTTAAAATGGAGACTTAAGTGCCAACAAATGTCTAGATTTAGCCTGGATGAATATAGGAATGTTGTTAAAATTATTTGTTCCAATCACAAGTAGAAGAACCCCATTTTACTTGATTATTTATCCTTCCCCTTGTAATTCAGCCTCGTGTGTCAGTTTGTCCTACTGCAGTGGCCCATGAGCTGCGGTGATGGAAGCTATGTCACTGGTGTTTCAAATACCAGCAGGGTCACCTGGATTTAACAGGTTTCAGCAGAGCCTCCAAAGAGGATGACAAAGAAGGAAGCAGCTATCCACTTCATAGGAATCAACAACCAGAAGTCTTAAGAATTACAGTGGAACATTGTCAGGTACTGAAAACCTCATGAATTTCAGTGGTGATTCCAGAAGATGAGCGTCTCAGGTCAGGAGGCCCTCAATTGATGACAGCCTGCCTTCCGAAAGCCGAGTCCATCATCACGATGTGCATGCAGGCCAGCCTGCAAGAGGAAACCCAGAATGACCCTGATTTGCTGCTAGGAAATGGCTCAAAATGAGAAGAAACAGCAGCAACCATCCATGAGTAACTGGAATGTACAAAGTATGAATTCTGGAAAATTGGAAGTCGTCAAAACAAAATGGAATGCATAAAGACTGATATCCTAGGAATTAGTTAGATTAAACGGCTGGTTTGAGGCAGAGATGACATTAAAAAGGAATGGCATTGCATTCATTGTTAAAAAGGACATTTCTTTTACCTCATCACTTCTTCCATTTGCTCTAGCTCCTTTCTCTATATTTTTAAAAACCATTTTATTGGGGGCTCATACAACTCTTATCACAATCCATCCATCCATTATGTCAAGCACATTTGTACATTCGTTGCCCTCATCATTCTCAAAACACTTGCTCACCACTTAAGCCCTTGGTATCAGGTCCTCATTTCACCCCCTCCCTGCACGCTCCCCCCTCCCTCATGAACCCCTGATAATTTATAAATTATTATTTTGTCATTTATTCCACTGACTGATGTCTCACTTCATCCACTTTTCTGCTGTCCATCCCCCAAGGAGGGGGTTATATGTAGATCCTTGTAATCAATCCCCCCTTTCTACCCCACCTTCTCTTCACCCTCCTGGTATCACCACTCTCACCACTGGTCCTGAAGGGATATCTGTCCTGGATTCCCTGTGTTTCCAGTTCCTATCTGTACCAATGTACATCCTCTGATCCAGCTGGATTTGTAAGGTAGGATTGGGATCATGATAGTGAGGGGAGGAAGCATTTAAGAATTGGAGAAAAGTTGTATGTTTCATTGCTGTTACACTGCACCCTGACTGGCTCGTCTCCTCTCCACAACCCTTCTGTAAGGGGAGGTACAGTTGCCTACAGAGGGCTTTGAGCCTCCACTCCGCACCCTCCCCCATTCACAATCGTATGATTTTTGTTCTTTAATGCCTTATACCTCATCCCCTCGACACCTCATGATGGCACAGCCTGGTGTGCTTTCTCCATGTGGGCTTTGTTGCTTTTGAGCTAGATGGCCGCTTGTTTACCTTCAAGCCTTTAAGGCTCAAGATGCTTTATTTTTTGATAGCTGGGTACCATCAACTTTATTTACCACATTTGCTTATGCATCCATTTGTCTTCAGCGATCGTATCAAGGAGGTGAGCACACAATCATATGATATTTTGTTCTTTGATGCCTGATACTTCATCCCTTCGGCACCTCGTGGTCACACAGGCTGGTGTGCTTCTTCCATGTGGACTTAGTTGCTTCTGAGCTAGATGTCCACTTGCTTATCTGCGAGCCTTTAAAGCCTTCAAGATCCCAGGCACTATATCTTTCTATAGCCGGGCACCATCAGCCTTCTTCACCACATTTGCTTATTTGTCTTCAGCGATCATATTGGGAAGGTGGAGGTAGCATCTGAGCAGAAGATTTCAAAGAACAGCTTGAGAAGAAACATTGTTATCGTGTAATGTGCAAAGACCTAGAATTTGAAAGTCCAGAGGGAAGAACATATTTGACATTTCTTAAGCTGAAAGAACTGAAGAAAAAATTCAAGCCTTGAATTTCAGTATTGAGTTTCTGTGGGCAAATATTGAACAATACAGGAGGAATTAAAAGAAGCTGAAAAGGATAGAGCGACTGTACAAAAAATAACTGGTTGATGTTCAGCCATTTTAGGAGGTGGCATATGATTAAGAAACAGGGACATTGAAGGAAGGAGTCCAAGCTGCACTGAGAGCATTGGCTCCACAGCCAGGGTGCAGTATGGCACCAATGAAACATACAGCTTTCCTCTAAGTCTTTAATACTCTCCCCCTCCCCCTGCTACTTCCTATGATGATCCCAATTCTACCTTACAAATCCAGCTAGACCAGAGCACTTACACTGGTACAGATAAGAGCTGGAAACACAAGAATCCAGGACTGATAAACCCCTCAGGACCTATATTGAGAGTAGTGATAAAGGGGAAACCGATCCCAATGATTTACATATAATCCCCTCCCACAGGATAGACAACAGAAAGTGGGTGAAGGAAGACATTGGTCAGTGTAAGACATGACAAAATAATAGTGATTTATAAATTATCAAGGATCCATGAGGGAGGGAAGGGAAAAATTAGTTTATACCAAGGACTCAAGTAGAAAATATTTTGAAAATGATGATGGCGACAAATGTACAAATGTGCTTGACACAATGAATGGATGCATGGATTGTTATAAGAATTGTATGAGCCACAAGTAAAATGATTTTAAAAAGGGGGACATTTCAAGGTATATTTTCAAGTACAATACAGCCTGTGATTGGATAATATCTATAAGTCTTCGAGGAAAGTCAATCAATATTATTATAAAATTTATGCACCAACCGTAAAAACTAGTGGTGAAGAATCAATGAATTCTGTCAACCTCTTCAATTTGAAATTGATCAAACATGCAATAAAGATGCATTGATAATTCTTGGCCACTGGAATGCAAAAATTGAACCAAAGAGGAAGGAAAAGCAGTTGGAAAATATGGTCTGAGTGACAGACATGAAGCTGGAGATCACGTGATAGGACTTTGCAAGGCCAATGACTTGTTCATAGCAAATACCATTTTCAACCGCATAAAGTACCATGGCTTTCCAAAGAAGGAACAAATCTGTCTGCTGAGAAGTACAATCAGAATGCTCCTTAGCGGCCAAGATAGAGTCTTCATCTCCCGAGTGTGGCCACGTTAGCAGCAGTGACCGGTCCCTGGGAAAAGTCATTATGTTTGGTGAAGTAGAGGACCAGGGAAACAGATGAAGACCCTTGACGAGATGGCAGCAACGATCGACTCAAACACAAGGAGCGATGTTTACTTTTCTGTCCATATGCTGTGAGTCGGAACTGACTATAGGACAGCTCACACCACCATCCACCTGTGGACGATCTAGATTGGGTAAAAGTCAAACTAACATATACTTTATACTTACTAAAGTAACTCTTAGAAAACACAGTGCTGTAAGACTAGTAGGGGTGCATTATGGAAGTTTAAGCTAACTATAGTTTACTTTGTACCTAAGGCAGCTGACCAATGTCAAATGGCTCTTTTTGTCTACAAAAAAAAAACTATACTAACAGAAAAAATATTAACTTGACAATGGAAATATTGGCATGCTTCTTTACCATATCTTAGCACACACAAAAAATACAAATTATTGTTACTGTAAACCAGATGTTCTTTCTCTGGTACAAATTATTATGTGTCTGTGGATGAATGTTTGAGGTTTTTGGCAACTTCTGAAGTTTTATAATAAATTTTGGTGTATTTACATTATACATTTTAAAAAGGAATCTCTATTACAGAGACAAGGCTGCCAAGACTTAATTTTACATATTTTGAACACTTTTTTTTAGGAGATAATAGTCTTTGGAGAAGGACATCATGCTTGTTAAAGTCAGATGGAGGGAAAAAAGAGGAAGAGTTGGACAATATGGATTGACTCATTGCCTGCCACTGTGGGCTCAAGTATAAGAACAATTGTGAGGAAAGTGCAGTGCCAGGAAATGCTTTGGTCTCGTGGTCGTAGGGACATTGTGTTCGAAGAGACTGGACTGCACCTACCAGCAACAACGTAGCTGTTATCAGATTTCAATATGGTATTTCTATGTTATGTTATTTAAAAACACACCAATACTCCATGACACTCTTAGTTTGGAATTAAAGGGTTAATTATGGGAACTCATGTTATGTTAATTTTTGCTCCATGAGATTAAAATACAAAAGTTCCATTCTCATTCATAATGACTCTACAGAGCTGCCGGGGCTCCCCCTTATCCATTGAAGAAATGTAATCCAAAACCACGAGTAGATACTGTGGCATGACCAATTAAAATGGCTAAAATGGAAAAGATTGACCTTGCAAAAGACTGCCAAGGTACGGAACACCCCATGGCAGGAATATAAATTGGTATGGTCAATCTGAAAATGGTTTGACAATATTGACTAATATTGAAATGTCCATAGCCAATAATAAGTCTAGGAGTCCTGGTGGTGTAGTCTGTACCCTGGTTATCCAGTGGAAGATCAGCTGCTCCAGCCTGGCACGACCTTCTCAGGGGAAAATGTGCCTGTGGGTCCCCACAAAGATCAACAGACCTGCAAACCTTTCTGGGCAATCCATCGCCCCCAATAGCGTTCCACCAGGAACTGACTGAACAGCACCAGAATGTTAGCAGGTTTAATCTTAGACATTGACCTAAACAAAATGCAAAGCAATATGTTTCAAAACACTTGTATGATAGTGTCCACATGGATATATTTGCATAAAATATACATATAAATGTTTTCTCTATACCTGCATATACATGTGGGTATAGCTCTACTCTCCCTGATCTGTTCAGCCTTTACATCTACATGTAGATCCCCACTCTGGCAGGGTTAAGCATATGATGCTATTCTGCATTGCCTTTAACTCTCACTAACCTTCCAGTGTCTCTCCCATTTCTGTCCTTTCTGCCTAGCCTCCTCCTTTTGCTGTGAGCTGAGATTGTCTGTTGTCTGTTGTCTCTGAGACATGGTGGTGTTGTATTGTTATTTTATTAATGATTCTATTTGGTAAGAACTTGGGCCTTCACCACCTCTTTGTCTTGGTAGGAGTAATAGAGAATGTGAATGTGTGCACAGGTCTCTGTTTGCTAGCTATAGGGTGCAGTCGAGCACAGGTTTGGTTAGGGCTTTCATCTGTCTATCCACAGTGAGGTGGCGAGGAGAGGCGAGGGACCTTCTCTCTTAGGTGTGGCTGGAGGAGGGCTTTACGTGACAAGGCTGTGTGGGCACATTGGGTGGGACGAGAAGAATCAAACAGGCAGCAGGATAAACAAACAAAGCCAAACACCTGCCAAAAATAAGTAATTATAAATAAAAGTAAGCAGATTTACAAGCAGGGGGAAGCAGGAAAACAAAAGCAAGAAAAGATAAACTAATGATTAACAAAGAGACAATAAAGTGAAGAGGACTGAGAAAGAAAGAGGAAATTACAATAAGCAAGAGGAGGGAGGGGAGACAGCAGAACGTTCAGAGAGAATAGTGCATATAAAACAAAGAGACCAAGAAAATTAAGAAGGAATAGGATTAAGGGAAAGATGAAGAGGAAAAAAGAAAGAAAAAGGGAAACAGAAGGAAAGATAGAATCGAGGGAAGGGAAAGCAGAGCAAAAACAAACTCGAAATTAACTGGGTGAGGTTGCTGGAGGGTCCCCAGTGCCAATCAGCACCCTCTGTCTGCTAAAGAGCTTAGCAGGTGCGAGGGGCGGGGCACTGTTGGCGATAGGTCGTCAGACATCATCTATGCTGCCTCCCATGTAGCTGAGGTCACGGTGCGTGCACCCAAATGCCATTATTTGGGCCCAAAGGGCGCCTCCGAGTAGGGTGGCGAGGTATTCCAGGGTGCTGGGACTCCAGCCTGTGTTTTGCTGCTCGGAAAAGGCGAGGCTCACTTTTGCCCAGGTGGGGCTGACGCAGCCAGGACCTGAGCGGGCAGGGTCCGGGGTCACCGACTGCTTGGGGGCCGAGGGCAGGGGCTGGCCACACTTCCGGTAATCAGGACGGTGTGGAGAACAAGGGAGACCCTGCCTTTCTCATCCAGTCTCCTGGGGCAGGCCGCTGTCTGACGGAATTGCTGTTAGGGAAATTTAAATTTAAATGGTTGGTGAACCAACAACATAGCCATTAGTCTCTTCTCTCATAGTGTTTGTTCAACTTCTGCTAGTTGGTTTTCAAGTCACTTCTAAACTCACATCCATAACCTTTCCTCTGAAGCCCAGGATTCCAGGACTCTCACCTGTATCTGTTTCACTGGCTCTTCATGTGTTTACTGTGGAGGGTCTGGGTAGCCCGTCTGCCTGGGTTGCCCTCCTGTCAGAAGTCCCCGCAGTACCTTCTCTGGCTCCAGTCTTGGCCATGCTGTTGGCTTTGCTGTGCTCTCTACCTGGTTACTTTACTGTTCAGATTCATGCTTAGATGTCACGCACTAAGAAGATGCTGTTCTCCCCCTCAACCCCTACCCCATACACAACCAGACATGTCTCTTTTGTGTTAACTGTGCAAATGTAGTTTATTTGTCTTCCTTTTTCGCTGTACAGTAGTCTTTATAAAACAAAGAGATTATTCACGATGGAAACAGGTATTACGCACAATACTTAGTAGTAAAACGCACTTTGCATTGGGGAATGAATGAATAAACGAATGCTTAATTGAGGGATTAATTAGATCAACACTATTGTGTGTTGCAGAATTCTAGCATCTTCTTATGTTGTGCAGTCCTTCCTTTTTTGTTTTATTTTAACAATTTATTGGGGCTGATACAATTCTTTTCACAGTTCATACATATACATACATCAATTGTATAAAGCACATCTGTACAGTCCCTGCCCTAATCATTTTTTTCTCTTTTCTTCTTTTACATTTTATTAGTGACTCAAACAACTCTTACCACAATCCATACATATACATACATCAATTGTATAAAGCACATCCATACATTCCCTGCCCCAATCATTCTCAAGGCATTTGCTCTCCACTTAAGCCCCTTGCATCAGGTCCTCTTTCCCCCCCCCCTCCCTTTTCCCCCCTCCCTCATATGCCCTTGGTAATTTATACCTCGTTATTTTGTCATATCTTGCCCTATCCGGAGTCTCCCTTCCCCCCTTCTCTGCTGTCCCTCTCCCAGGGAAGAGGTCACATGTGGATCCTTGTAATCAGTTCCCCCTTTCCAACCCACTCACCCTCCACTCTCCCAGCATCGTCCCTCACACCCTTGGTCCTGAAGGTATCATCCACCATGGATTCCCTGTACCTCTAGCCCTCATATGTACCAGTGTACAGCCTCTGTCCTATCCAGCCCTGCAAGGTAGAATTCGGATCATGGTAGTTGGGGGGAGGAAGCATCCAGGATCTGGGGGAAAGCTGTGTTCTTCATCGATACTACCTCACACCCTAATTAACCCATCTCCTCTCCTATACCCCTCTATGAGGGGATCTCCATTGGCCGACACTTGGGCCTTGGGTCTCCACTCTGCACTTCCCCCTTCTTTTAATATAATATATATATACACATACATATATACATATACACATATATACACATACATACACACACTTATATCTTTTTTTTTTGCATGATGCCTTATATCTGGTCCCTTGGGCACCTCGTGATCGCACTGGCCGGTGTGCTTCTTCCATGTGGGCTTATTTGCTTCTGAGCGAGATGGCCGCTTGTTCACCTTCAAGCCTTTAAGACCCCAGACACTATCTCTTTTGATAGCCGGGCACCATCAGCTTTCTTCACCACATTTGCTTGTGCACCCATTTGTCTTCAGCGATCCTATCATGGAGGTGTGCAGTCAATGATATGATTTTTTGTTCTTTGATGCCTGGTAACTGATCACTTTGGGACCACTCGATCACACAGGCTGGTGTGTTCTTCCATGTGGACTTTGTTGCTTCTGAGCTAGATGGCCGCTTGTTTATCTTCAAGCCTTTAAGACCCCAGTCACTATCTCTTTTGATAGCCAGGCACCATCAGCTTTCTTCACCACATTTACTTGTTCACCCACTTTGGCTCCAGCCGTTGTGTCGGGAGAGTGAGCATCATAGAGTTCCAATTTAATAAAAGAAGGTATTCATGCATTGAGGGAGTGTTTGAGTAGAGGCCCAAGGTCCTTCTGCCACCTTAATACTTGACCTATAAATATAGACACATAGATCTATTTCCCCATCCTCCTATATATATATGCATGTACATGTCTTTGTCTAGACCTCCATGAATGCCCTTTGACTCCTAGCTCTTTCCTCCATCTCCCTTGACCTTCCTCCTGCCCTACTACCATGCTTCATCGCCACCTGGGCTAGAGTATACCTCTTCTCTAAGCAACCTTACCCTTGATCATTTCCCACCAGGCCTGCCACTCCCCCTTCTCTACCATTTGGGGTCCCATGTTTTTTCCCTTGTCCCTGGGTTTGTTAACACCACTTCCTTACCCCCCCCTACCCCCCCACCCCAAGTCCCCCCGGAACTGTCGGTCCCGTTGTTTTTCCTCCAGATAGTTCATCCAGCCTGTCCTATTCAGACAGACCTGTGGAGTCACTAACATGCACGAAAACTAGACAGAGGAACACAAAGCAACAGTATACAACCAGACAACAAAACAACCAAAACAAACCACTGAAAAAGAACAGAACAAAACAGTTCACAAGAGAAAAGCTTGTAGTTAGTTCAGGGATCGTTTGCTGGCCCTTAGGAGCGTTTTCCAGTCCAGTCTGTTGGGGTACCACGCCCTGGCCCCAAAGTCCACTTTCAGCATTCCCTGGGGACCTTGCCACTCCATTCCCTTACTGTTCCGCTGCACTCCCCCAGTGATTTGCCTCGGTGTGGTGGGATCAGGTCAGGTGCAATTCCCACACTGTGTCTCCGGTGCTGTCCCCTGTATAGCCCTTAGTCACTGAGGGGCATCATGTCTCATAGTAGGGCCAACCATGTTGTTCTCTCTGTGGACTGGCTGCTCTACTCAGGAACATCATCATCACGGCCTGGTGGGCCTGGCTGTGCTCCACTCTCTCCTCCTGCCCCTTCATCTGCTCCCGTGTGCTCTGATCAAATATGTCCATCTCCCATAGCTGCAGAGTCAATGTCGTCCTTTGGAACAAATTCTTTTTGGGGGAGGGGCAGGAATCCACTTAATTTATGGTGCTGGGGCCAGCCTCCCAGACCTCTCCACTGGTTCCCTCCTCCACGCCGGGATATTGCATTCACACCTTGCGACACTGGGTTGAAGTCTGGTCCCACTTTCCCTGTGGAGATATAAACCATACCCTCCCCTTGGGTGGATTAATGCCCCATTTCTGTCATGCTGATTGTACTTACCTCAGGGGACTCATGTTGTACCTGTCCCTTTGGGTCTGGCTTACCTCGCTTAACATAATTCCTTCCAGCTCTTCCCATGAAATAACGTGTTTCATGTGCTCATCGGTGCTTTTTAGTGCTGCATAATACTCCATTGTGTGTATGTGCCAAAGTTTGCTAATCCACTCGTCTATCGATGGAAACTTAGGCTGTTTCCAAGTCTTTGCTATTGTGAATTGTGCCGCAATAAACTTTGGAGCGCATATGACTGGTCGTGTTTTATTTGCTGCTTCCACCGGGTATATGCCCAGTAGAGGGATGGCTGGGTCGTAGGGTAGATCAATTTCCATTTTCTTTAGGTATCACCAGGTTGCTTTCCACCCTTCCTTTCTTTTTCCCTTAATTTATCTCTGGGTTGTATTTGCTACAAGTACTCATTATCAGAGTCCACTGAATGAGGTGTTTATTATCTGAAACTTTCTATAAACCAATTGAGATAAGAGTAACTTTTAGCATGTTGTATAAAAATGTTTTGAAATCCTTATCTTCATAAGAATTAAAAAAGCTGATAAAGATTCCAAAGATAACATCTTTCCAAAATTGGTGTGTACTTTTTAATATGCAATAAATCTTAAATCAATATCTGATTTATGGCTTATAGGATCATATAAGGTCATTTATGCCAGGGTAAGTACAAAGAAATATTTCGACTGGGTTCTAGTTTATGCATGGATTTACTATAGACAAAATGTGTTAACACTGTGTCTGCAGTGAACGACTACAGACAAGTTCTCACAGTAATGCAATTGTCTCAGTCTTCACAAGACCAAAGTCTTGGCTTTGTTTTGTTTCATGTGACCATGGTGGTGGGCCTGTTCTTTATCTTCCTCCAAGAATATCTTTTCATATTATACAAATTTGTAAACACATTTATCAACCGTGGACCTATGATCCTTCGAAAATAAGTTCCAATTAAAACAGTGGCTTCAGGAAGGGTCCACTTGGCCAATTACATGCAGGCAGGAAGGTCCTCTCAGAAGTCAGGTGAATCTTTAGGGGAATTGAAAATGAATATTATTGATGGCTTTACCCAAAGGATATAGGACAAACAAAGGACTTATTGTGATGAACTTTTAAGACAACTAAAAATTGCTTCGGTGAAGAGAAGCCAGATGCGGTAGGGTGGGTTCTCTTGTACGTGTAAGTATATAGGAAGAGAATGGTACCAGGAAGGGGCTTACACAGTTGTCGACAGATGAATGGTTGAAGTCTGTGGGTTAGATGTAAGCAGAAGGCTTCTGACTCCTGTACCTGCAGGGCCCAATGACGGCGAGCAGGAAGATGAAGCAGGAGGTCACAGGTTGGTAGCTGATGAGTTGAATGAATCCAGGATTGGTCTAAGGACCCCAGGGTGAGCAGTCCTCTGCGGGCTCCCGGGCTCCATAGGCTCTTCACAGAAGGTTCACTACCCAGATGCACAATCCAAATCCAGCCTCTGAAGTGAACTAATTGAAACCTGCCTCAATGGCATCAAGACCGTGACCACATGAATCGTTGGTTGTTTCACAGAAGATTGCTGTGTCATACCATCCGAGAATCCTGGCACACCCCTGTGGATATAAAACTCCATTATCACACAGAAGGAACCCTAGTGGTGCAGACTTTAACCATTGGGCTCAAACGTGATAAGAGAAAGATGGGGCTTTCTCCTCCTGTAAACAGTTAGAGCCTCAGAAAGTTGGATCAGCTCTACCGTGTCCTGGCATTGACTTGATGGCAGTGGATGAGACAGCCAGGGTGCAGTATAGCACGGAGGAAACATACAACATTCCTCTAGTTCTTTAATGCTTCCTCCCCTGCCTTTTGCCCCAATATCATGACCCCAGTTCTGCCTTACAAACCCTGCTTGTCTGGAGCTTGTACCCTGGTACAGATAAGAGCTCTTGACACATGGAATCCAGGACAGATAAAACCCTCAGGAACAGTAATGGGAGTAGCTAAACCATGAGGGTAGGGAGAAGGTGGAGGGAAAAGGGGGAAACCTATCACAGTAATCAATGCATAACACCCCCACTCACTCCCCACCCCAGGGTGACAGACAACAGAAACATGGGTGAAAGGAGACATCAGATATTGTAAGATAGGAAAATAATAATAATAATTTATAATTTATCAAAGGCTCATGAGGGAGGGAGGCTAAGCAAGGAAGGTAAAAAAAGATGAACTGATACCAAGGGCTCAAGTAGAAGGAATATATTTTTTAAAGGATGATGGCAACATATGTACAAATGTGCTTGATGCAACTGATGTATGGGTTATTATAAAAGCTGTAAGAGCCCCTGATAAAATGATTTATTTAAATGTATATATATAGACCTCAATGGAGAATATGTTGAGAACAATAGCTTGTTGATAGCTTTGATTAATAAGAGTTTCTATGATTTTGTAGCAATGTTTTTACCTACCTTTACATATAGGCTATTGTTCAGATTCTTGAGTTCTGGTCTTTTTTTGTTGTTGTTGCTGTTATTAGGCTGAGTAATGTTTTTTTGTGTGTGTTTTAAATCCTTTTATTGGGGCTCATACAACTCTTATCAAGATCCATACATACATCAATTGAGTAAAGCACCTTTATACATTCATTGCCCTCATCATTCACAAAATTCACCTTCTGCTTGGGTTCCTGGAATCAGTTCATTTTCCTTTTTTCCCTCCCTCTCCCTCCCCACTCCCCTATCCCTCATGAACCCTTAATAATTTATAAATTATTATTTTATCTTACACTGCCCGGCATCTGGTCTTTTCCTTTGTGACTTTTTCATAAAACATGTGATATAATATAATTATAAGAATATAATATAATCTCTAATATAATTATAAGAAATATACACAATATTTATTATTTGATTGACACCCCTGTAATTTTTAAAATCATTTTATTGGGGGCTCATACAACTGTTATCACAGTGAATGCATCTCTTGGGTAAAGCACAGTTGTCCATTCATTGCCCTCATCATTCTCAAAACATTTGCTCTCTACTTAAGCCCCAGGTATCAGCTCCTCATTTTTCCCCCTCTCTCCCCACTTCCCCCTCCTTCCTGAGCCCTTGATAATTTGTAAATTATTATTTTTTCATATCTTACACAGTCCAATGTCTCCCTTTACCCACTTTTCTATTGTCCTTCCTCCAGGGTGGAGGTTATATGTAGATCCCTGTAATCAGTTGCCCCTTTCCACCCACCTTCCCTCCACCTTCCCAGTATCGCCATTCTCACCACTGGTCCTGAAGGGATCATCTATCTTGGATTCCCTGTGTTTCCACTTCTTCTCTGTATCAGTGTACATTGTCTGGTCTAGCCAGATTTGTAAGAGAGAATTGGGATCATGATAGTGTGTATCTGGGGAGGGAGAGTGGGGGAACTAGAGGAAAGTTGTATGTTTCATTGTTGCTACACTGCACCCTGACTGGCTCATCGCTTTCCTGTGACCCTTCTGTAAGAGGATGTGCAGTTGTCTACAGATGGGCTTTGGGTTCCCAGTCTGCACACTTCCTCATTCACAATGATATGATTTTTCATTCTTTGATGTCTGATATCTGATCCCTTCAACACCTGGTGATCACACAGGCTGGTGTACTTTTTCCATGTGGGCTTTGTTGCTTCTTAGCTAGATGGCTGCTTGTTTACCTTCAAGCCTTTAAGACCTGAGATGCTATATCTTTTGATAGCTGGACACCATCAGCTTTCTTCACCATATTTGCTTATACACCCATTTGTCTTCAACTATCATATTGGGAAGGTGAGCACACAATGATATGATTTTTGTGTTCTTTGATGCCTGATAACGGATCCCTTCGACACCTTGTGATTGCACAGGCTGGTGTGCTTCTTCCATGTGGCCTTTGTTGCGTCTCAGATAGATGGCTGCTTGTTTACCTTCAAGTCTTTATGATCCTAGACCTGCTTTGTCTTCAGTGATTGTGTTGGGAAGGTTAGTATCATGGAATGCCAGTTTAATAGATCAAAGTGCTCTTGCATTGAGGGAGTACTTGAGTGGAGGCCCAAAGTCCATCTGTTACCTTAATACTAAACCTATAGATATATGCACATAGATCTCCCATCCACATATATAAATATATTTACATATATTACATATCTTTATTTAGACCTCTATAAATGCCCTTTGCCTTGTAGCTCTTTCTTCTATTTCCTTTAACTTTCTTCAGCTTTAATTTGGGTTTCAGTAATTCCTCTTGGTTACATTACCCTTGATCATGCCCTACCAAGCCTCCTTCACCCTCCTCATCACTGATTTGGATTTGGATCACTTGTTGTTCCCTTGTCCCTGGGTTTGTTAACAACACTTCCTTGCCCCCCACCTCCCCTTCTCCCATGTCCTCCCGTAACTGTCTGTCTCGTTATTTTCTCCTCCAGATTGTTTAGCCAGCCTATCTTATTTAGACAGACCTGCGGAGATAATAATATGCACAAAAAAAGGCAGAGCAAAACCAAGCAAAAAAAAGAAAAGAAAACAACAACAAACAAAAAGCCAATGACAAACAACAACAAAGAAAAACTTGTAGTTAGTTCAAGGACTGTTTGTGGGCTTTTAGGAATGTTTTCTGGTTTCAAATCTGATGGGGTGCCAAGCCCTGGCCCCAAAGTTTATTTTTGGTATTCCATGGGGACTTTGTTCCTCTGTTTCCCTTGCTGTTCTGTTGCATGCCCTTGGTATTTTGTCTCAGTGTGTGGGATCAGATCAGGCACAATTCCCACACTGTGTCTCCAGTGTTGTCCCTTGTAGGGCTATGACACCCAATGAATTTAATGAATACTTGAGAGGGTGACCATTTGGGTACTGAAATGCATTCTTGTGTTGATACTGATTGAGGTAATTACATACTCTATTGTCAACTTGAGTGAAGGGGTGGAGTCTAGCCTGTCACTCAGATCTCAGTTTGATGACCTCATTTGGAGGCTCAACAGATATAAATAGCTCACTGGAGGCCAGACCCAGTCTCTCTGCCTTCCCTTTCCTGCTATTGAGACTTTCGGAGAGCTGGGGGAGACATGTGGACAACCATGCCAGTGTTAGATGCTTCCATGATCACTGGATCCACAAGACTCTCTACCCACTGGCCTGTGATCTTCCTGCATTCAGCATCACTGCTTGTGCTGCGTGAGTCTAAAGAGGAATTTATGGACTAGTATCAGACATATGGACTAATATCAGACTTTAGACTTATTCTGGACTAGACTGGGACATTTTCTCACTATACAATTGCCCTTTTGTATAAAGGTCTTTCTTATACACATGAGTGTCTATGGATTTGTTTTAGTCAATCCTGACTATCACATCGATATTCCAACTCAATATTTATTCCTAGGAAACTGAACTGTTTTGATAGTTCAGCAAAGACTTTGTGGATCTGATATGGGAAGGTCATATGTATGCTCTGGAAAACCATTTAGGGAAAAGATTTCTGATTATTACCAGGCTTGTATCCAGACTCTGAGGCATTTTGGAGATGCATCAATTTCTTCATGGTAAAATGATGACAGCAGTTTTAAGTTTGTCCGTGTCATTTGGCTAAGCAGACTATTTCCAATAGAATTTCTTAATAGAGCAGCCACAAAATTTATAGGGACTCCTAAAGACTTGTTTGTAAAGTTCTAATGGGATTTTGGGCATAGATGTCTCTTAACCTAAATATATATTAAAAGTCATAAAAGAACATCTTGGAGTAAAACCATCTGCCATGCGTTTTTCAACTGACGTACGAGGCAAACACAGAAACACAGCTACCCACCATTCATGTAAGAAGAAGGCCCTGTGTGCTGGATTGTTACATAGTTTGTTTCACTGTAGTAGCATAACTGACTACTTTCAACCACAACTTATATATTTTTTTTCACTAAAAATATTGGCATCAGTTGTATTCTAATTCATTTAGCATAACACAAAAAGATATATCTCCCAAAGTTGGTAAATATGTTGAAGCATCTATCACCAGTAGATTTTATTTCTCTCTACTTTGCTTCAATAACTATTGCATTAAAGGAAATAAAACTGACAATCCACATTTTTGTTTCTGGAAAAATTAATTTGCATATATAATCTCTATTTCCATGATTTAGTCTGCAGAAATAAATTGTTGCTGGTAGTGGTGTTTTTGAAAGAAATTGTGAAAAGACATGCTGTTCTTTGCTTCATTATGTCAGTTTGAAATCTTAATGCAAATATAAAAACTGAGTATAAAGATTAAGAAGATAAGGCGATTGTAGAGAGTTAAAAATTTGGCCTAACACTCATTACAAAGAAATTCAATTCCTAAAACATGGAACTGAAATACACAATCATATTTGTTAGTATGAATCAGTCTTCGATATTACTTTTTGGACATTTTAGTGATTTGTTCTTCTGTATCTTGCTCATGCTCATGGTAAAATAAATAAAGGGAATCATAAGAAAAAAAATTGTTGCCAATGTAGACTGTATTTTATTTTTGCCTGTTGCTGAGTAACAAATTATCCCAAATCTCAGTGGGTTAAATCAACACACATTTATTATATTTAAGTGTCTGATTGAGGCATTGGGTATGGCTTGGCTGGGTTCACTGGTACAAAGTATCTCACAAGTCATCTATCAAGCCATCCACTGAGGATGGAGTCATTTCAAGGCTACATTGGTGAGGGATTTGCTTGCAAGCTTACTCACTTGGTTGCTGGGTAGGATTCAGTCCAGCAGGAGGGCTGCTTTCAGTGCTTGGTAAATGCTCGTTTCTTGCCACACATTGTGGCAACCACATTGTGATTGACAGCAGGGTGGCTTATATCACCAGAACAACCAACCAAAAAAAGCTATGATGGGAATGCTAGCAAGAAGAAGCCAACGCCTCTCAGAACCTATTCTCAACAGCACTACCTTCCTATCTAGTAGTGAGGGATCACTGTGAGATATTGTAGATATCGTGTATCATATTTATCCACTGCTCTATGCATAACTTTTTTTGGTAGAACGTATTGCAGTAGCAATATTGACAAGTTGCCAGAGCTCTGATGGTGTAGTTGGACTGCTAACTGAAAGGTCAGCTGTTCAAATCTACCAGTCGTTCCACAGGAGAAAGATGAAGCAATTTATGCTCCTGAATCTTTACTGGCTCAGCAGCCAAAGAAATGAGAGCTGCTCTTTTCTCTAGAGACCAGGAGTTGAGTTCCCCTCAGTGGTTCTGCGTTGGTTTGATTCAGTTGATTCAGACTCATGGCAACCCATGTGTGCAAAGCTAAAACTCTCGCATGTGGTTTTCAATACTTGACTTAAAAAAAAATTACTCATATATCTCCAGGCCTTTCTGTTCTTAATGCCAGCATTTTGGTTAACAGCTTAATGTGTTAACCATTTGCTCCACCAAAGAACTCTGGTTGCAATCTTATGCGAATGGAACTATGGTTCCAGCGTAGCAGCAATAAGCTGTGGTCTCCTTTGTATTAGTCTCATGTGTAAGACATTTCATCCATACCTGACATTTCATTCATACATGTCTCCTATGTGAGTTCTATGAAGGCAGATCCATGTCCTGTTAACCTTTGTCCCCTGCTCACCCCTCCTCCAACACAGCCCCCCCCCACACACATTATATTTGTAGGACTTTCAGAGAAAGCGGGCTTATAGAAATGTGATAAAATTTTCATGAGTAAATGATTGATTTATTCTCTAGACAATACTACGTTGGCATACAATTCCTACTAGGTGTATAAATTTGTGTTTAGAGGTAAAATTAGTAAGGGTAATTCCATAAACTATTAGAATGCTTTGGTATCTTATTTTCTTACCTATCAGACACCCTATGGAACATAGGAGGGCTTTCAAAAAGCCATTGGCTTTTCATTCCATTTCCCCAGCCCTTTCAAGACACATGAAGGGACCCTTGTTATGTAATGGGCTGCTAACTTCAAAATCATTGGCTCCTCTGCTCCACGCCTATGAAAGCTACAGTTTCACTAACTCACAGGGCAATTCTACCCTGACCTACAGGGTTTCCTTGAGTCAGTATTGACTCAATAGCAGGGAGTTCGGTTTTTATTTGAGTTTTCATAGTCACACAGAGAATTCATTAGAAACCGGAAACAACTGCTAACAGAGTAGTCAGGCCTTTGGGAGCAAGAATTGACTATTACTCACCAAATCCATCAGTGCTTAAAGTTTGAAAATGTATGTATTCTTAGGTTCAGCCAATGCATACTGCGGTCTACAGAGATATATACAAATATTTTATCTAATCAGTGAATGAATACTAGTATATGAGAAACTACCTACCTTTATGTTTATTTTATATGTCAAATGACTAAAGAAGAAAGAGAAGTTAAAGGAAAAGGAAAGGTTTGAGTTGATTTGATTAAAGAACGCTTGTTGGAGGACATCATTTTACAGAGGCTCACTTCTTTATTTTATAAATGGCTGGAGCTAGATGGTCGAGCAGAGAAGAGGGCAAAGAGGTCTTTAGGTATACAAAAGGACCAACTGGGCATCTTGCTGACATTTAAATTCTAATCAATTATATTTCAAGTCTCAGAGTCACTGCTATTGAATTAATTTTGATGCAGAGTGACCCTACAGGGCAGAGTAGAATTGCCACTGTCGGTTTCAGAGGCTGTAACTCTGTAAGAGAGCAGAAACACTCATAGCTCTCCTGAGAAGCTGCAAGTGGGTGTGAAGTGGTGATCTGGTGGTCAGCTGATCTGGTGGGTGTGAAGTGCTGTCTGGTGGTCAGTTGATCTGGTGGGTGTGAATTGCTGATTTTGTGGTCAGCTGATCTTGTGTGTGTGAAATGGTGATCTGGTGGTCAGCTGATCTGGTGGATGTGAAGTGGTGATCTGGTGGTCAGCTCCCAACAGAAAACACTGTGTTACCGGGGCTGTCAAGTAGACATGCACATTCTCAGCAGAGGATTGAATTTAATGAATTGTTTACAAGCCCTAGTTCTAAGTCAGACCTATATATTCAAAAACATTTAATATACACATATTTCTCATTTCAGCAATTTCACAGATTAAGTGCATCATTATAAGCTAAACTTTACCAATAGACTCTACCCTGCTTATATAATCCATTTCCTCCCTTGAATATTTAGTGTTGCCTTTATGTAAGAAGAGTCAATGCAAGAAGTTTTGAACATAAGGCGACTAGAACTCTTTTCAAACTACTAACCAGACTCAGCCCATGTGTTCTGGTTTTTAAATAGATAGCCTCTGGGTTATAAATACAATCTATTCCAAGCTATGTCATGAAGCTGAATTTCAAGGTTGCTTGGAACAGATACTTTATTTTAATGAAGATCCAAAAAAACCCCAAAAAGAGACTGGATGGCTGTTCACTGAGAATTGGACTGGTAACCAAAGTCCTCCAGGTAGTAAGATGAAGCTGTCTGAGATTTACAACCTCCGAAACCCCAAGAGGCAGTTCTCCTTTGTCTCACAGGGCTCCCTCCTGTGAGTCAGAATCCACTCAGTGCCAGTAGGTTTGTGGACTTGCTGTTATTTTGAAAGTGCCAGAGAGGAGAAGTGGTGGTACAGGAGGTTAAGGTTGGTGGTTCAAATCCACCAGCCACATTGTGCTGGAAGGATTAGCCAGTCTGCCTCTTTAAAGATTTACCGCCCTAGAAACCCCCGGGAGCAGCGCTACTCTATCTTCTAGAACCGGTCTGAGCAAAATGACTCCACAGCAGTGGATTACTTTGGTTTTCATGTAGGAAAGATCTAAAGTCTTTGTCATGCTTAAATCAGTCTTGGAAGGATAGCCAGGATGCTCCTAAAGCGATGACAGTGAGACTCATCTCCTGTCCTTTGGGGATGCTATCAGGAGGGACCAGTCCCTCGAGAAGGACATCACACTAGGCAAAATGGCGGATCAGCAGACGAGAAAATGACCTGCAAGGTAATCGATTGGCACCGCAGCTACAGCGGTGGGTCCAACACAAACACTACAAAGCACCAGACAGTGTTTCACATTCTGTTGTCCATAGTAGTCGCTATGAGATGGAACCGATTGACAGTACCGAACAACCAAAACAATGGACATGGAGGAAAATTAGAATACATAGATCATATTCTTTTTTTTCCCAATGATAACACAATTATGAGTTTATTAGGGAAGTTAACAGACGACCACAAGCCATGATCATAAAACATTATGCATACAGCCACTGGTTCACAACAATACCTCTCCTCAGCCAGCAGTCAAGTCTCTGCCCGGTCCTCAGCCGCATGGTCTCTTGGCCTCTGCCTCTGTGGGTCAGCCAGTCTGCTCACTGCTCTTGCTGCTCCTCTGAGCTGTCTCACGGTCTTACTTCAGCCTCCTGTCTTCATGGGGCTTGGTCTTGGCAGGCTCCTTTGGTGGTTCTTCTTTCTTTCTTTTTACATTTTATTAGGGGCTCAAACAACTCTTATCACAATCCATACATATACATACATCAATTGTATAAAGCACATCCGTACCTTCTTTGCCCTAATCATTCTCAAAGCATTTGCTTTCCACTTAAGCCCTTTGCATCAGGTCCTCTTTTTTTCCCCTCCCTCCCCTCTCCCCACTCCCTCACGAACCCTTGATATTTTATTGATTGTTATTTTGTCATTTCTTGCCCTATCCGGAGATCACATTCTTAGTCTTATGTTCACTGCACAGACTAAAGTGCACAGGAATTTCCATCTAAAATCGAGTGGGGGTTGTGCAATTGCTCACTGCGCATATCCACTGGGAATGATTGCGTGTGTAATATAGTGAACTGGGGGTCAGGGTGCTGCAGAAGACTGCTGTATAATTATGTTTCTACAAATAGTCTAAGGCTATATTATCTCCAGAGCAAATTGTTGATAACTCGAATTTTTATAGTTTTTTTCTTGTTAGTCTCTTGACCTTCCTTCAAGTGGCTCCACAATAAGCAATATTTGCTCCTTAGAGGCAACTAGGGACACAGAAATTGGAAAGTAGCCTGGTGTAGAGCGTGTTAGATCTTGGTGAGAAATCCACTCCCCAAAGCAGCCTTTGTGCGTGTTAATTCTCTGAAGTCACCACTGCATTCGGAGAGTTTAGTCATCGAAAATATGATCCTTTTTCTTCTAGGAAGAATCTCATTGTGGTAATTTGTGCTATATAAATGGAGAACAATTTTAATAAGTATCTGAAAGGTGACCTAAAGAAGATGGAATTTACCGTATAATGGATATGGAACAATAGGATTAATAGCAAATGCAAGTAAAATGTTGCTAAAGATAATTAAGAGCTGAAGGGGGAGCTACTGGAAATTCAAGCCAGGTTCAGAAGTGGATGTGGAACGAAGGATATAATTGCTGGGATCAGATAGATCCTGGCTAAAAGCTGAGAACATCAGAAAGGTGTGTATTTTTTCTTTTATTTAATTTCACAGGTTTTAGACTATTTAGATCATACAAACTATTGAAAACATTTTGAAGAATGGAATTCCAGAACACTTGAAGGCGCTCCTAGGGAAGCCACATATGGAATAGGAGTCATGTTTATTTAAATCAGGGTTTGATTATTTATTCAGTCTGTATGCTGCGTTATAATCTCAGAAGTTGGATGCTATGAAAAAGAAAGCAGTATCAGGGTCGGAGAAAGACCCCTTAACAACTTGGTACATGCAGCTGCCACAAGCCAAGGGGACTTGGAATACTTCTTGATGAGGACCAAGATTACAGTCTGTAGTCTAACAACTTCACACTGGGAATAACGGGCCACATCACAATGAGCGGGGTAAAGATGGCTGTGGTCAAGGGTTTACTTGGATTCCCAATTGGTGCCTGTGGAAGCAGAAACCACAGTAGGAAAGAGAAAGCCTATTACCCGGATCCCTGAAAGAGTAAAGCAGCAGAGACATCACTTTGAGGACTAAGGTGGACCAAATCCAAGACTTGGTATTTCCTTTCCAACAGTTTTATTGGCATATAATTCACACAATTCAATATTTCAGTTACATCAAGGAGAGTAGTACAATCTCACCACAATCAGTTTTAGAACATTTTCTTCATTCTTGTACTCATTATCATCTCTCCATTTCCCCTCAGCCTCCCTTGCCATACCCCCAACAACCTGTTAACCCAATTGCTATCTCTATAGATTTACCTATCCTGGATTTTACACATAGAAAAGCATTTAAAAACAAACAAAAACACCTAACAAGAATAAAAAAGTAAAACAGAGAAACACTTCCATCGAAAGGAAAGCAGATTATGCTCATTTAGCTTAGGGTGCATCTCAGAGGTGCATCGTCATTGGGGATCACCCTCTCAAAGCTGTGTTCTTTGTTTCTTTATTTTTCAGTAAATGAAACCCAGGGATGTTGAGCCTACAGGGAAATAAAATATAACAAGGGTTTTGGGGAAGGGGGATATAAAGGGGGGTGATATCAAGAAGTCCAGGAAAGTATGTTTTAGAAAATATACATGATCACACCTTCCCGACACGATTGTTGAAGAAAAATGTTTGCATGGGCAAATGTGGTGAAGAAAACTGATGGTGCCCGGACATTGCATCTGCGGTTTTAAATGTTTGAGGATAAACAAGGGGCCATCTAGCAGAAGCACACCAGCCTGTCTGACCACGAAGTGTAGAAGGGACCAGGTATCAGACATCAAAGAATTAAAAATCATATCAGTGGGTGCCCACCTTCCTCATATGATCACTGAAGACAAGCGTGTGCATAAGCAAATGTGGTAAAGAAAGCTGATGGCGCCCGGCTATCAAAAGATATAGTGTCTGGGGTTTTAAAGGCTTGAAGATAAAAAAGCGGCCATCTAGCTCAGAAGCAACAAAACCCGCATTGGAGAAGCACACCAGCCTGTGTGACCACGAGCTGTCAAAGGGATCAGGTATCAAGCATCAAAGAACAAAAAGTCATATCATTGTAAATGTAGGTGAGTGCAGAGTGGAGACTCAAAGCCCATTGGTAGACAACTGGACATCCCCTTACTGAAGGTATATGGGGAGGAGATGAGCCAGTCAGGGTGCAGGGTAGCAATGATAAAACATATAACTTTCCTCTAGTTCTTAAATGCTCCCACCCCCACTATCATGATCCCAATTTTACCTTACAAATCTGGCTGGACCAGAGGATGTACACTGGTACAGATAGGAACTGGAAACACAGGGAATCAAGGACAGATGACTCCTTCAGGACCAGTGGTGAGAGTGGCGATGCCTGGAGGGTGGAGGTAATGTGGGGTAGAAAGGGGGAATTGATTACAAGAATCTAATGTATAGCCTCCTCCCTAGGGGATGGACATCACAGAAGAGGGCGGGGGAGACGTCAGACAGTGTCACATATGATAAAAAATAATAATTTATGAATTATGAAGGGTTCATGAAGGAGGGGGAGTGAACTATGGAATTATATGACATATGTATTGGCACCCAAGTTATAGAAAAAATTTTTTAAAAGCCATAGATCCAGGAATGAGTTTGGGCTCACACTAAGTCCTAGTTCCAACTTAAGAACAATCAGTTTTTACATCATGGCCCTGCTCAATATTCACCTTCATGAAATTATAACTGAAGATAAGGGTGCTATAACAAAGTGGGAAGAAAGCAGAGGGTGCTTAGCTATCAATAGGAATAGTGTCTGGGGTCTTAAAGGTTTGTATTCAAACAAGCAGCCATCTAAGCGAGGAGTCAATTAAGTCCACATGGAAGAAACACACTGGCCTCTGTGATCCAAAGATTGCAATTACAAATCTCGAATATGGTGAGGAGAAAAGCATCAAGCAAAAATTATGGACACCCCATGTTTGGAGGGTTAAGGGGGGACAGTGGGAGCCTAAACCCATCTGCAGAGTATCTAGTCAGAGTGAGCCACTGGCAGATCCACTCTTGCCATAGGCAAGTCTCAAACATCATTACTATCAGGCAGAGACCATGATAATCTTGATTATGTTGGATCAACTTTGATACCTGGCCAATTGACCATCCTATAGACATTACCTGGATTTATTCTGGGTACGGTATCTCTTACTGGTTTCATGACAGAAATTTGTTCCCCGGCTTTTTGAATGTTATTGGAGGTCTCTTCCTTTTTACACATTATTTGTCTTTATGTCTGTATACTATTATGTTTTTATTCTTATAACCTTAGTGAGAATTAGTTTTTATTATTGTTTTCTGTTTGTTCTCCCAGCTATGAAGCACAGGAGGAGTGGATGCATGAGATGAATTAGTCCAAGGTGTCCTCAGGAAGACAGGGATGGGTGGGGTGGGGTAGTGGTAGGGACAGTAAGGGGATTTCAGGATTCATCATGAAGAAAGGGAAAGGAGCATGTGAATGCATGCTGACTGCATAACTCATCTTAGAGGCAATTTAACCTGGCAGGGGGATGCTCTAAATTGATGTGTGTGTGTGTGTGTGGGGGGGGGGTGATTGGACAATTATCTTGAGATGATTGAATGACTGAACTATTGAATTATATGATATGTAAATTACTTGTCAATGAAACCGTGGGAAAAAATCAGGAAAGATTTAAAACGAAAAGAAAATAAAGCAGAAAATATTAAAAACTAGAACAAATTTGAATGGATCATAAGGGAGATCAAATGTTAGAGTCCCAAAATGTAACCTAACTTCATCTACAACAATCCACTTTCCAAAGAGTTCTGCATGCTGGCATCACTGATCCATGGTCAGAGGGGGGTCAACAGAGGCTAAATCCATGTGTATTGCCCCTTCACTGTTTTTTCATGGTTGAAATTATGATTATTATTTTTATTATTAGTTGGGACTTACGTAATACAAATATCATTCCCAATTTCCATCATGTCATTCAGAGTGTACAATTGCTACTGCAATCAGTTTCCAAACATTCCCTTTCTACCTGGACTCCTTGACATCAATCATCTCCCTTTTACCCCACCTCCACCACTGTTTCCCACCTCTCCCCCATCACTCATTGTATTTGTTGTCCTTTAGGGACATTGATCCTAGGTTCCATATACCTAAAACAGAAAAGCATATAGCATGATTTCAAGAGGCTAAATTCCATACATAACATCTCCAAGACACAACCTAATATGAATAAACAAAAATTGAAGAAAACCATACAAACCAAAAATACAGAACATTTTGGAAACCAGAGCAGGTCTAGCCCGTATCACAGGGGTGAATCTACTGACAACGTTTTTACTGCTCAGGTCAGGTGTATGCCTTCGATCTATACTCCTCTCTCGCCAGCACTCTGCTCAGTGACCACTTTCCTGTCTGCCCTTAAGTTTAGACAGGGCAAGTGCTCCAGAGGCTTATTTCCTGAGTAGATCCACAGACGAGTCTTGGGCTCCACTGTCATCCATCGCTGTCTGCACAGCAGATTCTCACCGCTTAGGCTCTCATTCAACTTCCGATTATATGCGTTCCAACTCTTCAGTGGCTACTGTTGGCATGTTTCTCCCATGTGGCCTAGATTGACATCTCACTCAGAGGGCTGTTTGCTTAGAGACAAGCCTTTACAGTCCCAGATGCTATTTTATCTGATAACTGAGTACTGTCTGAATTCTGCTTCACATTTTGCTATAACACTTGCATCTTCTGTATTCCCTTCCTGAGAGTGAGTGTGGAACAGGACCATGATGTAAGAACAATTGTTCTTAAGTTGGACCTGGGATTTAGTACAAGTCCAGAGCTCATTCCTGGACCTATGTTGCTTTTTAATTTGCTTTAGTTTGGGGTGTAATACATATGTCATTCCACAATTCTATTCACAGAAATATTTTACAGCTCCTTCATGTCAAACGTAAGTATACACTCACTTCCATCATCAGTCATCAAACATGCCTTTGCTTCTTGCATTTCTTGACACCATCTCCCTCTTATCTCCGCCCCGCCCCCTCTGTGTCCCACCCACCCCAACCCCTGGTTCTGTTCAGTTTGATTTCCCTATAGGCTCAATGTCTCTGGGTTTCATTTGCAGAAAAAATCAAGAAACAACTTCAAGAGGTTGACCTCCAATAGCGATGCACCTCTGAGATACACCCTGTATGTACAAGCAAAAGTCAAATATAACCAAATGGCCATCACAGGATTGCCAGATCAATACACGTCTTAATACAGTACACAGGGAATTGATGCACCCAAACCTTTTTTTGTCTGCCAACAAAGAGTACACCATTCTTGGTACAGCTGTTTGCTGCTTCCTCAGATACCGTGTACTTCTCAGCTTACATCCTTTGGTTGCAAATGTGTATCTGCAGCAGAGTTCCCCCAGCGGAGTTCTCACATGGGCTCTCACTGATGCAGCCACTCAGCATGCTGTGCGTCCCAAGATCTAGGATTCTGTGTCCTGGAGTGCCATGCCACCCAGCCTGGGTTCCTGGGCTGCCCCCAAATGCCCTAGATCAATTCTGCCCACATGCTGCACCCCACTAAAGACTCGTCCCACCTACTTCCCCCAAGAGCATCCTCAATCTCACCTTTCTCCCCCTGGAGGTCAGCCCTCCCCTCCCCCCAACAGACATGCACCTATGTTCCCCCAATCGTGAGCTTTTCCTCTCCCCTCTGTTGTGTGGCCTCTCCCATCAGTATGCCTAGACCCTCTGACAGGGCTCAGGGTGACCTGACCCCAGATTCACATAGCTACCTCTCAGCAGGCAGCACCCCCTCCTTCCCATCTGTTTGATCCCAAGTGTCATGAGGTGCTGTCTGGCCAAGTGACTTACAGTATACTTACTACTTGGAACAAGTGATTTACAGTGTACATACTACTTACTACTTGGAGCAGATGTGGTGTGGTTCATCGACACTGGTCTGGCTCTTTACCAGCAAGCCATGGTATTTTCAAGAACATCCATGTATGTGAAATTTGGATAAAGAAGATTGCAGAAGAATCAATTCATTTGAACTATGATGGTGGCAAAAAAAATATTGAAAATAACATGGACAACCAGAAGAGCAACAAATCTGTCTTATAACCAGAATGCTTCTTATTTTAAAAGACGGCGAGATTTCATCTTAAATACATTGTACTTACATGCCATGTGCTCCAGAGGAGTCTCCAGAATACAGTGTTCCCCAGAGAGCTCAGTACCTGGAAGAGACGGAGGGACACAGTGGCTGCAACATTGGCCTCAAGCAGAACGTTGTGAGGATGGTGCAGGACTGGGTGGCATTTGATTCTGTTGTACAAAGGGCTGACGGGAGTTAGAGCTGCCTGGGGATATCTAATTACAAACAGCAAATAAAAAACAACTAAACAGTGAATAGTGTATTTTTCTTTCTTGAATGAGCAAAATCAACTAGCCTGGGTCTGCACTAACTGTAAACAAAATAAAAGGGCTACTTGACAGTTCACATTATTATGATTTCTAAACATGTGAAGTATTATTCTGTTTGCTTACATGATAGACTCCATGTGAGCTGAAGAAATAATAATTGTCTTACTTAATGAGTGTTTATTGGGGACAAATATTTCATCCTTTTAAGTGAAATATTTAATGACTCCCCAACAAAACCTATTCTTTTCTCCTCACCAAAAGCATGTCAAATATATTGCATCCTGGACTTTGAGCTTTGTAGCACAGTCTCTGTAAGAGTTGTCTTTGAGAAAACGAGGAAATGATTTTCTTTTTCTTGGATCCCAGCTCTGGACACTATCCTACCAACTCTTTATCCTGCTGATGAGGAAACAGAGACTCAAGGGTGTTAAGTGACTTGCAATTAAGTACACGGATGCTTTCATTTTGTTTTCTCTTGTCTCAGTGTCTGTGGAATGAATAGCCCCCCCCCTTTTTTTTCATTCCCCCCACAGTGGACAATTCTGAACTCAAAAGCAAAATACCTTTGCTGCCCTGCGCACTACTTTTGCTTAAACGTTGCCTGTCACAAATGTGGTAAGTTCAATAAACAGTAGCTGGTAGAGCCAGTGTTGGAGGTGACTCTTGCTCTGATTGAACGGGGGTGGGGGTGGGGGAGGGTTGCGGGGGGAGGGGCAATTGAGTCAAAGCAAATGGTTGCAATGGGCATTATGAGTTCTGTAGACAGGCGACTTTTCTTGTCATTGTTCTTTCATGATTGAAGGAGTGAGAACGGCTCCCTGCCATTCTGTCTCTCAAACTCTTCCACGTTGATGAAGAGCAAGGGTTTTCGGTGTCACACGTGGTTCCGTTCTCTCTCATTTTTCCCTTGCGACTTGGAGTAAATTATTGACGTGGTGCCTGCTTTACGGATTATCGCGGGGACTGAGTGATGTAGTTCCTGTTACAACTTCTAAGAAGAGTTGTTATCTTGTATCATTACGTTTGTTAAAATTATCATGTTAGTTTTTCTTCTGGATCTCCTTTAATATTGCCTCTCCTTCCTTCACAGTGTTTTTTGCTAAGATGTGCAGCATAGACTAGCAGAGGGATCTGCTGTAATCTAAGAGAAAGCAGGGGGAGGGAATGTATCACAAAACAATGGAGGTTCACAATGCATTTGGTGGAAGAAAACGACCTCTCACTGCTTCCCTCTGACTGAATAAAAATAAAACATCAAAATAATGACAGCTACCATTTATTAAGTCCTTATTCTTTATAGTATTTACTATTGTGTGTATTAAATAGTCATTGATTAACTCATTGAAACCTCATTATAAATACTTTAAAACTCATTATTTAAATTTGTGGACAAGGACACTGAGGCTCAGAGAGGTAGAGGATTTGCTGAAGGTAAATTAATTAGTTGATTGCAAAATGTTTACATTCAATTCCAAGTGTGCCTGATGGTTTCTGCTGTGACTGACAGAGGAGTAAATATCCTTAATCATTATGCTATAGTTCCTAGACTAGAGGTATAGGATTGGAAGTTCATTTGTTGATTTATGAGATTTTAAGAAATATGGGATTGGCTTAAATTATGACATGCTACTTTGCATCCCAACCACAACTTTTGAATCTTTGGTATGTAATTTCCACCAATAGCCTATCGAAAAGATCAGGAATAACTATAATGATATAACAATGAAAAAAATGAGGACTCGATATATGGTATAGGGTTGATCATTTATATGTAAAACAAACACACAAAAATGTACTGCCATCAAATCAATGCCAACTCAGCGCCCCTAAAGGACAAGTAGAACGGCTCAAGGAAGAAGGAAGAGTGTCTATGCTGTCGCTCTAAGTCAAAATTCACTTCCGGCTGTGAGTGGGCGGTCCTGACTATCCTTCTCACTCTCATCGCCACTGAGTTTATTCAGAACAGTGACCCTACAGGACAGGGTAGGGCTGCCCTGGTGAGTTTTGAGGACTAACTTTTTACTAAAGTAGAGAGCCTTGCCTTTCTTTTATGGAGTGGCTGGTGGTTTTGAACTGCTGAACTTGGGTTTAGCAGCCCAATCATAACCAATGCCAGCAAGGATCCTCCAATCCTACCTTAGAAACTATCAATAAGATTTTTGTTTCCTTTCTCTTCTTTTCCATTACTTACTTTTTGAGACATTTAATGCACCCCAGTTAGAGTTGTCATTATTACGCAATTACAGTGACATTTGAATCACCCTGGTTTGCACTGCTGTTTCATCATGGCTAATGTCTTAAAGTGGCTGATTTTGTCTAATTTTCTTGTATTGTATTTCTACAATATTGGAAGTAGCATCCGTGAACCTACATAAATATTTTTTTTGAAAATGAAGCAGTAATTTAATAAAAAGGACAAAAATAAAACAGAGCTCTTCAGTTACTACTAATGTTGTAACTGATAATGTTGTGATTCAATGTAGATTTTTACAAAACAATTTTATTAGTATTTATGCAGTATAAGAAACATTACATGTAAGCAGCTTGCACATATCCTATAAAATGGTCCTATTAAAATTTATAATAAACATTTCTAAGGATTCTGCATGTTGTGGTGTGGGTAGAAGTCTATGTGTGAAGCCATGGGGTAATATCATGTGTTGGGGAGAAATACTGACAGAACTTTCCTTAATCTCATCCAAGAGCTTTGTGTGTGCATGTACACGCATGTGTGTATGGTATATGCGGTGTGTAAATCAGAATAAATGTGTAACATTGGATTTTAATTTCTTATCGGCACAATAGGAACACAAAGGAAACTAAAATAGCAAACAAAAGCAAAAGCTCTATCAAACTCAAGGAAATTTTATATTCTTTTTCACTACAAAGGTGTGTTGGTAAATTTTGGGGATAACTTTCGAATAGGGTTTGGTCACCCTGACTTCTGGTTCTATCTGTGTGAATTTGTAGTTTGTAGGGAATTAGATATAAAACATTATTCTTTGTTGAAAACAGAAGGTGAAATCATTAGGGAAAATATCAGGAAAGAGAAAGTACATGAACCATAGGTAATGAAACCACGAATATCTGATTTTAGGGTTATCAATTCATTAATGACCCCTAAATTTATTGCCCTTCTCGCTTTAACCAGAACAAATGCCATGTGGTTAACATTTAAATCAAGTGCTTAACCTTTAGGCCAAGTGTTGAGGAACTATTCCTTGGAATACTCAAGCAGTATTTGATTTGGGAACTTGGTTCCTAAGTGTTGGCTGGAAATGAGATTTGTATTGTCTAAGAGTCTATTATTGATGTCAGGGAACTTGCAATCTGCAGATAGAGCAATTTACATTCACGATGGCTGCTTCCATAGTGACTGATTCTTAAATTATTTATGCAAAAAAAGCAAATCGCTCTGTTCTTTATCTGAAATTATGCCAATTGCATGCTGAACAAGGCTCAACTTTTCACTGAAAACTCAGCTCCTTGTTCAACTTCTTATTTTTTATCTTGTCACTGGCTGTTCCCATTGATGAAGATGAATCATGGCCACATAGAACAATGCTTTGCCCAGACTCTTAGACTAAGAGCTAAAAGCTGTGACAGCAGATTCCATACGCCAAACTAACAGGTTTACACTTTAGGCAGTAGGCTCTTAATGTTTCTGAAACTTACACTGCTGAATAAACAAGTTGGAGGCATTATTATTTTTGATCAGCAGTGTACATTCTCAGACCCAAAAGGACGGTCATCCAAAATCTGTTTGTACAAAACTAATGAATTTTATGTGCCAAAGAAAATTAAGCCATATCAGTTGGAATTTGCTTTCTTAAGGAAACTGAAAGGCACAGAGCTCAACTATGTCTGAGCATTAGCAATCAGCAAACTGAATGAAACACAGCATACTGAACATTTGCGTTTGTGCACGTTTTTAAAATATGATCGTGTCGTTAATTAATCGTGTAGCAACTTGTGCATAGTAGGCAAGATTTTCCAGGCTCAGATATAAAAATTGGTTACAACATATAACTGGACCTCCAAAGTTTTATTTCTGTAAAGCAGGTATTCGACAAATAATGGAAGAATTATTTATTTTCAAGATTGTCTGCAGTATAGGAAGCCATTTTAATAGATTGTTTTCCATTTTCAGTATAATTCAGAGAATATTAATTGGTCTTGGTAAGTGTTCCCCTTGGATTGCTCAAACTGAAAGTGTGGTTAGCCCTTCACCATAAAATGTATGATCTGCCCACAACATACCTTACCTGATTGCCTCAGCTCACCAGGAAGCAAAATGTTGGGGACACAAAATTAACCAGAGGCAGTGTGTGGGGCTATGATCCATGTGAAAGCTACAACATTACTACGGCAGTTGATTCCTATCAGAATGATTGACATGGGTCTGATTCCTTACTACATCTTGACTTTTGCCTCTTTTCTCTACAACTGTCAAACCCTTTGACAAACTTAAATGCATAACAAAGGACATGGTTTTCTCTATGGTCAATCTAAAGCTGTGGAAGGAATGTTCCTAAGGAATGCTTTCCCTCTGCCTTTCCTGATCTTGCAACTTCCAAGCAGAATGTCCTTGCTTTTCCTCATGGATCTGCCTTTGGTAGTGCACCCCTTCCCTGATTGGAGCACCACCATTTGGGAGCATTGGATTTCGCTTTGTGAGATCAGGCACATCCTTGGTTCACACTGTTTGTCCCTGTCAATGAATCTCTTTGGTTTTTTTTGAACAGAGTACGCGTTCTTATTGTTGACGGATCAGATAGGCCTTTCTTGTTCCACTGGTCTCTCTAATATTATCTTCCTGTGCAGTACAGTATATTTAAACATTTATTTCTATTCTCTGCCCCTCCCCCACCATTTTTGATTATTTGGGGGCGTTTGACTAACTGTTTTTGGTAGGTGCTGTCAAGTTGGTTCCAACTCAGAGCGGTGACAATATGCCAGACAGAATGGGAGCTTGGCGGGTCACAATCGTTATGTTTGAGCCCGTTGTCGCAGCCACTCTGTCAGTCCATCAGCGTGAGCGTCTTCCTCCGTTTTGCTGCCCCTCTGCTTTACCAGGCATGATGTGCTTTTCCACGGAGTGCGCCCCCGATGACGTGCCAGAGTAAGTGAGAGGACGGCACACCATGCTCGCTTCTAAGGAGCATTGCGGCTGCACTTCTTGCTCTCCTGACGGTTATCATTTGATAACTCTCCAACAACACCATTAATTTGAGCCTATCAATTCAGTATTCCCTTGTTTTGGTAAATGGATTACTTTATGGTGATGTATAGCAAAATTGAGTGTTATCAATGTTATCCATAATTTCTTTGATCAGCACAGTCTGTAGCTTTTGCATAACATAAAATATACACAACTATCTTTCTGATACTCTCTGCTTTCAACTACGAGATATCTGATGTTCACAATGTTATCCATTACAAATCCACAGCCGAGTCCGGTTCTGCTTCCCACTTATCACTGATAATTGCCATTATGAAAATACCTTCATTCTTCATTGACCGTTGTCTTTATTCTCATATTGGATATAGTAGGTTTACGCTGGCCCATGCACTGGAGATGAAGGTAGGGAAGGGTTCACTGAGATGGATGATGTGAGTTAAAGGAGACGTGTCATTAAAGAAATTTTGTTCAAGAACGTTAACTGCTTTGAAAAGGTAAAGAAAACTAAATCCTAAGATAATGGAAACAGGATTAGAAACTAAGTCTATTTATGACAGGACGTAATTATCATAATGGGCCAAATTGCATGTTGTAAGGAATTAATTAATAGGCTTTATTTAAAAATAAAATAAAGTTTAAATTTTTAATAAGGGTTTTTAAGTGGAATGGAAAGATAATGGTAGCTGGAGAGTAAGCAATTTTAAAAAGGAAGTTGGCATAAGGGTTATATAGTGGGTGTTACTCACAAGGCCAGAAGTTTGAAACCACAGTTCTGAGCGAGGAAGATCTGACTTTCTACTCCCACTGAGTTACAGTCTCAGAAACCAACAGGGGCAGTTCTCTGTCCTATGGGTTTGGTATGAGTCACAAGGAATTGACTCAATGGAAGTGAGTAAGTCATATCATTGCTGATGTCTTGACTTTTGGAATTGATTTTGATGTTTTTTTATAAGTAACTTTTATTGAGCCCATTATTTCTCAGGTCCAGGGTGCTGAATTACACGTTTGCCTTATTTTTCATTTTCTATTAGCTGTTTTAAGGTCACATAAGGTGGTTCACCACAATTTTAGATTATTACCTAAACTTTGATCTGCCATACAATGTGCTAGCATAATTATATAAAATGTCTTATGTAAACTTCATAAGAGCAACCCAAGGAAGGTAGTGTCACTATCCTTATTAATAGATGGGAAAACAGAAATATAGACTGTGGTGAACTGAAATTGCTTCCTATAGCTCTTCTCTGAATATTTTTAGTGGGTAAGCTGAACACTGCAAGGTTGGCTGTTCAAGTTCACTAGCGATTGCTATGGAGAAAGATGACACTGGCTGTTCCTGGAAGGAAGCTAGACCCAGCTATCCTATACAGGAGCGCCGTGAGTCAGCGTTGACTCCGCGGAATAAGGTTTTATGGGATAAAAAGGACCAAAAAGAGACAAGCTTGGCAATAAGTCTGAGAAGAGGAGTCGTGGACAAATCCCCCCAGCCGTCGCCCCCCCAAAAAATTATATCCTTAACACTTTGAGTCCTATTAGCATTTCTAATGAACTCCATAATAGTGAGTATTATATTTGAATTCTGTGTGGGAGGGATCGCTGGTGTCCGAACTCAGTAAAGGGAGCTGGATTTGGTAGACATTGGCTCACCCCTGCCTGTGGTAGTTGGCCTTGGCAGGCATGGAGTTGGGTTCTCCTTCTGCTTTTAGTAGCCACAGGAGGTCAGATGTGGTTTTCTAATTTCAGGTATTTACCAACATAATGCATCCATTACCTTCGAGCTGATTCTGACTCAGGGTTTCTGACTCAGGGGCTTGGAGACTTCAAATCAATCATCTTATGAGCAGACAGCCTTAACCTTTTTCTATGAAGAAGTTGTTAGGTTTGAGCCATCAAACTTGTGGTTAGTAGCCCAATGCTTAGCCTGCATTGAAAGCAGAGCTTATAGGTCGTTGCACATTTGATTATAATACTTTCTATTTTCGAGCTGCCCTTTGGAATATTCTGTTGAACTTCCTATTTTATTAGTTTCTTTATCTTCTCTATTTTAAAAGGTTTGAAAGCCTCTTCTGAATCCACTTCAGTATTTTTTTTTCTTTACAGTTTTTAATGTTCTTGATGTCATCTGACAGTTCATCAGGTTTTCAGCGTAGTGTTCAGTGTGCCAAATTTCTTTTTGAGCTGGGTGGGATAGGATATACTCAAGGTTGCATTTTGATTCTTGTGGACTGTTATAATTTTTCTGAGCTTCATCTTGAACTTGCATTTGAACGACTGATGTGTCTGTTTCATAGTCAACCCTTGGACTCATTTTTTTCTGAGGAAATTGAGATTATCCCTGGTCTATTTCCATAAATGCTATTGATCTGATTTCTGTTTATTCAATCGGATAAGACCCACTTTTTTAGTGTCCTTTTACATATTTGTAAAAAAGGTTTTTGCAATTAATAAGTCATTGGTTGTGCAAAATCTATCATGGTCTTGGAAAATAATAGTGTTATTTCTATTACCCTGGTCATATTTTTCAAATACTGATTCTTACTCTTTGCTTCCAAATTTCACTTTCCAGATTTTAGAATCAATCAGCATAACCTTGTATGGAGTTTGATTAATTTCAGATGGAAGATGTTGATAAAAAGTTTTAATTACTTCACCGTTGATTTTAGTGATTAATGCATATTTTCAAAAAATAGTCATAATAACTAGTCTTCCTTGTGTTGTTGTTGTTGAGTGCTGTTTAGTCAGTTGTGACTCTTAGCAACCTTTTGAATCACAGAACAAAACCCTGCCCAGTATTTCCACTTCCTCACATTGTCACGCTTGAGGCCATTGTTGCAGCCACAGCGCCATTTCATCTTATTGAAGGACTTTCCCTTTTTCAATAACCTTCTACTTCACCAAGAATATTGTGTATTTTTTAAAATTCAGGATACTATAATCATTCTAAACATTATATTTGTGCCTTCGTAGTTTATTTTTTATAATACATCTTTTTATTGGGGCTCATACAATGCTTATCACAATCCATACATACATCAATTGAGCAAAGCACCCTTATACAATCGTTGCTATCGTCATTCTCAAAATTCGCTTTCCACTTGGGTTCCTGGAATCAGCTCGGTTTCCTTCCCCCCCTCCCTCCCCATTACCCCCTCTCCCCTGCTCCCTTAATAGTTTATAAATAATTATTTCATCTTATCTTACACTGCCCGGCGTCTTCCCTCACCCACCTTCCCATTGCCCATCTCCCAGAGAGGAGGTTACACATAGATCTCCGAGATCGGTTCTCCCTTTCTACATCCTCTTCCCTCCCGGTGTTGCCACTCTCACTGCTGGTCCTGAGGGGTTCATCCGTCCTAGATTCCCTGTGCTTCGAGGTCCCTACTGCACCGCTGTACATCCTCTGGTATAACCAGGTCTGCAAGGTAGAATTGTGTTCATGATAATTGGGAGGGAGGAAGTGTTCAAGGACTAGAGGAAGGTTTTGAGTTTCATTGTTGCTACACTGAACCCTGAGTGACTCATCTTCTCCCCACTACCCCTCTGCAAGGGATGTCCAGCTGTCTATAGATGGGGATTGGGTCCCCATCACGCTCTCCCCTTCATTCACGGTGATGTGATTTCCCCCCACCCCCGCCTTTGGTGTTTGAGACCTGGTCTCCCATGTTGGTGTGCTGCTTCCGTGTGGGCTTTGTTGCTTCTGGGCTAGATGGCCGCTTGTTTGCTTTAAAGCCTTTAAGTCCCCAGACGCTATATCTCTAAGTAGCCGGGCACCATCAGCCTCCTTCACCACACTTGCTTATGCACACCTTCGTCTTCAGCATTTATGTGAGGAAGGTGATCACACAATGATTGTTTTATTCCTTGGTGTCTGCCACCTGGTCTATTCAACACCTTGTCTTCGCTTAGGCTGTGTGCTTCTTCTCTGTGGGCTTTGTTGCTTCTGAGCTAGATGGCCGCTTGTTTCCCTTCAAGCCTTTAAGACCCCAGACGCTATATCTTTTTGATAGCCGGGCACCATCAGCTCTCTTCACCACGTTTGCTTACACACAAGTCTGTCCTGGCCCCAAAGTCCATCCTTTATACTCCCTCGGAATCTCTTTGCTCTGCTTCCCCGTTGCTCCATTGCACGCCCCCAGTGTTTGCCTCAGTGTGGTGGGGTCAGTTCAGTTGCACATCCCCTACTGTTTCTCAAGTGCTGTCCCGTGTAGGGCCATGGATTGGTGCAGGATGTCGCATCTCGCAGTGTGGCCAGCTGTATGGTCCTCTCTGTACGATGGGCCCTTCGAGCTGGGCTATCGTTCTGTGGGCTTGGTGGGTCCAGGTGTACTCTACTACGTCCTTTCTCCTTCCTTCGTTTCAGCTTCCTTCTGGATGTGGTGTGCTGGGTCAGTTCCTTTCCCACACCAGACGGTCTATTTTCATTTTCTGTGATATTCCCTTCGAATGTGGGGGTCGGGCTAATTCTGGATACGGCCAGAGTATGCTCCAACCTCTTTGTGTAGTCCTCCGTACGTTACATTGCCCTCCTTGTTTGGTGTGTCATGGTGGGGTCCGTATGCATGCTCCATTTCTGTGGGGACACAACCAATACTCTCCCTCGGGTGGGTTAGTACCCTGTCCTCGCCCCCCCCCATACCATCCACTTGGATTCTCCCAATCCCGATTCTCCCTCTCCCTGCCCCACTTCTCCTTCTTTATGCTGGGCTCTCATGTACCTCCCTAAGTGTGGCCTGCCCTCCCTCCAACTATCTATGCTTCCCCCCATTTATTGTGGGATGGATGTTTATTCTTCTATTTCTGTCATGCTGATTGTACTTACCTCAGGGGACTCATATTGTACCTGTCCCTTTGAGTCTGGTGTACATTGCTTAACATAATTCCTTCCAGCTCTTCCCATGAAATAACGTGTTTCATGTGCTCATCCATGCTTTTTAGTGCTGCATAGTACTCCATTGTGTGTATGTGCCAAAGTTTACTAATCCACTCGTCTATCGATGGAAACTTAGGCTGTTTCCAAGTCTTTGCTATTGTGAATTGTGCCGCAGTAAACATTGGAGCGCACATGACTGCTCGTGTTTTATTTGCTGCTTCCACCGGGTATATGTCCAGTAGAGGAATGGCCAGGTCATAAGGTAGATCAATTTCCATTTTCTTTAAGTATCTCCAGATTGCTTTCCACAGTGGCTGTACAAATCTACACAACCACCAGCAGTGGAGGAGGGTTCCTACTTCACCACAGCCCCTCCAACATTTGTTGCTCTCTGATTTGTTGATCTGGGCTAGCCTCAGGGGTATTAGGTGGTATCTCATGGTTGTTTTGATTTGCATTTCTCTTATGGCTAGGGACTTTGAGCACTTTCTCATATGCTTATTGGCCATATGGGTCTTCTCTCTAGTGAAAGTTCTTTTCAGTTCTTGTGCCCACTTCCTTAGGGGGTTAACTGTTTTCCTCTTTTTGAAGGTCACGATTGTGTTGTAGATTTTAGTAATGAGCCCTTTGTCTGATGTGTCATTACTAAAAATCTTTTCCCAATCTGTGGGTTGTCTTGTCACCCTCTTGGTGAAGTCTTTCGAGGTGCACAGGTGCTTTATTCTTATTAGATCCCATTTGTCAATTTCCAATTCACCTGTGTGTGTACCCTTCCCTGTTGCAGTAAGCGTATGAGCTCCCTGGGCCAGTGCTCTGAGATTACTCCCGATTCCCTCCTTAATGGTCCTGATGGTTTGGGGTTTTACTTCTAGGTCTGTGATCAACCTTGAGTGTATTCTTGTCCATGGGGTGAGGTAAACGTCTTTTTTCATCTTTCTACATGTGGATATCCATTGTTTCCAGCACCACTTATTGAAGAGGGCATCCGCTTCCCACTTGATGTTTTTGGGACCCTTGTCAAAGATCAGTTGTCTATATGCTGATGATTTTACTCCTGGGCTTTCTATTCTTTTCCACTGGTCTGAGTGTCTATCGTTGTGCCAGTACCATTCTGTTTAGACCACTGTAGCTGTGTAATACACATTAAAATCAGGTAGGGCGAGTCCTCCAATTGTGTCCTTCTTGAGGAGTTCTCTGCTAATTCTGGGTTTCTTCCCTCTCCATATGAAGTTGGTGGTCAGTTTTTCCAATTCTATGTAGAAGGTTGATTGTATTTGAATTGGTATAGCATTGAACTTGTAAAGTGCTTTAGGAAGAACTGTCATCTTTACTATGTTAAGCCTACCTATCCATGAGCAGGGGAGGGTCATCCATTTGTGGAGGTCGCTTTTGGTTTCATGTAAGAGGGTTTTATAATTATGCTTATATAGGTCTTTAGTATTTTTTGTTAAATATATTCCTAGGTATTTCAGTTTGTTCTTAGCTACTGTGAAGGGTACTTCCCTCTTAATCACCTCTTCCATGGCCCTGTCCGATGTGTATAGAAAACCTACCAACTTCTGTTTATTGATCTTGTATCCTGCTACTCTTCCATATTCCTCTTTCGATGTAAGTACTCCAACTGTGGAGCTTTTGGGATCTTCAATGTAAAGGATCATGTCATCTGCCAATAGCGATAGTTTCACCTCCTCCTCTCCCAGTTGAATCCCTTTGATGTTCTTCCACTGTCTTATGTTGTTATCCAGAACCTCCAAAACGATATTGAATAGAAGTGGGGACAAGGGGCATCCTTGTCTTGTACCCTTTTTCAGTGGGATTATTCTTGTCTTTTCTCCATTGACTATGATGTTGGCCGTTGACCTTTCATAGATAGTTTGTATGAGCTTGAGGAACTTACCTTCCAATCCTATCTTCCTGAGTGTCTTGATTAGGAATGGGTACTGGATGATGTCAAATGCTTTTTCTGCGTCTGTGGATATTATCATATGTTTTTATCCTTTTTCTTCTCGATGTAGTGTATGCTATTGATTCATTTTCGGATGTTAAACCATCCCTGCATCCCTGGGATGAATCTTACCCGGTCATGGTGGATGATATGTTTTATATACCTTTGTATTCTATTGGCCAATATTTTGTTAAGGATTTTTGCAACTATGTTCAATAGAGATACTGGTCTGTAATTCTCTATACCTGTGGGGTCTTTTCCCTGTTTGGGTATCAAAGTAATGCTAGCTTCATAAAATGAATTTGGGAGCTTGCCGTTCTCTTCTATGTTATGGAATACTTTGTGGAGGATCAGTGTCAGCTCTTCCTTGAACGCTTGGTAAAATTCTGCTGTGTATCCATCTGGCCATGGGGCCTTTTTCCTTGGTAGGTTTTTTATGGCCCTCTCTATTTCTTTCTTCACTATGGGTTTGTTGAGGTTCTTGATCTCTGTCTGAGATAATCTAGGGAGAGATTGTTTTTTTCTAAATATTTATCCATGTCTTCTAGGTTTCTGAATTCATTAGAATACAAACCTTCATAGTACTTTGTGATTATCCTTTTTATCTCATTGGTGTCTGTTGCTATTGTCCCCGATTCATCCTTCATCCTGGCTGTTGATGTTTGCTCCTTTCTATCCTTGGTAAGCTTTGCCAGAGGACTGTCAATTTTATTGATTCTTTCATAGAACCAGCTTCTAGTTGCATTAATCTTTTGCATTGTTCTTTTGTCTTCCCACTAGTTTAACTCTGCCCTGATTTTTATTATTTCTTTTCTCTTGCTATTGGAGGGGTTGTTCTGTTGACTCTGTTCTAGTAGGAGGTATTGTGTTAACGTATCTGTCATACGCCTTTCTTATTTTTTTTCATATATGCTTTTAATGATATCAAGTTACCTCTGATAACTGCCTTTGCAGTGTCCCATAAGTTTTGATACGTTGTTTTCTCGTTCTCGTTAGTTCCTAGAAACTTCCTAATACCCTTTCTGATCTGGGCCTGAACTCATTCATGTCGCAGGAGATCGTTGTTTATTCTCCAATTGGTTGCCTTTGCTTTTCTGGATGCCCTCTTATTAATCTCCAGCTTTATGGCATGGTGGTCTGAGAAAGATGTCTGGATAATATCTATGTGTTTGAATTTACTCAGGCTGGCCATGTGTCCCAGCATGTGGTCTAGTCTTGAAAAAGATCCATGTGGATTGGAGAAGAATGTGAAACCCTTTGCTTTTGGATGAAAAGCTCTATAGATGTCTATCAGGCCCTGTTGCCTAAGTACATTATTTAGCTGTCTGGTCTCTTTGCTGAGCTTCTTTCCCAGTGACCTGTCTTTCTCTGATAGTGGAGTATTAAAGTCCCCCACTATTATTATTGATGAATATTGTGTATTTTTAAGGGTTGGTCTCTTCTGAAAACTTAACTAAAGTTTCTAAAAACAAATCTTATCATCCTTAAATTCAGTGAAATTCCTAGCTCTAATTCAAAATCAGATTTGTTTCTTCCGGCCATGCAGAGTACTTTCAATATCCCTCACTAACACCATAGGTCAAATGCATCAATTCTTTAGTCTTTCTTCTTCATTGTCCAACTTTCACATGCACATGAGGCAAGTGAAAGCTCCAGGGCCTGGAGTTTTCTCCTCGAAGGATTCTTCAAACTTTTCATCTCTGAATTTAGTGGTTGGTGCATGTGTTAGTCTGTGTAGAATAGAGAAACACATATGTGTGTGGGTTCGAATCCCACTTCTGGTACCATCATGACTTAGTCTGGGTGGAAATGCAGCAATAAAGAGACAGGTGGAGTCTGCCCATTGATGCCTGTGGATTTGATTTACAGGAAAACGAGGAGAATAAGAGAGAGGGTTGACTGGTGTAAAGTTCATGACCTAGCATGAAGAGTGCTAGGCTTGTTCAGTATGTATGAGAACCCATGGTCTAAAGGCAAGGTAACCAATGGGCACCCTGTGGAGGCTGAGTGAGGTAGCCCACATTGAGTTATCTAGAACCCGACCTGATGAAGAGATATTTGAGCCTGTGAACTGGTGCATAGTGTTGCTGACTTCATGGATGGCCTGTCTGGATTTGACTTTGCTTATGGATGCAGATCTCACAAGGTTCCAACTGGAATGAAGATTCTTCACGTCAAATAATATGATAGTCTCCTCAGAGCACTGGGTTGATGTAAGTGGGCAGTATAGAAATTGGATACCCAAAATTAGGGGGATAAAGGCATGAAGTGGTTGGCTTACAAACTTTCATATGTGGGGGAATGTATTCATAGGATTATAGGATTAAGGTGTAGGTGTTACTTAACTACAATTGTTAGACTAGAGAAGCAAATCCACAGAAATGCATATGTATATGAGTGTTTTATATCAAAGGTAAATGTACATTAAGAAAGCACCCCAACCCAGTCCAGTCCAAGCCCATAAGTCCGACATTAGCCCATATGTCTGACACTGATATACAAAGTCCTCCTCAAACTCACAAAACACACAATGCCGACTTCAGGAGGAAAGCTGAGTCAGTGAATGTGTAAGCATCTCAATGCTGGCAGGAGTCTCCACATGGCTGCTCCAGCACCCAGGGCTGCATCGGGGTAGGTCCATGTTGCTTCTCCTTGGGGATGTCTCACAGGAAGTGAGCCTTGTCAGCTGCGGCAGAGAACTAGTTACGGCAGCCACACACTGGTCTGACCATCAGAGAACCAGAGACCAGAGAACAAGAAAGGCGAGGCTCACTGGGCCATTTATCTCTCTGCCCTCCAATTAATCCCACATATATTTATCGGCCAGGTTGGCACAATAAACCTTAACTATCACAGTGTATAAATATGAATAAGTGTTGTATTAACTGGACATTCATATAAACAGATAGTTATTCTCCTATTCCAGACAGTCCTGTCCTTAAAATCGACCTTGAAATGTCCTTTTTGGTGAGAACGAGGCACCGGTCCTCTTGAACATGGCATTCTGAGCCTACAGTAAACCGTGTGATTAACCCTGCAAATGGCCAGCTCCACTCCCTTTCAGCTCCTAAAGCCTAGGACATCAAACTTTATGCATTCCTGCTGGTTTTCAAATTTCCTAGATTCATACTATCATGCGCTGTTGTTCTCTATTTCATTTCTCTAGGTTCTAATATCCATTTCAATGACTGCGCAGAAAGCACAGACACACTTTATGATCAAATGGTTTATTAAGCAAGTTAACAAGTTCTAATGCCAGTGAAAAATGCTCAGGGTTAATTCTATGGACATGTCACAAAGTCCTTTCAAGACTGCTATTTATATGTGTGGATTGTGATAAGAGTTGTATGAGCCCCTAATAAATTGTTTTAAAAAAAATACGACCCCCCCAAAAAAAAAGGCTGCTAATAAATGTCCAAAGGGCATACCATTCTGCAAGGAACCTCAACCTGTAGACATTCAGCTTAGCTCCATAGGTCAATAAGCTCAAGTTCAGGAACTAAATGCCGAGAAGCATCCAACTCCTCAAGCCATCCTGCTGCACAAAACCACTAATATTTATTTGCTCAGGGGATTGGGAAATTCATCACGGTGTTCCATGTTCTGGCTCCTGGTTCTGCTGCTCCGCTGATGGAATAGCTGCACTCTGCATCCAGGAGGTTCACTGTGCATGGATCTTGGATCTACAGGATGTTCTCCTTATGTCAGCAAGGATAGCCTTGTTTCCATATCATTGTTTGAATCTGGCTTGCATTTCTGGGAGCTACCAGTTACTTTACTGCTGCAACTGTTGTTGAACGATCTTCACCTAAATTTTACTTCCACGTGCTATTAATTATAGTTTTTCTATAATTTCCACAATCTGTTGGGTTACTCATCATTGGAATGGGTGCAATTACAGCTCTCTTTCAGTTGGTTGGGCAGATAGCTGTCTTCCAAATATTTTGGCAGGGATGAGTGAGTGCTTCCAGCATTTCACCAGCTTTTTGAAAAATTTCAATTATATTCCATCAATGCTTTGAGGCTTGTTTTTGGCTAATACCTTCAGTGCAGCTTGGACATCTTTTAGTTCCATCAGCTCATGATTATATGCAGACTCTTTAAATTATTGAATGTTGAGCAGTTGATGTTCTTGATGTCATCTCATAGCTCATCATATCTTCTGTCAGCAGTGATCATTGAGTCAAATATAAAGAACTTTCTCTAGCTAATGGCATATCAGCAAAAGGTAATACGAGGAGTTACCAAAAATAAAATAAAAAGAAGCCAAAATTGCGCTGGGCAGAGCAAAACTTTCCTAGTATGCATTTTCCCTTCTAGGCATGCATGGAGCAAATCTCTCTGAGTTAGTGCACCCATTGGGGTCCCTTGGGAAGGTTCTTTCTAGTTACAACACAGTTGTTTATTTTTATTTTTGGTATAAGCGGTGTTCTTTTGTGATGGTTGATTTAAGAGAATAGCAAGCAGCTGTGAAATTTCGTTTCCTGCTAAAAAAAATGCTTCAGAAACTATTGTGATGTTGAACACAACTTACAAGGCAGAACTATAGGAAAAACTCAAGTGTATGAGTGGTTTTCTTGTCTAGAAAAAGGTGAAATATTGGTTGCTGACAAACCTCATTTTGGACATCCGTCTACTTTCTGAACGTATGAAAATTTTGACTCATAGTGCAGTTGGAGTTTGTTCCACCAGGTCAGACTGTTAACCACGCTATCTATTTAGAGGTTCTGAAAAATTGCAGAACAGTGTGCGACAAAAAGGCCTGCTTTGTGGCAGACAGGGGACTGGTTTTGCCACCATGATAATGCACCTGCTCATGCAGCTATCTCTGTGACAGTTTTTGGCAAAAAACCAGCGTGCCTCTCTTGCCCCATGCACCTGACTCAACTGACTTCACTTCATGTGATTTTTTTTCCCCCTGTGAATGAAGAGGGACAGCTATTTGATGACATAGAAAGGGTGAAGAAAAAAATGAGGGAGGTGCTACCAGCCATTCAAACAGATGAATTTGAAAATTGTTTCCAAGAATGGAATCACAGATTTGACAAATATATCATGTGTAATGGAGAGTATTTTGAAAGTGATAAGGTTGTTTTGTAAAAAACAAAAACATTGCTTTGAAAAAAATTCCAGTTTGTCAGGGGGATAGTTACAGTGGTGCATTGGAGAAATCATATGGCTGGGGCCGGTGACACCTTAGTCCTCAAAGTAACATAATTGCTCTCCAATGTTCTAAAGAGGTTTCGTGCAGCCAAACTGCCTAATATAATATGCCTTTAATTTCTTGAGTGCTGCTTCCACAAGCATTGATCGTGGATCCGAGTAAGGAAAACTTCTTTGGAACTTCCACCTTCCCCCATTTATCATGATGTTATCTATTGGTCCAGTTGTTAGGATTTGGGCCTTCCTTACTTTGAATTGCAATTCATACTGAAGGCTGCAATCCTTGATCTTCATCAGCAAGTGTTTCAAGTCCTCACTTCCAGCAAGCAAAGTTGTGTCATTTACATACAGCAGGGCATTAGTAAGCCTGCCACACTCTTGTTCCTATAATCCAGCTTCTCTGATGATTTTCTCAGCACGTAGATTGAGTAAGTATGATAAGAGTGTACAATATTGCCTACACCTTTCTTGATTTTAAACCATGCAGTATTCCCCTGTTCTGTTTGCATAACTACCTCTTGATTCATGTACAAATTCTGAATGAGTACAAAAAAGTGTTCTGGAATTCCCATTATTCTCCAGGTTATCCACAATTTATTATGGTTCACACATTTGAATACTTTCACATAGTCAATGAAACACAAGTAAACATCTTTCTGGTATTTTCTGCTGTGAGCCAATATCCATCAGACATTAGCAATTATTTTCCTTGTTCCTAGACCTCTTCTGAATCCGTCCTGAACTTCTGGCAATTCTCCGTCCCTAAATATAGTTGTAGAAGAATTTATATTAGAGGATCCTACTTTTCCTAATGACATATGATTAATCTATACATTAATTCTACTTAGAAAGAAAAGAATCAACTGTCATTGTGTTGATTTGACTCATGACGACCCCACAGGACAAGGTAGACCTACTCCTGAGAGTTCTGGAAACTGCAAATGTTTACACGAGTAGACAGGCTCATTGTTAACTGTGAAACAGTAGATGAATTAGAAACAATGCCCTTATAATTTTCAGTCTAAGGCTTAGCCCATTGTGTCCCCAGAATTCCCTAATCTCTATTTAGGCTGTCTATTGTCAATAGTTTCAGAATTAGATATAATTTGTATTCTGTAATCTATTTCTTTTTAGTTGGATACCATGGAATTTTCAAACTGGAAGGAATATTAATAATTTGAAAAAATATATTTTTTAATTTAGGAAAATGATAAATTAAGCAGTTTGTCCAGTATTTCATAACTTGTTAGCGACAGAACTAGGAGGCTTGAATCTCATTCTACCTGTCCTACTAATTTGTTTCTCTGTTCTCATTGACTAATTTAATAATGAGGTATGGCTTTGCATTTGGATGAACATTTGAGTGAAGTAAATTCTGAAGTACAATAAAATGCCAAGGAGAGATAAAGTGAAGCTATGTGTTGTTAAATTTAACTTACAATGAAAAAATTGACTTGGAGGAACGTAAGAAACCATCTAGAATATGCAAAAATATGAAAAATTAACAGATGGGTGGGCTAGGGCCAAGAACCACAGGGAAAGCTTCTGGGCCTTTCAGAAGAAGACCGCGACTCTGTGAGGGACAAATGTCCATGTCCATGTCTCCCCCAGATATCAGTATGGACACGCTTCCCACGGCAGCCATGAAGGCTAGCTATCCGACTAAAAAGGGCCAACGGCTAGTCACTTTGAGAACCATCTCTAGACTCCTGTGGTGTATTTGATATGCAAAAGAATCTATGACATGATCAGAATCCTTGAATTCGGAAAGAATCTAGTTGGGTCGTCTGGTGGAGCACTCCAGTCGCTATGGGGACACGACTGCATGGCTCCGTCTGGAAAGCCATGAGTCGAATTGTTTCTAACCTCCAACTATGAGAAAAGTGCACAGTTTGTCTACTTTCACGGGTCTTGAAAGATCAGTAAGAGTTAATGTCTGAGGAGGTTATGAAAATGAAACCAGCCACCTAACTTGCATGTCTGTGCCCTGCAAATAACAGAGTACAAAGGTAGAAAATGAGTGTGGGAAGTTATTCATATTTTATCCTTCTAGCGGGGATTTTGTACATGTCGTAGTTGTGGCCGAGAATGATAAAACCTGTATGTGAAATGCAAGGGGCTCCAAAGCATTTGAGGGAAGCTGGAATGAAAGGATAATGGAATATTTCAATGAACTTTTAAAATACTCTTCATATGCAAGGTGTCTATATTACATATTTCACATACATTACACACCTTATATGACATATTTTCATGCAAATATTTTATAAAGTATTTCAGCACAGTGATATCACAACCTGAAGTCCCCTGGTTGTGTTGTTACTATGTGCTGGTGAGTTGATTCTGACTTTCCGTACCCCATGTGATAGAACAGAGTTCTCTCCTGGGTGTTTCTGTTTTGTTTCTAGGCTGAAATCTTTACAGAAGAATCCCTGGAGGCACAGTGACCAAGTCCCAGTCTGCCAAATGTAATGCTGCTAGTTCTGATCCACTAGTTACCATAGCAAACAATGCAGCAGCCCGCGCCCTTCTGGAGTTTCAGCCTTAGGAACCTGTCCGGCGGGTTGGACTCCATGCTGCAGGGTCACTGTGCATCAAGTAGACTTGCCGGCAATGGGTTGGGTTTGGTTTGAGCCTTTATGAGAGCAGATTTCTATGTCTTCCTGTGGTTCTTTATCTCATGGGTGGATGGGAGCGACCAACCTTTACATGAGCAACAAAGCACCGACATTAACAATTGTGCCATTAGGGTTCCTTAGATTCTCACTAGCAGAATTTTATAGGAACATATTTCCTATTGACTTGTTGCCTCATTATTATCCATTGAAAATGAGAAGAATAGTTTGAATAGTGACTCGTGCCCTTTGAGGTAAGGGGTGTGGGTAACCTTTATAGAACCTTCTTTATACATTTATGATGATAAATATTGCTATTAGATCTATTATTCCCTGACTAAATGTTGCTCTAATGATTTGTTGTTTAGTTGCTTCCCCCCTCCCCTATTATTAATAGCCTGGCACATTTGGGACCTGCTTATATTTTATAACTCTGTATGCCAACACAATCCATAATATTAAAATAGAAAAATGCTTGGATATAATTTCATAAACGCTTATGATGCTCTTTAGAGAGATGCTCATGAGAGAAACATTATTTGATAGCAATCTCGGTGATAATATGAACACCATAAATTCTATCAGTTATGTGGCTATAAAACAAACTCTAATATACTGCTTATTCTATTTCTCTGATAAACTCGTGTGAATATAACTCTCTCTATCTACTGGTCATTGTATTTCATATGGTCATCTAAAAATTAAATTAAATTTTAAAAAGTAAATTTTCTGTACACAATAGTCCCATCAGGCAAGTGCTGTTGATTATTCAAATAGTTATTTGTTAAGCCATGATAGTTTTCAGTAATTAGTTACATATTCTTAATAAGTACCAATTCTAGTAGGCTAGTTTAAGACATTTGTGAGTAATCATAGTTACCAAATAATACACACTATGTATATTTTCCCCTTAAATAAGTATATGTATTCATAAAAACTATATAAACATAATTTTATAAGGCACAAAATCATTCTTTAATAGCAATCTTCCCTTGACTGCCTCAGTATCCATTCAAGTACCGATTCATTTTTCATCGAGCCTGTTCTGACCCAGAGCGACCCTGTGCACAACAAACCCAAACACCGCCCAGCGCCGCACCATCCTCACAATTGTTCCTTTGCTGGAGTCCATTGCTGCAGCCGCTGTGTCAGTTCATCTGATGGAGGGCCTTCTTTTTCGCTGCCCCTCTACTTTACCAAGCATGATGTCCTTCTCCAGGAACTGGTCTCTCCTGACAACATGTCCAAAGCAGGTGAGATGAAGTCTCCTCATCCTGGCCTGGAAGGAGCACTCTGGTCATACTTCTTGCAAGGCAGATAGAGTTGTCTTTTTGGCAGTCCGTGGTACTTACAATTTTCTTGCCAGAGCCACGATTCACATGCACTCATCCTTCTATTCTCTTCCATATTCAGTGCCCACCTTTCACATGAATATGAAACCCGTGAAAATACCATGGCTTGGGCCAGGTCAACATTTTCTCCATTTATCACGATGTTATCTATTTGTCTAGTTATGAATATTTTGGTCTTCATTACATTGAGTTGTAATCCATACCTAAGGCAACAATCCTATCTTCATCAGCAAGTTCTTCAAATGCTTCTCACTTTCAGCAAGCAAAGTGTGTCACCTGTGTCTCACAGGTTGTTAATAAGCCTTTCTCCAAACCTGATAGAACTTTCTTCGTATAATCCAGCATAGTGGTCACATCATTTTATGTCAACTTGAAGACATATGAAAGTGTAGGGGAAGTATCCACCTTGTCAATTCCCAGCCTGATGATGCCTCCTTGTGGGCGTGGCCACCTCCCACATGGAGGGCTCTGTGAAACTCCCCTTGTTTCTGCCTTCCCCTTCCTACTTGCTCACCATCCTGAGAGCTGCTAGACCACTGCTATATTTTCAATGACCTTGGATCCACATGACTTTGAAAACATTGGCCTGTGATATTCCTGAACTCTGTATCATTGCATGCGACTGAGTGAATCTGGAGAGGGACTTTTGGACTGGTATCAGACTTATGAACTTGAGTTGGACTGGGCTGGGGTGTCTCTTTGATATATAATTGCTATGATTATTTCTTGATAAAACTCTTTCTGATTCCTATATTATTTGTTTCTCTAGTCAACCAGATCTAATACATCTAGTTTCTCTGATTATTTGTTCAGCATACAGATGAACAAGTATCGTTAGAGGATACAGGCTGATGCATACCTTTCTTGGTTTTAAGTCACGCAATATTTTCTTGTTCTATTTGCACATCTGCCTCTTGATCCATGTACAAGTTCAGCATGAACACACTGAAGTGTTATGGAATTCTGATTCATTTCAAAGCTATCCATAGTTTGCTATGATCCACGGAGCCTAAAGCCCTTATGTACTCCATGAAAGACAAGTCAACATCTTTTTGGTATTTTCTGCTTATGGCAAGATCCAGCTGACATAAGCAATAATATCTTTTGTTCCATGTCTCTTCTGAATCTTCCCTAAATCTGTTATTGTACTGATACAACTATTGCTGGATGATCTTCATTAAATTTTTCATATGTGATATTAATAATATTGTTCTATACTTTGCGCATTCTATTGCATCACTTTTCTTTGGAATGGGGACACCTTTCTATGGATCTCTTCCAGTCAGTTGGCCAAGTCATTGTTTCCAAACTTCCTGGTATCACGAGTAAATGCTTCCCGTGCTTTATCAGCTTATTAAAACATTTCAGTTGGGATTCCATTAAATCCTGTAGTTTTACTTTTGACTAATGCTTTCAGTGCGGCTTGGACTTCTTGCTCATATGATTCCTCTTGAAATGGTGGACTGTCAACTCATTCTTTTTGGTACAGTGACTGTGTATATTTTCTGTCTTCTTTTGAGACTTCCTGTACAACTCAATATTTTGTCTATAGACTCTTTTAATTTGGAACTTAAGTCTTGAGTTTTTTCATGACTTTTTTTTCCATTTTAAATATGTTGAGTGTGTTCTTCTTGTTTGGTTTTCTAACTCTAGGTTTCTGTATTTCATTTTAATATTTTATTTTTTCTTACTGAGCTGTCTTTTGAAATGTTCTATTCATCTCTTTGATTTAATAATTTCTTCCATTTGTCTTAGCTATTTAAGAACAAGTTTCAGAATCTCTTCTCAAATCTATAAAGATCTTTTCTTTCATTCCTGTTTTTTAATGACCTTTTGCTTTTTTAATGAGTGATATTCTTGATGTCCTCCCATAGCTATCAGGTCTTCCATCATTAATGTTCAATGCAGCAAATCTATCCTTGAGATGTTCTCCATATTCAGGTGGGCTCTACTGACCTTGTTTTAATTTTTTCAACTTCAACCTGAACTTACAAATGAGCAATTGATGATCAGTTTCACAGTCATACCTTGGCCTTGTTTTAGCTACTTATATTTAGTTTCTCCATTGTCTCTTCCAGAAATGTAATCAATTAGATTTCTGTGCCTTTGGGGTTGTTGGAAAAAAAGACATTTGCTAGGAAGAAGTTGTTTTTCTTGAAAAATTTTGTCATGTAATCCCCAGCTTTATTTCTGTCATCAAGACCAAAATTTCAAAGAACTGTTCACTCCTCTCTGTTTCCAACTTTTGCATTCCATTTGTAGAAATGCTATGGACACCTCAATACTGTCTCATTCCTCTTTGGTACTTGGTGGGCAGATTTAACTCCTTGACTAGGACCGTAACTACTTTGTCCTTTTGAGGCTATCAATGGGTCATAACAAGTGTTTACAGGGGAATGATCAAGAAATCCAAACTGTAGGCACTTCAACAAGATCCAGGCTTTATTTATCAATTTTGAAAAATTGGGTACCCAAACACTACCTGACACAACTTCCCTAGCAAACATTATGCAGGTGTGAGTCTTAAAGTTGTTTAAGAACTTTATAATGAAAATTATACATTTTAAATTACATGTGTAAGTACATGTCCTGTTCAACACCCATGACCATCCAGTCAATTCCTACTGAAAGCAGCCTTATAGGACAGTGCAGAATGTAAGCAACAGGGTTGCCAAAGTTGTGAGTCTTTATGTCCCTGTTGAATTGGGAAACTATGGGGGAAAGATCTTCTTCAAAGATGTTGCTTTTAGGACTGAGGGGCACCTGGCCTGAACCTCCGGATTGTCATTCTCCTTGTTTGTTGTGAAAGCTGGAAATGAGTAAGAAAGACAAAAGAAGAATTGATGCATTTGAATTATACTGTTGGCATGGAGTATTTAAAATTTGCACACCAAAGTAGGTGAGAATGGCTTTGTGCTTGAAGAATGTTGACTATTGCAAAAACTTCCAGAAGAACAAAAAGATTTGTCTTGGAGAAGTGCAGACAAAGTGCTGTGTATAAGATGTTTGTCTCCCCTATTTTGGCTGTGTTATCAAGGGAACTGTGCTTAGTAAAGTAGAGGGTCATCCCAAAGGAGGAAGACTCTTTACAAAATGGATTGGCAGAGTGGCTGCAACAATGGGCTTAAAAACAATTGTGATGTTGACACTGGATTGAACAATGTTCAATAGGGTCTCTATGAGTCAGAATTGACTCAACAGCATCTTAGAACAACAAATCTTTACAAAAGCTGACTACCACACCTTTCTTCCACAGTGTAACTGATGTGTTTGGATGGCTGGCTTTTACCAGTGGAGTGCTGATCCATTGTTCCACTAGGGTTCATACGTATATCTCCACTGCAGTCGAGTCTATTCCAATTCATAGTTACTTTAGAAGGTGTACAACACTGTGTATCTCTATAGAATAGGGAAGCCTTGACTTTTTCTAGAAGAGCAGCTGGTGGGTTTGAAGCCCTGACCTGGTGGTTGACAGTTTAGTGTTTATCTGACAGCACCACTGGGCCTCTGAATGTCTGCAAGAACCCCTGAACACAGAATATGTATGTTTTATTTTCTATTCTATCTATTCGTACAGATTTCAGTTTGCCATTCACTATTAAAGTTCGTCGTAATATCCCAAGAACGGTTGCTGATAAATTTGTCTGCCATTAAGGTTACTCGTTGTTGGCCTCTTTCTTAGAAGGGATGAGGTCATTCCTGTTATTACTTATAATTAATGCTTGTTGAGTGGATTCTTCTTTCAATAAGCAATAAATTACAGACACACTCCTACTCTGAAAATACTAGACAGACTTGTTAAAATGGATATAAAAGTATCCATGAGAAATGCAGCTCATACATTATCAAGGTGTTTCATGTTTCCTAAGAGACAGGGGGTGAAAGGTCTGAGAGAATCATGGAATTTAAAAAGTATGATTAATTGAAATACTAGCAAGAGTCAGCAGGCTGGGTGTCATTCATCACACTGATTTGATATGAGGGATGTAGGACTTCAAGGTGAGGCAAGGTGAGGTGAGAATTTCACGATAGCATTGTTTTCTACTTTTGTGAATGGGGATTGTCAAATTATAATATTAAAAAAAGAATAAATTAAATGATGCCCTTAAAAGTCCTATGCTTATGATACCAAATACTGTCTTTAGCTCATCGTTCATGCCTCTGCATTCTTCTTATTTCATTGGAATGATATGTATTTTTCACTTTTAGAAATAGTAAAACAATATTAGTATAAGCTATTCTATAAATATCTTCAATTAAGGGTAGTTTCATATGTGGATACATGTAAAAACATATGTTTCTATGCCATCTACAAACTGAGGGGAGAATTGGTTTTTGTTTTGCAAGGCTAAGGTCTATCACCACTCTCTTACTCCCTATATTTGGAGGCATTTGTAAAAACAAACACAAAAATAAGGCAGCGTGTTGGGGAAATGTGAGTTAGCTTGTTGGTAAAAAGAAAAAAAATGGGCTTTTGTGCTTCACGTGTGAATTTCACCCACCAGCACAGCTAGGGCATGACTAAAATGATGATCTTTCCTTTGGAGGTTGCACAGTGCAAAATTTAGGGCAAAAATGATGCATAGATTAGAGATAATGCTGCTTCTCAAAAAGAGAAAGCTCACTGCCTTCAAGTAGGTTCCAATGGATAGCGACCATGTGGGGCAAAGTGGAACTGCTCCTGGGGGTTCTGACATTGTAACCTCGTGTTTCCCTCACGAGTGGCTGGTGGTTCCTGACCATGCTCTTAGCAGCTCCACGCATAACTCCTAGAAAGAAAGGGGGGAAAGAAGTGGCTCATTCCAGACTCACCATCGGATAACCCATTCTTTCTACCTGTGAGTCCGTGGTGGGGAGAAAGGCAATTTCACTCCCAGAAAGTCTAAGCCTGGGGAATGGAGAATGCATGCACGTCCCTCACATTTTATAATATTGAAGTTCTGGAATGGGTTCTCTCAAAAGGCAAACCCAAAGCGACTGTCATCTAGCTGGTTCCGTATTATCATGTGCATATCTAGCACTTCAGAGGCTGTACATCTCAAAAGCTGACAGCATCATTTTTTGTCCAAAAGAACAGCTGGTGGGTTTGAATTGTTCACCTTGCCCTTGCAATCCAATGCCTAGCCAACAACACTACCGAAGTCCAACAACCAAGCTCATTTCCGTGGGGCAGATGCTTATCATAGAGGCCCTGTAGGACAGGCATACTTGCCCCTGTGGTTTTCTGAGACAGGAAGTCGTTACAGAGCAGAAGTCTCATCTTTATCCTTGGGAGTAGCTGGTGGATGTGAACCACAAACTTCATGGATAGCAGCCCAAGAAATAACCTACTAAAGGTACTGTAGGTTAAACACTGTAACATAGTAACTATGCTACAAAGTTGCCTTAATCAAGACTCTCTCACGGCCACGGGGTCCATGCCAACTTAGAGCGACCCTATAGGACAGGGAAGAAGTGGCCCCTGCTAATTTCTGAGATTGTAACTCTTGATGCGAGTAGAAATCCCTGTCTTTCTCTCGGGGGTTAGCTGATGGTTTCGAACCGCTGACTGCCAGCAGGGTTTCGGCATCGAGACCTTAGTACCATTTAAATAGGACGTTATAGATTGCTAATTTAATTTCTGTCTTAGGAAACCTCAAATTTATTTCCATTTGCTAGTATAAACCATGCAGCCAGGCTTCACAAGGATCCAGCTTTGGAACTGATTTCTCTTTGATTCTCTTGTGATATTATATTTATTTTAGTAAATCACTGGTTGGAGAAGAATTTTTTTACATATAAATCATTTTATTGGGGGCTCTTATAACAATCCATGCATCCATTGTATCAAGCACATTTGTACATGTGTTGCCATTATCCTTTTCAAAATATTCTCTTTCTACTTAAGTCCTTTATCCTCCTCCCTCCCCCATCCTCTCCTTTTCATGAACCCTTGATAAGTTATAGATTATTACTATTTTCATATCTTACACCATCCGTTGTCATTCACCTATGTTTCTGTTGTGAGGGTGTGTGTGTGTTGTATGCCAATCATTGCTATCAGTTTCCTCTTTCTCCCCCTTCTCCCCCTATCTTCCCTCTAGTCATGGTATGGCTACGCCCATTACTCTTCCTGGGGGATTTATCTGTCCTGCATTCCGTGTGCAGAGAGCGCTTATCTGTGCCAATATCCGGTCTAGCTGGATTAGTAGTAAAGTAAAACTGGGTCATGATTGTGGGGGGTGGGGGAGGAAGCATTAAAGAACTAGAGGAGTGTTGTGTCTTTCATGGGTGCTATACTGCAACCAGACTGACTCATTCCTTCCTTGTAACCCTTCTGTGAGGGGATGTCCAATGTTCTACAGGTGGACTTTGGGTCTCCACTCTGATCCCCCTCTTTTGCATCGATATGATTCTTTGTTTTAATTAAAATACTTAGTAGCTATTTGGCTATGAGCCCATTTACCAATTATAGCAAATTCAAACAAGATTTTTTTTTCATTCAGTGATTTACTAACTAAATTCAAGGTATTATATGTATAAAAATTGGGAAAAAGCCTGCCTTTTAGAAAGTATCCTATTGTCTAAACTTAAGTAACTTTTGTATATATTCCAATAGTCAATTTTACTTCTCATGCATACATCTCAACCAATGCCTTCTGAAAAAATAGTCCACCATATTTTTTATGTAAAGATAAATTTATGGCTATTTCTAGATTACTAACAGGGCCTTCTCACATTTCCTTTTATGCCTAGACAACTTTAACCTTAGAAAGACTGGCAACCTTAAAACATCCCTTTTCTTAAAAAAATGTAAAACATTAGTCAATATTGTTTAGGAAAAGTTTATTTTTTAGGGTTATTTTAAAAATCATTTTATAGGGGGGTCATACAACTCTTATCACAATCCATAAATATATCAATTGTATACAGCACATTTGTACATTCATCACCCTCATCATTCTTAAAACATTTGCTCTCCCCTGGCATTAGCTCCTCATTTTTCCCCTCCCTGCTCACCCCTCCCTCTTTGTCATATCTTGCACTATCCGATGTCTCCCTTCAGCCACTTTCCTGTTGTTCATCCCCCAGCGGGGAGGTTATATGTAGATCCTTGTAATCAGTTCCCCCTTTCTACTCGACCTTCCCTCCATCTTCCCGGTATCATCACTCTCACCACTGGTCGAGAAGGGATCATCCATCCTGGATTCCCTGTGTTTCCAGTTCCTCTCTGTACCAGTGTACATCCTCTGGGATTTTTTACTAAACTAATAATTTACTTAATGAAGAGTTGGAAATTTTGATAATATAGTGTTAATATGTTGGATGACTAACCGCAAGGTCAACACTTTGAAATCACTAGCTACTGCCAAGAGAAAGATGAGTCTTTTGACTCCCACAGAGTTACACTCTTGGAAACCCAAAGGGGCAGTTCTATCGTGTTGTAAAAAGTCACTATGAGTCAAAATTGACTCCGTGGCGGTGATGCTTTGAGGGTAATGAGAGTTCCACCAACAGCTTCCTAGATGAGTGCACACATGAAGTTCATTCTCAGAAGGCAGAGGCCAATCAGATTCCTGCTGAAATGGCACCCATTCTCTCTGTCCCTGGCTACTGGAGTCTGTCAGACCTTGCAAGTTAAGACACTAACATCTTTTGTGTTTGTGTATTTGCTGGACTTACACACTCATGGAAGATGGTTCATTTCAATTAATTCTTTTATTATAACAAAGGGATATAAACTAGGATCAACATAAAGAAGAGATGCATTGGTGAGGTTTAGGAAGCCTAACAAGGTGAACTTGCAGGGTTCTCAGGGAAGGCGGATCCCTCTGTATATTCCTGGCCTTCGGTGGCTTGTCATACATGATTGGAAAGGGAGAAGGGCAGTAACAAGAGAAAGGCCCACGAGAAGGACGATTTACAAGGTGACTGCAATAATGAGCTCAAACACAGCAGTGATTGTGAGGAAGGTGCAGGGCTGGGCAGTGTGTCCTTCTGTTGTACATAAGGCCAATGTGAATCACAGCCACTGATGGCACCGAACAACAGAAACCCTGAGGCTCGACCCTTCAGGGTTTTCCCCAGATAAAAACATCAGCAAAAATCTCTTGCTTCTTTCCAAATCTATATCCAAGTAGACTTGTGTTAATCAGGGTAGAAAAGAGAAACAAATTCATAGACACTCCTTTGGGTATAAAAAAGAGCTTTGTATACAACCGCAGTTGAATATTGAGAAAACATCCCAGCCCAGTCCAGAACAAGTCCATGAGTCAGCTATTAGCTCATATGTCCAATATCAGTCTATAAAGTCCTTTTCAGATCACAAAACACATGCACTGATGCCAAATCCAGGAAGATCACAGGCCAGTGGGTGGAACGTCTTGTAGATCTAATGTTATTTAACGATCACTACTGTTCTGGCTAGAAAAACCCTTGTGTGTCAGAAGAGGAACATCTGAGAGAATTTTAATTAACAGTATACAAGTTATTTAGGTGGTTTAGCATACTTAAAGAGAAAGAGCTTAAGAAAAATTCAAGCCCCCCCTTCCAATATTGAAAGATGCTGTAGGCAAAGTATTGGTTGATGCAGGAATATCAAAAGATATTTCCCCCTCCAATATTACGTGCTCAATATTTTTTGCCAGCACCATCATTAAAATGCATCAATTTTTCTTCTGTTGTCCTTATTTAATATCCAAATTCAATGTCTGATATGCAAATGAGGCCATTGATAAAACCATGTTTGGAAATAACATCCTCATTCACTGAAAGAGGTCTTGTGCAGCACTTACCTGATGCTATACATCCCTCGAGCTCCAAGCATGATTAAATCCTGGACAACTTTAATCTTTCCCCACTTAGCTTGATGTTATCTATTGGTTCACTTGAGATAATTTTTGCTTATTATGTCTAGGAAAGAATAAAACTATGCACACAAAGTAGTGAACAATTATTTTAATGTGGAGTACTTGATGGTATAGAAAGAACAAACTTTCATAGTAAAATGAGATTCTCACAACAGAGTTAGATGCAACCTAAATAATAAACTATACATTGTTATAATCATTAATTCTGTGCCTTCAAAGATCATTGGATTTTCTTATCACCTGTAAGTTAGAGCAGAAACTTCTCTTCACTTAGTGTGTAATTCTACTTTATAGAAAATACTGTTTATTTTTAATAGTAAGAAATGTGAGGCATATTTAACTAAATATTCCTTCAATATTAAAGTACAATAACATCAATAAAAGCAGAAGTTTATGCTGATCATAAAGTTCCAAATTCTCAGAAATCAATGATTTTTTTCATATTCTAAAACATTTTTGCCTACCAGAAGTTTAAAACTAGAAATGTCTTATCGTAAAGGTGATAAATCTGGACAATTTTTGTGTGCTATAGAATAAAATTCAGTAGTAATTGAAAATATCTAAATTAGCTCAAAATTCCTGCTATATTCTCTGTTTGATATGATTTAAGAAAAAAAAGTTAGAAGCCTGAAATGTCTGTGATTGATATGGATGAACTTTATCACATTAAGTCTAAAAGGTCTATTACTTTTTATTGTCAGGATTAAGGTTTACACTAACTTGCCTATTAACGAAATGTGGTTTCAAAACCCACCAGAGACATAAAGATATATCTGCTAGATAAAGCAAAATCATGGAAGCTCACGTGGGAGGTCTTTTAAGGGGCAGATGTAGAAGAGATGTGCATGATTAACGTTCTGCTGGTTGTAATTCAGTCACGTGTCCACACTCAATTGCAAGGAGGAAGAGAAACATACTATAGTTGGATGGTGAAAGATAAATAAAGGTAATTATTTAGATGAATAGCTCTACCATGAACACACCCTTATTGAACCTTAGATGTTATAAGTAGGTGTTAAGAATGTTTAGATGTTAAGAATCCTTCAGTAGGATTCTTCCTCGGCTTTTAAGCTAAGGGCACAGTCTTCGTGAAGTGGTCTTAGCCAATCACTGAGCAAAATGGTGGGACAAATGCTGATCATTTTCTCCCAGTGCGTGGAGGTTCCTCATATGGGCGAATTTTGCCATGGGGGTCTCCTCTGGGCTGCCAGAGCATTTGCCACACGACATCACTGTCTACTTGCAAACTTCATGAAATCTCGCTAACTTCCTTTGCCTTCCACCGGCAGGTATTAATGTCCAATTAACTTTTTACATTCTTATCACCCATTCAGTGTTGACTTCTGGGAGAACTCAGACTGCAAAAGATGGAAAGTAAGAGATTAACAAATAAATTACTAAGATAATGACAACAAGAGATGACAGTGACAAAATTGGAGCCAAGTTCAATTTAAGTTTTTGCTTGAATAATGGGAAGTATGAAGGCTGTTGTTGTTATCAAAATTGAGCGAACGGTAAGAGAATCAGGCGGGGTAGAAAGTAGTCAAAGGTTTTATTGTATCCATTTAATTTTGCTTGTTAAGTTGAATTTACAGGTTGGAGTTCAGGTGAGTGGTCACGGCTATTGCTAGATCCCCATGTGGAAATTGTCAGCCTTTTGAAAGTATTTAAGCCGTAAGATTGAATGCCCTCACATAGGAAATGAGGACTGAGAAGTCACTCGTGGGCTTGGAAATTGGAGAGGTTGGAGACTTCAAGGTAAGCGGCTTTCACTGAGATGGTCAAGACCAGAGGCTCTGTGCTGTGGATGTCAGAGCAAACACTGCATGTGAAGTTGTGGGCAGTGCATACACACAGCACACATCTTCACATAAATTGAGCAATAACCAGTGGGAGATGTGTTAGTAGAGTTTACTTGGAAGATTATTCTTGTTTTAATAAACACCTAGTAATGTTGTGAGTTATATGTTGGGCTATGAACTACAAGGTCAGTCATTCAAACCCACCAACTGCTCCTTGAAAAAACGATGTGACTGTTGGCTTTTATAAAGATTTACAGTCTCAGAAACAGGGTCACTTGGAGTTGCAATTGACTAGATGGCAGTGGCTTTGGATTTGGGCCTTGTAGATCAGTTCAAAAGTGCCAGCTGTGATTCAATGCGCCCTATAGCATCTCTAGGAAGGGCTATTGTTATTTCCACTTTAGTTGGGAAATTGAGGACATGAGTCTTAAGTATTACCTCTAACATCACACAGTAGATTTGAAGGTGAACACTGAGAATCAGTTGCAACCTCCTGAACTAGATGATGTGAATTAACCACATTATCCTGAATTGATTCTTCTACGTGGCTATGATGTAGAGTGTTTGAATTTTTGAATTTATCATGCTGATTACGTTTGCATAAACAGAAAAAATGGTGATATAAGAGTGGGGATAAATTACAGGAGCAAATTTCGTGAGTGTGTTAAGAAAGGATCTATCTATCTTTCAGATGAGATATAGAAAGGATACACATTCAGTGTATAAATTAAGGGTTGACCTTGAGATTGGAGTGGGTTAGTTCATCCAATGTAATACCCCGGATGTTGAAATTATGTTCAGATGTTGGTAAGTGTTTAGCATTGGTCCTTGAAGAATGAGGACTTGTTATCCATCCTTTTTTAGGAAGTACAAAGCCCGCTCTTCCGGTTAAGAGTGATGAGTCGGGCGTACATAACCATAGGTTGAAGTGAAGGGAGAAGTTATGAAATAGTGTGGCTTTTGAGATGGAAAAAGAAAATGACTAGGGAAAAATAAATGAATTGTCTTAAGTGGGAAGAGCATACTGGATAATTTTGGTCATAAAAGGGTAGAGGGAGGGTGGGTTGGAAAGGGAGAACCGATTATAAGCATCTACATGTGACCTCCTCCCTGGGACACAGACAGCTTAAAAATGGATGAAGGGAGACGTCAGACAGGGCAAGTTATGACAAAATAATTTATAAATTATCAAGGGTTCATGAGGGAGCGGGGAGCAGGAAGGGAGGGGAAAAATGAGGACCTGATGCCAGGACCTTAAGTGGAGAGCAAATGTTTTGAGAATGACGAGGGCAATGAAATGTATAAATGTGCTTTACACAGTTGATTGTGATAAGAGCTGTATGAGCCCCTAATAAAACGATTAAAAAAACAAAACAACAACAACAAAAGTAATTGATCAAGTTCGGCAGCATCTAATGGATGTTTTCCTATAGCTAGTTTACTTACTTATGCACATCCATAATTAAAACAGGTAGAGATTGTATTTAACTGAGCTTGAGGTGTTGGCAGGTGAGTCACTTGAAGGGAGGCAAAGAGGAGAAACTTGACATGTAATGGACGGGTACTCAAAATATTGGCAGGTTAAATAAAGACGTGATAGAATGTCCAGAGCAGTGATTCTCGGACTTCCTCATGCCGCGACCCTTTCATACAGTTCATGTTGTGCTGACCTCCCAACCATAAAATTATTTTTGTTGCTACTTCATAACTGTAATTTTGCTACTGTTATGAATCAGGCGGCCCCTGTGAAAGTGTCGTTTGATCCTCAAAGGGGTTGCAACCCACAGGTTGGGAACCGCTGATGTAGACAGTAACAAAGGTGTAAATCAAGGAAGCAGGGTTTCCAGCTGTCTTCAGCTTCTCTGGAGAAACCAAGCCAGCGATGTGGTACAGGGAGGAGGTAATGAGGGGTAAATTGATGGCTGAACTGAAGAAAATGAATCATCTGGTTGGAGAGGCTGACAAGTTTCAAGTGTTGTGGGTCAGGTGTCAAGTAGGAGGCTTCTAAATTGTCTGACCCAGAGCAGATGGGATCCAGGTGTGAAAGGAGAGATTGCTCCCAGGTTTGTTTGAAATAGTGTAATGTCATTTCGAAGTGTAAATAGAACATCCTACTGTAGTTATTATAAATTTTAACTTTACCTTAAATCTGGGACAATCCTAGGAATTCACTGTGAATTTAAAATATGAAGTTATTCTACTACATGGATTTTCAATATTCAGATGGTGTAATAAAGTCATTGTTGGCCTACTTGGGTATGGGAAACTTAAAGATTTAAAAAATAATTGTGAGGCGTATAGGTAATAAAGGCTGTAATGTTAGTGCTTTGAAGGCCTTCGTACAAGTACAATTACTTTCTTTGATCTTTTCAACACTTCTGTTTGTATAAATTTGTAGTTCAAAATTTTCAGATGAGATAATTAAGGCATGGTAAACACAGCGAAGTTTATTGGTAAGGTTTATTTTTGTTTGCAAGGGACATAAATTAAATTTACTAATGAATTATTGGCTTATTGGCTGATGGAGTGGAAAAGTCGAGGGGCTTTTTACCACAGCTGAGTTTAGGCTTTTCACATCCTACATCTCTTGTCCTTGCCTCCCTCTTCGTTAGCTGCATTCTTCCTATGGCTTTCCCCCAACATTTCCATTTCCCAAAGTGTATCCTATGGGGATTTCTAGTAGCTTCTGATTAACGACCCGTAGCTTGGGAAGCCTGGTAGAAAGAGGAATTCTTGTATGATCAGTCGCTGCACACCTCTTGAAATGAGCCAATGTTATCCTCGGGCATGTGGCTGGAGTGTGGGTGGGAATCACTGATTCACTAGCGTGGGTCATGGAGGGGCAGCCATGATCTGAGCCCCCCAAAGAGGCTCTGTTTTTCAAAGGACGTTTTAGATGATCTTCCTATAATATGTGGAGCTGGATGACAATTGATCCTATTTGTGTAAACTTACTGACTTTAAACATGCTCATCCGAATATTTCTCAGTTCACTCCCGAACATGTGCCAATTTGAGCAGGTGTTGCCTGGTAGTCTTTACAAATTTCTGTTCCACTTTTGTTTTCTTTTAACTGCGACTTGCATTTATGTGATGATTCTACAGGAGAAAGGATTTCAGTGGTGTTTGGAATAAATAATAACTATAATTTCATGCATGGAGAGACTCTTCTCAAAGGTTAAATAATTCATTCCAAGATTCACGTGGGTTGAAATGGAAATTGAAATTCAGTTGCAGCTTCTTATTTTTGCTTGTTATTACCCATTTCTATCTTCCCTACAGTTGTGAATTTTTCTACTGGGAAAAGTTTCAATTTTATTTTCCTATGGAAATTATCATTTTGCTATTAAAGATAGAAATATAGAAATAGTGTTCTTGGTTCTGTTGGACTCTTGGCAAGCTCTTCAATTTTAATAATATGTATATACATAATATGTATATACATAATATGTATATATACATAATATGTATATATATATTATTCACACACACATATGTATCATGCGACCCCTGTGAAAGGTCCTGTCAACCCTCAAAGGGGTTGCGACTCACAGGTTGAGAACCACCGCTCTAAAATCTTATTATGAGCACTATTGTGTCATTTTATTCTTTATCCACCACCAGTGCTACCATTGCTAGGCTCTTCCTGCTTGGTGCCAACTCTTTTTTTTTTTAAACATTTTATTAGGGGCTCATACAACTCTTATACATATACATACATCAATTGTATAAATGGTTCCAACTCTTAGTGACCCAATGTGCAACAGAGTGAAAGCACCTCGTTCTGCCCCTGTGTCACAAGTTTTGTTCTGCTGTGCTCGTTGTTGCTGCCACTATGTCAATCATCTTGCTGACTGTCTTCTTTTTTATTGCCCGTCTTCCGATTCACCCAGCAGGATTTCCTTCTCTGGGGCTGATCCCTTCAAATACTTGAGAAAAATTGTCCAAAGTACTTGAGACAAATTCTTAAGTGAATTGTTTCTAAGGAATATTCTGCCTATATTTCTCCCATGACATACCTCTTGTCCATTTAGTAGTCCATGATATTTTCAATATTTTACTCAACAACTAGAAATCCGATCTGCATGAGCCTGTTTTTAAAAATACAGTAGAATAAAACTAAGTACAAATTAAGGAGTGAAAAGTCAAACAGTAAAGATTGAAGGAAGCAAATAGATAACATTTTTTCTCTTTTTTTTGCACCACCCCCACCCCATCCCCACCCCCTGATAACTTTTTTCTTAATTAGTTTTTTTCTCTTGCTGGAATCGAGGGGTTGGTCTGGTTTTATTAGGAGGCAGTGAGTAAAAGCAAGCAGCTTTATTAAACGGAAGGTTTTTAAAAAATATATTATCAGTATTGAGTGACTCAAGAGATTAATTTCCAGCAGTACTCGGTTAAAGACTTAGACACACTACAAAGGGAAAAGATAAACATTATTTTAATGTCTAAAAATACCAAAATCCATATTGACATTAAAAATACAAGAAATAATGAATCATGATTTCCCCCCACTATAACATCACCATGTATAACAACATATTAAGATGGACAAAAGAAATATTGGAGATTAGATTGTCAAAATATAGTGCCCATATCAATTGATAGCAATTGAACTAATAGCGGATGGCATGTGAGTCAACACTTTCAACAACACTCTCAGATCGGTGCACCCATGTCTTTCCTTTGGGACATTGCATAGGTTCCCATTGTGAGGAAAGCTCGCCTCCTAGCCCTGTCTCTGCTCCACCCTCCCCACACTAACACCGGGAAGACACAGACATCATCCAGTAACATCTCTGATCAGGATGCTGCCCGAAACTTGGGTTCAGGATGAATTAATTACAAATCTAATTAGTGATCTGTACAGAGTATCCTTCTAAGAACACATGGAGCCCCAAAGCGAGACTGTTCCTGTTTGTCAAAACCATAGCTGCTCCGTGAGCTATTCTCTTGCTAATGAAGTGAGTCAGTAGGATAGAGGAAACACCTCTTACTTGGGTTATGACTAATATGCATGTATAATTTATTACCTGATGCGAAATAACATAATAATATACTTTTTGAAGTCATGTTTCTCTCTGAGGCAGTGAGATTTATCTCAGATTTTAAAATCTGGTTTTGTCTCATCTTTTCACTTGATTTGTGTTAGGATTTTGTGGATCTTTTTACTTGGGACACTGTTCCCACCAAGCTTATTGTGATCTGCGCTTTTTGGCAACCAAGGAAAAGGCAATTTGATTAAATCACGGGGGGGATACTGTTAGGTTAGTAGTCTATTGAATGCAAACTCACTTTCCCATTACAAAAAATTAGTAAAACTTTTAGATTTCTTGTATTCTAAGTTTTCCAAAGCCACAAGAACAGTTTCCTGAGAGCAAAGTGACTTTATATTTCCAAACTGACAAAAAAAAAAAGCCGTATGATGATAGCTTTTTGATTTGCTTTAAAATACTAGTTCAGTTAAGAGATTGGGGTTCAGAGAGGCACAGATTTTTTCACTCCATTACATATTTTAATGTCAACTGCATGTCCTTTGTTAAATGCTATAACTATGGATAGCGACAATAAATAAGCCTAAAATATTACCAATTTCTATGTCAGGCAACGATCTGAATGTACCTGAGAGGTTACCAATCCTGATTATGAGTCTAGTGAAGTGCTGGATTTGAAGGAATTATAGGACCTAACTTGTATGAAAACCCAAATAAGAAATAGCACAGACCTTAACTAAGGTCATGGACTTGTACGTGGGGCAGGGGCTTTGCTGAGCAGACCTACCTGGGGGATGTTTCAAAGCCTGCTGGTACCGTGGTATAGGCACTGGACCGCCAACCGCAAGTGGTTAAAATCATGGTCTTCTCAGAAGAAAGAAAAGACTGTCTGCTCCAATAAAGACTTAGTTTCTGAAACCTGTGCATGGTCACTATGATTCACAATTGACTCAATGGCAATGGGTTTGATTTGTATTTTCTAGGAAATATATTACATCATATGCCTGGAGGAAGTATGGATGCTTGAGAAATCGAATTTTATGCTAGGTGAATCAGATACAGTAAGAATGGGTTTGCATAAAACCCTTGTCTCATGATAAAATAGTCACGTACAGCTTACTACACTCGTCAGTATAATAGAACTATGTACTCCTGGGAATTCTAAATGCATTCTGTTGCTCATGAAGTACAATATAAATTTATTTCAGTTGAATTTATGTCTAATTTAAGTAATATTTTATATTCTATTCTAAGGTAGCTAGTTAGCTGTCTAGATATAGCAGGTATATATTAGATACACATAATATTTAAAATTTGTGATTTTAAGATCCACATTTATTTTGATACTTAAACTAGAGTTCCCATAAAGTGAAATCTAGTTGATGTCATAAAATTCTGTACCAATTACACTGAGTGCTATGACTTACTAAGAAAAATCCAATGAACACATTGAACTCAAAGAACCTGTGTCAATGCCACAATTCACTTTTAAGCAGATAACTTAAATAAATTTAATTTTTATATATACTGTTTTAGTATTGATTCTAGAACCTAAAACAGTGACTGTCACTCAATATGTGACTGAAGGTAGCAAGAAATTATGAGTACAATAGTTACAAATATACATCTTTCCCCCTGCCAGGCAGCATTTATATTTAAGGTAAATGACCTATTCAAATTAAAGCATGACAGGGCACCAACGAAACTCATAAATATACCTTTCTACCTCAACATGGGAAAATAGTGACGTCATGTCAGCACTAGAGTATGGTTTAGACCCAGACTTACTATTTTTAAAAAACAACAGTCTTTGAAGACCCTACAAAGCACAGTTCTCTGATGCCATAGTGTTAGCACCATTTGGAACTGTCTCAATGACAACTAATTAAGCGTTAGCACCAGACAATTTTTCATGCTTGGCTCCACAATCGATACTCATGGAAGCAGTACTCAAGAGAACAAAAGAAAAGTTGTACTGGATATATCTGCTGCATAAGACCCTTTCAGAGGGTTGGAAAGCAAGGATGCTACTTTGAGGACTAGTATTTTCAATTGTCTCGTATGCATGTGAAAATTGAACATTGAGTAAGGAAGAATGAAAAAATCGATACGTTTGAATTGTGATGCTGGTGAGGAATATTAAAAGTAACATTAACTGCTAAAAGTATAAGCAAATGAATCTGTATTTTCACCTACTTTGGACATGTTGTCTGGAGATAACAGTCCCTGAAGAAAGTCGGCATGCTTGGTAAAGTAAAGGGGCAGCAAGAAAGAGGAAGGCCCTTGACAATATGGATTGACAGGGTGGCTGCACCCATGGGCTCAAGCATGGGATAGTGGGGGATCGGGAAGTATTTTGTCCTGTTGTGGATGGGTTGCTATAGATTGGACATGACTCAATGGCCAACAATGATGATGGCAACTAGGCATTAGTGTGAATTGTAATTGACTTGATGGCCATGGGCTTAATTTTTGACTTATGATTGTCCTTCAAGGAATGAGACAACTAATTTCTCTGGTTGGACACAGAAAAGCAGTACCTATCATAAAGGGAAAAGAGTGGAATATATTGCCAATGGATTGGAACAGCCTTTACAGGATAGAGAAGACTCAATAAGCCATATAACTATTTACTTTATCTACCGCTCTACTTCCTCCAAACACTGACAACTTTTTTTTAATGTTCAGTTTTCAGATGTTTGTATAGATTGAAAGCAGCAGGATGGTTTTAAAAATTCTATTATGATCAGATATATTCAAGTTGGAATTTACAACTGAAAATATAGCATAAGACTAATATTATAGCAATTCTAATTCAAAAGGGTATTTTTGAAGACCAAATATTTACCTGCCATAATTATAGGCATTCAAATCTAACGGAGCAGATAACACAGTGTCTGAAATTATAGTTTTACATTTCTTTCTACCTCAGAATGGAGAAAAATATAGAAAAGGGTAATAGAATGGTAATCCAGAATTGTAGGGCCCACTCTGATGCTAATTAAAATTTGTATATTTGTAGATATCTTGTTTTGCCTGAAACATTTTGTTTGGAAATAATTTCAAATTTACAGAAAAGTTATAAGAGTAATAAAAATAACTGAAATAACTTTTTTTCCCAAAGAATTTTATCAGCTGCTGAAATAATGCTCTTAGTAGGGATTAGGTCCCAAACCAGGAACACACATTACTGATGCTGCTGCTTGTCCTCAGTCTCTTGTTGCCAATATCCCTTAGTCTTTCTGTAAGATATTTGAAGAGCCAAGGCAGTTGTTGAGTTTATTTGGACTCATGGTCAACCCATGTGTGCTAGAATAGAGCTGGGTCTATAGGATATTTTTTTGTTTTATAAATTGTTTTGATGAAAGATTATATAGGAGATGTGTCCGAGTTCCTGTCTGACAGCGTGGACAGAGGTTGTCCAGGGACATTAGTTACGTTTCCACCATGGCAGTATTCTTTTTAATTGTGCTCTACTTTTCTCATTTCAGGCATTAGTCTCCTACTCTTGTGTCTCATCTTAGTTTAATTGTTGGCCTTCTACCCTTTACGTAAATAGTTTTGCTCTTTTTTCTCAAATGTAACCGCGTAGGCATCGGGAATATCCTTTATGTTGTGTACAGAACTGTTGTTTTGCTAACCGGTGACGTAGGGATAGTTTCAGTTCAAGGTTTGAAGAGAATCCCTGGGCCATAACAGAGTTTCAAGCTGTTCTAGTAAGTCTGGACTTTTCAAAGAATTTGAATTTTGTTACATGTTTTTCTTCTGGTACATTAGAGTCTATGTGCAGTTGGGTACAATGTAGTTTTGAGCTGAGAGGAGATGAAATCATTGCTCCCCCTGAAGCTTTCAATAGTCCATTTTTAATGAAGTGGATCCCCCAAACTTTTTTTTTTCACATTATATATTCTTTTTATTTATACTCATTTCATTTTACTCAAATGAGAGTATACTATTTTTTTTTTAATCTTCAAGTTTGAATAGATATTTTTTTTTCTTTTTTTCTTCTTTTACATTTTATTAGGGACTCCAACAACTCTTACCACAATCCATACATATACATACATCAATTGTACAAAGCACACCCATACACTCCCTGTCCCAATCACTCTCAAGGCATTTGCTCTTCACCTAAGCCCCTTGCATCAGGTCCTCCTTTTTTTCCCCCCCTCCCTCCCTTTTCCCCCCTCCCTCATATGCCCTTGGTAATTTATACCTCGTTATTTTGTCATATCTTGCCCTATTCGGGGTCTCCCTTCCCCCCTTCTCTGCTGTCCCTCTCCCAGGGAAGAGGTCACATGTGGCTCCTTGTAATCAGTTCCCCCTTTCCAACCCACTCACCCTCCACTCTCCCAGCATCGTCCCTCACTCCCTTGGTCCTGGAGGTATCATCCACCCTGGATTCCCTGTATCTCCAACCCTCCTATGTACCAGTGTACAGCCTCTGTCCTATCCAGCCCTGCAAGGTAGAATTCGGATCATGGTAGTTGGGGGGAGGAAGCATCCAGGATCTGGGGGAAAGCTGTGTTCTTCATCGATACTACCTCACACCCTAATTAACCCATCTCCTCTCCTAAGCCCCTCTATGAGGGGATCTCCATTGGCTGACACTTGGGCCTTGGGTCTCCACTCTGCACTTCCCCCTTCATTTAATATAATATATATATACACATACATATATACATATACACATAAATACACATACATACACACACTTATATCTTTTTTTTTTTTTTTTTTGCATGATGCCTTATACCTGGTCCCTTGGGCACCTCGTGATCGCACTGGCCGGTGTGCTTCTTCCATGTGGGCTTATTTGTTTCTGAGCGAGATGGCCGCTTGTTCACCTTCAAGCCTTTAAGACCCCAGACACTATCTCTTTTGATAGCCGGGCACCATCAGCTTTCTTCACCACATTTGCTTATGCACCCATTTGTCTTCAGCGATCCTATCATGGAGGTGTGCAGTCAATGATATGATTTTTTGTTCTTTGATACCTGGTAACTGATCCCTTTGGGACCACTCGATCACACAGGCTGGTGTGTTCTTCCATGTGGACTTTGTTGCTTCTGAGCTAGATGGCCGCTTGTTTATCTTCAAGCCTTTAAGACCCCAGTCATTATCTCTTTTGATAGCCGGGCACCATCAGCTTTCTTCACCACATTTACTTGTTCACCCATGTTGGCTCCAGCTGTTGTGTCGGGAGAGTGAGCATCATAGAGTTCCAATTTAATAAAAGAAGGTATTCATGCATAGAGGGAGTGTTTGAGTAGAGGCCCAAGGTCCTTCCGCCACCTTAATACTTGACCTATAAATATAGACACAAAGATCTATTTCCCCAACCTCCTATATATATTTGCATGTACATGTCTTTGTCTAGACCTCCATGAATGCCCTTTGACTCCTAGCTCTTTCCTCCATCTCCCTTGACCTTCCTCCTGCCCTACTACCATGCTTCATTGCCACCTGGGCTAGAGTATACCTCTTCTCTAAGCAACCTTACCCTTGATCATTTCCCACCAGGCCTGCCACTCCCCCTTCTCTACCCTTTGGGGTCCCATGTTTTTCCCTTGTCCCTGGGTTTGTTAACACCACTTCCTTACCCCCCCTACCCCCCACCCCAAGTCCCCCCGGAACTGTCGGTCCCGTTGTTTTTCCTCCAGATAGTTCATCCAGCCTGTCCTATTCAGACAGACCTGTGGAGTCACTAACATGCACGAAAACTAGACAGAGGAACACAAAGCAACAGTATATAACCGGACAACAAAACAACCAAAACAAACCACTGAAAAAGAACAGAACAAAACAGTTCACAAGAGAAAAGCTTGTAGTTAGTTCAGGGATCTTTGCTGGCCCTTAGGAGCGTTTTCCAGTCCAGTCTGTTGGGGCACCACGCCCTGGCCCCAAAGTCCACTTTCAGCATTCCCTGGGGACCTTGCCACTCCATTCCCTTGCTGTTCCGCTGCACTCCCCCAGTGCATTGCCTCGGTGTGGTGGGATCAGGTCAGGTGCAATTCCCACACTGTGTCTCCGGTGCTGTCCCCTGTATCGCCCTTAGTCACTGAGGGGCATCATGTCTCATAGTAGGGCCAGCCATGTTGTTCTCTCTGTGGACTGGCTGCTCTACTCAGGAACATCATCATCACGGCCTGGTGGGCCAGGCTGTGCTCCACTCTCTCCTCCTGCCCCTTCATCTGCTCCCGTGTGCTCTGGTCAAATATGACCATCTCCCATAGCTGCAGGGTCAATGTCGTCCTTTGGAACAAGTTCTTTTCGGGGGAGGGGCAGGAATCCACTTAATTTATGGTGCTGGGGCCTGCCTCCCAGACCTCTCCACTGGTTCCGTCCTCCACGCCGGGGTAATGCATTCACACCTTGCGACACTGGGTTGAAGTCTGGTCCCACTTTCCCTGTGGAGATATAAACAATACCCTCCCCTTGGGTGGATTAATGCCCCATTTCTGTCATGCTGATTGTACTTACCTCAGGGGACTCATGTTGTACCTGTCCCTTTGGGACTGGCTTACCTCGCTTAGCATAATTCCTTCCAGCTCTTCCCATGAAATAACGTGTTTCATGTGCTCATCGGTGCTTTTCAATGCTGCATAATACTCCATTGTGTGTATGTGCCAAAGTTTGCTAATCCACTCGTCTATCGATGGAAACTTAGGCTGTTTCCAAGTCTTTGCTATTGTGAATTGTGCCGCAATAAACATTGGAGCGCATATGACTGGTCGTGTTTTATTTGCTGCTTCAACCGGGTATATGCCCAGTAGAGGGATGGCTGGGTCGTAAGGTAGATCGATTTCCATTTTCTTTAGGTATCGCCAGATTGCTTTCCACAGTGTCTGTACAAATCTGCACGACCACCAGCAGTGGAGGAGGGTTCCTATTTCACCACAGCCCCTCCAACACTTGTTGCTCTCTGATTTACTGATCTGGGCTAGCCTCAGGGGTGTTAGGTGGTATCTCATGGTTGTTTTGATTTGCATTTCTCTTATGGCAAGGGACTTCGAGCACTTTCTCATATATTTATTGGCCATATTGATCTCCTCTCTAGTGAAAGTTCTTCTCATTTCTTTTGCCCACTTCCTTAGGGGGTTAACTGTTTTCCTCTTTTTGCAGGTCATGATGGTGTTGTAGATTTTAGTAATGAGCCCTTTGTCCGACGTGTCATTACTAAAAATCTTCTCCCAGTCTGTGGGTTGCCTTGTCACCCTCTTGGCAAAGTCTTTCGAGGTGCACAGGTGTTTTATTCTTATTAGATCCCATTTGTCGATTTCCAGATCACCTGTGTGTGTCCCCTTCCCTGTTGCAGTGAGCCTATGTGCTCCCTGGGCCAGTGCTCTGAGATTAGTCCCGATTCCTTCCTTAATGGTCCTGATGGTTTGGGGTTTGACTTCTAGATCTGTGATCCACCTTGAGTGTATTCTTGTGCATGGGGTGAGGTAGACGTCTTGTTTCAACTTTCTACATGTGGATATCCATTGTTTCCAGCACCACTTATTAAAGAGGGCACCTGCTTCCCACTTGACGTTTTTGGGACCCTTGTCGAAGATCAGTTGTCTATATGCTGATGATTTTACTCCTGGGCTTTCTATTCTTTTCCACTGGTCTGAGTGTCTATCATTGTGCCAGTACCATGCTGTTTTGACCACTGTAGCTGTGTAGTAGGCATTAAAATCAGGCAGGGCGAGTCCTCCAATTGTGTCCTTCTTCTTGAGGAGTTCTCTGCTAATTCTGGGTTTCTTCCCTCTCCATATGAAGTTGGTGGTCAGTTTTTCCAATTCTTTGAAGAAGGTTGATGGTAATTGGATTGGTATAGCATTGAACTTGTAGAGTGCTTTAGGAAGAACTGTCATCTTTACTATGTTCAGCCTACCTAACCATGAGCAGGGGAGCTTCATCCATTTGTGAAGGTCACTTTTGGTTTCCTGTAATAGGGTTTTATAATTATGCTTATATAGGTCTTTAGTATTTTTTGTTAAGTATATTCCTAGGTATTTCAGTTTGTTCTTGGCTACTGTGAAGGGTACTTCCCTCTTAATCGCCTCTTCCATGGCCCTGTCCGATGTGTATAGAAACCCTACCGACTTCTGTTTATTGATCTTGTATCCTGCTACCCTTCCGTATTCCTCTATTGCTGTAAGTATTCCAACTGTGGAGTTTTGGGGGTCTTCAATGTATAGGATCATGTCATCTGCAAATAACGATAGTTTCACCTCCTCCTCTCCCAACTGGATCCCTTTGATGTCCTTCCGCTGTCTTATGTTGTTAGCCAGAACCTCCAAAACGATATTGAATAGAAGAGGGGACAGGGGGCATCCTTGTCTTGTACCCTTTTTCAGTGGTATTGTTCTTGTCTTTTCTCCATTGACTATGATGTTGGCTGTTGGTCTTTCATAGATAGCTTGTATGAGCTTGAGGAACTTACCTTCCAATCCTATCTTCATGAGTGTTTTGATTAGGAATGGATGCTGGATGTTGTCAAATGCTTTTTCTGCATCTATGGATATTATCATATGGTTTTTATCCTTTTTCTTCTCGATGTGGTGTATGATATTGATGGATTTTCGGGTGTTAAACCATCCCTGCATCGCTGGGATGAATCCTACTTGGTCGTGGTGAATGATATGTTTGATGTTCCTTTGTATTCTATTGGCCAATATTTTGTTAAGGATTTTTGCATCTATGTTCATTAGAGATATTGGTCTATAATTCTCTACACTTGTGGGGTCTTTTCCCTGTTTGGGTATCAAAGTAATGCTGGCTTCGTAAAATGAGTTTGGGAGCTTGCCGTTCTTTTCTATGTTCTGGAATACTTTGTGGAGGATCGGTGTCAGCTCTTCCCTGAATGTTTGGTAAAATTCTGCTGTGTAGCCATCTGGCCCTGGGGCCTTTTTCCTTGGTAGGTTTTTGATGACACTCTCTATTTCTTCCTTCGCTATGGGTTTGTTGAGGTTCTTGATCTCTGTCTCAGATAATCTAGGGATAGATTGTTTTTCTAAATATTTATCCATGTCTTCCAGGTTTCTGAATTCATTAGAATACAAACCTTCATAGTACTTTGTGATTATCCTTTTTATCTCATTGGGGTCTGTTGTTATTGCCCCCGATTCATCTCTTATCCTGGCTATTGATGATTGTTCCTTTCTATCTTTGGTAAGCTTTGCCAGGGGAGTGTCAATTTTATTAATTCGTTCATAAAACCAGCTTCTAGTTGCGTTAATCCTTTGCATTGTTCTTTTGTCTTCCCACTGGTTTAACTCCGCCCTGATTTTTATTATTTCTTTTCTCTTGCTATTGGAGGGGTAGTTCTGTTGACTCTGTTCTAGTTGTTGGAGGTTTTGTGTTAACATATCTGTCATACGCCTTTCTTCTTTTTTCATGTATGCATTCAGTGATATCAAGCTACCTCTGATAACTGCCTTTGCAGTGTCCCATAAGTTTTGATATGTTGTATGCTCGTTCTCATTAGTTTCTAGAAATTTCCTGATATCCTCTCTGATCTGGACCTTAACCCATTCATGTCGCAGGAGATCGTTGTTTATTCTCCAATTGGTGACCCTTGCTTTTCTGGGTGCCCTCCTATTAATCTCCAGCTTTATGGCATGGTGGTCTGAGAAAGACGTCTGGATAATATCTATGTGTTTGAATTTACTCAGGCTGGCCTTGTGCCCCAGCATGTGATCTATTCTTGAGAAAGATCCGTGTGGATTGGAGAAGAATGTGAAACCTTTTGCTTTTGGATGAAAGGCTCTATAGATGTCTATCAGGCCCTGTTGCCTAATTACATTGTTTAGCTCTCTGGCCTCTTTGCTGAGCTTCTTTCCCTGTGACCTGTCTTTCTCTGATAGTGGAGTGTTGAAGTCCCCCACTATTATTGTTGTTTCCGTGATTTCTTCTGTCATTTTTTTAATAGTTTGTTTGACGAAATTTGCCGCACCATTATTAGGTGCGTAAATATTCAGTATGCTTATTGCTTCCTGGTTTACTGAGCCTTTGAGCATTATGTAATGTCCCTCTTTGTCTCTTTTTATGTTTTGGATCTTGAGATCCATTTTGTCGGAGATTAAGATAGCCACTCCTGCCTTCCTGGAGTTACCATTTGCTTGGTAAACTTTCTTCCAGCCCTTTATTCTCAGCATATGCTTGTCTGCTTGCTTAAGGTGTGTCTCTTGCAGGCAGCAGATTGATGGGTTATGTTTTCTAATCCAATCCTCCAGCCTCTTTCTTTTAACATATGAATTGAGCCCATTTGTATTCAAAGTGATTATTACAATCTCTGGCTTCATGGTTGCCATATTCTGTTTTGTGTTTTGGGTCTTTGCCTATCTTCCTTCATATCAGTGTACTGCGTTTGAGTGGAGGGTTTCTATCCTGTCCTCTTTTCCATCTGAGACCGTGTTGTCCTGGTACGTGTTGCTGGCATGTTGGCTTCTAGATGGAGATGGGCTATATGGTGGTCTCCTGGAGGTTCTAGTTGGAGCTTGATCTTCTGGCCATAGTGAGTCAGCCAGTATGTTCTGCAGGGTCGGGTGACTTGCAGTATATTTTTTGAGTTCTTCCTTGTCCTGGAAGACCCTTATCTTACCCTCTATCTTAATGGATAACTTGGCAGGGTATAGGATTCTGGGGGAGGCATTTTTATCTTTCAGAATTTGGAAGATGCTGCTCCATTCTCTCCTCCTCTTCATGGTTTCAGCTGATAAGTCTGAGCATACCCTTACCTGCGCTCCTTTGTATGTGACTGTCTTCCTTTCTCTTGATGCTCGAAGAATTTTCTCTTTTTCCTCTAAGTTGGATAATTTTACAATTATATGCCTTGGCGTGTTCTTCTTGGTGTTTAGCTTAGCCGGCGTCCTCTCTGCTTCCTGTATGAGAGTCGGATTCTCCTTTGTTAGGTTGGGGAAATTTTCTTCCAGGAATTCCTTTGCTATCTTGGCGGTCGATTTGTGTGTTATGTTGTGTTCCGGTAGACCGATTATTCGAATATTATTCCTCTTCATAGCATCTGTCATTGATCTCAGGCTGTCTTCTGTTTCTTTAATTTTCCTATCTGATTGTTTTTCTCGCTTGCTTCGTTTGGTTTGAGCGTCCTCGAGTTCACTGATACGGTTCTCAGCCTCCTCAAGCCTAGATATAGCTTCTGTGACCTTTTGTGTGGCCTCTGCTACCTCCTCTGTTAGTTTCTGCAGTTCCTTTTGGTGGATAGTATTCATCCCCTCTATTGTGGACTTCATCCCCTCTATTGTGCATTTCATCCCTTCTATCGTTGCATCCTTATTTTGGTTTGCTTCTCTTAGCTCCTGTATTACTGCAAGCAGAGTTCTGAAGATTTCCTTTTGTGGCTGATCTATATCTGTTTCTTCTATGAGTGACGTTAGGTCTGTTAAAGTGCCTCGTTTTTCTGATTTTTTTGTTGGGAGTGATGTGGTCTGTTGATTTTTCCTTGATCCTTTAATAGGCCCCATGCTTCTGGGAGACAGGGGTAACCTTATTGTGTGGAGGCTCAGGCCACTGTGCCGTCTCCTGGGGTGGCTGGGGCGGGCTGCGGCAGGCTTAGGGCTGGCACTGGGGACCCAACAGGGCCCCAGGTGGTGAGAGCTGGCTGGAGCTCACTGATGGCTCCTCAGGGACTGCAAAGTCGAGACCCAGGCTCCACTGCAGGTGGAGTGTTTGATCTGCCCGGGCTGTGAGTGGGCGCGGAGAGGCCCCTTGGATAGCTGCACAGGCAGCTGCGGGACACTGCAGGGAACAATGGTGTTCGCTCTCCGCCCTTTTGGCGCGAAACCGCGGGGGGTAATGGCGCCGGCAAAGGAGGCTTGGCGCGAAACCGCAGGGGGCAATGGCGCCCTTCTTCTGCTCAGGCTCAGAGTCGCGGCTGCCGGGGTCCCCTCAGCACCCTGGGGAGGGCACCTACTCTTGTGCCTTGCGCAGGGGGGGGGCCTTGGTGGGCAGACTCAGCAGCGCGGGGCGCGGCGCTCCGCGGAAGCTCAGGGTCCGGGACAGGCGCGGGTTGGGCTATGGCTCCTGTTGGCGGGAAGTGCTCAGCGCAGGGTCCCCGCCAGGAGTGGAGCTGGCGCTAGGCTGCCAGGGCTGGCGGGGGCGGGCGGGGGTGGGAGGCCAGCGCACGGAGGGCAGGTGGAGAGGTCCGTGGCAGCGGTGCGGGTGGATGGTCCCCCGTGGGGGTCGCCAGACAACCCGCGGGTCCGCTCCCCTGAGCTTGGATGAATGGAGGGAGGGACGTGGGCCCGAGGGCAGATCGCTGCCCTGCGGGGAGAGGGGAACTGCGGGAGAGGAAAGCTTCTCTCCCAGTGGAGATCCGCGTATGGGGAGTGGGGAGTGGGCCGCTGGAGTAGGCAGGGCAGGCAAGTGGCTCTGGGCTGGCGTCCGTTTGGGGATGGAGCCTAAGCCGGTCGCCAGTGAGCTCACGGCAGCTTAGTGGCCAGAGATGTCCCACTAGTCCGGTCCTCTTTGACCTAGACCCCTGCTCCGGACAAATACGTGGGGTAGGACTGGGGTGCTGTCCCAGGGGGATATTTCACTCACCAGACTCTTACTATTCAGCTACCTGGTCGCCAATCCCGCTTTGTTTGGAGGAGCTCTCAGAGTATGCGGGTGTCCCTGTCGGCCATCTTCCCCCTCTCTCCAAACTTTTTTTTTTTTAGCATCTCTGAATGGACTTGAACTTCCAAATTCTCAGTTAGCAGCTGAGATTGTTAACTGTTCCTATTGCCCGCAGACTCCACCTGAGGATCACAGGCTCATCATTTTGGAACATCTGGGATGGTAATAGTGACAATTATAACAGAAATGGTTCTGTGTCATTTAAACTTCATCCCATCAGTGACACTTAGAAGTTAATGGTATTGTTCATTTTGATCACATGAGTAAGGTTATATCCTCCAGAAAGTTTCTTTGCTGTGAAGACTCTCTTTTTCCATACATGACCAGTAAGCATTTTACACAGAGATACTTTGTTCATGTGTGTTCCAGTCTCCATCTATCTGTCCCATGCTAATTTAAACCTATGCATGTTTCTAGTCTGGATTATTGCTATTATGATTAACCAACAGTAATTGTCAAATTCCCTTGTTCTTCTAAATTTTTTGTTCTGACACTTGATTGTTGGAACTTTAAAAATTTGTTCTAACCCTTTACTAATTTACATCAATATAAACATATAGAATCCTATTTTATTTGAAGTGATTTGATCAATTTAAGTCTTGTGATACTAAACGCAAACATTGTCAGCGAGGGCTCCTGTAAGCTAGCAACTATATTTTTAACAGAGCCCCATCATCCTTTTGGGGAGAAATTGAGGATTTCTCCTTCTGTACTGAGTTCCTGTCTTGGAAACCCACAAAGGCAATTCAACCACACCCTTTAAAGTTGCCATGAGTCTGAATAGGCTAGTTGGGAGTGTTTCTCATTGCGTGTGTTTCAAAGTAAATCTGTCAGATAATTGTCTAGTTCAATCTGATAAATCAGAACCTTATCCATAGAATGACCCATTTAATCCAAAGAGTCCTGCCTTCTTTTGGAGGAGAATGGTAATTTAAAAAACAAGATTGTATTGAGTGGAATGTTTACTACTCTAAGTGTGTTGGTTTTAGGTTTTTTTAATGTAGAGAAATAAGATATATGTATATATTACATATAGGTTTCATCTTTTTATATTTATGATTCATTTGCCTTACAGTGACATATCTGTTATATTCTTTATAACTCCCATTCCTTAAAGTGACATATCCGACTTTAATATTTTTGACATATTTGTTTATACAATCCCAGTGGGTCTACCAGAATGCCCACTTGACTCCTATTGCCTCTACCTTTTCTCCTTGATGGTGACTCCTTAATGACTTTCTAAGTGGTAAAATAAGCATAACATAAAATTAGCAACTTTAATCATTTGGAGATATTTATTTCAGTGGTATTAAGTACACTTGTAATGTTACAGCAATCATAGCTATTTAGTTCCAAAATATTTTCCTGACCTCAAATGGAAAGCCTATATGCATTGAGCAGTGATCCCTCATTTTGTAGTTATAGTTTCTGGGAAGTCATTCCTCGTGTTGTGTTTTTATTTTCTGTTGACATACATACATATATATATCTTAAATATTTCTTAAAATATAAAATTCTTTTCTAATGGAAACAGTTCTGTCCTTGGGCTCCATATTTGCTACATACAATGTGTTTCAATTTTGGAAAGGGCGAAAAATAAGTACCTGGGTTTCTTTATTTCATTTATCTCATTCTTTAGGAATATGTTAACCCCAAATTGGGGAGAAAGATAATTTTTAAGTAAAAATGATTAAATTAAAGGTAGATTATTGGAAGAGAAAAGAAACCAGAAACTTCTGGGTATTTGTTATAAGTAGAACTCTATCAGCTCCTGTGTTTGGTTTCTCTCATTAACATAATGTTACAAAGTTCTTTTATGTTGTCACATCCAGTCCTTTTATTGCTGAATAGCATTTCACTGTACGTTTGTACCACATTTTTCTTATCTAGTAATCCATTGATGGACATGTTTCATCTTTTGTGTTTGATTTTTGCTTGACCATCTATTTTAGATTCTTTGAGGTTGTTTTATACTTTTTAAGCTATATTAAGGAAGGAAAGAAAAAATGAGTTTTGAATACAGTATCTATATAGATTGCTAAAACAAGGATAAAGCTATGGTATTTGATAATTATGATGGTACTATGATACTGGTACATAATATGATATTTAATTAGAGTACAATACAGGATGTATTTTCAATTTTCTATCTATATGCTCTTAGTTTTCCTATTCCCTAAAATATAAAATTCTTTAAAAATATAATTAAATTAGAACTGGACTTTCTAGGGACAAAGCAGAAATTTCCACTATTTTGTGTATCTCGAGAGTAATTAAAATGTGAAATGTTTTGATATTTTTATTAAGCTCAAGACTAATATTAACCTAACACACACAAACCCTGATTAGACACAGGGCCCCACTATTTTAAAACAAATAGGTGCATAGGTCTGAACATATAGGTTAATGGTGAGAGGTAGGCAACATTCTGCAAAGCAAAAGGAAGGAGATAAATTAGCTTTAGCAGGCCTTTATGATTGTATGACACTCTGAGGAAGATAGATTGGAATCTTTAGTGACTGTTTGAACTAATAAAATAACCACAACTTCAAAAACTTGCTGCTCTGATCCCCCCCCCCCCTGCTATTAGTGATCCCTATAATCTTTTTGACACCTGGAAACACACAACTTTTGACTTTCAGGATCATTTTGTTTTCAGTTTTTCAAGAGCCCTTTCTAAATCTTCAAGGTCTGTTTCTTGTTTGGAAGGAAGCTTGTTTTTCTCTGCATAATGAATATGTCCAGATGTCGCCTAGCATCTGTTCTCCTAATTTCCCCTCTGCTGTGATGAAGATGTACCACAGACTTGTTCGTGCTCTGGCCAGTGGCGATCCACTTTCCTGAGTGAGAAAACTGCATCAACTCACCAAATGGCTGAATTAAGAGTAACTGCTATGTGCAACACTCCCAAGACAATATCTCCTACAATATACTTGCAGTCGTGGAAGAGTTTATAACTGAGGAATGACATGTAACTTAACCTCCCAGAATCATTCTTATTGATTTGGCTATTTCCATAAGGTTCTTATTTATAAAAATAACAAGACAATTCTGTTTAAGTCGTTAAGGAGGAATCCTGGAAAGAGCCAGAGGACAGTCTAGAGCAACAAGTTCAAGAAACTGACAGCAAACAAGGGTGGCCTGACTGGACAGACAGTCCGTAGATGGAAAGAACCGATTTCAGTAGGATGTGGCTTCCATCGAAAGAACTGCCTTAGCTAAGGGTGAATGGGATTTCTACTTCCAGCAGGTAGCTTTACCTTCTGATTATAAGCCTCTGGACGACCAACGGACAAACCAGAATCACCGGCTACCCAATCCGAAAGACTTGACTATATACTCCTCTTGTTATCTCCGACATTTAAATATCTAAATTAAAGTTATAGAAGATATGTGACATAGTCAATACACAAAGTACTGAAAAGCAGTGTGAGTTATGTGAAAATAGCAATTTAGTGTACTCTAACTTAGTCATCCTCACTGTAGCCAGCCATGTTGATCCATGACTCTTTGTAGGAATATCCATAATTGTGTTATAAAATATCCCCATACATTTCATGATCTACATTAAACTCCATTCACCATAGAATCCTTTCTAAGAAATCAGGTCTTCATTGGCAAATTCTTCCCTTTAAAACTCACAGTAGGGAGGAATGGTCAGGGAGGGGGAAATGAGCGGATACCAAGGGCTCAAATAGAATGAAAATTCCTTGAAAATGATGACGGCAACATATGTACAAATGTGCTTGACACAATGGATGTATGTATGGATTGTAATAAGAGCTATAAGAGCCCCCCAATAAAATGATTAAAAATGACAAACAATAACAGCATTAACAATTCAGTCTTACAATAGAAGTGAAAATATAAAACAAAAGACAAAAGAAGCTCTTACAATAATACAATTACCTTGTCTTATTATTCACTTTTTGATTCGTTTTTGATCATCATTTTTGAAAAACACTTTATTGATTTTTTTTGTAAAACACTTTGCTGAGTATTCTACATACGTATGAATTAGGGAAGCCCTTAAATACACTGGAGAGTTTGATAGATGAAGTAGTTTAGTCTGAGAGGTTTGCCTATTTCACATTGTAATTTATCTAGTAAGCAGAAGAGTCACAGATTGAATGTCCACTTATGTGACTCCAGACCTCAGGCCCTATAGCAGCTTTCTCTCAAATACCTCCCGGAGGTAACTCGTTTTCCAAATGTGTCCCCTCTTCATAGAGAGAGTAGCACCCTTGACGATAGGTGCGAGCTCCTGTAATATTGGATCTCTCAGTGTATTGGGTAGTGATTCTCGAACTTTAGGGAGCTCTAAGAAGTTGATACATAGACTTCAACCATAACAGTTCTGAGTTAACTTATATATTTTTTGGGGGGTCATGGTTCATTCACATATTAAGAATATATATCACCAAATGATTATAATAGAGTAGAGAAATCACTCATATAGGATATTAACTAATATCTCACAAAGAAGCTTATAACACTGAAATAAGGAGTTGATTCTAGGGAAGTTAAGGCATGTTCAGAGCCAGATAGGTATATGAGAAAAGTTGTTGACATCTAAATTCTGTAATTCAAGCTGAACCAATTCATACATGTGCATCATAGAATTAGATACATGTGGACTCAAAACCACATGGACCAGCAAAAATTAAATGTATCGAGCTTGTAATAATAGATGGATCCATTATTGAACTTTGGAAATGCCTGCTACAATGAATAATAATTACCAGAGAACTTCAGACTCAATTTACAATTTTGAACATATATTCTTGAATACTTAAGTATCATTCAACAAACATCTAACTTTTCCAGAAGAAAAATGATCTATTCATAAAAACACTCCACTGTACAATATTTATTCCAAATGTTCTCCCTCATTTAATTCCATATATCCTTTGTCATCAATTTTATAATGTGCAGAACCACTAAGACAAACTTAGTGGTAATCATTATATTAATTACTTAGAACCAATATTTTTTCTAAATAAAATGCATTATATCTGATCATGACTGAGAATTATTAAAACTATGTCCCCCATTAATTAGCAAACATCATATTCCAGTTTTGAACTCTTTTAAGGTAAGATAAAAGTGACCCCCCACCCCCAAATAAATAAATAAAGCACAAGTAGAGGGGCTTAAGTTTAGACAGATGGAAACTTGGAGAAAAATTAAAATTCTAGGCAGCTATTCAGGAAACAGTGATCTGTAGGTACTACAATATAGGAAGCAAGCCATCGGAAAGACAACCATGTTAACCTGGAGATTTCCTTACATGTATTCACTGCCCAGACCAGTGGCATTTCTGGAGTTCAGTTAAAACTTGGCCTGATTCTGAGAGCAGTAAATTTGAGTGTCAGGTTGAGTACTTGAGTGCTGGGCCTAGAAGGCAGAGGAGGGAAGTGATATTTGACAGCATAATGGATCCTGTCAAAGTCCTTTTGATTGAATTATTTCATAGTTGAAGATTGGGCCATTATATTCACTCAAAACAATTAACCATTTTACATTAAATAGTTTGAATGATTCTTGATATTTAACATTTCATAGGAGTGTTAATAAAAAGGAGCACTAAGAATTTTAAAACTCTTTTTCTTCATGATTTGAAGTGACTATAAAGGACTGAATAAAACAGAGAGAGAATTTACTTAATTTATTTCATGTGTAAAGGAAAAATAAAAGTAGGTAAATTAACTAGAAAATCAATGTAATTATCTATATTTTATGTGTGAGTATATCTGTAGGCATGTACATGTTAATAGGCAAAATATAAACTCAATTTAAAGTTAAAAATTTAAATCTCACCAAACGAAATAATTTAAAAAGATGTGGTAGTTTTGAAGAACACCATCAGAGTAATACATTTGTTAAATTGGCCCCAAATGCCAGCACATATATTAAAAAAAAAGGTTGACTATGGAAACATCTATTGGGAATATAGGCTAGCCCATCTGTCAAAGGCAGAATTGAAACCATATTTCCATTAGATTTGGTCGTTGATCATTTGGTGGAGATTTCTGTAGACAAATTGCACAGGCTGTGTCATCTTCCACTATCTTCTCTTCCATGTCCAGGCCTCAGACATTCTTCTAGAAAAGGCAATTTGGCTCTTGGAATTTTAGCAGGATTGTTAAAAATGTAATTTCAGGGAAGGAGCCCTGCAAACATCAGTTGAAGGAAAACGAGTTTCAGAAAATGGATAGAGGCTATAAGTTAGGCCGGAGAACCAATAAATCAACTGCAGAACTTTCTAAAAGCACTATCTAAAGCTGAAACCCAGAAACTGCTCTATTTTTTTAAGAGGAGTTTTATTTCATAGATAAGGAGAAAAGAAATAAAAATAAGTGAATTAATTGGGAAATCAATAAAAAATCTCACTTTTTAATGTGTGTGTATCAAGAGCTTTAGGAATAAACATTACTATAATACATAAATACATTTATTCATCCAGTGACCTTTTCAGGTATAATTACACATACAGACAATGACTAATAACATTGTCACCTTTCCGTACTAATAGGGAGCAAAATATACATACCTTCTCAGAAAATGGAGTTAACTTCTACAGTGTTTAGGACAATTGTTTAGAATGAATAATATAAATCCTAGTCATTTCTCAGTTTTTGTTCTCCCATATACTTATCAAATCTACTTTAATGTCTAAAAAGTATGAATATCTCAAGAGTTTGTGTGATCATCAAATAAGAATTCCTGCCTATTCAACATTCATTGGCGATACAATTACTCTTCCCTATGTTTGTTTTGTCTCTATAACAAGACTGTCTCAAGGAGAAAACAAGCTAACTTATTTTCCATTGCATTTAGCAAAGATATATATCCACTTATTTGATGCACTCTTGATATTGATAAGCAAGCAGATACCCCAAACCAAACTGGCTGCTATTGAAGCAGATTTGGACCCACAGTGAGTCTATAGGACGGGGTAGAAGAACTTCCATTGGTTTCTGAGACTAACTCGTTAACAGAACAGAAAACCTCATCTTTCTAACCAGTGATTAGTATATACGAATACCCTCATGAGATCTAACTATAAATTAGTAGTCTAATTGTCAATTGATACTATTAATTTACCCCTTCTGAGGTAAGCATATATCGTATATGAATGTTGAATGGTAATATAAACATTTTACAAACATTTTTGAGACTCCATACTTGAAAACATAATCTGCTAATTCAGTTTTTATTTGTAATGCACTCAAGCATCCTTTTGGGCCATCAACACGGACAATTTGTGCTTGTACGTCTCGCCATGGGTAACTGGATTGTTTTAGAGAATACTGCAGATGCCAATCGTGAGCATTGGGGATGAGACCGAAGAGGGTGAAAGGAAAAGCTTAGAGTAGGTTCCTCCTCCCTCTGGTTCCCTTATCTGGATTGTGACTGGTAGCATTTTAAACACTGCAGAAATGTTTTTAATCTGTCATATGGAAGGATGTTGGAGCCAAATGTTTCCCCATTGGGTGTTAGTGATCAGTCTTGCTTGGTCTAGTCATCATGTCACAATATATTGGCTTAAGACAAAAAGGATAAAGAAAATATATTTGGTGTCAAATGCAATGGTAATTTAGAAACCCTTGCTTTGATTGTGAGTTTGACCTGGCATGTCAACGGAGGTGGTTTCAAATCGTCCCAAGTGAAAAGTTCTAATGCACGCTATTATTGCCCCAGATGTCTCAATACCGATTTTATGCTTATTCCATTTTATGCAAGTGTTAGGTGGTCTGCGTACATATGAATGCATTTTCAAAATGCTCATCTTTTTCAAATTATGAAAAATCTGAACAATCATAGTGCCAAATAGTCCTTGGCATTTTCTATTTCATTATTAGCAAAGGCATTTATTTTTCTTATTGGTGGATTTATGACATGCATATGATGATTTTAACAATATTTAATGCATATCCTAACAAATACCTACTTTAGTCTTTATACACGTTTATTGGCATATGGTTCACATATCATCTGCTTCCATAGTTTAGTTGTAGTAAAGAGTTGTGCAGCAGCACTACAATCAACTTCAGAAAATTTTTTATACTGTGTGTTTTTTTAAATTAATAATTAAATCATTATATTGGGGGCTCATACAACTCTTATCACAATTCATACATACACCCATTGTGTCGAGCACATTTGTACGTTTGTTGCCATCATCATTCTCAAAACATTTGCTTTCTACTTGAGCCCTTGGCATCAGCTCCTCATTTTTCCCCTCCCTCAACCCCCATGAACACTTGATAATTTATAAAGTATAGTTTTGCCATATCTTATACTATCCAACATCTCCCTTCATCCACTTCTCCACTGTCCCCCAGGGAGGAGGTTATAAGTAGATCCTTGTAATCTGTTCCCTCTTTCCCCCCACCTTTATATCTACTCCAGTATCAAACCACAGGCAAACCAATGGCGATCAAGCTGATTCTGGCTTATGGCAACCTCCCATGTTTCAGAGAAGCACTGAGCTATGTAGGGATTTCAGAAGCTTTGAATTTGGAAGGTACTCATGCAGCATTTTCCAGGACAAATTTTAATAATGGAAATATTTTGATGTTGTGATTGTTGATAGGTGGCAATGATTCTGATCTGACGCATATGACACTATTCACAACAGAACAAAACACTGTCCTGTCCTGTGCCATTCTCACAGTGGTTCCTGTGAGTGAGCCCATTGAGGCAGCCACTTCTTCAGTCTAGCTCATCGAGTGGCTTCTTCTTTCTTGCCTACCATCCACTTTATAAAACATAATGTCTTTTTCCAGGGATTGGTCTCTCCTGACAATATATCTAAAACATGTGAGACTAAGTCTTGCGATGCATGCCTTTAAAGAGCACTCTGGCCATATTTCTTTCAAAAGACATATATATTTTTTCCTTTCAGCAGCCCATTGTACTCTCAGTATGTTCCTCTAGCACCACAATTCAAATGCAAACATTCTTCTATGATCTTCTCTATTGAAGATCCAACTTTCATATGCATATGGTGCAATGGAGAACACCATGGCTTGGATCAGGGGCACTCTCGTCCTCAAAGAAATATCCGTGCTCTTCAATACTCTAAAGAGGTCTTGTGCAGAAGATTTACCTAGTAGTGCAGTACGTCTTTTGATCTCTAGACTGCTGTTTTCAGGAATACTGATTGTGGATCCAGGTAAGAAAAAACCCTTGACAAATTCAACATTTTCTCCATGTATCATGGTGTTATCTACTGGCCCAGTTCTTACATTGAGTTACATTCCTCACTGAAAGCTACAATCCACGAGCTTCAGCAGTAAGCACTTCAAGTCCTCCTCAGTTTCAGCAAGCACTGAGTCATCTGTACGTGGCAGCTGTTAGTAAGCCTTCCTCTAATCCTGATGCCATACTCTTCTTCATATAATCCAACTTCTCTGATGATTTATTTAGCATATAGATTGAATAAGTTTGGTAAGAGGACACAACCCTGACTCACACCTTTGCTGATAATTTTAAACCATGCTGTTCTGTTTACACAAATGCATCTAGGCGCTGTAATATATTCCTATCATATAGAATATCTTTCCTGATTTTAAACCATGCAGTATTCCCTTGTTCTGTTCACAGAACTGCCTCTTGATCCATGTGCACGTTCCCAATGAGCACCACAGACTGTTCTGGAATTTCCATTCTTGTTAAGGTTATTCACAGTTTATTATGGTCCACACAGTCAAATGAATTTGCATAGTTAATAAAACACAAAAGTAAACATCTTGTATTCTCTGCTTTGAGCCAAGATCCATTTGACATCAGCAATGGTAGCTCATATTTCCACATCCTTTTCTGAATCCAGCCTGAACATCTGGCAGTTCCCTGTTAGTGTGTCTGCTGAAACCATTGTTGGATGATCTTCTATAAAATGTCATTTGCATGTAATATTGGTGATATTCTTCGATAGTTTGAGCAATCTGTTGGGTCACTTTTCTCTGTAATGGGACCCAATATGGATCCCTTCCAGTCAGTTGCCCAGGCTGAGCTGTCTTCCAAAAGTCCTGGCATGGAGGAGGGGATGCTTCAGTGCTTCTGCAGCTTTCCGGACCATTTCAATGGGGATGCTATCAATCCCTGGAGCCTTGTCTTTGGTTAATGCATTCAGGGCACCTTGAATTTCTTCTTTCAGCACCATTTCTTGCTAATATGCTCATTCCTGCACTGATGGACTGTCAACTGGTTCTTTCTCAGAAACTTTGTGCATAACTTTGAAGTATTTTCAAGTACTACCATTGTGATAGTTTCCATTCTAAAATTTTATAATGAAATAATAAAATAATAAATGTAATAAATAATAAAATAAAATAAATAATAGACACTTGTTGCCCATCATAGAAGCAGATTGCCACATCTCTCTCCCAAACCGTTCGGTTAGTGGGTTTGAACCACAAACGGATACTATCAGCAGCTAAACTCTTTGACCACTGACTGAGTCAAGAGGGCTCATTAATTAACAATGTGCTGTTGTTAGTGATCCCCTGGATTGTTTATAGATTTCTGATTACAAGATTCTGTTTTCCCAGGAAAATAGCTAAGACACAGTTAATATTTCAGTGTTGAATTCATTACATTTTATTACAAAGAAGATTTGTCTTTAAAAATTCCATTCAGATAAATAACTTGCCACTGTCCTAGGATCAAAACTTTCTTAGCATCTTTGTAACCTACGGTAGAGCTAGAAAAGTGTTCTGATTGTCTGCATTTTAAATCTGCAGGGTGTATTTCACATGGAATTGATGTTTTAGTCTTTGTTGAAAATGACTCCCAACCATTTAATTAAATCTGACAGATCAAATAGAATTTCCCTGATGATTAGTTAATATAAATGAGATGAGTGAGAATCTATCTACAAGAATTGGAACTTGAACTACTCAAACTTTACAGAGTTTTCCCCAAATAATGTAGAGAGCCAATATTTTAAGTTTTTGAAATTAACCAGACTGGAGTCATTTGCTTAGATATTTATATACAAAGTTATTTCCCTCAGATTTTAGAGCTCTTTGAACACTATGCTAGTTGTCGAGAAAAAAGCCTTAGAAAAGCAACGTATTCTTGCTATTATTTCCAGGAAAAAAAGCCAGATCTGAAGCCATGTTCACCCAGTCTCTCCAAGCAGCATTTCACTGAATGAACGAAGATAAGACTGTCAGGGCGTTACTGTTTAGAACATCTCCTCTCTGCTGCTCAGGCAAATGTATCACATTTTGAAAGGAAAGATCCTGAGGGTAGAAGGAAGCAATAAAACATGATAAAGAGCTTTTTGCTCATGCTGTTATTAAAATCTGTCAAAACGTGAAGCATTTTTTAATACTCTCTTCAAATGGACACTTTCCCATCAAACACGATTATTTACGACTTCATTCATGCAAACAGGCTATTGGTTTCCTGTCAAAAAGTGGCGGCGTGTTTTTGCGAACCCAATCAATAAGTAAGTCTATTTCACATCGGATGTAAAGTACTGTTTCCGTCAGAGAAATCATGTCTAGGCATAAACAAGAGAAGAAAGCTGAAAGCAGGTAGGGGCTAACTATACTTGTTCTACCATGTATCTTGTGCCGTCCCAATGGAGTCCGATATAAGTGTTTCCCTCACCAAGCTTTCTTTCCTTATTTAGGAAGGAGCTAGGAGGTATGTCTATTATGAACTTTTGAACTGTCTGAACTTTTCGATCCACTGAAATATTGCCTTGTTTCCCTGCTCCTTCCAACTAGTGACAGGACAGCTAAAGCTCTTGTGCTCTGCGCCGCTCAGCTGGAAGATATTACTCAGAGAATTGCAATTGCTCGCATTAGCCAAGGACCCCTGAAATGGTAATCTGCACAGTGAATAATTAATATTGGCAGAGTCACTACATAGCTCTTTAGAGAGACTCCATCACTCACGACTGGAGGACATGCCAAGTCGGAAACAGCTTTGAACCCCGTGCGTTCTAGGTTTGTTTTTCTGTTAGTAGGCTGCTCTCTTTATTTGAGAGATCATAGAAACATACTGCTTGAACCATCATCAGACTTGAATGAGTAGGTGCACGAAGGTCTGACTGAAACAACAGGCCAGGGTCCCGGACATATAGAAACAGGGTGGTCCCTCCACTACCATCTCGGCAGCAATATTATGTACAATTAAAATGAATGCTATTCACATCATATATAAAACATACTAGTGTAAATTAAGAATTTGGTCATCGTAAAGATGAAAAAACCCTTAAAAGATTATTAATCTGTTCTCTGGATTTCTGAGAGCTATAATTAAAATATTCTATTAGGAAATTGTCTGCAAGTCTTAAAATTATTCAGAAAAATAGACCTCAGCACCCCCTTCTGTAAGTTATTACCAGGTCTGCCTAACGTCTGCTTACTACTTAACCTAGCCATGAAAATGTTTTCTGGCCCAAGTACAATGATTGCAGAAAAATATAGGCACGCGACACACTTTTTTAAATGGCATGAGAATAAAACAATTGATTATCTCTCTACTTTCCACAACTTGTTTATTTTCTTTGTAAAGTAAGGAGCCTTTCTGAAAAGCCTCAGCCTTTGTGACAGACTTATAATGTGGAACCATGTACTCAAACTATGTTCAAAAATCAGAATAAAGTCCCTGAGCGCCCCCTCCCAATACATAGAAAAGCAGCCAATTTATAAGCTGGAAAATAATAAAATAGCAATAAAAGACTAACATATGTATTGAGAACTTACTACCGACTAAACATAGGATTTTGTTCTTATGTTACATCATTTACTTCTCATGATTGTTCTATGAGATTATTTTCCTGTTTGAAAAGTGAGCCTAGGATGCAAGGGAGTCAGCTACCTGCAGGAGCCATTCACTAGTCAGGGACAGAACTGAGCTTTTTTAAAGTTCAAAGTCTGTTTTTAATCCTAACGAAGTAAATGCCCTTTCCTAATGAATAGTTTACATATATATATATGTACATTTTTTAACATTTGATGTGAGAAACTGGTAGCAAAGCACAGAGCAAAGCAGAGAAAGATCATAGACAATGTTGGTAATTGGTGGGAATGACAATAGCATTTTCCTGCACATGTTCTGTAGTTAGAGCTGAGACCTCTGGACATAATGGTAAGACCCTGGAGAGACACTGCTGGTAGAAATGTGCACTCCAAGGTAAAAACTTAAGTTTTGATGAAGCTTATAGCAATTTCAAGGAATCACCTGACAGAAAGAGACTCACTTGAAACATTGCTTTGATGTCTGAGTTGCTGGGTGGCACTGTGGAAAGCCGAGGGCTGCTAAGCACAAGGCAGTGGTTCAGGTCTCCGAAGAGGCTCATGTCCGTCTGCTTCCACAGACTTGTAGTCACTTGGAGCTGGATCAACTCGGTGGCAGTGGGGCATTTGCTTCATTGCCTAGTTTTCTCCAGTCATAGTTTCTCCCCTAGTATCCACAAGGTTTATGCTAAATCTTTTTCATTTTCCTCAGAGCTGACTTTTAGCAGATGTGTGGACATCCTGTTTTAATGAGAGCATGGTAATATAAGACAAACTCTCTTCCCTACCGCCAAATACAGGTACACATGCACGCAGATATGTATACACATATATGTATGTTTATATTCTCATTTTACTTACCTCCTGTTATATATAAAATATTTTTACTCATCTTCCTACTTGTTTTCCTAGAAGCCATATGATTTCATTCCACTTTCTCTTCTGCTTCTTTCACTTTTCCGATCAATGCATAAATAGGACAATGCCTATCTTACCATAAAACTAATTAAGTAAACTAAGTAAAAGAAAATAATAACATTGCTCAATGACCTTTTGCCTACCTCCAGTGACTTCTGTTTCTCTTCACCTTTACATTCCAATAGCTTGAAATAGTTGTCTGCATGCTTTCTAAGCTTAACTTCCACTGACATTCTCCTCTTAATGGTATCTTATTTCTGTCCTGCACGGTTCCATAATATTCTGTTTCAAGTGCTTCACTTCCTCTTCAGAAAACGCAGAGGTATCGTTCAGTCAGCTTCGACCCATCTTGACTACAGTAAGCAGTATCTAGTCCCTAGCTTCTCTGCACATTCATGACAGCATACTGACTTGATTTGCCTCATGGTTCTTATTCATTTTTCTTACAGGTTTTTCTGCTACTTGTTAGTGTGTTTTGTATCCTCCTTTGTCTTTTCTATGGAGGGTCAATTCCCTGAAAAACTACATTCAACTCCTTGATACTGATTTCCAAGTATTTGCAAATAGATGAAGCCAGATAGCTAACATTAGCGTCACATCTGTTCGTCCCACTACTTTCTAGATCACACATGGGGTTATTCTGTTTGACTTTCAAATTTAACTCGCCACAAATGAGCCTTGCCTTGTGTTAGACCAAAGTACTTTCAAGTTCCTGAACACATTTTGTTTCTATGAATTCTGGGTTGTAGCACCCAGTATTATCTTGAGAGGTTCTGAACACTAACTTCTGTACCTTTCCTTTCAACGACTTTTATAAATTCTATCGGCTAGTCGCGGTGAGAGTATTTTCCAGCCATTAGTCAGTGTTTGCCATTGTTGCTATGCATTTGCAACAGCATCCAGACCTGGTGTCATCTGAGTTGTCTGCTTTACAGTGTCTGGATTATTTCTGGTAGCTTCAGGGTCTAGTTTCAATTTCAACAATCAGGATTCAAATTTCATATTTTCATCAAGGTAGTTGGATTCATGTCGTTCCTCTTTCAATTCCTTTAAGCAGACCACATTAAATCATGTCCCTTCTGTTTGATTATGAAATAGTTTAAGGGAAATACAAACTCAGACTTCAAATTCTTTAGTAATCCTCACAATTTGCTCTGCATTTTCTGTAGATTTAAAGACATTAATACATTTTATTTCAAAAAGTAAATATATTCATTTAGAAAACAATAATAAAATAATTGTTGAACTAAGTAACACAGATGGATAAATTCATCAGCTATTCTAAGAGATATTTGGGGCTAAAGAGCTCACCATCCACTGTACTTGGCTTTAGTATCCAAAGAGCTAAGTATCCATTTATTTCAAATGGACTGTGGTGATGTTCGCTGTCCTGGGAGTTCCTGGAAACACGGTTATTTTCGGTATGGCTTAAGGGGAATTATTGATTGATATTTACTGCCTCGGCGGCTCTAATGAGCAGATACAGGAAGGGATGGACGAGGGGAGGCAGGCAGGACTGAGTTATAAGAACAAGATCAAGATGTATTGCTATGTTTGCAGCTAAGGCCGTCTGAACCCAAGGAGTCTCAGAAGACAGCATATAAATCAGGATACTCTGACACAATATAGAACAGGTCTTTTAATGGAATTGATTTCATAGTCCTGGTGAGTCATAGAAAGTCCATTAGAAAAACTCCAATAATAATTAGACATCTGCCAAATTTCCAGTGTCTGTATTTGCTAGGGAATTACAAGCTTTCCCCAAATCTTTTTTCAAAGACACTTTCTCAGCAAATCACACAAAGCCTTTTGTTTCCATTATCAGAGTATTCTGTGTGAACCAAGATGGACACATGTCAGGGGAGGAAGAACTTTGGCTGGAATTTCTGCAAAGTTAAAAAGCTAGCAGAGATAGAAATTTGGCCCCCTAGAAATACTAATGATAGTTTTAAAATGGCAACATCTATATGAATTCTTTTAAATTTTTGGTGTGTGTGTGTGTGTGTCTGAAACCCTGTCCCTTGAATTTGTCTTTGTCAAAATCCAATTTGAGTTAGAATCTTATTGAAGTAACAATTTAGAAATTAGAAAATCAGGGCAAACCATTTGTTCAGTATGAACATTTCATTTTTGCCATCCTAGACTCCGATTTTCTTCACTCATTCATAATTTATAATGTGAATTAAAATGTGAATATATTTTCCTCTGCCCTCTCACAAGTAATTACCACTTTATTTTACCAGCATGCTTTAATTTGTTCTTATCTGAGTGCGCAGCATATTAAGAGATGACAAAAGATATGCCTTTTTAGTTTTATTGGCACATAAGTGCCACTATATCATACAATTTAATCATACTGATAATTCTGAAAGCATCACAATTTCAGAATATTTTCTCCTTGTTCTCATTTTTATTAGCCCATTTCTCCCCAATTTGCATTGAAATATACCCATAGGTAATTTTTAATCCAGCTACTATCTCTGTAGATTTACCTATCCGGGATTTCAAATACAATTATAAAAATCACAAACTAAAAAGATTTAAAACAGATAAAAGTCTCAATTGAAAAGAAAGCAGAATATATTGAGACAATTTTAAAATTGGTCAAAAGGGAGAAGATATTCCTTTATAGGAATTTAAGCAAAATTTGTGCATTTAGGACACTTATTTTCCTTCACCTAAAATTCCAGGGAAATTTAGTGTGTAAAATTCTTGGGATTGGGACTACAAGTCCCCAAATGCCTTTTGTGTACAGTCTACCTTTTAAGATGGCATCTCCCTCTCACTCGCTACAGCTTTAGTCTCTCTGCAATGGAGTCAGTTCTGGCTCATAGCAACGCGATAGGGTAGAGTTGAACCATCTCTGGGGGTTTCTGAGGCTGTGGCTCTTTAAGGGAATAGAATGCCTCATTTTTCTAGGTTCAAACTGTTCTTTTGGGCTATGATTCAGCATAAAGGGTGCCATTGGACTGCTAACAACAAGGTCACCAGTTCAAGTCCCCTAGCCATTCCAAGGGAGAAAGATGAGGCTTTCTACTCCCATAAAGATGGCTAGTCTCAGGAATTTGAGGGCCAGTTCTATTCTATCCATTAGGTTCACCATGAGTTGGAATCTGCTTGGTGGCAGTAAGTAAGTTTCACCTTTAGTCTAAAAGGGATGAAAACCATCTAATAGACTTTAAAATGAAGACCAGGCATAATTAATATGCCTATCCTCTATAGTATTTCCAAGGCTATAAATCTTTTAAAGAACAGAACATGAATCTCCCTTGGATGACTGGAAAAAGGAACCACTCTAAGTGCCCTACAAAGGGGAAGTCCCTACTCAGTTCCAGCTGCCGGTGACCATGCCGACATACAGGTCCAGGGGCTCTGGTATTACAGGACCATTCAGCAATACACTGCTATCTCTGAATATGATGTGCACGTACGTTTAAACGTTGTTGTAGAAGAACTTGGAAATAATATTCACCGGAAAATCATGGATGTACATTGTGGGTCAAAATTGGAACTTTTAATATCGAATATAATAACGGAGCCTGGTGGAGTTTATTTTGACTGCTAGTAATCCTACGTGTGTCAGAAAAGAGCTGTTCTCCAAGAATTCTCAACAGCTAAACTTTTAAGAAGTAGATCTCTAGGTCTTTATTCCAAGGTGATTCAAGGTGAGTTCAAAACTCCAAATGTTTTTGGTTAGCAGGCAAGCACTCAGACATAGAAACCTTATGTTTATAACCGACCAAGTTAAACAATCAAGAAATATATAATCCTAAATTTAACTGATATTCTTAAAGTACCTTCTTTTAGGAATTGTTTCTAATATTATATAGTTGGTCCATATTGAGAATTCTTACAGAAACTGTATTTTAAATATAAATCCCTGAATATTACAGATGACATGTCAATGGAACTGGCATACCAAATATTCTATATCTCTTTTATAAGGGTCCATTAGATAAATTCATTTTAAAATGTAATGCTAGAAAAAATTTAAAACATGAGTGTCACATAATATATAATTTCTTAGAGAGGACATGTAAATAATAAGGAAATTCAAAATTCCACCTCAAACATGGTAATTATGAATTCAAGAGCATGATCATTTGTCTTTTTATTTGCTGAAAGTATTATGGATTTCTTCTTTCTTAATAATATGTAAGTGTATGAAACTCTAAAGGTTTTAAATCTTTGGAAGTTGGGATCTTTTTCAAAAAATTTATTGGGGCCCTTACAAATCTTGTAAAAATACATAATTGAATTGTATTAATCAGATTTGTGCATATAGTGCCACGAACATTTTCAAAACATTTCCGTTTTACTTGAGTCTTTGGATCAGCGCCTCTTTGCCCCACCTTCCCCCACTCTCATGAATCTTGATCAATTATATATTATTATTTCGTGTCTTACACTGTCTGTTGTCTCCCTTCACCCACATTTCTGTTATTCATCCCCTTGGGGTCTCTACATAGCCAACCTTGTGATGGGTTCCCCCTTTCTCCCCGCTCACCCCACCTCCACCATCCCACTACCCTCATGATATCCCTACTCCCACTACTGTTCCTGAGGGTTTTATCTGTCCTGAATTCCATGTGTCGAGATCTCTTATCTGTACCAATGTTGATACTCTGGTTTGTAAGGTAGAACTGAGTCATGGTAGTGGGGGGGAGGAGCGGGTGGCTTTCAGGAAGTAGAGGATTAATGCCTTTTGTGGGTGCTATGCTGCATCCTGGTTGAATCATCCCTTCCTTATAACCCTTCTGTGAGGGGATGTCCAGTTTTCTACAGATGGGCTTTGGGTCTCCACTCCAACCTCCCTCTCACATAGATAGAATTATTTGTTTTGGGTCTTTTGATAACTGATACCTGATTCTGTTGACACCTCATGATCACACAGGCTGGTGAGCTTCCATATGGGCTTATTTGCTTTCCTGCTAGATGGCTGCTTGTTTAACTTCAAGCCTTTAAGACCCCAGGCGCCGTATCTTTTGATAACCGGGCACTATCAGCTTTCTTCACTACATTTGCTTATGCACCCATTTGTCTTCAGTAATATTGTTGGAAAGGTAAGTATCAAAATGTGCCAGATTATTAAACAAACTGTTCTTGTGTTTAGGGGGGCCTTGAATAGAGATCCAATGTCTGTCTGATATCTTCATACTTAACATATAAGTATATGTACATTGGCTTATATCCCTTTCATTATAAATTAATATATTTACATATATATATGACTATAGCTATACCTCTATAAATAACTTTAAAAATCATTTTATTAGGGCCTCATACAACGCTTATCACAATCCATACATACATCAATTGTGTAAAGCACATTTGTACATTCATTGCCCTCATCATTCTCAAACCATTTTCTCTCCACTTAAGCCCCTGGCATCAGGTCCTCATTTTATCCCCTCCCTCCCCATGACCCCCTCCCTCATGAATCCTTGATAATTTATAAATTATTATTTTGTCCTATCTTTCCCTGTCTGATATCTCCCTTCACCCACTTTTCTGTTGTCCATCCCTCAGGGAGGAGGTCTCATATAGATCCTTGTAATTGGTTCCCCCTTTCCAACCTACCTTCCCTCTACCCTCCCAGTATCGCCACTCTCACCACTGGTCCTAAAGGGATCATCTGCCCTGTATTCCCTGTGTTTCCAGTTCCTATCTGTACCAGTGTACACCCTTTGGTCCAGCCAGACTTGCAAGGTAGAATTGGCATCATGATAGTGGGGGTTGGGGCGGGAAGCATTTAGGAACTAGAGGAAAGTTGTATGTTTCATCATTGCTACATCACACCCTGACTGGTTCATCTCTTCCCGAGACCCTTCTGTAAGGGGATATCCAGTGGCCTACAAATGGGCTTTGGGTCTCCACTCTGCATTCCTCCCTCATTCCCTATGGTAAGATTTTTTTGTTCTGATGATGCCTGATACCTGATCCCTTCGACACCTTGTGATCACACAGGCTGGTGTGCTTCTTCCATGTTGGCTCTGTTGCTTCTCAGCTAGATGGCCACTTGTTTCCCTTCAAGCCTTTAAGACCCCAGACACTATATCTTTTGATAGCCGAGCACCATCAGCTTTCTTTGTCATATTTTCTTATGCACCTATTTGTCTTCAGTGATTGTATCATGGACATGAGCACACAATATGATTTTTTGTTCTTTGATGCCTGATAACTGATCCTTTCAGCACCTCGTGATCACATAGGCTGGTGTGCTTCTTCCATGTGGGCTTTTTTGCTTCTGAACTAGATGGCCACTTGTTTGCCTTCAAGCTTTAAAGACCCCAGATGCTATAGCTTTTGATAGCCGGGCACCATCAGCTTTCTTTACCACATTTGCTTATTCACCCACCTTGCCTTCAGTGGTTGTGTCGGGAAGGTGAGCATCATAGAATGCCAGAAAGTATTCTTGCATTGAGGGAGTACTTGAGTGGAGGCCCAATGTCCTTCTGATACCTTAATGCTAAACTTATAAATATAGACACATAGATCTATTTCCCCATCTTCATATATAAATATATTTGCATTTGTACATGTCTTTATACCTCTATAAATTCCCTTTAGCTCCCAGCTCTTTCCTCTATTCCCCTTGACTTTCCTCCTGCCCCACTATCATGCTCACTCCCCACCAGGGTTTCTGAAATTCCTCTTGGTTTTATTACCCTTGATCCTGCCCTACCAGGCCTCCCACACCCTCTTCATCAGTGATTTGGGTCACTTGTTGTTCCCTTGTCCCCCTACCTCCCCCTCTCCCATGTCCCTCTGGAACTATTGGTCCCATTCTTTTCTCCTTCAGATTGTTCATTCAGCCTATTTATTTAGACAGACCTGAGGAAATAATAACATGCACAAAAACAAGAAAGAGCAAAACCAAGCAAGAATATACAACAAAACAACAATATACCAATAACAAAACAAAATAAAACACAAGAAGAAAGAAACACTTGAAGTTAGGTCAAGGGTTGTTTGTTGGCCTTTAGGAGTGTTTTTCAGTCCAGTCTGTTGGGGCACCACGCCCTCGCCCCAAAATCCACCTTCAGCATTCCCTGGGGACCTCGCCGCTTCATTCCCTTGCTGTTCTCTTGCACCCCCTTAGTGTTTTCACTCGGTGTGGTGGGATCAGATCGGGTGAAATTCCCACATTGTGTCTCCAGTGTTGTCCTCTGTAGGGCTATGGGTCAGTGAAGGGCGTCATGTCTCATAGTGGGGCTGGCCATGTGGTCCTCTCTGTGGACTGGCTGTTCTAATTGGGATCATCGTCCTCAAGGCCTGGTGGGCCAGGATGTGCTCCACTCTCTCCTCCTCCCCCTTCATCTGCTCCCGTGTGCTCCGATCAAATATATCCCTCCCTTGGAGCTGCAGATTCAATGCTGTCCTTTGAAATAAATTATTTGGGGGAGGGGCAAGTGTCCACTTAGTAGTTAGGATTGGGGCTGGCCCTCCCAGACCTCTCCACTTGTTCCCTACTCCACGCCAGCATGTTGCATTCACATATTGTTGCACTTGGTTGAAGTCTGGTCCCTCTTTCCCTATGGAGATATAAACAATACCCACCCAAGGGGAGGGGTTAGTGCCCTGTGCCCCTGCTACCCATTTCTTTTTTATTTTTTCCCTTCCCAACCTCCTTTTTAGTTGTCTACCATGTATTTGTTCTGGCCCCTGCCATACTACCTGGTCCTCACCCCAGGAATGTTTGTATACAGTAGCTTTTTCTTGCCTCCCACTTCTTTCCTTTCTTTCATTTTACCTTCCTCCTGTCCCACTATCATGCTCACCCTCCATTCAGCTCTCAGTAAATACTCTTGGAAACATGGCACATGATCAAACTCCACCAGGCATTATACACCCTCCTCACCCATGATTTTAGATCTCTTGTTATTCCCTTAGACCCTGAGTTTGTATGGCTACCTGCTCCACTCCCCCCACCCCCAACCCCTCTTTTCCCATGTCCCTCCAGAACCACCAGTCCCAGGTCCCATTGTTTTCTTTTTGGGATTATTTGTCCTGCCTATCTTCTATAAACAGACATAGGGAGAAAGAAACAAATCATCAACAACCAAAAAAACCCAACCTCCCCCCCCAAAAAAAAAACCAACCCTGATAGTTTCAGGTATGTCTCCTGGCCCTTATGGGTATTTTCCAGTCAGGTCTGGTACGGTGCCAAGCCCTACCCCCTGCCCCAAAGTCAGAAGTCTATTTTCAGGATTCCTTGGTGACTTGGTTTCTTTGCTTCCTTTGCTGCCCACCTGCACTCCCTTTGCGTTTTACTGGGCTGTGCAGGTGGCAGACAAGGCACACTTTCTGCACTGCATCTCCAGTGCTGTCCCCTGTAGCAATATGGGTCAGTGAGGGAACATCTTGTCTCATGGCGGGGCCGGCCCTACAGTCCTCTCTGTGTATTAGCTGCTCCAAGCAGGGACGTCATTCCTGGGACTTGGTGGGCCATGATGAGGCCCACAGTTTGCACTTGTGTGGTCTGGACAGATCCCCTACTGTCCCCGGCTAGAACTTTAGTGATTTCCTCTGGCTTATATTCTTCTGGGGAGAGGGGTCAACATAGCTCAGCTTGGGCCCGGTCCCATCATCCTCTGTGTTAGTTCTCTGCTCCATGCCAGCATGTTGTCCTCAAGGGTGGACACTCTGGCATGAGTCTGGTCCCTCTCTCCCTTTCCTGCGGAGACATAGACAATACCTTCCCTGGGGGTGTATTAGTGCCCTGTTCCCCCATCATTCAGATAGTTTTTAGTTGGAAAAGAAAAAGAAATCAAAACAAAACCAACAGCAGGTTTTAGAATCTTTCAGTTATAGTTTTTGAGAAATAATATTTTATCAAAATTTTCATACATCTCAACAAATTCTAAGAAATAATTTATGAAATAGTTCAAATTATTTTCTAAGTGCAGTGCTTTCTATAGACTAATCCATGTTAGTTTATTGATATTTGATAGTGGTTTATTCTTCTGCTGGAAAAGGCTTATATGCATTTTTTCAATAAGTATATTTATTTCTGAACGTCAAAGTAATAACAGTATTGATAAACACCATTAGAGATGTCCTTGTGATTCAGCATGTTTTTCAGTGCCATTTATTTGTACCTCTTCCCCTCCCCCCATCTCTTATGCATAATATGTATGTGTGTATGTATATGATATATCTAACCCATCACCACTGAGTTAACTCCAAGTCTCAGTGACCCTTTACAACAGAGCAGGACAGACTTACAGGGCTTTTGAGATGGTACTGTAAGTCATGCCGAAGTAGAGAACACACCTTTCTTCCGTAGAATGGCTGCTAGCTAGAACCAACCACTATTGTTTCAGGTAGCAGCCAAGTGGTAAGCTTTGTACTACCAGGCTCCTTTATAATATATGTGTACAAACAACCCTTTCTAGAAAAAGGGCAGCATATACACAGGAAAATTATATTTATGGTTGAGGATAACTATGTTAGGTAACTTGTTTCAGAAAATACATCTACTCCTAAGGAAATTTTGGAATTTTTGACATTTTAAAAATTGACTCTCTGTTGATTACATTCACTGGTAACACTTATTCATCAGGTACAATTTATTCATGTTTGGGGGGATGCACATGTGCTATTTCGGATGTAATCACATATGGGCTTACATGCAGTATTTGTTAACTTCTTATTAATCTTACAAGTCTATTTATGCCTTGATAACAATAATAAACATATCAATAGAATTTGAATTATTTCAAAGATATACTATATAATTTTGCAATTATATTATTGTTGTTAGGAGCCATTTAGTCTGTTCCAACCTACAGCAACTTTTTGCACAACAGAAGAAAACACTGCACTGTCCTGCGACATGCTCACAATTGTTTCCATACTGAGCCCATTGATGTCACCGTGGTATCAATCCCTCTCGTTGAAGGTCTCCTCCTTTGACGCTGCACCTTTCACAAGCATCATGTCCTTTTCCATGGGCTGGTCTCTCCTGACAACATGTCCAAAGAATTTCAGATGGAGTCTCACATTCATGACCTCTGAGGAACACTCTGGCTATGCTTCATCTAATGTAGACCTGTTTGTCCTTGTGGCGGTCCATGGTTCTTTTGATATTCTCCAGCACCACAACTTTATGGCATCAATACTTCTTGATCTCACTTATTAAAAAGCCAACTTTCACATGCCTTGTCCTGGCTCAGGTGCACCATAGTCCTCAAAGGATCATCCTTGTTTTTCAATACTCTATAAAGATCTTGTCCAGCATAGTTTCCAAAGGACAACAGAAAATATTTTGTTCACTACAGGATGCTTCTCAACTAAGACTGATAATATTTTATTGATCAGCCTCTCCATAGTTACTGATTAGTCACTTCTTTCCCATTTTTATGATTCTAATCAATAGAGTTAGTTAAACATTAAATTATTTAATATTGCTCATATAATCGTTGAGGAGGTAATAAACTGTTGTGTTCTCAGTTGGTTTTGAAGAAATTAAAAAATGATGCATTCTAAATTTGCTCTCAAATGTACATACTTTTAAATGCTTTTAATTTTTCTAATGCTATTCTGTGAGCATGTGGACCTTCCTGGCTTCTGATTAACTCATGAATACAAAAATAAATTATTTCAATGAATCAGAGAATGTTCTTTTTAATGTAAAACTGCAAAATGGAACGTTTTTTTCTTAACGTAGAAATCAAATTCTCTAAGCCTTTAGCTTCTGTCCTTAGTGAATAAAAGCTTAAAAATTACTAGCCTCACCCCCAATTTATAATCTTCACAGTAAAAAATTATTTACTTTGTTTCAATGGTTTATTTTGGCAATGGTAATACCCCATCTCCACCCCACAGGTATTTTTTGTTAGCATACTATGCCAATTTCATTTTCATGCTGCTGTAAACAATTATATAACATGCTTAAGAAAAATATCCAAGGAAAATACCTGGCCCCAAACAGATATAGAATGTACATTATTTGCATAGAAAATTGTAATTAGTGAACCAATTTCAGTAGTCATAAGGTTGCATTACTTTTTAGGAAGTTAAGAATTATATTTCCTGATTTGTAAATAACTACCAATTTGAGTATTTCTAAGAAGTTTGTGTGTTGCATATTGACTGATTTTTATCTCATGCACTACTGCCAATTTAACAGTTGAGAAGCAGAGATTCTTCATGTAGTAAGACGTACTATTATATCCCATTGGATTACTTTGTGATAGAAGCTTTCACTCATCTTCACAGATTTTTTAATTAAATCATTTTATTGGGTGCTTTTACAGCTCTTATCACAGTCTCTACATGCATCCATTGTGTCAAGTATTTGTACATATGTTGCCACCATCATTATCAAAGCATTTTCTTCCCATTTGAGCCCTTGATATCAGCTCCTCATTTTCCTCTCCCTTTCCCACCCTCCCTCATGAACCCTTGATAAATTATAAATTATTATTTTCATATCTTCATCTGCTCTCTCCCTTCTTTCACCCACTTTTCTGTTGTTCATAGCCCCAGGAGGGGCTTATATATCGATCCTTGTGATCGATGCCCCCTTTCTCTCCCAACCTTCCCCTTCCACTCCTCGTACCTCTATTCTCATTATTGGCCTGACAGATCATTTTTGAAATATTTTATTTCTCTATATAGTTCTTTTTCTTTACCACATCTCATTCAAGCATCTCATATAGAATTAACAGCTATACAATTTTGTAGATTAGTAGTTAGTGAATAATTACCTTTCTCTACAATCATCTTAAAGGAACAATTTCTATGTTAAAAATATGTTCCTGTGTTCAAAGTTCAATGAAATATTTAATCAAGAAGGGGAAAAAAACTAGATAGATTAACAAGTCATATATGGGGATTTATTGTTTCCCAGTTAAACTGAATTAAGGGTTGGCTGGTATATTTCTAATGTATTATTCATTTTGGGCTCTTTACTGTACAGGTCTATTAACAAACACATATTCAAAAGATTCATAATTAAGAGAAGCGAGAATTTTCCTATGTTTACAAAATCAACAGAAATTTGTCCAATTACTTGAAAGCACTGACGTTGACAGCATCTGATATGGCTGAGAAGGAGCCTCCATCACTGGTGAGCCCAGAGGCAATGCCTACAACACCATCTCTAGTAACAGAGCCACAACACGCGCCCAGTGAGGAGGTGCCCATGAAAAAGATGAGGCTGGAGAAGTCAGAACCCAGGACTGCTGAATTCTTGACAAAGGTTAGAAAAGATCTTCAAGAAGACGTTGCCAGCCTTGCAGATGTTATCACAAGTCTTAACTCCAACCTAAAAGCTTTGAATGAGAATTTGGATAAACTACTAATTGATGTCACCTCCTTGGCCCTTTGCATGGCACAATGCTCTCCTACCCCTATGCCAGTGGAATTAAAGCAGCCTCCATGTGACATGCCTACTGCTGCTTCCACAACCACCCGGGAGTGATTTGCAGGGTACTCTCTGCTTACTATGACCAACACACCTTGGAGTACCATGTCAATAGAGCTAACTTTTTCTGACAAAGTAGCAGTACCTGCTCATGATTTTCCTTGAAGACATAACATACAGTACATATCCATGAGCATCTAGTAGCATTGCTAGAAGAGCTAGGATTAGTTAAATTTTGTATAGAGCTCCATAAGTTCAAGATACTTTTTTGGTTAGTACCAAGAAAACCTGTAACGAATCATGAATTTTCTGCTATGATTAATGTGTACCTGTTTCCTAAAGGACTAGACATAACCCTTTCATCAGCATATCCACAACAACAACAACAAAAAAAACCCCAGCAATGCGAGAGGCCTCCAGCCTACCCGGCGACCACACGGACTATGTCAGAGGAAGCTGCTCCAGTGGATTATTGTGTTAAACAAGGACCTTCGCAGTGCCAACCAGCTGCAGGATAGCAAATGTCTCTTCAGAAACAAATCTCTCAACACCGACAGGAGCCCATGTGCACACTACCAATGCTCGCCCAATTGACCAAGTGCCATCCCAGCAGACCTACCTCTTTGTAGAGGCTCCTGAAAGTCTCAATATTGCTGACCTGCAATGTTGACCCTGCTCACAGTGCGCAAGACCTCATCCCAAGTCTTAAGAAGTGTGTCTTCCTGCGGTAAAGCCTTCCAGCTGACTAACCTCCCCCACCCCCCCACCCCCCGCTGCGCTGGATTTTGACAGCTCCCATCTTCTACTGGACCTGCTTGGTTGGCTGAAGACCCTGCATCTTGGACAGTATTTCCAGAAGGCATGTTCATTCATTCTAGCCAACATCAAGCCACATTCTAAGTGTGAGATATTAAGTTAATTATAGAAGAATTTTTAAAGGTTGCCTTTCTATTTAATGCAGCGAAATAGCCATGCAATGCTTTAAATAGCTGAGCTTCCATCTGGGCTTGCTGTTTACATATTACCTTTGTGATCCTGCAGATAATTCACCTACCTAAGCTTTTGCTTCTTCTAGCACGCCAGCCTTCCTTAATAGGACCAACAGGGCCCTTAAGTGAGAGGATAGATACAAACTAATTTTGAAGTTATAGAATTTAAATAAAAGAATTTTTGCAAATGTTCATTGTTTTATTTTATTGTCCATACATTTTGTGGGATTGAGAGAGATTTATTTATTCAACAAGAAAATATTGATTACCCATTGTATATTTGGTACCTGATTTAACGGTGATTGTATTAAAGGGGCTTATCTTTCTGTAGATCCTATTCTACTGCCATCACACAAACAATATATACTGAAACCAATTCTCATAGAAGATTATTTCAGATACCTACGAGAAGGGAGTACCCTCAAAAAGTAGAAATTTTCATTCAAAACTATATAATTTTTTGTTACAAAACAACCTTATCACCTTCAAAGTACTCTTCATCACGCTTGATACATTTGTCAAATCTGCAATTCCATTTTTGGGATACCCCTCATATATGTAATGAGAATAAAATAAGGTGATATGTTAGTGATTTCTCAGAGAAGAATATAGATCATTGTCTTAGTGGGCATGCATTGAGCTTTAAGTAATAAATTGAGACTAGACTAAGAACATTTTTTTTAAAAGGCCCTGAGCTGTCAAAGTGTAGAAAGAACGACGGGACAGACCATAGTGAGAGCCAAAGGGAACGGAAGGAAGGCTTAGGTGCCATTTCTTTGTCAAACGTTCTTTGCACTCCATTCCCAGGTCTCCTTGAGCATGCCTTCCCTGCATCCCCCCTAAAGTCACTCACTTGGTATCAAACTTAATTGTAATTGCTTGTTTAATTGTCTGTATTAGATTCAGAGTTTGGGAAAGCCAGAAGAATTCTCCCCATTTCTCCTTGTGGACCCAGTACGCACAACAACGTTATTACTCCTGGATGCAGATAGTTATTTCTCAAATGTTTTAATGAAGTGTTATTGTCAAGACTAAATAGATCCATGATCCCTAGAATACGTAGTCCAGTTTTCATTCCATTCTTTCTACCTCTATTATGAGAGACAGTCTTTATCTTATGTCTAACAAATAACTTGTATTTAACATTTTAATATAGGATATATAAACATTAGTTAGATATCTGAGTTAGGGTAAATGCTTTTTCCTGTTGCTTTTTATTTTTTGAAGTGAACGTCAGTGAGATTAAAAATGATTCAAAGATTCCTGGGACTTGTTGGATTTAAAATTTGATAGAACACTGTCAAAAACGGTATTTTTGTTATATTAATGTACACAACAGCCTTTAGTGATAGATGACCCCATTTTAAAAAGAAGACAATTGGTGTTCAATTTAAGTTTGAGTCATTATCTTAAACAGTAAATTCCCCTTATTAGTTTATAACAGGGTTGTTGACAATATCATTCCTATATTTACTCCATTTGCCGATGGTGCCTGTAGCACTTATATAATACTCTGTGGTGCTATTGATTTGTTATGAACAGGTCGCATATTTGAGTTTTTTATTATATGCATAGGCGTTAACTTGTTAAATTCTACTCTATGCTACGTGTCCTGTTTAACAACTCAGATGCATATGACAAAATAACTGGTTCCACGGGACCTGGGATAAGTCTAGCCACAAATGCAGTTAAACCCACGTATTTGGAAATTGATGCTATCTTGTTAGCTTTACTAATCAAATTCTAAATAAAGCAAGTTTGGAAGACAACATTTTTAAAAACATGGATACTGATGAAAGTAAATGTTGGCTTATTTAATTTTTTAAACAGGTTATACTTAGATTTTGAAAGAAATGTAGAAAGTGAAATGCTAACTTGTCTTTTGGTTGCTACCAGATCATCAATCTAACATTAATCATTTAATAGCTCCCTATTAGCAATCAAGTCTCAATCTTTTTTATGCATGTTCATCGAAACATATTTAAATAAAACAGAGACACAACAGTAAAAAATGAAGTCTTGCTACACTTTATTGTTATTTCCACACTTAAATTTTTCATTTATCGAAATTATATACTTCTTCCTATACTTAATTAAAAGACAAAAATTTGATTTCTGGAGAAGGTTAGATATTTGGGAAATATATTTCCAAAGGTATAAAATCTTATTAAATCAATTACCCTTATAAAATGAAAAATAAATGAAACTTGTGTATGATAGCTGAAAATGAGGGAAAATATTTAATAAAGACATCTAACTGTTGTCTTTCTTTATAATGAGATTTACCTCTATAACTGACTACATCTTGCCTTACAACCAATTCTCTTTAAGGTGTTTTTTTTTTTAGGTTTCTTTTTTTTTAACATTTTATTAGGGATTCATAAGGATTTTTAGGAAAATAATTTTATTTAGGAAAAATTATTACAATATATAAAATTTGGTCATTTATAATATGTTGCTATTATGAAACATACAAAGTTATAAAAGTTATTTTTAAACACTTTTAACCAAAAGCCTATGAATCAGAAATGAGGAAAGATGAAAGTCATACGCATTTTGTATTTGAGACAGAGATATTATACCATAAGCATCAAAGTAGTTAAAGCATGCATATTAAATAGGAACTTTCCAATTCATACTACCATTTATACTTTGAAATAGCAGCAAATTGTCATAATTTATAAGCTGTCTTTTGATATTTTATTTAAAGCTAAGCACGGGAACATGATTAAGTAATTTTAAAACATTAAGGAAATGTACACAAAGTTTATAAGAAAAGGAAAAAAACCTGTTTTTTTGTAGTGAAATGCATAGATTTTCTAAATTTTCTATAAGCCTTATATGTTCTAAATGGTATTTCTTCTATCATATAAACACATTGTACCTTGAATAATTTAGATGAGCTAGAAAGTTCTTATTTGAAGTAAGAAAGCTCATCTTTCAATTTATTGAGCTTAGAAGCTTACATAAACTCTCAATGTTCCTGTAGCTAAGATTTTCCCGAGTGGCCCCAGGGCTTGGACTAAAAGCCATAACCCATCTCCTGTCTCAACATAATCCTTTCCTGAGTTTCTTGTCTGAAACCACAGTTTCAGGTCAGGATTTTTCTCTACCAGTATTAGTCCTGTATGATCCTCACTGCCTGGCTAAACTGGGTATGACTGATTGGCTCTTCATTAAGGGAAGGGACCAGCCATGCTTACTGGGATATGGCATTAACCCGTGTCCACCCAGGGTTAAAAATGCATGAGTTGATTATGCAAATCTTTTCAATAAATAGATTATAAAATTTCTTGAAGATTTGTAATAATCTTAAAAACTCAAATATCAAATATCAAGAAAAATATGCCTTGAATACAGAAAATATAGGTAGATATTAGTCTATACTGTTAACTACTATAAAATATACATAAATCAATTAGAAAAAGTTAACCATCAAAACTTACAACATCACCATCACAGACATAGCGCCATTCACAGCAAAGAGAAATGAAACCAACAGTGTTTCAGTACAACTGAACTACAGTACACGTTGCATACTTTAATCTTACAGCCACTGTGTCTCCACTGTGGTGAGCTTAAGTGTTGCACCCAATATGCACTGAAAACATCGCGTGAAGTGAATCATTTTCATATGATCACATCTCTCCAGAAGCCTTCGGATATTGAAATAAAGCCATCTTCTCTCCCAGGACTTGAGTATGTATGTTCATCCTGTTTCATGCCACGTTGTGAACCTTCGCACCATGGGACCGTAGGGAGTGCCACTGGTAATGCGGGAGGTGTTCCCCAGAAACAGAAACGGTCAGGGCATTTCTAAGAAAAACTGAGTCTCATGTAAAATGAAGCACACCATGTCAAGATAAATTAATCCAGAATAAGGGCTATGATAAAAGAGGAGAAAATAGGACATTCATGAAACCATCACTACAACTATAGCAGCAGGCGGCAAACGTGCACTTTATGCAAAAATACTTTATCTTCTATTGACAATGCAGTTTCATTGGGTGCAAAATATTACAAAATATGTTTTAATCAACCACTTATGTTACCAGTAAGCCTTTTGATCAACAGTAGATGATTAGTAACTAAATATTGAGGAAGTCAAAGGTATACATTGATTTTCCACTATTCAGAGCATCACCAAACCCAACATTCATGCTATTCAAAGGTCAACGGCACATCAATTCATCAGTGAGCACAGACAGGCGATAGGGTGCTAGCAAATATTTAACAATACAAAAGACCTTATATGTACACCATTTTCATGGTGTAAATATTTTGCTCACAGCTGATTTTAGACTTTATATAAGTGACATTGGTAAGAAATCTGCAGAAACACATAATTTTATAATATTTTTCTTCTGTAGACAATGGATATAAACTAAAGATCAGAGATAAGAGTAATATTTAATAAAATAACTCTAAAGTCAAGAGAAGTATTTTATTCTTTACTTTAAATATAACGAGAGTAAGTCTATAGCTTATTTTTCAATAATTGCTTATTGTAAAACAATTGGAAAATTCCTGAATATTGAACAATCTGCTCTCATGAATGGTTACAAACTAACCCCAACACACCACTGGCGCAGGAGAGGATAGAAAAGAATATTATCTAGGAAGCTTTTCCTAACCAGACATAAAGTAACAAGTTCAGGCTACGATGGTGTGAAATACAGAAATAGAGAAAAACTCAAGCGATGGTGCAGAGAAATACACAAGAGAAGACAGAGAAACCACTGGAGAAAAGAGGTCTCTGAGAAACAGTAACACTTCTTTTTAAATCATTTTATTGGGGGCTCATACAATAAGGGATCCAAAAAAACCAAACTCACTGCCATCGAGTTCATTCTGACTCACAATGACCATAACAGGACAGGATAGAGCTGTCCTAATAAGGCTACCATGCCTCCAGGGCTCTGTTGAAGGGAGGTTGTGACTAAGGGCCCTCCAGTGTGCTTAGACCCATAGCAACCCCATGCACAATAGGATGCAGAACTGCTGGGGCCGGTGCCCTCCCACAATTGTTGCTATGCCTGAGCCCAGTGGAGCAGCCCTGCGTCAATCCTCTGGTTGCGGGCCTTCCTCTCTTTTTCCTGTGCTCCACTTTAACAAACAAGATGCCCTTCTCTGAGGTCTGGTCTCCTGACAATGTGTCCAAAATCTATAAAACAAACTCCTGCCATTCTTTCCCGTAAGGGGCTCTCTGGCCTTCTTTCAGGTGATAGGCTCCTGCAATAGTAGAGCCCTTGGTTCATAGCAGAAAGGTGGGCAACCAAATCCACCCGTTTATTCTGGAGGGACAAAGACCTTGTGGTGCAAATTGCAACCTCTGAAACTGCATGAGAAAAATTCTTCTCTGTCAAAAACAAGCACTATGAATTTGAGTTGGCTCAATGACACACAACTACAAGCTGTCACCAAGTATGAAGAGCAGCACTAAACGTGAAGTAAAATTTTAAAGTCTATAATTTCTGTTTGATTTGGTTCCTGAAGCAGTCTTTCTTTAAATTGAATATGAGGATGATAATGTTAAAATATTGTCAATTAGCTTTCAATAAAAAATATTTGTTTGCATTTTTAAAAGACTTCTTTGGTTTTTTCCCGATATTTTAAAAATCATTTTCTTTTAAAAAATCATTTTATTGGGGGCTTGTACCATTCTTATCACAATCCATCCATCCATCCACTGTGTCAAGCCCATTTGTACATTTGTTGCCATCATCATTCTCAAAACATTTGCTTTCTACTTCAGTCCTTGATATCAGTTCCTCATTGTATCCCCTCTCTTCCTTCTCCCCGCTGCCTCACGAAGCCTTGAAAGTTTATACATTATTATTTTGTTATATCTTATACTGTCTGATGTCTCTCTTCACCCAGGGAGGGGGTTGTCCATCCCCCAGGGAAAAGGTTATATGTAGATCCTTGTAATTGGGTCCAGCATCCTTGTAATCGGAACCACCTCACCTTCCCTCCACCTCCCAGTTATCCTCCCTCTCACCACTGGTCCTGAAGAGGTCATCTATCTTGGATTCCCTGTGTTTCCAGTTCCTATCTGTACCAATGTACATCCTGTGGTCTAGCCAGATTTGTAAGGTAGAATTGGGATCATGATAGTGGGGGGAGGAAGCATTTAAGAACTAGAGGAAAGTTTATTGTATGTTTCATCGTTGCTACCCTGTACCCTGACTGGCTTGCCTCCTCCCTGCAACCCTTTAGTAAGGGGGAATCCAGTTGCCTACAGATGGGCTTTGGGTCTCCACTCTGCACTCACCCTCATTTACAATGATATGATTTTTGGTTCTTTGATGCCTGATACCTGGACCCTTCTACACCTCGTGGCCACACAGGCTGGAGTGCTTCTTTCATGTGGGCTTTGATGCTTCTGATCTGCTTGTTTACCTGCAAGGTTTTAAGACCCCAGATGCAGGCACCATAAGCGTTCTTCACCACATTTGCTTGTGCGCACCTTTGTCTTCAGCGATCATTTCTGGAAGGTGTGTACCATGGAATGCCAATTTAATAGAACAAAGTGTTCTTGTATTGAGTAAGTACTTGAGTGGAGGTCCAATGTCCCTATGCTTCCTTAATATTAAACATATAAATATATGCACATAGAACTATTTTCCCACCAGCCTATATAAATATATTATATATGTACATGCCTATATTTAAATCTCTATAAATACCCTTTGTCTCCTAGTTCTTTCTTCTCTTTCCTTTTACTTTCCTGTTGTCCAACTATCATGCTCAGCCTTGATTTGGGTTTCAGTAATTTCTCTCGGTTACAATCCCCTTGCTGAATCCCTACCAGGCCCCTCATTCCCGCCTTGCCACTAATTCTGGATCACTTGTTGCTCCCCTATCCCTGGGTTGGTCAACACCACCTCCTTACACCTGCCTCCCCCTCTCCCATGTCTCCCTGGAACCCTCAGTCCCATTGTTTTCTCCTCCAGACGGTTCATCCAGCCTATCTTATCTAGGTAGATCTGCAGAGATAATAATATGCACCCAAAAATGGCATAGCAAGACAAAGAAACAAAAGAGAACACAATCACAACAACAACAAAAAACAATGATCCATAAAAGAATAAATTAATTTAAAATAAAGAAAAAAAATTGAAAAAAGAAAGGAAAACCTGTAAATAGATCAAGGTCTGATTTTTGACCTCTAGGCATATCCTCCAGTCAGGTCCAATGGGGTGCCACGCTCTGGCCCCAGAGTCTGTCCTTCGAACTCCCTCAGGAGCTCCCTGCTCTGCTCCCCTGTTCCTTTGCCACACGTCTTTAGTGTTTTGCCTCAGTGTCGCGGGGTCAGTCCAGACCAATCCAGACACTGAGTCTCCTGTGTTTTCCCCCGTAGGGCCATGGGTCAGTGCAGGATGTCATGTCTCATAGTGGGATCAGCCTACGGTCCACACTGTGCATTGGCTATTCGGAGCGGGGGTATCGTCCTTCAGGCCTGGTGGGCCAGGATGTGCTCCACTCTTGCTTACTACCCATTCATTTGCTCCTGTGTGCTCTGATCAGACATGTCCCTCTCCCCTAGCTGCAGCTTCAGTGCTGTCCTCTAAAGTAATTCTTCTCGGGGGAGGGATAGTTGTCCACATAGCTGGTGTGGGGGCTGAGTCCTCAGACCCCTCTACTGGCCCCCTCTCAATGCCAGAATGCTGCATTTGCATCCCAGAACACTGGATTTAAGTCTGGTCCCTCTTTCCCTGTGGAGACACAAACAATACCCTCCCCTTGGGTGGGTCAGTGCCCTATTCCCCTGCCACACATCTCTTTTTTTTCCCCATTCATCCATTGTGTCAAACATATGTTGCCATAATTTTCTTTATTAAAAATTAATTTCAATAAATCATTTTATTGGGGGCTCTTAGAGCTCTTTAAAAAATAATTTTATTGGGGGCTCATACAACTCTTATCACAATCCATACATACATCCATGTGTCAAGCACATTTGTACATTTGTTGCCATCATCATTCTCAAAACATTTTCTTTCTACTTGAGCCCTTGGTATCAGCTCCTCAATGTTCCCCTCCCTCCCTTTCCCCTCTCCCTCACAACCCCTTGATTATTTATAAATTATTATTATTTTGTCATGTCTTACACTGTCCAATGTCTCCCGTCACCCACTTTACTGTTAGGGGGTTATATGTATATCTTTGTGATTGGTTCCCTCTTTCTATCTCACCTTTGTTTCACTGTCCCAGTATCGCCACAATCACCACTGGTCCTGAGGAGTTAATCTGTCCTGGATTCTCTACATTTTCAGTTCCTATCTGTACCAGTGTACGTACTCTGGTCTAGCCAGATTTGTAAGGTAGAATTGGGATCATGATAGTGGGGAGTGGGTAGCATTTAAGAACTAGAGGACAGTTGTATGTTTCATTGCTGCTACAGTACACCCTGACTGGCTCATCTCCTCCCCACAAACCTTCTTCAAGGGGGTATCCAGTTGCCTACAGATGGGTGTTGTGTCCCCACTCCACACTGTCCCTCATTCACAATGATATGCTTTTTGTTCTTTGATGCTTGATACCTGATCCCAGTGACACCTTGTGATCACACAGGCTAGTGTGCCTCTTCCATATGGACTTTGTTGCTTCTGAGCTAGATGGCTGCTTGTTTACCTTCAAGACTTTAAGACCCTAGACGCTATAGCTTTTGATAGCTGGGCACCCTCAGCTTTCTTCACATTTGCTTATGCACCCGATTTGTCTTCAGCGATCGTGTCAGGAAGGTGAGCATCATGCAATGTCAGTTTAATAGGACAAAATATTTTTGCCTTGAGGGAGCACTTGAGTGGAGGCCTAATGGTAAAGAACTTTTTTGGTCAAATGCTCTGCTAAAGTTCTAAGAGTTTTTGGTGGAGTAATGACATAAATGTGATTTTGGTTTATGGTTAAAAAAGTCGAAGAGAACCCTTTTGACTTATTTGGTGAGAGAGAGTCACGGCTCTTTGGGGGAGTCAGTGAATAAAGACCGATCTTTCCGAAGATAGCATATATTTTACATGTAGAGGAAATCCTAATTTTAATTTTAAAAGCGGTAGAATTAAACCAAATTAATAAAGTGTTAAAATGAACCAACTATTGAGATAAAACTAAGTGTTAAAGGAGGAGTTTCAAAGGTTAAATTCTGCACTCCTGGTTTGCAGATGGCTCTGGATGGCAGTGGAGATCCCAAAGCCATTTGCACAATCTCCACATGGATGGAGTCGCCATTGAAGCCCCTTTGAGCATAATCCAGAAACGTGAATAGTCTTGTGACCAGCAGACAATATTGTACCATTGACCATCACAGATTTAGTTAGGCTAAGAGGTAACACACTGTCATGTGTTCTTGTTTTTGACCCATTTTAAAGTTGTCTCAGTTAATAATATTTTCTGCTTTCTCATCAATTGAAGTCTCTCTCTGTTTTGTCATTTGTTGTTTTTGTTTATGCTTCACATGATATTCTGCATAGGTAAATTCGTAGAGATAGTAACTGGATCAGTCATTCCCTGATGGGGTGGCCGGGGAGGTAAGGGCAAATGGGGAGCCAACAAGGAGCATGAGAAAGAAGAAAATGTTCTGAAGTGGATTGATGTGATGGTGCCCAACCTTCTTAAAATAATCGCTGAACTACTAAAACGCATGCTATTTGAATTATATGCCAACAAAACTATTGATACAGAGCTTTTCCCATTATACTGCCTCATTTTAAATGGAAATAACTAATAGAAGCATCTTATTTTAAACTACATGATTAGTTGCTGGCCCGCCTGTTCTGCAGTAGGGTCAAGCTTCCTGTTGCCACTGGAGCAGCCCCTGGGGCCGCAGTAGCCAATGGCCTGACTTCCTCTTGGAGTGGGTCTGCAATGGCTGCAGGTGCGGCTCCAGGTCCCTGGGCTCTGCAATGCGTTTAGAAACTTGTCTTCTTGGCTTTTAATAAAACAGGCAAAACCACTCTTCTGCAAATGCTTAAAGAGGATAGATTGGGCTGATATATTCTCCTTCTACGTTGAACAGCAAAAGAGCTAATAATTGGTAGAATGCAATTTTTCAACTTTTGATCTTGGTGGGTATGAGGCAGCACATTGGGTTTGGGAAAATGATCGTCCTAAAATTAAGAGAATTGTCTTTTTCTTACTGTGCAGGTCATTCTCCTCTCATAGACTCCAAAGCTAAATGATTCAGTAACTCATCAAACAAAACCCAATGCCCCAAGGCTGGTCTTTGTGTGGAAAAATAGAAACAGCTGATGCAATCAGGAAGACAAACTCCATGAGCTACGTGGGATTTATGGACAGGCCACAGTAAAGGCGATTGTGACGCTGAAGGAGCTGAACCCTTGCCTCATGGAAGTGTTCCTGGCAGTGTGCTCAGAGGCAAGGCTAAGGAAAGACTCTCACTGGCTCTTCCCGGTCATTGACTGGTGCTTCGTCAGTGCACAGAAGCAAGCTTTATTTCTCTTGTTAAGCAAAACAAGACGAGTGTCCAGAGATGTCAGGGAAAGCTGGCATGGTAAGAACAAGCAAAAGTTTTCCTTTCTTTCCCCGCTATGTAAAAATTTCTCCTTAGGCTCATGAAACCAAAGAGGAAGAAGTTGATTTTTTTTATTGCTTTTGAGATTTAGGAGAATGAAAGCACATTTAAGAGCCGCGGGGCCATTTATTGGTACAAACTTCAAAAACAAAATGTAAATTCTCCTGAGACCCTATCGTTGAGGAGCTCTGGAGATCTGGTTTGCTGAGAGGTCGTCCATCTTCTTTCCAAAACGGACGCTCCTCATCCTCTCTGGTTGAGTAAAACAGTGGCAGTAGCTGGGCTATACATTTGCAGGTCAAAAGAAGCCGAGTGGTGTAAATTACGTTACTTTTAAGCCTACAATGATTGCTGAACCCAGGAAAATCTAGTTTAATTCAATACATCCTTGCCATCATCTGAATATTATCTTTGAGGAAAGCGCGACCTGGCTTTAGCGAATAGAAGTTTCAATAGACGGTAACACCAAAGGACAGGAAATCCAAACTTTTTCCTGTGTGCTTAATGGCACGTGTCCCTGGTGGTGCCGCTGAAATAGTGCTGCGAAAATGAATGACTAATCTTGCTCACCATGGATGAAGTGGGAATCGGTGACGGACTCTATGCCGTTAGAGCTCTAGTAGAGTGCTATATTAGGACTATTAAGCAAGCAGTATAAATTACTGACTGCGATGTTTGCGGAGACTTACATCCTGTCATATTTTCTTTATGAACGGACTTTCCTTTAATTGTGCCTTTTATTTCTCACTCTCATTATGGATTCTAACTCATGGCAACCCTATAGGATGGAGCAGAGCTTCCTGTGGGTTCTGAGATTTTAAATGTTTACTAGAGTGTACAACTTCATCTTTTCCCTCCTAACTGTGTCGTGGGGCAAGCTCTAATTAACCATATGTTTTGTCCTTGAATTACAAAGGAAGGGCCTTTTGTTATGAATTGATTTGTTATATGGAAACAGAGAGGTAGAAGTATACATAGACTGTACTAAAAAGTTGAAAGTAGTACTTAAAAGCTGCAGGGTAAGACTGTTTGTCTGGGTAGGAAGTATGTGTTTTAGGTTCTTATTGTTGCTGACAGGGCAGCCCCAGTGGCATAGTGGGTTCTGAGGGTTAGCAGTTTGAAACCACCTTTGGAGGAAGATGAGTCTGGCTTCTGTCTTAGAGACAGACAGAAGCAGTTATATCCTGCCCCACAGAGTCACTCTGAGTCAAAATCAACTAGATGACAGTGGATTTTTAATGTGAGTGCGGGTGATATCAAAGATATCAATGAACTAACCATAGTAGGGGATTTTAAATAATAGAATTAATTTTCTCACAGTTCTTTCAGCTGAAAGTTCAAGTCAGAGTCTGGGCCAAGTTTATTTCTTTTTGTCAGTTTCTTTGGTGATCTTTCCATGGCATCTCTCTTCCCCAGTTTTTGCTTGCATCTTTGTTTCATCTGTTCCTTGTCATTCGGGAATAATCAGAACACACCACACCTATGGTGATATTAACATGACACAGAAAATCCCATTTCAAAACAACATA